>NC_141336.1:23590526-24190526 GCF_037954235.1 Aulostomus chinensis
CAGAGAGTGGATGTGAGAGATGAAGCATGAAGAGAGGGAGGGGATGGAGAGAGAGAGAGAGAGATGGAGGGAAGAGAGGCCCGACAGAAATGTGAAGAAAGATGACAGGGAATACATGAGGGATTTGCAGTCTTTGGTGAAGGAAACACAAAACAAAACAAAACAACAACAACAACAACAAAATCACAGGAACCCGCTTGTGCTGCTTTAATACATCTGACCTTAAGAGGTTCATTTATGGTCACTTTAGACTCCCAGGAAAACAGCGACTTGCAGCATGGCCCACTGAACAGAGAGAGCCGGAGAGGGAAAATCATGAAGCTGCTCTCCTCTTTGGGAGTCCGGGTGAATCAGTGGCCTGAGGGTGGCAGATGATTAATATTTATGTCACTACCCACACGAGCGTACATCAATCAATCACAAGCGGCGTCCTGCGAAGGGATGGGGCCGGAGCTGTTGAGGGGCACGGAGGCAGCAGGACCAGAGAAATCGGCTGCTGTCATGTGAAAGGGTTGTGAGCAGGTCACCACGCCTTCTGCTCAGAAACTGCGGCACGGGAATTCAGCAACTTTAGCCACCGCACACACGGCCATATTGATTCTTCTTCGCAGCCAATACGCCTTTTGTTCAGAAAGCAGCGTGGATACTTCTAAAGATAAACATCATGATGTCATAAATATTTAGTCCAAACACTTTGTCAACATCATGATAAAACAGGAAGTTGGTTTTAAAGACCAGAAGCACCTTTTCTTTTCCACAGCTTCTTCCTGTGAGTGGTCGAATCTTGCATTAACCCCCTCAACACCAAAACAGAGCAGGTTTTTTGTGGTCTGCTGGGCTGATGTCAATCACATCTGATCAAACCAACACCTCCAACGTCACATTTCTGTGCGTTTGTGCGCATGAAACTGTATTAATTCAGAACCACAGAGTGTCTTGATCTATTTTTGATAGTTTTTGCTTTTGTAATCCAATATATTGTCTTTACTTAATTTCAGCTTTGTTCCATTTCATCACAAATATTCAATGTTATGAAGAGGATTAAAAAGGTTTGTAGAGGCTTACATGAAGGAGACACAATGCTGTCAGGAGATATGTCAAGGCTGCATACTGAGACGGATACGTTCTTCTTATCTGGACACAATTTACCGTTGCTCTCTTCTCTCTGTCGACTGAGCAGCTGAACCTTGCAGGGACAAGCAGGTTCTCATTAACTAGTCACTGAACTGATCCGTTTATTACAGATGCAGCGTGAGACTGATGAGAGAGGTGATCAAACCAGAAGGGGAATCCTTGTCTATTCTCAAGGACTGTCCTCAAAGCAAGTAAAGTTTGTCGCCTCGCTGTAACTGCAGACTTTGGGTGAAGTTAGCTGAGCTGCAGTTTTTTGAGAAGGAAAGGAAAAACTGTAACTCAACTCCACGAGGGTCTGCCTGTCTGCTATTGTGGATATTTTTATCTGCCGCGCATCTAAGGCTGAGACACAGTAGGAAATACGAACCAGCCAACCCAAGCTGACAGAGAGGAGTCAGACTGTCAAGAGGTCTGCCACCCCACCACCACCACTTGCTACAACACCCAAATGGATTGTCATATCAGATTTAGGTGTATAGGTTATTACACCCTTGGGCTACTGTTTCCAACACACCCGTCTGCATGGCGAGATTGAGTTTGAGGACTTTCTCTTCTCGTTCTCTTGCCATGTGACTCGAAGTTGCTGATTTGCTTTGATGAAACAAACCGCCACGACAAAGTGTTTGGATCGTTCGACCTGTTCGCTCCGGAGACTCTGCAGACGCTTTAGCCGTCAGTTGCATTGGAAATAAAAACAAAACAAAACAAAACAGATATACAAGATATGGGCGGCATGGCCCAGGGGTAGAGTGGCTGTGATCCTCAACCATGGTGACCATGTTGAGGTGTCCTTGAGCAAGATACTGGACCCATAATTGCACATGATGAGTGGAATGGCGCCTTGCACGGCAGCCTCCACCATCAGTGTGTGAGTGTGTGTGTGAACGGGTGAATGAGACGACACTGGAAAGCGCTTTTTGAGTGCCGCTCAGGTAGAAAAGCGCTTTATAAAATTGAGCCCATTCACCATTTTAACACAAGCATATGAAAATCAATCGGTTATTGGACAATCATGACATTTTCAATACATTACATGAACACAAAAATTGCTCTGGGTTACACCCGTCTACTGTCTCATTCAGCTCAGTAAAAGCCTGCTGGGAACTCAAGACTTTAAAGTTCATCAAAAATGAATTTAAGAGACATTTTACTGAAACTTTGATCTATTTATGTTCTTCAGTATGTTCAAAGGCGACACCTAATGCACTTCTTTGCAGATGTATTGTCTACACATTGTTCTCAGAGAAACTTTTAATTAAAGCACATTGAATTTACAGACAGCCTCGTGTTGTGGTTTGCATTGCTGTAAAATTTGGCATTTAAATATTTTAATCTTACTGCAACTCAATACTGGCCACAAATAACAGCCTCCTTGTTTTACTCATAATCTGCATCAGCCCTGACAAAAACATCGGGTGGCGCAGGTGGTAGAACCTCGGGCCCATTTAGGGCGTATGCACACCGGAGGGTCTGCAGCAACGCGTCGATGTTTGTTCCTCTGTATACATTTGATTTTCTTAGTTTTGGTCTCTGGATCATCGGGAGGAGAGTTCCTCAGACCTACTAAATGCGCCAAACGTCTTGTCTCATGGCACCTGTAGCCTCAAAGCTCCACCACTCAGAGCCCAACACCGGCGCCTGGGGTGATGAAGCTTTCCCCAGCTGCCTCCTCCCTTCTACAACCCTCATATTCAAATCATTACTCCAAACCCAAGAACAGCTTTTCATGTGCATCGGGCACAACATGACTCCCCACATTCAGCCTCTGTCTTATGATGATTTCATGTGTGTTTTAAGTCTGTTTAAACCCATGTTACGTATCTTTCAGTCCCTTGAAATGTGGTATATAAATAAAATTCATTATTATAACTATTCATTGTTAAAGTACTGCGTATGTTGATGCTTGGCTTTGTAGCAGCCCACCGAGTGAAGCAAGTCCACTGTGTTTTTCTTAAAATCAAATTGTATTTTATGTTTTTCCTGGCATGCCATTTTTGAATATTGGATCTCAAGAATACCCCATTGTTTTCACAGGTAAGCCACGCCCCCACACAATTGACCATCTACATGATGTCATAGATAAGTCATCAGACCAGGCCTCCTTCTTCCCCTCTTTGACAGTGGCCGGGAGGGAGGGACGCTAACGGGTCTGCAGCTACTCAACAAGCTGCGATGACCTGTGAGTTCTGCCTCCATTCTAAAAGAACCTTCACTCCCCAGCCAGACTGGTGGAGACACTCTGACCCAGCCATCACTACCTGACCCTGGTCAGAACCACTCCACCACATCAACTTCAAGGACTGATTTTTACCTGCTGACTGATATGTCCACCCCCTGACTGGTGCCATTGTAAGGGGAGTCACTCACTTCTCCTGTCAGTGGTCACAATGTTATGGCTAATCAGTTGAATATATCTACCCAGTCTGTTGCTGACAGAGGACAGTAGGAGCCAGAGAAGCCAGCAGCGGTGGTTCCGTACCTGGCAGTGTTGAGTAACGGGTGCTGAGTCCCGACCAGCTTCCGGACGTGCATGGCCACATTACTGAGCTCGTCACTCAGCAGGCATCGGAGGCTCATGAACGATGTTGGATAGCCGACAATCTTCTCAGCATCCGAGACTACTTTGCTCCAGTTTGACGGTCCTGAACTGGAGAACAGACTCAATGTCCTCTGTCCTCGGCTGGAGAAGACGACGCGGGACAGTCGCGACCATGTAGCTGGAAACATTTTCTCTCTGGCTGCAGTGTTAGTCCAGTTTGAGCCGGCTAGCCTGACACGGCATCGACGCCATCTTTAAGTTTGATCACCAGACTGAAGTTGACGTTAAACAAAGACACATTTGTAGTGCACGGTTTACTTTTCTGGCAGAGCTATCATGTAGTCACTGAGTGTAAGCTAACTGTTTCACAACACACGACCTGACACTGCGCGCCGCCATCTTGGAAGACGTAATACGTTGCGTGTCACAACGTCGAGATGAACCCCGACAAGCCCCGGCATTTCCGGTCAACAGACGATCAAGTAAGATTTAATTTCAACTTTTAAATGGGTAAAATAAAGATATGCCTTTTAAACAGACGTCTTGATATTTATAAAAATGTTAACAGGTTAAAAAATCCATTCACTATCAAAAATGACAAAGATGCTTCTCTTAAATTTAAACAACTGACAGTTCAATATCTGGCTTGTTTACACCGCATTTTATTGCATGAAAGTGGTTTATTATTGTGAAATTATTTTCTTTCTTCATTATTTCAAGGAAACTGTTGCAGACTAAACACAAACTATTTTTGCGCATACATGTAAGATTTAAGAGAAATCTGCAAAACTGATACAAACCACATTTGGAGGTGGTTTGAAATCTGATTCAGATCTGATTTCAACAGATGTGACTCAGTCTGAATGCTCCAAAAACTGTTAGACTTAGTTCTGTCACCGAAAACAGGCACCAAGTGCGACGAATTAAGGGGTATAATTATTCGTATGTAATTGCAGTTTATTCATTTCAGTTCACAGAATCAGTACAACCCACGGCGGAGTCCGACTTTGCCGTGGCGCCGCCACCTCAGCCACTGGTGCTGCAACAGGAAATATTCAGGTCCCCCCCCCCCCCCCCCCCCCAGTGGCTCAGGAGTAAATGGCAAATGGACTGTATTTACATAGTGCCTTTCTACCTTGGCAGTACTCAAAGCAGCCATACACCACGGTAACAGATTGTGACATTTCTGATACATATTGTACTTTTAGGACTTCGCCAGTACCAAGCCCTAAATGATGCAGACGCGTGTTCAATCCAATAAATCAAGAACGTACTTAGTTGTGTAAATTATGTCTTAGTTCCGTTTTTAAAAGTTATGCCAAAGTGACAGACGTTTAAGTCCTACATTTCCATACTGAAGAAAAAAAAATACATTAGATAGCAAGTTTAAAAAAACCTTTTTAAACAAAAGAGTCAAAATGACGAAAAAGGAGCCCCTCATGTTTCTGTTCATGTAACACAATACTTGTGACAATGTAGCAGTTTGACGGTACGATAAGGAAAAGCCCCAGCAGCGTTAACAATGCTTTCATTGACTCGATTATTACTGGACTGAAAAGAGGGAAAACATGGAGCTGCAGTCTCCATCGTTGAATACACATTCATGTATTTAAATATAAGCTACAGGAAGACTTGAACTACCGGCAAATTTTTAGAGAAACGAGACCAACTTATTCATATGAACTGGAAATGATTTCAACCAATCCAGACATTTTTCTAGCTTTCACCTGTTTTGCCGCTCGGTTTACTGGCAGCAGCAGTTTCATTACACCAACTGCTGTAGCTGAAGGAGCAGCATAAAGAAGGGTCCTTGTAATGCAGGTGAGGCGTGCTGCAGGCGTGCAGAGCCAGAGCGGCATTGTAACACACAAGTCAGCCCCCCCCCCCCCCCCCAACCCTGCATCACGGTTCACAGCTCCAGTTCCTGCTGATTTTCCGGCTCAAAAGGGTGTCACTATGCCACGAACATTATCAGCCGGCGCTCTCGGCAGCTTTCCACCTGCTAACTCATTGTAATTCCAGTTAGAGTCAGAGGGCAGCGTGTGGCACTTGAAACAGGTAAATTCACGCCCCTAAAATAAAATCCTAAATAGTTCTGTCTTATCTCAGTCTTAAGAGCTCCTTTATGCAACATGCAGGGCCTGATTAATGGCAAAATAATTGGTCTTCATGCATGTTTATAATGTGATGTTTTTGTTTTTACCTTGACGGGAAATGCTTGTAAAAAATAAAATCATGCTGTCTCTTGATTGGCTCACATGGCAGAGATTTTATTTTATTTTTTGTAGGCAAACCAGGAAGTTAGCATCACCGTGGGCTCTCTCACCTAAAAGCCAAGGAGATTTTTCTGTTTTGTAACAGATCAATCGCAGAAGAGTCATGCTGCGGCAAACAGGGATTGATGGGCATTGCTCGTTTTGTTCAGCAAGATCGACACCTTTATGGTTTGTGAAGCATAAATGCGATCGTGAGAAACACAAAAACTGATGTTATTTTATGCACGAATCGCACTACGGATCCACAACCTCACTGCCACCACAACAAGCTTTGGGCTTCTTCTGCTTTTGGCGTGACGACTTCTGTAGTCTGGTTTAGACACGTGTTAGCGTTCGCTGTTTGTGAGATGCACGAACACGTCAATCTTCACAAGCCTGTCAGTTACTGGGATATTTCATTCCACCGATCAAGGCGTTGAGATATATTAAGCTTGTGTTAGTCAGTGACCTTATTTCAGGCATTTGAGTGAAACCCATTCAAAAATCCCACAGATTAGCTTAAAGCTAATGGCAGCTAAAGGCTAACAACCCTCATATACATATAAACGATACAAATCTCAAAACACGTCCAGTTACACGCTTGTTCACGGTATGAACTGAAAGGTTGTTTTTTTTTTGGCTCAAATCAAAATATTTTTGGATTACTGGTCATAGGGATTGGATAGAAGACATTAAATTACATCAACTATGCTTGAGAGTTTATAAATGGACATGTTCGGGCAGTTTGTCTGTTGTCAGCTGTCCCCATTAGCTTCAAGCTAAATATTGTGTTTTGCTAGTGTTCTTTGCCTATTAAAGACATTTAAGTGGGTAACAGGGTAAAATTAACTTTAAGCTAGTAGCAACTGACAGCTAACAACAGAAAAAAAGCACTAAAATGTCCATTCACAGACAAACCAAGAACTTGGTCAGCTAGTAGAAGTAAAAAAAAACAACAAAACAAGGTAACTATTCACACTTTTAGTTTGGCACTAGCCTAAAAAAAGCAGATAACTACTACACAGTTGGTTCAACTGAATGTGCTAGCTAGCTTAGCTCAGTGCTATCGTTAGCTAACACTGGACTGGGGAGTTTTAGCTTAACCCAGAGTGTTTCTTTCTTATTGAGGAAATAATTGGATAAAGACCCACGAGGTTAAAGTTTTTTATTCTTAAATCAGGTGTTTTTGGACAGTTTTGGTGTACACAGCTGCCAGTTGCCATTAGCTTGGAGCTAAATATACATGGTGGGTTCTTTTGGAGTCAAAGAGAAGTGATGCAGGAAGGAAGAATAAAAAAAACTCCTCCTGAGCTCCAGACATTTATTTCTGACTACTTGGAACAGGCTAACTGGATTTAACGCGTGTCAAGGCTTTAATAAGCAACACAAGGAGGTTGTGGGATTTCTTCTGAGGAACAATGCGGGGACTGGATGTGCGTGTGTGGGCACCTGTATGCTGCTTACACATCGTCACCATGAGGGACCCGCGCTAAGTGGATGTGACCGCTCTGATTGCGCTCCATGGGAAAGCGAGAGGAACCAGCCTCCCTCTGATCCTCAGCGCGTCATATAATGTTTCAGCGGACGCCCCTCCCCCTGTCTCGCTTTCCCCCCTCACTCAACCTCTCCCTTGACTCTGGAGGACAGAGGCGGCTCACCACTGGCGCACGGACCGTGGCGGGTACGGGCAGAAGATGGCTGACTTAGCCGGGCACAGCAAGCCCTCGGCGGCATCACCAGCGTCACCCGGGCCGCGGAAAAGCTGCAAGACATCCGCCGTCTGGCGACTGTAAACAGCTGCCTCTCTCCTATACCCCCCTTCCTCATCCTCCTTCTCCTCCTCCTCCTCTCCCCTCCTCACCGCAAATATTGACAGAAGTATCACAGAGAAAACATGGCAGAGATGGAAAAAGAGGGCAGACCTCCGGAAAATAAAAGAAGCCGAAAGCCAGCACACCCGGTGAAACGGGAGATAAATGAAGAGATGAAGGTAAACGGGGGTCTGTGGCCAGCTGCATGTGATTACGCGTGGAGGGCTTGTGAGGAGCGTGTGTGTGTGTGTGTGTGTGTGTGTGTGTGTGTGTGTGTGTGTGTGCGCGCGCGCGTCTCGAAGCCTCATTGAACATCACACGCTCAAGTGCAATAGGTCGCATGAACTTAGATTTTGGGGGGTTCCGTTTTTGGGGTGCTCGATGCCACCTAAGTTCTATTGTCGCGCGGAGTGCCAGTCTCGGCCGACGTGGATGCGGCACCTTTCACGGCTCCTATTCTACTTGTAAGTTTTTTAATCAATGACAAACAGCGTGTCATAATGTTTGTGCTCTCTCTGTGGCGGCAGAGTTGATGGAAAATCCAGTGCGTCAGTGAAGGCGTCAACACTATTAATACTATAACGCTGCAATGTGCATAATTAGTGTAAATCAATGGGGGAACACTCGTGCATCCACAATGCCTTTGCGGGTCCGTGTCGACTACCTCTGGTGTGTGTGTGTCTATGTGTGTGTGTGTGTGTGTGTGTGTGTGTGTGTGTGTGTGTGTCTGTGTGTGTTGCCCAGCTGCCCAGAGGCGTGTGATCCAGATGTGCGTCTGTGAGCTTTACGCACTCTACAAGAGCACATTGTCTCTTCTGCTCGGCTCTTCTCCAGTATTATTTTTTCTGCTTGGTGATGATATTTGACTCCACGGGGGTTAATTGTGATGAAAGAAAGAAGTGTTTCCGGCATATGTGTGTGTGTGTGTGTGTGTGTGTGTGTGTGTGAGAGAGAGAGAGAGAGAGAGAGAGAGAGAGAGAGAGAGAGAGAGAGAGAGACGGGCTGTGTGTCCGCTTTGTCTTCCTCTCCTCATTGTTGGTACACATTTTTGGCTGGAAACACACATGCTCTCAGCGTGTCGGCTCCTCTGGATGGATGTGCAGGTGATCGCAGCGAGGATGGTTGTGGAAATGATGGTTTAGAGGAAAGGGTGCTGGCTCTGAGCGAGTCCTGAAACAACCCTGGAATAAAGGCTTTTTTCCCTCTCTGTTTAGAAAATACCAGACGCGTTCATGTGTCACAGCTTCTTCTCTCTGACTGTAAAGAGGAGATTTTTTTTTTTCTTCCACGGATCTTATATATGCGTTGATGGAGCTCAGCTGCATTTACCATTTTTACTTTACAAGATCAGACACTAGCTGCCATATCATTGCATGCTTAAAATCTTTTTTTTTGGCCGTGTAATCTACAGTATTCTTATTTTAGAGGATCCATTGCTTGTCACTGCAAATGGAGCGGAGATCTGCAGAGAGGAGAGATCATTCAATAACAGATTTAAGGGCCAGTTAACTGGAGGTATATACCTCCATGAAAAGATGTCATGCACAGTTACTTACAAGACTTAATTAAGTCTCAGTGGAGCATTTAAGAAATTTACAAGCATCATTCAGGTACAATGAAGTATTTCTTGACCTGATTAAAATGAGTGGTTTTACAGTTGTATTAGAACTCAACCACCAGGTGATACCAGGTGGTTTTTGTGTGAGAAATCCCATTAGATCTAATCATCTGGTAATTTTAACACATTGACCTGGTAATAGTATCATGTCAGTCATGACAGCCAGAAAGGGTTGCAGATGTTGGGACACGAGCCATCAGTGAGGGTTCAGTGCATTGACATCTCTTCTCACATGTTTTAGAGAGAAGACATCTCAGTGAAACGTGTTGGTTGATCCAAGCAGTTATGGAGCCCTGACAGAAAGGTTTCGTTTCGTGGGCAAGGAGGAAAAAAAAAAAGAGAGATTTTTAGGCCACGAGATATCACTTATTCCCACAGTTTATTTATTTTCAGACCAGAAGATTTAAATTGTTCCCCCAAGTTAGTGAATTTTAGGCCACAAGACATAACTTGTTGAAAAAAAATAAAATAAAATCACTTAACTGAGGAAAGTGTTAAATCTCATGGCCACCAATGAATTAAGTTGAGGGACTCGAAGGGGCAAGTTAAATCTCATGGCTACAAGTTAGTTAAACCGCATGAACAAGTTATGTACGGGGGCTTTTTAAATGAATAATTCATGGGAACAGGTTATATCTTGTGGCCTCAAAACAATTTTTCTCTCTCCACAAAGTCCTCTCACAGTGGCCTTCAGACAGTTTAAATCTTCACTATTTTGATTTTTACAGTTGCTGTCATCAACTCCATTATTTTAGTTTTAACGTTAAAAAATGTAAATGCTTCATTTTAAACGGCCAGTATTCAGTGGATGTTTTGATTGGTCAGCAGATACAGTGTTGTATTGATGGTACGTGGAGAAAAGCATCGCTCTCCCAAGACTTCTCCATCAATAACGGGGCAGCTCTGCTGAATAGATGTGGTTTAGGTGTCAAAACAGTTTTCAAAGGCTAAACAAGTCTGATTCCTGTTACACAGCCTTGAACAGCACGCATGAACACACAAGCTGAACAAAGTTAATTCTGGAAAACAGCAATCTAGAGACAGAAGGTGGCACCCTGTGATTTACAGTTGTAAAACAGGACGATGCCCTGTTTTAATAGCTTTAATAAGTGAATCCATGCTGAGATTTAGGACTATACAAAAGCCTTTATGTTACGTGTATAACTAGCATGACCTGTATATTTGCTGTAATTTAAGCTTGACAGACCAGTACTTCCTTTAATTGAAAATTAATGAATGATTTTTGTCCCCTGATCTTAAATATTTCAGCCCAAAGCAGGAAGAAAAACACATACACAGATACACAATGTGCCCTTGTGTGGGATCATACTGCTCTGAGAAACCAAACACAGTGTTTCCTTCATCTGGCTGCTTAATGTGTGCCACGGCAAAATAAGCCCTGGTGAGTAATCAAGGGGAAGGAGGAGTGGGCACGGAGGGGATAGGAGAGGCTGGAGTAAGAAACAGGGGAGAAAGGAATGTATAGAGCACTGGGCTGGCTGAGCTGTAAAAACTGTAACCCGAGTGTCTCGGCTGGATCGGATATCAAGGAAAAGTCGAGGGAAATGAAAGCAGAGGAGAGGGAGAGGCAGAGGAGGAGAGAGGGAGCAAGGGAGTGGAAAAGTGGAGAAGGAGAACCAGGAGGAGGAGGAGGGCTCTACGAAGGGAAACTTGGCGTGTGGATTCGGGAATTTTATCACGGTGTTCTGTGACCTGCTCTGGTTTCTACCCACAAGGTATCCAGTTCCCACCATCATCATTACCACAAGCCCTACTGGCTATCTGGGTCTCACTGGAGGGGAACAGGGGCCAGACTGTGGAGAAACAGGATTTAGAATGTACTTTTATCCTGATCTGCTCCTGGAAATATGGCAGAGAGGTGCCAGTTTGTGAGCTGCATCTGCACTGGTATCACACGAATTATCCTGCAAAATTAAAATGTGAACTTGCTGGAGGGCAAAGGCTCGGTGAAGCCACCGTCTTATCTAGAATTATGTTATCAGCATTGCTTAAAGGAAGGTTGAGACTGACAGTTTCCGCCAAGACACAATAGAAATATGATCAAGTTTGTTAGAATATGACTCATAAATATCATCCTCAGATCAGAGGTCTCTCAGTTCCATTGTCCAACACTGGAATGGAAAAATCTGATGGCTCTAATTGCCTTTATTTAACAGTCACAAACAAACACAGGCCAGTGTAGAAGGTGAGGCCTACACCGAACTTAATTCACTCTGTTCTAATACTGACATACAGCATAGAGGAACAGAGCCATCAGGGGAGCCAGGAACATCAAAACCTGAATATCATGAGCCTCGTACCGCTAATTAAGGCGTACCTAAGCATGCTAACATGCTCGAAATGACAATTCCAACATGCTGAGGCTTGGCAGGTATAATGCTTTCAACTTTAGTTGTTCGCAGTCTAACATTTGCTAACGATCGTAGGAGGGAATTAGTGAGTAATATATCAAAATTAATATTCTATACTTCTCATATGAAAACGAAAGGATTCTCTCTGGCAAATTTTGTTCCCAGGAATTTGGCAGTACATCCAGCCAGCCTCCCAACTGCAGGCCACGTGTAACCACATCAGCCCAGGACCGCCACATCCAGCTTCTTCTTTTTGCATCATTATCATGTGGGTAGTTCAAGCAGATGAACGGTGTTCTAACCTCCACGGTTCTGCACCCAGAGATCTGTGCTCTTTTGCATACTAAAGTCTGCCGGATGATAGACTTTAGTATGCTCTGACCACTTGATTGAAATGCAGGTTGAAGGCTACGGTTGTATTCACTATGGTCAGCCTTACCTGTACAGCTTGACAGTGTTTCATGGGGGTTTGGCTTAATGAGGCCCCTGTTCATCTTCTCGGTCAAAACCAATAGACATGATGGTAGTTTCTCCTGGTTACCTTTGATTAGGCAGAAATGTGCCTTGTAGATCCTGGTAGTTGAACAAGTAGTGCTTGTCACAGTGACCTTGACCTTTGACCATCAAACTCTTTTCAGTTCATCCTTAAGTCTCAAAATAAGGCATGCAGTGACAGACAACATGACATCATAATACTTCTGGCCTCCAACCGTCGCTGGCCACTGCAGCAAGGAGGCTTAAAAATGTGTGCCTTGCCACTGCTTGGAATGCTTAGTTTTATGAAAAGTGTGTCTTTACCCAGCTGAGGTTTTTTGGAACGTGAATTTATTTGTGTTGCTGTTTAAAAACAAAAATGTGTTTTTGGACCTGACAGCGGTTGAGGATGGAGGGGCTTGTATGACCCAGAACAGCCTCAAATGTTGCAAAAAAATATGAAACAACTGGTGTAACATTTTTAAAATATTGTCATATTTGGGCATTGTGAGCAACTCTAGAAAATGTTATTTTTGGGGCAGAAGAATGACAGGATGTTTTTATTGCTATCCAACGTCAGAATGCGCTATGTGAGGGTTAGATTTTATGCCAATCCATTAAATTGTTGCAGCACATCACTCAAAAGCACATCAACCTCATGGTGGCACTGGAGGAAAGACCAGGAGATGGCCAGTGTCATTAGGACTCCTCCTGTAGATGTTGAGATTGACTGACAGACAAACTCAAAGCTCGTGCATTTCAGCAAATGTTACCTCGTTTGAACTTTTGAACCTTTGACATAATATTCTTTGTTTGGCATCTGAAGTCACCAACTGCACCGAAGCCTTTTGCATGAATAAAGTAGATACACAGAGATTTCTCTTGTCTCTCGTGAAAAGGCCAAACATCCAGTGTAACATACAGACATCTTTCTCCTCAGCTCACCCACAGCCTAAGTTGGTGCCGCTGCTTTGATGAGCCGCCAACTAGGATTAGATTCCTCTCTTAATAATACCCACACTTCCTCAAAGTAGTGGTGGGGTGACGCAGGGGACAGGATGGCAGGGAGGAGAGAGAGGGAGAGACAGAGAGAGACACACACACAGACATGCTGTGTCTTTGTCTCTGGTTATTTCACGTTCATGCTCCGACTCATTTGTTCTGGAGGAGGACTGCGCTCTACTTAAAAATGCATCCTGTCTGTGGGGCTGTGTGTTGCAGGTGGACTCACCTGTGGTAGGTTGATGTGGCATTAGTGGGTTAAAGGGCTGTACAGAAGAAAATAAAACAAATTTTAATAATTAATATATTTTGTGATTGCAGTATGATTTTAAATATTAGACGGAAGGTTCATTTTGACACCATCATTCTTATTTTCATTGGAAAAAAAAACATTAAAATAATAAAATTGGTGGTTTTTGTGACGATCCTGTCAAAGAAAGACATCTTTTTTTACGTCTGTAGAACATCATGTGTTGGCAGGACATCCTTGCTGCACCGCAATATTTAATTCTAATGTATACGAGCATGACTTTAATCAAAATCTGTTAACTACAATAAATTTCTTTATTAGCTGGTAACCATCTTAACTGGATAGAGGGATATGGGGATGAAATACGTGCACATTATATTTTTCTGCTTTGATCGATATCAGTGTGCATTACAGTATGAAGCGTGAAGACACCAGGGTGTCCTCCAGCTGGACTTTTTTTTTCTGTGCTGAAATCTTTCTATGTGGGTAAAGGCAAACATTAGAACAACGAGAAACAGTCAAGAAAACGCTTCAGATTACATCACCCCTCGTATAAGCCTTTAAAACCCGGAAAACACAGCACTTGTGTTATATCTCAATATCCAATGATGAATACTATGCATATATTGCCCATTTTGGAAATCAGCTTATTAGATGTTCTTAAAGGTTCTAGGAGTTTTCATGCTAAGCTGCTCCTGCAGGGTGCAAACGTGTTGTTTTGTGCCTTGCTCTATGGTGCCATCTCTACCCGGCGACCACCCCGCCACAGTGGTATTTTATATCAGACAGATCAATAGTTCCTGTCATTCTTCATTAATGATACCTTCACAGTATTTACACCAAATCCCTCAAGAATAGTGAATCAGCACCGAGTAGCCGTAAAACAAGTAAAATGGAGGAAAAACGGATAGTAGAGATACAAATACCACACATTACGATAGCGCTTAGAAACTGAGTGAATGTGCTAATGAAGCAGGAGAAAGTCTTCCTCTGTCTGTCTCTCCTACACTGGCTACAGTGTCTCAGATATGCAAACAGATACTCCTGCCTTCAGACTAAACAAGTGTGTGTGTGTGTGTGTGTGTATGTGTGTGTGTGTGTGTGTGTGTGTGTGTGTGTGGTTGTTTGCAGGATGCAGACAGGGATGGGCTCCATGCTCCTCATGTTGTGTCAGCATCTATAATGAGCAATTTCCGAGTGTGTTTTTTTTTCTCCCCCCCATTCAAAGTTGCGTTACACAGGCCCACATTTCATGATGAAGGCAAATCCCACTGTCCCACATTGCAGGACCCTTTGGGCCTAATCTGGGACACTTTTGGCACGTTTGGTTGAAGAAACAGACTTGACTTGGAGCAGATGTGGGCCATACTTTATAAGGTGGACCTATGGGGCCCAATATTCATTTTTCAAAATGGAGGGAAATTCCCCTCTTACGTTATACATTATTGGGGGATACTAAGGCAAGTTAATTAAAGTAAACTTCACTAAAAATTGGTATATGTCCTTGTAAGTAATCACAAATAGGTGCTTTGAGCTCAGAGATATTCTTTTTTTCACCGCTGTAGCGTTTCTTTGTGACTTCCAATTGCAGAGAGTTCCATTTTTTTTTGGCAGGCAACAGAAAAACTCTCCTGGAAAAATTTTATTTACAAATTTGAGAATGCATAGTCTGGCATAATCCATGTCTTCTTTAAATTGCTGTATGCACAGTAAACAACAAACAGCTTGATTTGAGTTTAAAATGAACTATAACCCTTCTGCTCACTCAAAGTTGAACCGAGCACAATCAGCTGGTGAATTCAGTTGGATCAACTCGCTCATTTATGGTAGAATTCCACATTGCAATGGTTATAGTTTGTTTGTTTTGAGCTCAGACTCAAGTGTTTGTGGATTACTGAGCATACGGCTGGATGAAGAAGATTGTCTTCAAGGCCAAACGTGGGAGATGGGGGCCACATTAGCCCAAACATTTATCGCTATCTGGAATTGGTTTCCTGTCAAGGAGAACTCACCTCAACTTAGAAAATCTAGGATCAGTTTAGTTGCCCAAAAGTACATGTTGGTTTCAAATACAACCCACAAGAGATCAATACTCGAGGACTTCCTCGAAGAATGAGTGAAGTCTCTCCAGGGAAGTTTTTCCTCCAGTTCTTATTTGGGTATGAAACATTAGACGTGAACCTGCTGTACGCAATGTGCTGAAGTCATTTCAGCCTACATGAGTGCAGGCTTTGAAGTTCAAATAGTTTGCAAATTTGTTCTGCCAACGTATGTAGTAGCCAAGAGCAGCTGCAAAATGAATGTGGGCGTTAGGTCTTTTCCTCAGCGTGTCGTGTGGTCCTTCTCTATTCCTGTCAAACCTGACATCTTGTTTTCTGAAAAGGTCTGGAGGAGATGATCAACACATGTTTTGCTTGGACACTTGACATCCACGGTCCTGCAGAACAGATACAAAATGTATTTTGTTTAATTTCATCCACCAAAATATGTTTCAGGGATGCTGTGTTGTCACTGCTGGAACTCACCATTTGTGTCACGCAAGTGTCGTTTCAACGAAGCCCATAAAACTTAATACATCTTATCCACGTGGTCCTTTTGGGTTCTGTGGCAGCCATATTGGGTTGTGAATTTTGATTAGATATCCCTTATGTACCTTAATGAATTTGTTCAACATAACATTCAGTTGTTCCCCATGATGGAGCACACCATTTTAAACGTGTATGATCAGAAATGTTCACTTGCACCTGCACACTCAAAATGGAGGTAGCAGTGTGAAAGTGTACTGACTCTTAGGGGGCCTGTATTTTTCTTATCGGGAACATTTTCAAAAGTGTTCAAGTATATAAAACTGTTATTGTCTCATGCCTCCTTTTCTGAGCGTGTGGCAACCGTGTTGGATAATTGTTTTTTTCCATAATCAGAAGGTGATACCTCACTAAAAAAGTTTACTTTTTGAGTAGTCATAAATACTGTAAGTGTCTTTAGCTCACAATGATGATGATACCCCCCCACGTTAATTTTTACATTCATTTGTGACTCCAGATTGCAGAAGGAGCCAGTCACATATATTTAACTTAAAGCTAATGATGACCGATGGCTGACAACAGCAAACTTGTCCAGAATTGTCAGTTCACAAGCTCTCAAGCACATCGTCTTGTATAATCCACATCTTCTTTACCCAGCAGTATGCTCAAAAATCCACAAACACCATAATTTGACCCTAAAAACAAAGACTTTTAGCTTAGGTCTGCCTCTAATGATCAAAATATAGCTAAAACTTCAAGCTGAATTGAAGTGGCTGGCTCTTTCGGCAGTCTGGAGTCACACGGCGGTAATGCAGGAAGGAACATCTATAACTATATGAGCTCAAGACACCTATTTGTAAATACCTGAAAGACAAAGTATACTTTTTGGGTGAACTATCCCTTCAAACATCTCTTACACACTTGAATGGATTTTGTGCGTCATGATTGTTTATCATTTCACTGGCGAGCCGAGGGGTGGCTCGGATCTGGTGGGAGGATGCCTATGCTGCATTATACTTTCGTGGTTGCAGAAAAAATGTCTTTTTTGGGATGAAGTTTGAGGAAGAACGTTGTCATTGTGCAAAGACGTTTTCAGACAAATGCAAACACTGTACTTTGCATACTGTGCTCCCTATGCAGAGTTGTGTCTATATTTTTGTGATAAATTTAAATCAGATAAAGGTAGCTCAATCACGTTTGTTTGTCATAGACATTTGACGAGCTGATGAAATGACTGACAGCTGTTGGCATAAAGAGATGCTGCACCAAGTATAAAATAATGAACTGTCTTGTCAGTTTGATGCTAATGACGTCCGCCATTAGCGAGACAAGGCAGATCATCTCTGTGAGAATGTCAAGCACACTGCTGCACAGTGAGAGTGTTTGTCCTTGCAAACCTAAAATCTGATTCCAAAAGCTGTTGACTGTAGAGTTCCATACCTATGGCTGCATTGCTCAAAAAAATTGAGCTTTTCAGGCTCATCATTGCGAAAGAAAAGATCGCTTTGTCAGAAATAATCAGAACTTTATTCTGCAGAATATGTGGAAAACATCCCTTCACAGCACCGAGGAGCAGTGTTCCCTCTGAGCTGGTAGTTTAGTGACCTGTGACTAATGTCTTATCACACACGCTAAATAGTTACGGCTGATTCATTCTCATTTACTGTAGTTTGTTTCCATAACGAACACTTTCATCTCCAGTCAAATGGTCGCTGAAGCATTCACTGGGGTTCACGGAATAGACGCTTCTGGCAGTGTTCCAGCTGAGAGGTGATAACGGCCTGTGTGCATTAGCAAGGTTATGGTTTTGTCATTATGAGTAGAGATGGACTATGTTGTGAGAGGCTGCATTTATTTACATATATCTGCATTAACTTTCTCTATAGCACTCTCCATAGCTGTGCATGTCAATTTAAGCTAATGGGGCAGCCAACTGGCATCTTCTTGCATTATGTCTAACACGAATGTTGCTTCCTTAACTGTGAGGTGTTATTAAGTAGGTAGGTTGTGTGAAACTATATGACCCCATTTGTATTTTTTCTGTGTATCTTATTTCAATCTCCACAATGACATGAATGTACATGTGAAGTGAAATATGTTCTTGTTATGACTCTCTTATTTAAGAAGTTAAATCCTGACATCTTGGGGTTCCCGTTTTTGTTGAGAGCGATAAGGGAAGAGCAATAATTGCTTTGTGTCTTCACAAATCAGCCGCTGCAAACAGCTTTGACTTGTCAAGGCAGGGACTACGCAAGAACTCTGAAGGTGTGTGCTATGGTACCTGGTACCAAGATGTTAGGAGCAGAGCCTTTAAGTCTTGTAAGGTGCAAGGTGGAGTCTCCACAGATACAGACTTGTTTGTCTAACATGAACTCTGTGTTCCTCAAACCACCAGCAAGGCAGGCAGTTTTGGAGCTGTCAGACGTGGTCTTGTAAAGCTAGAGAGTCAGCTAGACTTAGCATATAGAATTAAAGTCTTAATGTGTTTAAATTTTTTTTTAACAACTACTAGATGTTAACTAGTGGACTGTGGAATCAGAGTTTGGTTACCTTTGTACAGAGACAGGTTAGCTATATACCCCTGCTTTGAGTCATTATGCTAAGCTAAGCTAACTTCTTCGTGGCTTCAGCTGCATATTGAATACACAGACGCAAGAGTGGTATTGGCACTGAGGTATTGAGAAAACTGAATACAGATTCCTTAATTTGCCACATTGGGAAGGAGACCGAAACACCAGGAGCCAGGTATGGGAGGGTCTGGTGGTCAGGCGTTGACCCATGAACCCAGAAGTCCAGAGGACTTGGAGCCCTCACTGTGTTGGTCCACTGCCTGCTGAGAAAGACTTCGGGTTCGGGTGCTTTGCCCCACCGGGTGTCAGACAGAAACAGGGACCTGGAAATGCTGAACCACTGGCATTGTCGCCTTGTTGTCATTCATGTGAGCAAGTCTGATACTGCTAGTTGTGAGGCAGGGCCAGAGGAAACGCGGGTGTGGTTGCTCCATGGTCAAGCACCACAGAAGACTTCATAGACTTTTCTGGCTTCGAGAGCCCTCAACTCTCATAGGTATTAACGAGGGACGGCCGCTCATGTTTTCTATACATCAGTGAGTATCGATCCTCTCATCTAATTCTTGGCAAACAGCAAATAACCACATTTCCAACAAAAACTCCATTTAGCAAGACAGCACTGAGACAGCCAATCACTACCTAAAAATTAAAGAAATTGATTTTAAAGTCAAGTGAAATATTCTTCCTGCTGTACTGATGTTGCGCAACAAATGCAACAAAAAACTAAATTGATGCATCCATTTAAGAAGAAATTTTAAAAGTAAATCATATTTAGTCAAAGGTGTAACACATGTAGACACATCAATGGTTTCTAAGGCTTTTCATATTTCCTGGATCACTCCTCATCAGCACATCTGTTTCTGTTGTAGAGTTTTGCAGAGAACACCATGAATGAGCTGCTGGGCTGGTACGGCTACGACAAGGTGGAGCTGAGAGATTCAGACAACCTGGAGATAGGGGAGACGCCACAGCACATCTCTGTCCTCAAAGGTAGGGTGGAATTTCTCAAATGAAAAACCAATGTACCTTTTGTAGCTGATCTGAACAATGTAGTATTTCATACAAGGGATGTATCTGACACTTGGTATTGGTATTGGCGTGATACTCTCCCAAATCACTGGATCAAGTATTGCCCTGGTATCCACATGAATGCACTAATAAACATTGAGCAACATGCCATAAAGAGAGAAGGGTCAGGAATGACACAGATGGGGGGCACGTGTCAAATGTTGCATAACTAAGTCAACTTGCACGCAAATACAGTAATATTTATGTACTCTTTATTTTGAATGGATGTTTATTTGTTTGAGCTGGTATTATTAACTGCTTAGTTGTGCAAGGGAGGGAATAAGACTCCAGCTGTGATATTGGAACACGACTACTACTTGAGGCTGTGGTGTCAGCATTGGACACAAAAATGGTATCTGGCTCTCCCTGCTTAAATCAATAGGGGGCAGATTTACCAGATTACGTGATAATTGGGGCTTTCCTGTTGTAAGAAACAAGGAAATGCTAATTTCTCTAGCGTGAGCTGAGGGTAAAACTCATTTCTTACCAGCGACTCATTGCTGCCTCTTGTGAAACAAAGAGGCATTACAAGACAAGAACAATCCCCTTATAAATGATCCCTGTAACATAAGTAGATGTCTTGATCATTCGAGTGGCCCAGCACTCAGCGTTCTCAACTGCTTCATTATCCAGCATATGATGTGTGTGATATGTTCTGAATAAAAAGAAGATTAAAGCACTCATGAGTAGATCATGAAACAGGCCACATGGTTCTGTGAATACGTTGAACATTGACACTTAAGCATGATTGTGTTAAAGACCCAAAACGTAATTTTAATCAGCCTCTGGTCCCACAAAACGCACATTTTTATTCCAATGAGAGATTTAAAAGAGGTTTTTGCTTCCTGCACATCCAGGGGACACAGAACAACATTGGCGTTAATGCTGAGTTGATGGTACACATGCTTTGTTTTGGTCTCCACAAACTCCTGAGCAAGTTGTTAAATCCTTCACCTTGTTGACCATCTAGTCAATCACTGTCATTTCATGCTGTTAAGGCAGTGCACTGTGGGTTTATTAGTTATTCACTGTAACAGCTGTCTGCTGCTGCTGGAACACAGCTGATAAGAGTGGTGAGACGGAGCCAAAACACTGTACAATGAAAACAATGAGCTGAAAGACTGTAAAATGTTGCTCAGAGCTAAAGGGAACAGCACAGTCTGGTGATAATTCTCTGTGGGTTCCTCACAAATTTTTCACATGACATGGAGTGACTGTTAATATAAATTCTGTTGTAGCTCATTTAGTCACTAAACGCTGAAAAAAGCAGAAAGCAAGTCTGCGTCTTGGCTCTTACATCATGGACAGACTTTCAGAAAGCATCATCTCACCAGTTGCTCATTCATTTTTATTTATTTTTTGGTCTCTCCTGTGTAGAAAACTTGTTGCCAAAAATCCCAGCTTCAACAGAGGGCAGCGAAGGCTCGCCAGATCGAGCCAACAGTTCCCTGTCTTTGCCAGCCTCCAGGAACGGAATCACGGAGTCCTCCACCACACCGTCCACCTCCACACCCGGCACCAAGGAACATGGCAACCTGCCCATCATTGTCCCCATGATCCCCCCACCTCTGATCAAGCCCCCTGCAGGTAAGGAGCACTGACACCTATTTGGAAAGAAACATCCAGGATACACATATATACATGTGAAATTACAGGAGGTCCTTAGTTGTTCAGAAAACTCTTTTAAGAAAACAGTATCGAAATGTAAATGTGCTCACACACACACACACACACACACACACACTTTTACACAAAGACTTTTATTTCTTGGAGACGTACCTCAATTACTATTTCCCTAACCCAGGCCACACCCCCAAATCAGCATGTTATCAGCTGGGGATGCAGAACATCCTGTCTGAAGTCTGGTTTGTGTCTCTTGAAGTGTTTTAATCAGTACTGTTGCCTGCTACACATCTACCAAGAGTCAGGTTGAACAATTCCATGTAAGAAGATAAGATAAACCTTTATTCATCCCTCAGTGGGGAAATTGGCAATAATTGTGATAGTAAAATTGTGATATACAGTAGATGCTTGTGGAGCCAAATAACCAAGAATAGGGAAATCTACTTGTTACAGAGCCAGTCAGGAAAAAAACAACAACATTTTGTGTCAGCCTTTGCAGGAACAACTGCACACTGGAAAAGTGTGAGGTCTACCAGATGGACCTTCCAGCCACGTTGACAGTATAAACCTACTTGCTGATACTCCAGTGCTTAACAGAAAATCGAATGTTTATGCAACATGAAAACTTCCTGTCTTTGTGAGGGCTGAAAGCCTCCAAAGCAGGCAGGGACAGGCCACTAATGAGCTAGCTACCTGCTGTACACCTTGTTTTTCTCCACCTGCCCAAGTGTCAATATTACCCGATCAACTCTCGGAGGAAATGTCCGTGTTCCTCGGCCAGACAGAGGGCTTCATTATCCCTCGCGTCTGCTGTGGCACAGGAGGTTGGTACGCCCCGGTGGAGGGAGCGAGCCGCCTTGGCATCGCCCAAGAGGAGTCCCCACTGGCCCTGCCTAGGCGGGGAAACAGATGGTGTGGTCCCGCTTAAAGCCCAGCACTATCCCACCACCCGGCCAACACCCCCCACCTCACCCCACACACACACACACACACACACACACACACACACACACACACACACACACACACACACACACACACACACACACACACACTCTGAATTATTCATGTGCCCCGCAAAATCTGACAAAGGACCTTTAGAGGTGCAGGTACGGCGGATGATGGTGGCATTTAGCAGGATAATTGCTAGCGTGTTTCTTCCCTCTTATGCAGATGTTTTGAGACGGCCTTGTTAGGAGGTGCCAGGCAGATGTGAAAATATAGACAATGTGGAGCTGTTCTGATTCCTTGTCAGTCTTCGATCTTGTTCATTATGGCCTGATCCACCCCCCTGAGTCAAACTCATCTGGCAAAGCAGCAATTCTTGTTAGTCATCCAGATAGAAATTTAAAGAGAGACTGAGAGGTAGAGGAGAGGTACCACTTAAAATATGCATGTTGAGTCTGCTGCTCTGTCTTAAGGCCTTCAGGGAGTTCTTCCCTTAATTGTGAGTTAGTCTTTACTTAAAATCTGATGGCCCTGTAGATCCATTAAGCCCAACAAGAGGTGAAAAGCCTTGCTGGCATGTGATGAGGAGGTGAGCGGGGGTGAAAGACTAATGGGCCTGTGTTTTTTCCACCCTCACACCCGCATAGTCATAATGTGATAACTGGGAGATGCAGGAGAGAGTCTCTGAGGATCTGTCATTGCAACAGCTCTAAAAGCCTGCAGCTCTTCTCCGACAGCCACAGTTTACCACAAAAGAGGCATTTCAGTGTCACTGAGGGTCTATTAAAATCATTAGTTGCCCACACAGCAGTATTGCTGTGACATACATCTAAATTAAGGTGTTAACAAGGAAATAGAGTTGAAGATACATCTTTAGATTCCAGTGGCTTCTTCCACAAAAGGATAATAGGCGCACAAATGTTTGTTTGTTTTTTTTGTAAAATTACTTAAACAGCTGCATAATACACAGACAGTTGCCATGTAATTTCTTGTGATTTTTAAGTTCCATGCCCCTGCGCTGGTTAAAGCTTTGCACAGAGGCTGTATGTTTTTCAGGCTGTCCTTGTGAACGCCTCATAAGTGAGATCTGTCAGTACATCCCGTAGGGAATTCCTTCAAATCTGGCCGAAATGTACGTATTGGATTATATTTTAGTGGCTCAGTATCACTATGACAGTATAAAAACCTCTTTTTTTTTGGGTCCATAATTCAAGTATTCACGCACTTACTGCATGCTTACGCCGACAGATTTATGTCTGGTCGTGGGTGCTCCGGTCGCGGGTAATGTCGACCGGAGGGGAGGGCAGGTCGATCAAGCATGTGCTGCTGGATTCAAGCTGTGTTGTGGCCAATGTCAAGTTTGTAATAGAGCTATTTTGCAGACTGGCCGTGAATTTGATAGGGACAATAAAATGTAGACACACTAAGTTGTGCTTAACTTCAAGTCTGAAAGCTATTATATCCAGCAAAATGTATTTAAGGGATACATAGTTTGTTTTTTCCCTTGTAACTGCCGTTGACCTTCATGTCTGCAAACAATTGACACACTTCTGCTATATGTTATATTTTTGTACACAAATCGTGATAAAAACATATCGTACAGCTCATGGAAACTGAAGGCCGCAGAGATCAGTCTCTCTTTTATTGCCAATATGAAGCGGAACAGATCTTGGTAGTACAGCCGTTACTGCTGGAAAAAATCCAATCTCGACCTGCGATTGGTTGCTGTTTTGTCGCCAGCTGTGTCATTGCAAATAAATGGCAGCCTGCTGTTTTTGCCGTTCATGATTTTCAGTGTGAGTGGGCGGCCATTATGGCAAGAATGTTACAACTATGTGATAGTATAAAATGGAGAAGTGATGACATTTTCGATCACAAAAAAGGTCAACTTCACGGTGACATCATATTTTCCTGAAACGCTTTTCTGGCCATTATCCATCATCTCAGTAACACTTTGAAGGAATATTGATGAAAAAGCATTTTGCTAAAAGTGAATCTCACTTTATGTTTGTCTGAACCACACACTGACAAACGTGGATGTAAACTGCAGCTGGACTGGCTGGTGTTATAATACACTCATGAGGCAGTAATTATTCTGCACTTTACATTTTATTTTAACGTAATATCAAATTTATTTAGAGACAAGTCACAATTTTACACCACTACAATCGCAAAAATGATATTTTTTACACTTGCATTCTGAATGCCTTTGGATTTATGCTTATTACATCCACCAATGAGGTCATGTGATCACCAGCGGGAAATTTTAACCAGCAGGGATTTTGATTAAATTTGGCAGATAGCTATCACAAGGAAGAAGTTAACTTTTTAAAAGCAGTCTACGTTAATTCATATTTTATATCAAAGCACCTTCCTTTGCGGAGGCATTCAAATGCTCTCGAGTTTATTTATGGTTCTTTTCCCTCATTTTAAAAGTTTTTCTTTCCGTTTGCCCTCTTCATGATAATCTTGGATAAAAAATAAATTTGTGGACCAGCTGCCGTTTAACAGAACAAATACCTTTCTGTAATTCTCTCTACTTTCTCAAGCTCATTTATGTTGTTCTCTGCTACAAATTACATCCTGCAGACATCAGTTTTGGCGAACAGAAACTGTTATTTGAAATTCTTCATGACCCTGAAGCGGTGAGTACTCTGTGGGACGATGCCCATTGGGACACGCAAAGGTCCACGCCAGTGCGACACTCTTCAGGTTCAGAGCCTCCTGTGTGGATATCAGCCATCTTTAGCATCGACATAATGAGAGGACGTCCTTGTGTCCACCCAAATACCACAAAGCACAGCCACAAATAGTCATCTTCCCATGTCCTGGGCTCATCCGGCAAGGCTTCATTATAAACCCTACAGTGGTTTTGTGGTGGATTTATCCAGCCCAGCATCTGGGCTGAATCAGCGGAGTTAATGCCTTCTGGTCCTTGTGTTTTAATACATCTAGTCGTTGCATACTTTTTGAAATTCTCTGCCATGGATTTGCACTTGTAATTTAATAGATGTCATCCTTGTTTAAGCTTATTGCCTCCGCCAAGGAGGTTATGTTTTTGGTGCCGTTAGTTTGTCATTCTGTCTGTCAGCAGGATTACGCAAAAATTACTGGGCTGATTTTCATGAAACTTGGTGGAGGGATGCAACATGGGCCAAGGAGAAACCATTAAATTTGGGGTCTGATCTGGATCACAAGGCAGATCCAGGACTTTTTTTCTCTGTCTTTAACATCACCAGACATGGAAATTTTCACTTATTTCTCAAGAGATATTACAGGGTCTTTATGAGAAAATTCAGACATCTTCTTGAAACTTTTGTAAATATTTCCAGACGTAAATGATGGTTCTGTTGACCGCTCTTCATTCTCCATCCTCTTTCATATCACTGGCCTAGTCTCTAAGCTCCTGGGGAATGTGGTCTTGAGGTCATGGTGTCCAGTTAAGTCCCCTGATTTGCCAAATATCAAAGCGACGCTGGTCCAGTCCACATAACCGAAAACCAATAATCTATATGTGCATGAATTCAGTGTTGGGAAATTCAGATTTATGATGCTCACGTAAAACAAACATGAAATAAGCATCAAACAAAGAAACAGAACACATGGTTTGCTAACGTGTACCCCTTTCTCACTGAAAAACGTGTGTCAACGCGGGTTTTTGGACCCGCGTTTACTCGGCATTAAGGCGCATTCAAGCTTCCAAAAAACCCGGCTGTGAACTCCTGCTGTGAGGGCTGCATGCGTGCGTGTTTTTCTCTCTCATACGTCATCGTGCTGACAACGTCATCATTACACATACAGTAAACGTGCGCCAGAACACTGAGAGGTAAACAACCGACAACATGGACGTCGTTGAGTTGAACGTTTGCGTTGTCGTTTGTGGGACATCAACAGGAGGACTGATCTTACAGCAGAGGCCAGAACTTTATTGAGAGATGAGTGAGCAGCTCTCAGCTCAGCCGAAGTTTTTTTCATGTGTTTATTTTTTCCGGAGCTTCCACGATGACAGCCTGACAGGCGGCACAGTGACAAAATCAGGACGCGACAGGAAGGTCGTAGGAAAACCTGACACAACACGGGTTGCCTTTTACACACTGCAGGCGAGCTGAGCCAAGCCGCTAAACTCCCGGGTCGCTTGGAGAGTCGGTCGAGACGGGTCGAAATGCTGAGTCAACCCTTTCAGAGTGCCGAAAAACCCGCGTTCTTGGTGCAGTGTGAAAGGGGCTATAGAGTGGGCTATTGGCCTTGGCCATGCAAAATAATGTTAAAATTATTTGGAATCATCGTCAAAGGGTCATTAGATTAAGTGAGGGTTTTATATATAGGAAGGGGGTGTGAAAAGAGAGAATCTAACTCACTTTAACTCCCTTTTTTTTTTTTTTTTACCAGATGAAGAAGCAACCAATGTGCAGATCATGTGTGCGTGGTGCCAGAAGGTTGGTGTCAAACGCTATTCTCTGAGCATGGGGAGTGAGCTGAAGAGTTTCTGCAGTGAGAAGTGCTTCGCTGCCTGCCGCAGAGCCTATTTTAAGAGAAACAAGGTAAAAATCCATCTAATCATCAGCAAGACACTTCAGGGGCTTTGCAGTATTGTCAAAATCCTCCTGCTAAGCATGCGACCGTTGCTGCTGGTTTAGGTCTTTTCAAAATCTGTAAATCTGACAACTGGAATCGCATAAATTATTATCATTATTATTATTATTGTTATCATTACATTTGATTGTTGCCTTTAGAGACTAATCATGTATAAATTGTCCACAAATTGGTCCTGATGTTAATGTTACTCACCTCATCAGTTCAAAAGGTCCCCACACAAATGTATAGGTTGACAGCTACGGAAATACTTCAGCTTTCTCACTGTATTTTTAAGAGTTAGATGAAAACACTGATATCATCCTTGTGACTGTGCGCTAAGTACAGAGCTGGTTATTAGCATAGCTTTGCATAAAGACTGAGAGCAGGGAGAAATAGCTAAAATGGCTCAGTCCAAAAGCAGAATAATCTGCCTACCAACACCTCGAGAGCTCACCAACTAACACACTTGTTACATTATCTGTCATAAGATATCAGAAGTTGTATAAAATGCAAAAATAGTGACCAATGAACAATGAATTTTACTTGAAATTGACACGTCAGACAAATAAACAACTGAAGCAAGGCTATGAATGAGAAATAACCAAATTAAATGCTTGACCAGAAGAATGCATGTTGCCCACATTTGCAGTAGTTGACATTTAAAATCAGGTCGATACTCTTCTTTAAACTTTAACCCCCTTCTACCTGCCCTCACACTGTTAGCTAATTAATATGAAGATGCTGTTTTCGTAGCAGTGCTTTCTTTTCATAGGCACCTATTCCTCTTCCCTCATTTAAGTCCTGCTTGCAAACAAAAAAATTAATGAGACCAGGCTGAAAAAATCAAAGGCCCAACAAAGTTCCATGATTCCCAAATGCAGATGATACAGTAAATGTTAGCACCACTAGCCTACAAAATGTAGCTTAAAAAGTATTTTACTTGAGGAAAGTTCTAGTGTTAATTCACCACCCTATCTGAAAGTGATGCTTCATTCAAAAAGTGGTCATAAATTGTTGTCTTAAGTTCAGTAGGACATTTTTCCCTCTTCTTCTTCTTCTTCTTGAACCCAGAGTGCAGGAAGCATTTGTTGTGTAAGCTTAGCTTGATGCTAATGAAGGCTAACAACAACCACAACAACAAGCTTGACCAAAAACATCCATTCACAAACTCCTAAGTCCAATATAAAAAGCATAAAAAAAACGTACCTTACCTTAACTTACACTTCCAGTGTCATGAAACAGTGCTACCAGCAAGTACATTCAATTCTTATCAACTGGCTTGCACTTTGTAGCTGTTGATATCCATCAGTCCTCATTAGCTTCAGGCTACATACACGTGGGTGGCTTTTGCACATTCTGGAGTGACAAAGAGATACACGAGGGAAAAACATCTTCTTGAGCTCAAGACAGCTGTTTGTGAAAAATTCAAAGGCAAAAAAGTATCACTTAAATAATCAAAGAATTCCTTCTCACTCAAATATGAGCTTATCTTCTTCTCTAGATATACGCTTACGTAAATTGTTGGTAACTTGATCGATACTGATCAGTCTTGGTAACCCACAATGATCACGAAATGACCAAGTTAAAGGGAGGAATAATGTTATGTTCCATTCAAAGTCAGAGGACTGAATGTCCCAGTTGAAATTTCTCATTTTCTGTGTTGCACAAACCAAACCTTGACTGGTTTCTTGACAGAAAAGTATTGCCCCTTATTTTTCTAAGCAGCTTCCGGAATAACCTGATGTCTTGAAAAGGAAGACTTCAAATATTATGCACCCTAACCAGCTACTTAAAAACATCGGCACATGTTTGACATCACTTTTCATGCAAAACAGGTTCATAGTACATGCTATATGATAGGACAAGTCTGCCAAATATACTTTACATTGTGTTTTATTTGGTTATTTCCCATGTTCGATCTGAATCAGTTGGCAGTGCCGTAATAGCCATTTTTTCCCAAATTATTGATGTTCTACATTTACATCTGGACCAAGTCTGGCATGCAGAGAGAATCTGGCTGCTGACACTGGCAGAAGACAGCCAGAACTGGCCCAGAACTGACTGTTATTTTGGCTCAAGTTTACAAGAAGGAACCTGAACAGCTTTTCGCTGTACTTTTTCTAGGGGGTCATTTACCACAACTTCTGAGTAGTCTGGAACACAGCATTATTGCATCTCTTTTATCGCCACAAGATGAGAACCTCCGGTGTGGCTGCCAGAAATGATTTTTTTATTTTTTATTGTACAGTTATGATTTATCTTTGTCACAAAGTTCAGACTTAAAACATAAAGTCTTTAAATTAAAGATCATATTCTTCAATATCAACTTCTAAAACTCTTCCATTAACTGTTCAGGTTTGGCTTGAATACAAAATGCACAATACATAACAATTAACCATTGATTATATTACAAAAATATATACAGGCTATCGACTCAAAATGACTTGGTCATCATGATGCTTTAGAGGCAATTTTTCTATTTTTGTTCTGACTGACTGTAGTTAAACAATGTCCTCTCTCTCTTGTACCAAAGCTGGGATATGTAAGGAGTTACGCTGTGAGTATGACGTGTTTTACTCTCCTGCTTGTCTGTCCTGAAGTCAGTTATTCATCCAAACATAATCACTTTCTAAGCACGGCACTGGAGCAGGAACCAGATAGGGGTGCTCTTAGAGAATGTCTGTTCATTTCAGTTAGTGATATCCAATTTCTTTTCTTTTCAGACACTATTCTTTCCCTAAGCATGAGAGTCAAGCTGAGCCTTGTGTCTCCTGTACTGTTGCTCATGGTATCTGTTTTCCATTTTCTACCTTGACATTGTAGCTCATTTACTTTTATAGTAAGTTTGTAGTTTTCATTGTACTGAATGTTGAACTGATGACAAATGATCTGACTGGTCCTGATGATGATGATGATGACAAGGCGTCTGTGACATGTTGAAGTCTCGAGGGAGAAGGTATGACAGTTGCGAGAGCTATTTAGCTTCATATGAGATCGGAATGTGGCGTTTGAACTGGTTTCGTTTTCATCTCGGAGCTTCAGAGAACGTCATAGAAAAGTGTATGAAGGTGTTTGACGCACAGCAAAGTTGACAAGGCAGCTCCGTACCAATCAGAGCTCAGTCAGGGACACAGTGAACATGCTAGCACGCGTAAAGCGCCCTGCTACAAATGTGTTGGCTTTATAGACATAAAGTTAGCCTTCTAAATAGATCTTATAAGTTGTGCTTTGACCTGTATGTTTTTTTCAAATGTATTTTGTAATTTTAAGTACGTACGTACTTATTGGCCATGCTGCACATTCATAGTCTGTTCAGAAAATAATTTAGTTTTAAAGGAACCTGCCAACTTGTTTTTTTTTTTGTAAAATAAAAGAGATTGATATTAGGAAGACAGCCCTAGACACCTGGAGACTGAAGCGCTCTGAATGATGACATCAGAAGAATAAATGTAGTTGAGAGGTCAATCAAATAAGACAACAGTTACAACATGATGAGGGTATGAATAGCAAAAAAACAACAACAGATGAATGATGATAAAACATGCATTTAAAGTTCTTCAGTAATTATAAATTAAGGAATGATGTACCATAAAACTGTTTGGATTGATCATCACATTAGCTGAGCTGGCCAGATGGAGGCATGCTAACCAGCCCATCCACTACCATTCGTTTGGCTAAGCTAACTAGCAGCCAGCTGTTCTCCCAAAATGTTGTGTTGTTCCTTGAAGCTGTGTTACATTATTATTTTGTACTTATACAGGGCTTACCCTTGTGAGTAGCGTAGAGTTTGAATATCTTGTGATGGATTTTGAAGTGTCAGGAGTTGGAACGGTGAAATAGAAAACACACATAAAAATGCAGCCATGCCATTTTTCCGATTTCTGTGCTCTCCATAATAATCTACTGCTGACCTCTGACATAAGTTTCAAGGTATGTTTTCGTGCTTCGTGGATGTTAGAGTTGCAGAAAGGTTTGGACTTGAAGGTGACAGGGGAGATCACATTAGTCTCAGAGAAAATCTTTTTCCTTCGTGGCGCACAGTTTTGCAGTTGTCTGTGCCTTTGGTAATCTCTATTATTTTTTAGTTGCACAATTAACGCCACACCTGATACCGATCAGCCTGCTGCTTCAAAACCACGCTGTTCATGAGAAATTGCATGATACACTCATATTTGATTTAGTGCTCCCCTTCATGTTTTGTGTAATGAAGCATCATAGCCAGTGAAAAAATAATCCTCTTAAGGCCTCACTGTTCTTCAATATGTTCTATATTGGCTAAATGTGATATTTTGTAATTATTACTATCAAAAGGTAAGACTGTGGTCATGGTGACTGATAGGCTTCTCAAAAGGAAAGGAATTATGTCTCGGCTTCATGTAAGAAAGATGCATTCAAAGTTCTCATCTTTGGCCGATTGAGCATGATGCTAAAAGTGATAAAACCAGAGACTTGTTTTCCCTCTATGAGTTATGCCAGCTCTGTTCAGAAGCATCGCGCCCTCTGTCTACTTTGCATGGTAAACCAAAGGGGTGCTGCCGTCTTGCACTGGTGACATCACGAGGAACCGGAGTCAATGCAGTAGTAGAGATTAACAGTTCTGACGTCCCGCTTAACTCAGATGCCACTGATCCATTTACTTCACATTCATTTTTTTCTGAACACTGAGTAAGATCACCTCCTCCACTGCTACGGCCTCGTATGGAAGTTCAGGCTGCAAACGTGTTTGTCCCTAAGCAGAGGGATTCATTGATGAGCGTCACCTCTGAAGCCTTTCAGATTCCCTCACCTTAATGTTGACACATGCTATTTACATGTGCGCCTCACCTACACTTATGCAATCATCCATAACACTGTTGTCAGCGCTTCTCCAAAACGGACAAAGGAGAACACAAAGAGTCAAACTGGAAAGAGAGAGAATGGGAGGCATAAGCAAATAATTAAAGGTAAATTCAACCCAGCTGTACACTCAAGCAGAAGATGTAGCAACAAGTAACAAAATCAATCTGAGAAATATTGCTGTAAAATGAAAGGGGGGGGGGGTGAACCAATTAATAAATTATGGATCTCACATTGACTAAATTCAACAGAACTCTCATGCTTTGCTCTGTATAATTTAAAAGGCAATATAGAGGTGTGCTGAAATGTGAGTGCAGGTTAGAAATTGGAATAAATGAGGCGGGTGGCACGTGTATGGTTTCCACGTCTCAGAGCTGAGCTGCATGTCACTAGAAGGCATTCAGCAATGCAAAATAATTACCTATGACTACAATAATGAGTACAAATACGCAAAATAAAGATGCATTTTGAACAACAACTTAAATAGTACATAAAAAAAGACATTTCCAAAGGCAGAATGAAATCTAGAGGGCACTTGGAGACTGTAAACCTTGCACAAAAATGGCATATTTCACTGTGTGAAATGGATCGGACCCAAACTGTAAGGGGTTTTTCCCAGGCTCATGCTACTCAGGCCCCGGATCAACCCATTCTAAAGGAGCAAGGGCTCAACTAAAGGTCCCTCATGGATCCCTAAGGGAGACTCCACCCTCCAGAGGTAAACCGCTTTTGGGAAACTTGTGTTTGAGATTTAGTTGGTCAAGCCATATTTTATGACCATAGGTGAGATCAGGAACCAAGAATAGTAGATTGAGACATTTGGCCTCTGGCTCAGCTCCGTTTTCGTTACAATGTTGAGATAATGTGAAGGCAAAACTGCTCTGGTTCTGCAGCCCATCTCATCGTCCCTAGTCCCTCACTCAAGTACAAGTCCCGCAACACTTGAAATCCTCAATTGGACTCGTTGCGGTTTGAGGTTATTACAGACTAATGAAACCATCACTAGGACTCTTACACACTGTTCCTTTGATAGAAGCCGTACGCATGCATGTGTTCTCGTTAGAAACCAGTCAGTCATGGTGGATGTCTCCCTCATCCATCAGCAGAAAACACATGTTCAAACATTACAAAAGGGGACGAGGAAAGTCCTGCTCTGCCACAGCAGCTCAGATTCTACATTCTGATCGGCTCTCGCACATTCATGCAGACCAGTTGTGTAAGCGATACCCACATGTTTCTTTTCTCATGCACCCACAAGGTTGGCCACAACAACACAGCCTGCAGGCGTTTTTTTTTTTTTTTTTTTCATTCTCAGACAGAGAAAAAATATTGTCACGGCTGAAAAAAAGTATCTCATGTCTGTGTGTGTTGTGGATACGGGGAATGAGGGGATAGGGGGAGGAGGGGGCATAGAGGGGGCGGGCAATGGCTCTGGCATTATGTTGCATGAAATATCTTCAGCTGCCTCATTGGTGAAACCTAATCCCCTCCTTGGGTAACTACGGCTGCTACGTTCTCACATCTCAACATACCTCCACATTACACTGTGTGTGGCAAAAGATGATTGATAGTTAAACACCAGCTAATCACTTCTCTTCCTGTTTGCTGTTCACCTTAAGCTGCTGGAGGAGTTCGTATGGAAGGTGCTGCTTCCCCACTGCTTGCACTACTAATTATTCTGTCACCTCAGTTTGCTTGCTCACTCTCTTTTTGACTGTCCACCATTGATTCACATCCTGGCAACTAACCCTCCGTGTGTGTGTGTGTGTGTGTGTGTGTGTGTGTGTGTGCGCACGCGCGTGTGTGTGTGTGATCTTGTGTTGCTGGTGCACTGTAAAAGCCAGTTGGTGTAGATAGACACCAACTCAGGGGTAAGACCGCTGAGAATAAAGTGTGATCGTGGGGATTAAAGGAATGGAATTTGAATGTAGGGAGAAGTTCAGCAATGTGCTCGTGCGTGCCAAGATGACGTTGGATAATTGTGGTGTGTGTGTGTGTGTGTGTGTGTGTGTGTGTATGTGTGTGTGTGTGTACTTGGTTTTTGTTATCTTTTGGAGACCTTTTCTGATATAAACACTAACCTTATCAGGATCCCTCGTTCTCATGGGGACCAAAGACCGGTCCTAATGCGGCAGAACTTAATTTATGAACACCTGGTCGAAGTTAGAGTGACGGTGTAAATTGCAGTTAGCTTGAGGTTGAGGTTCGGCATCAATTGGTTAGGGTTAGGATTAAGATTAGGGCTTGGGTTAGGATATTCACATGAATGGAAGTCAATGGCATGTCCTAATAAGGATAGCTACACAAGCCTGTGTGTGTGTGTGTGTGTGTGTGTGTGTGTGTGTGTGTGTGTGTGTGTTTGGGGGCACTTTGCTTTGATATTCAGCTTCATACTCACCCACATCTGTAAGGGATGGGTGTAAATCAGTTGTGGAACATAACTAAGAAGATTTACTCAAATGCTGTACTTGAAGCAACACGCCTTCTTTTTGGGAATCACGCTTATTTGTCGTCCTCTCCACAGCCAGACAGACACATTCCCTTCTCTCCTCATGGCTGCTTTAAGTAAGCTACACTTCCCATCTGCTATCATGCTTTGCGCTAAGCTAACTAGCAGTCTGCAGGTGTGTGTGAATATCAGCCCCTCTAATACAGAGAACAGTGTGTATTTCTTCTCTGGCTTTGGGGATGATGGCAAATAAACACATTTCCCAAAAGTGTTGGCGTGTTCCTTTGAGTACTGTTTTGAGGTAACTTTACTTGATGCTTCTTCATACTTCCACTCCACTAGGTTGCAGATGAAACGGTGTATACTACATCAACTTTAAATTACATTTAAGATGAAGATTTGACACAATTGATGATGTAACAATGTTTCAACACATTGTTAAAGACAAGACCAGAGGTTTCCAAACTAACTTTTTGCTTCATGGAAGAAGCAGCAAGCTCATATTTCATGTGTCTTGAGCAACATCTGTGATGGGATAATCAGGGTCACAGGAGCTCTATCTTGTTCTTGTTGCTGACTTCAAGCAGACAAAGTTGTCTTATAATTGACCTGCAACCATGTTGTTTAGCGAGCAACTGCGCCTGTGTTCCTGGGTATGTTCTGTTAAAAGGACGCGTAGTCAGGCCATTTGTCAGGCAATGCAAAGCTTTTGCACCCGCGACCAAAAAAAAGTGGTGTGAGGTCAAAGGCCCCATTAACCTGAGCAGCCCACAACATTCACTCTGGATCAGGAGAGTGTACTAGTTTTTTGGACATGGGCTCTTCAGTGAATTATGGAGAATTTAGAAATCCTCTTTCAGGTTCTGGTAGAGACCTTAGAATTGGATGGTATATGCTGAGTGGTTTAATTACAAACCAATACTTAAACATGTTGCTGCTAATTCTCTTGTACTTAAACACGAGGAGGAGTTTTCATGCATGAGCTCTAGTTGTTATTGAGTATTTTTAAACTGCTCTATTAGTTATTTCACCCCAGTCAGATACGGCCCGCTGCTGGTAATCGATGCACTGCTGCGACATCAGTGTTTTGTCGAAAGAGCTCCATCAATCTGCTTTTATCTGCAGTTTGAGCTCAGAACTGGTAGTCATCGGTTGAAGGAGGAGAGATAATTAAAAAACCTGATGAAAAGAAGCAGCTTATTATGTGCCAGACATTTTTTTTTACCTACTTTTATTTACATAAACTGTAATTATCTTTTCATATCTTTATACAAATATACACGACAGCACAGAGAAAGACTATGTCTTCTACTCCCACATAAGCAGACAGCGAGGAGACTCAAACTTGTGTTTGTCAGGTCGTTGCTGCCGCAGCGCAGGGGCTTTTTGTTCACACCATGAAATCTCCCCCCCTGGAGACCCCAGACCTCCATCAGTGTCTTTCCCCAGGAGCTCCCTCCAGGCGCGAGGGGGCAGAGTGCCGCTTCATGTCAGCCAAGAAATGTCACATTACTTCAAACACACACGTCTGCTCTCTTACACACAGTCCTGTGGTTGCCTCTCCGCTCCCCAACACTCTGCAATTTGCTTTGCATCTCCATTGGCAGCCAAGGAGGGCATGCACGCGAAATGAATAAGAGAGAAGTGTGTGTGCATAGTGCAGCTCCGGCTCACTGGTGGTTAGGAAGCCTTGAGGCCTGCCTGACACCGCTCCAGGGCACAGAGAGGAAGGTGATTATCTTATAGCTGCCAGCTATTCAGCTCAAATAAAGACAAAAGTAACTCACACTAACTAGGCAATGAGCTTGTAAAAGTAGAGCCCCGCACACGAACTTGTGTCGTTTTCTAAAGTTGCGGTTGGGATGTCTTAGAATCGTGGAGAAAGTGCAGTAAAATCATATCTTTATGCACAGGCACACCTTATTTTGCACATTACAGGTTATTTGATGATGACCTTAAAGCAACACATCACCCAAAATGTGTATTTTCCCTTTCAAGTACTCACAAATAGATTTCAGGCCCACAAAGATGTTTTTCCTTTTCTGCATTATTTCTTATTGACTCCAGAATGCAGAAAGAGCCAGCCATTTAGACTGAAGCTAATGGCGACTGAGAGCTAACAACAACAAAAATGTCTGTTTACAGACTCTCAAATGTCTCGGCTAAACTTTCCCCTCTTTTACAATCCATATCTTTTGACAGCCGTATGCTCTGTAACCCACAAACACTTTGATTTGAGCTACAAACAAAATAAAACCCTTTCAGTTTAGCACTCCTTCCCAGTGGCGCAGAGCATGACCAGCTAGCTTGCTTGCACTCATCGTAGCGCTGAACCTGAAGGGTTACAGTTTGTTTGTAACACAAATTTAAAATGTGTGTGACTGAGCATGCACCTGGATAAAGAAGACACGGATTATACCGGACAATGAGCCTGAGAATTTGTTGAGATGTTGTTGTTGTTGCTGTCGCTATTTTCCCCAAAGGCGGGAAAAAAAAACATGGTTGTGAGCTCAAGACACCTATTTGTGATCACTTGAGAGGCAAGAAAACTATCACCTTGAGCAAGGAAATGCTCTTATCAACCTTGTGAGGAACAATTGGCCAATTTACAGTCAGTTTGCAAAGACGAGTCAATGATATTGAGAACAGCACTCTTTAAAAAAGGATTTTACCACTGCACCAAGCTTGTTGCAATTAAAACAACATTTAGAGATATTTGCCTCAGCAATATGTTGAAGTAGATCTACATGGGACTGTTTGTTGCTGGCAAGATGAGGAGACCCTGCTTTAATTAGCCGATCTTAGCAAAGTTATAGTGCCCCAGTACTCTCACTAGACAGCCTCTTGTTCTTGTTTAGGCGCACTCTTAAAAACTAACTGAGGTATTTTATTCTCTTGCATCTGTAGAAATATTTTAGCAAGTAGCAGTGGGCTGTAACTGGGATGGCTTTCCAAAATGTGAAAAGTAGAGAGAAAAGAATGTCTTTTTTTCGGGAGTAGTGTGTTTTCCTGCCTGTCCTGTGCCAGGATGGCACCTTCATTTCAGGATTTGGGATGAGCTCTGCTGCACTTGACTGTGTTTGTCTTCAAATTTTGGAAAAAGCCTGCGAGCGACATTCTGTGGGAAATGCAGCTCTTTTGGCAGGTGACAGGCACATACACCTGGAAGTGCATACAAGCCCAGATGGAAACTAGCACAGTGGCAGCTGGTGTGACGTCCCCGCAGGACAGGGGAGTCGCCAGAGGGGAGCTGGACCGCCCGTGTCCTGCTCTGCCGTTCTTAGAAGGAACTTCAGCAACAGTCTGATGGAGCAGCAATATGGCAAATATTCATCTATCTATCTATCTATCTATCTATCTATCTATCTATCTATCTATCTATCTATCTATCTATCTATCTATCTATCTATCTATCTATCTATCTATCTATCTACCCATCTATCTATCCATCTATCTATCTATCTATCTATCTATCTATCTATCTATCTATCTGTCTATCTATCTACCCATCTATCTATCTATCTATCTATCTACCCATCTATCTATCTATCTATCTATCTATCTATCTACCCATCTATCTATCTATCTATCTATCTATCTATCTATCTATCTATCTATCTATCTATCTATCTATCTATCTATCTTCTCCCTCATCCATGTGTGGCTCCCTGTGAGCTCCTCACGCCTCGTTCACAGTGCCAACACCTCATTAGTACAATATGCAAATGAACTGGCGTAGGGCCAGAGGGTCAGAGCACAAAGTGAAGACAGAATAATAACACAATGGTGCATCCTCGTGTGTGTGTGTGTGTGTGTGTGTGTGTGTGTGTGTCTGTCTGTCTGTCTGTCTGTGTGTGTGTGTGTGTTACATTGTAAGCTAAACAACATTTTATAATCTAGACACAAGACAGCTATATTTGACTCATGCTTGGAATGAGAAATCCTTCCTTGAGCTGAGGAAAGCAGATGGAAGCAATCAGACTTTGGACAAACAATATAAAATATAAGCTAAACTTTCCCTTTGGTATCATAGAGAGATGAATGCAGCTACAGGCTAAATTAATCATTGCTAAGCAGCAATTTGAAGAAATGAAAAAGAGCTGCTCACCTGTCAGGCGCAGTTTGAAACGTCAGCTTTGGGAGCTGCAAACAGTGTGATGAACGCGTATAATTGAGGTTAAATCTCCATTTCTTATAAGAGCGACTCAGAGCCCCGTGACTGTAAAATATGATCTAATTATATCACACTGAGGTCTATATGATATAAAAGTGCATTTCATTTAATGACACACAATGGAGCAGTTTGGCATGACGCCAGGCAGCGCTTCTCCACTAACTTATTTGTAACCATGTTGCCTAGACCCGGTAGAACAGCTCCACATAATGAAGGACTCACGACACGCAGGAAGGGGAGGTTCCGTTCCTCCGTGGTATTTTGTATCGTAACATCACACAAGCTCTTACTGGAGGGGCTTTGCTGTATTATTTTACAAGCCCTGGTTTCCTTTCATCAACATTATTTCTCTTTAAATGTCAGAAGTACAAAATATATGGCTTTGACTCTGTTACTCCCCCAAATACCATTTACATAATGTTACCTATTTCCTGTTGCCACCATAAGAGCTGGGAGCGCTTTACCATAAAGGTTCATTAACAGTGTCCCCATGTGTGAACTCATAGTTTGTCAGGATCCTCCAGATCAAGATTTATTTGACTGAGTCACAGAAGCAAGTTTTACACCCCCAACTGTAACGTCGCAGCTTGGTTTGATTGACAGACAACAGGCAAAAGATGAACAGCAAACAAAAATGACCCTGTGTCCTTGTGCTCATTGTGTGTCTCCAGCTGCTGAAGTTCGCTCACTCGCTGTGTGTTAAAATCAGTGTAAGGTTGATTATTTTATCACACGGCACACTGTCTGACTTGCAATTCAATATTTATTGGCGATGTTTCAGAACTAGACCTCCATTAGGTAAACAGGCTTTGATGGGGACAGCCGACCCATATCTTTAAACTGCAGCCGCTTTACAGTTGTCGGCAGTAGAATTCTCGCTGAGCTCTGGAACAGCTCCAATACTTCTGGTCCGTTTCGATTATTTTGACCTCAACACGTGGGGAAGTCCGAATCCCTGAGCTAATAATATTCAGGCCCAGGTTTGGGCATTTTCCTGAGAAAATGAGATGAATAAATAAACAAGCATGCATGAAGATGTGTCTTATCTGTGTTGTGCACGACAACTTCCTCTGCAGCACTACTGCACAAATCTAAATTAAATGAGATTTTTTTGAGATTTAAGAGTCTTTGGAATGTGTGATTATATTTTCTTTTCAGCTGAGCACTCACAGCTGTGGTAGGCTACGATGCAGCCCTTTGAATGTCTTGCAGACTCCACAGCTATGCATGCACAAACACACACGCACACACACACACACACACACACACACAAACACGCACGCACATAGGCACAAAGACACACTATTTTGTTTTCCTGGTTTGTCCACAAACAATAACTGTTCACCCATTTTACAGTCACCATTTCTGTTAATCTTTCTCACTGTTGTTTTCCATTTCTGAGTTTCCTTGTTGTTTCTGTTCACTTGTTCATTTTGTCCATCCATAAAAAGAAGCCATTATTTCTCCCCCCCCAGGCAAGAGACGACGATGGCCTCGGTGGGAAATTACCCCAGCACAGCTTTACTCAGGACACGCCCAGGCTTGTCTTCAAGACAAACAGCGATGTGCTTGTAAGGACCATAACCATTTAACACCAGAAAGACTTAAAGCTTGACGGCTACTGCACAAATATGTTTTCATGTTTTTCTTTTGTTAAAAGGGTGTCATTTTCTAGTCATGTCTTGCTGACATGCCACGAGACTTGAAGGTTCATATTTGGGCATTTGTGTAAAAGTAGACAAACAGAAAACACAGGCTGAGTCAGTCCCATGTGTATATATATATATAGAGAGAGAGAGAGAGAGAGAGAGAGAGAGAGAGAGAAGAACAGATATGAGGGAGAAGGTGAGAGAGATGCAGCGGTGGTTGGAGTTTACAACAGGAACACCAGCAGGCCTGACGCCATCAGAGAATCAGCTGGCAATCGAGAGTTAGAGTGTCTGTCAGGTGCTAGCGGGGATGCTCGTCAGAAAAGGGGGTCTGAGAGGAAAACTACGTAGCTCAGAAGCGGCCATAGAGAATACATCTTTGTGGGTACGAGATATAACTTGTTCCCCTTTCTTTATTTGTGACCTTAGGATATAAATTGATAATACTGTTTAATTCATTGATGACCACAAGGTTTAACTTGTTCCAACAAATTGATTAACGAGTGGCCACAAGCTACTACTTTGTTCCCATGCTTTGATTACTCTGTTGGAACCAGTTTTCTGTCTCTGTGGTCACTCTTGGTCTCTGTGGGACCCGGACGGGAGTCCCGGCTATAATAAAGGTTGAAGGAGATCCAACAGGTGTGAGGTATCAGGCCCATTTAGGATTTTATATGTTATTAGAAGCTCCCTGAAGTCTGAGCTAATGTGAGTGGAGAGCCAATGAAGTGGAGATTAAATTGGTGTAATTGAGTCTCACTGCAGCTTCATGAACCAGCAGGTAAGCTGCCCCCCCCCCCCCCCCCCACCCCACCCCGAAAAATTGAAGAGGCAGTCACACTTATGAGGCGTTCATGGTCAACTTGTTTTTTGGTCTGCTTTACATAACATTTGCATACATTTAAGTTTGAGGTTTTCATAATGTTTTTCATGCCTAATCATTTGCTCATTTTCATTTTGCTTCATATTCAGTGACCTGTGAATTATCCGACACACGTATAAATTAATCCAGAATTAAAGGAGGTAGGGTCCTCTTGCAGAATAATGTTAGGTGAATCGTGTGACCTTCCTCGCAGCCAGCTCTTTGTCGTGTCATAGCACTGACAAGGAGGCAGATGGAAGTAGAGGACACTTGGAGAGCAAAAACCTCCGACAAGGCTACTTGATGGTAACTTAATGTAGCAAAAAATGCCATTTTTCACTATGTTAGAACAGATCGGCCACAAAAGATTCAGTGGGTACCTCCTTGGCGCATGCAACAACCCTCCACCCAGTTTGGTGAAATTCGGCTTCTTGATTATTGCAGAATTTCTGCTAAATGACAGGCAAGTGTCACGGTAAACAGGAGGGAACCCCTTGTTTAACCAAATTCATTTGGGGGGAAAGAAAACTGTCCTGTCATTTGTAGACTTCTCGTACACACCAAGTACTTGTATTATGACCAACCACACTACCATACGATCACAGCGCTCTCTCGGTACAGTTTTACTTGCACAGAGGAACTGTTTCTGACTTTTTGGGATCACTCAACTTCAAATAAAGCGGTTTAAATAATCAGGTTTTACTGTTGGCTTGTTTAAAACCTGTCTGGGTGCCAGACCACTTGTGTCTCTTGTTAGCCAACTTCTCTTTAGCATTGTCAAGTTTTCCAAGATCTGGGGAATAACTTTAGAGTACAATGTTATTGCAAGCGATCATTTCAATGAAAGTGAGGGTGAGAGTCGTGATGGAGATCGACTTTCAAGATGCTGATTAACTTTTTGGGGTTTTTTTTTGAGAAAAAAACATTTTGTTTGTCGTGCTGAGAGCTAAACGAGAAGATCTCTCCTGTTTGTGGATGTGTACTCAAATTATGAAGCATCAGCCAGTTGCCTTTCGACCCTGTATCAAAATCAGCAAATTATCATAGATATTATATTTCTGAAAAGTTAAGCTTCACCCAGAAAGTGTTTTTGCCTTTAAAGTTCTTGCAAACAGGAGCCCTGAGCTTCCAGAGACATTTGTTTTCCTCTTGCATTGCTTCTTTGAGACTCAAGAAACAACCAACCACGTATATTTAGCTTGAAGCTAGTGGCTACTGACAACAACTAAACTGCCCAAAACTAAACTTTCAAGTATGTGATGCGTTATAATCCACGTTTATAGTCGCACCAACCCAGAAGTGTAATAGTTTTGTTTTTAGCTCAAGTCAAAGTGTTTTTGGATTACTGAACATACAACTGGGTCATCAAGACATGAACTATACCGGATGATGCAATTGAGTTTGCCACTTAATGATTTTGGGCAGCGTTGCTGTTGTTAGCTGTCGGCCACTATTAGCTTCAAGCTAATACCATTAGGTGAAGTCAATTTGGAGTCTTAAAGAATTTATGCAGGAGGAAAAATGTTGTGTGTGTGTGTGTTTTTTTTTTTTTTTTAATTTTTACAGATCAAACAAGTAAGAAATACGTGAATTATTGAGCTTAAAAAGCGCTGGAAGGTGGACATAACCATTTCTATTCTTTAGGCTTCACGGCGGCTGCTAGTTATAGCTTCATAAGTAGTGTACAAACACAAGAGTGGTATCAATCTTCTCAGCGAGAAAGGGGATTTGCCAAATTGCTCTCAGCGTGGATGTGTCATGTGGAAAAGCAAACACGCCAAGAGGGTTGTTTTCATCTCAGAGGTCCAGGCTGCTGCAGTGACATTCAGACACAATCCTCCAGGTCTGTCTCATCATTCTTACAGCTGGAGTTATTTAACTTGCTCTGCCTGCAATAGTGTGCTCTGTGAAATATAGTGCAATTGAGGCTCACCTGGCCAAGTGAGAATGGCTTTTGCATGTCCCATATATAATGACTGATGGTGATGGCTGGCGGTGAAAAGACCTCCTGCTCTTCTTTGGCTTTTATTTATAGTTTAAACTTTTCATGGTGTATTGGGGGGGGGTGTCAAATATATGTTTATTGACTTTGAAAAGGTAACACAGCACATTACACTGGAGAAACAGAGGAGAAGTCACGCATATATTTTCCACAGACGTCAGACATAAAATCCTATCACACAGGAAAGCCGTTAGGTCTGTAATTTCACTTAAAAATGTTAATCTAGATGAACAAGAAGCTGGATTTTCTGAAATATTTGCTTCTTTTTGACAAGGTGAATCTAATCAAATCTGGATGTAATTACAATACAACACATAAAATACAAATGGAAGCTAAGTAGGATCTTTTGTCGTGGCGGCGCATTAATTCCCTGGTTCAACGCCTCGGGGGGCGTTTATTGTTATTTTTGCTGACATTTGACCGGTTCGCTGAAAACGCAGCTTCTTGATAAGGAAGTCATTATTTTATGATGTGTCAATATGATTTGGTTTAATTAGGTTCAGGCACATGTAACAAATTACAAAATTCCTAGATAGTGGGACTTGAACCCCAGCTCCCACCAAAAAGTCCAACCTTTCTTACATTTAAAGGAATTCACCAACTTTTTGGGAAATAAACGAATTGTCTATCGTGCCCAGAGCCAGACAAGATGATAGATACGCCTCTCGGTGCTGCATAGAGGAGCTGATACCTGCAGAGACCATCTGACTAGCTAGTTAGCTTAGCACAATGAATTGAAGTGGATGGGAAGTGGTAGCATACATCTGTCAAAAGAGGAGAAGGGCATCAAAATACTTTCCAATCAGCCGTTTCTTTTAAACAGCATTTCCACTGCCCATTGTTTGATGTTGGATTCATGTTGTTTGACGTCTCCATCTGAGACGTTACATATAAGAAGTTTCAGCTGTGTTGTGTTCAGACTAATGTGGAGGCCTGGAAGACACAAATGGTTGCCAGATAGATGCTTAGTCTGAAGCCCTGCCGCGTTTCTTCCAGGTTGCTGCATGGAGGGTGACCAGAAGTACTCCAGAAGTAGAAAATATTTAAGTGTACTCTCAGATTGTACATCTAAATGTACTTCAGGATTCAAAATGAATAAAACATCATCCGCGTGTGGGAGGATCCCACGGAACAGTTTTGAGATATGCAGGGTAACCTATAACACTGAGATCTAACCAGATATGTTTTCCCCTTATTGAAAACCAGGAAGTTCTAACCATTGCATGAAGCCTAGGTAGTTTGGTTAATAATAGATTTAAGTCTACACATTGCCAATGGTTTGGCGAAGCACTGGTGAGGTTTAATTTTCTTGTGTGAAAATAAGGGGAAACTTTAGTCTGCTTTTCTCTTTCCATTGGAGCAAAGCTAAAATATGGCAGTTCCTTGATACATAATCTAGTATTTGGACTGAATCCACGATGCAGCAAGCCCGCCTTCCCTCGATGGATTGAAAAGTTGATATGTTTCTGCAGACTGTTTTGAGTGTGAGACGATTTAAGAAAAGACCAAACGACTGCAAGCCGCTGGTTCATTTTCCTGGGTTTCTTTCTTGTGTTTTGCACCGTGTGCTTATGCCAGCAATCTGAGAATGTCAAAAGAATCGCATAGCGTCCTCAATACAAAGCCCGTCCCTTTATGCTTTCCCTTGCTTAAACCTTCATGCTAAAAACTCTCTTGATCCTGCGTAGAAAACCTCTTCATCCATTGCAGCCTCTTATGAAACCTTACAATCTCTGCACCTACTGAGACTCTCCAGCCTTTTCAACCTTTGAAACTTTCCTCTTCTCTCTCTTCATTATCTAAATCCCCCACATTCTCTGAAATCTCTTTAACATGTGTAACCTCTTCCTCTCCCTCACCGCCTAAAACCTCCTCATCCTCCTCTACAACTTGTTGCTCTACAGCCTATTTGTCTTGTAAAAGCTCTTTCGTCTTTGTGACTGCTGTAATTAAATGCTCTCAACCAATCCCTTAACCTGTAAGAGTGGCCTGCGATCATCATTTCAAGAATCACCTCACCTAAGTTGTTAATTTAAAGTAATTGCACACTAAAGCCAGCTATCATCTGATCGTGGGATTCTCTAATTTCACTGGCCTTGTCGTTGGGTCAGAGAGTGCGAAGATGAACCGACTGATGACTGCTGCGGTGATAGCACTTGTTTAGAGGCTTGATAATTGTTGTAATGCAAACGGTTAAACTACACCGCCAATGCCTGTTCGTTGGCCGCGATGGAAATAAATGACCATAATTAAATTCAACTGCAAACATCTGTGTGCAGCAGTGTGGAGAGAGAGGAAGCACAACTCCATTAGCGTAATGCGCAGTGAAATTTCACTCACAGTGCAGAAAGTCGTTAAGTGCTCTCCATCTGTCTTTCTGAGTCAAGGAAAATTTCAGCACATTTATTATTTAAAATATCCTGGGCTTACCATTATCAAACTCAACTTGCGAGAGAGCCTTTTTGACTTTTACTCAGTCATGGCTCATTGAATTAGCCAGGACTAAATGGGCAGTTACAAAGTGTAAAATTTAAAGGATTGACATCTGAGTGCCGCCAGCCTGATGTTTATGCAGCCCCTGCTCTGCTTTTGCTGCAGTCCCTTATGTTCTCCAGGTGATTGTCACAAATTTTATTTAAGTTTCACGATCGCCTCCTGGATTGCATTTATACCCCCTGAGTGACATTGAACTTTTGCTATTTGGAAGACGCTTTTGCTGGGATAAGTGCACCTCGTGCTTGTGCTACATGTGTTGTTGTGAAACACATCATAAATGCAAAACAACCTGATGTTTTACATGTGTTGGAGCTGCAGGACACTATGCTAGTACTTTTTTTTTCTTTTTTAAATCTTGGCCAGTGATGCAGCACATTTACTCAGGTCTTTCAGCAGTTGCCAAATAAGAATCCTGCCAAATAAACCATTTTTGCTATGCAGTGTTCAAAAAGAGTTTGTCCACCTTCCGTTTGCATCCCTCAACTTATTAACATTCAGCAGGGGGGCTTAAGGGTCTGTGTGATGGATGGATGTCGTTGAGGGGTCTGACAACTGATTAATGCCTTAATTATCTCCAGCGAGGACCTGCCACTCCTCCCAGAGCTGACAGAGTGAGCTGTGTGTGGCCTGACGAGTAACGCCGTGATCAGGGCTCGCCCACTGCTATCTGCTCTACCAGGGTCACATTCATTTTCTTCCCAAAGAAAAATGTGCTCTTTTTGTTCTGAAAAAGTGTATAACAGTGATGAAACAGTGGAGCAGGTTGTTTTGACATCTTTGCCACTGCAGTAAGCAAGAAAAACAACTTTTCACTCGAGGCTCCTTTTAGTCTACTCCTGTTTGGATTCAGTCCAGCATAGGGATTCTACCTTAGCACCTCAAATTTTTGAATTAATTGGCAAAATATATATTTTCTTGTTATCAGCTCAAATTTTGCTTCATACCTACAGAATCACACACAGAGACACAAGTGATTTAATTTAGCTCAAAAAATAACTACTAAACCCTCTAACTGATTGTAAATTGGTACATAATTAGACACTAAGTGCGGAACACCATTGGAGGTAAATAGTCCTTTAGTCTTGTTATGCCTGCGTCAACATTCTCCTGCAGTTCTGTGCTTAAACGAGATGGAGTGCATCTTGATTGCCAACAGAAGGTGTAGATGGCCATTTCTTGTTAGGACACAAAGTTAAAGGCTTCTGTAGCACAAGTTAACGATCCGTTTTGTGCGCATTTATCTCAGTAACGAATACACAACAATTAGGATACATGTGCACATTGCATACATTGAACACATACGCAGATATTCACAACTCAAAGTTAAGTGTTAGTTCTTAGCAGATCTGTAGAAGTATGTAGGAGCAGAAGTAGTCCGACTTTCTCCAGATAGTCTGGATATTGTTCTTGTTCTTGTTAGGATACTTCAAAGCAGATTAGTGCTGTTTTTCATTAAGAACAAACCAGAAGTCATTTGTATGCAGGCTGACTGATACCGTGTGTGCACTATGTGTGTTTTCTGTTGCAGGTGTGTGACTGGTGCAAACATATCCGCCACACGAAGGAGTACCTGGACTTCGGTGCTGGTGAGCGAAGACTGCAGTTCTGCAGTGCCAAATGCCTGAACCAATATAAGATGGACATATTTTATAAGGAGACCCAAGCTGCGCTGCCTGGAGCCCTGTGTAATCCAGGGCATGGGGCTGGTGGGGAGGGTAAACCCGAGTGCAGTGGAGGCGTACAGCTACTCACCCCAGAATCCTGGGGGACACCATTAACGGACCTCCGGCGTAAAGCGCCATCACCAGGAGGGCCCTCCAACTCTATGGCCCCTTGCACTTCCTCTGCCACCTCACCCTCAGATGCTGTCTGCTCCCCATCCTCTTCTTCCTCAGCAAAGATCCCCACACCCAGACCCCATGAGAGCCCAACACTGCCCCCGCCACCCATTCCCACATTGCACCCAGCTGTTGGGGTCCCCTCTGGTAGTCCTCCAATGGTGATGACACCCCGGGGGCCCATGCCTCTGCCTTTGTTTATGGAGCATCAGATGATGCAGCAGATGCGTCCGCCCTTTCTTCGTCCCTCTGCCCACCCTGGTGGACCCAACAGCCCCCTTTCAAACCCCATCATCCCTGGTATTGGTCCACCACCTCCCCCCAGGACCCTTGGCCCTGCACCCAGCCCCATGCACAGACCCTTGATGTCTCCACACGTCCATCCCTCATCCAATCCCAACCCTGGTATGATGCCAACCCACCCTGGTCTTCCCATACCAGGTCTCCCCCCTTTCCCTCCAGTCAACATGATGCCTAATGGACCCATCCCCCTACCCCCCATGATGAACTTTGGAATGCCATCCTTAGCCCCTCTGGTACCTCCACCAACTCTCCTGGTCCCTTACCCTGTCATTGTACCTCTTCCTGTCCCAATCCCCATTCCAATCCCAATCCCCTTCAGTCCCAAATCATCCAGGGATCAGGCAGAGAAAAGTGGCCCTGTTCGCAGTACTCCTGATTCTTCAGAGGCTTCAACATCTGGGCCTCATACTCCAGGTTCTTCTGGAGGAGACAGAGGGGAACAAAAAGTAGTGCCAGCTGGTGCAGAGCGTCTCTCTCCTGGATGCTCAGAGAGAGGCAGATCAGCTCTGGTGGATTTGAGTGTGAAGGCAGAGGACAGTTCAGGGAACCTGTGTCTAACCAGTGGCCCCTCACAAATGGACGGGGTGATCGATCTCACCATAGGCCAGAGGTCATGCCAACAGCAGGTCATTCAGAGGATGCTGCCTGGGGTCCAGGTCAAAGTAGAGTCAGAGGTTGAATCAAGATCTCCCCCAGCTGTTGGGTTCGGGAGGGAAGGGAGGGTCAGTTGCGATGGAAGGGAAGCAATCCTCTCACAGGGCCTGCTGAGCGATAAGGAACTGGTTGGGGCGACACACACAGATCGACAAGAACCATCTGGTCCTCCCTCTAGAAACAGCAGCCCTACTTGCAATGCTGACTCGCTTGGGACCAGCATTACCCCACCACCTGTACCCAGCACTGCACGGACCCAGCCCCAACCTCTGCCCCATCTCCAAACTAGCCCTGCTGCCCCATGTAATGTCATAGTCAATGGTACGGGATGGCATCCGCTTCGCACTCCTGCCTACGAGTCCTGCCCTGATAGAAGAGGAGATGGTCTCACAGAAGAAGCAGAAGCAAAGGATCAGCCAGCCAATGGTGAGTTGGAGCGGGAAGCACTGAAAGAAAACAATTGTTCAGTGGGAGAATGGGAGTCTGGGAAACGGTGCACAGCGCAAGATCAAATGTTAGACGCAGTGGAGGGTAAGCCAGACCCTGACTCCAATTTGGAGGAGGGTGAACATGCGTATGCCCTGCCACTGCTGTCTGCTGGAGGTTGTGTGGTCATCCAGCCTGTGCCAAAGCCTGGCACTGACAAGACAGCCATCCTGTCCTGCTCCATCACTGCACCGCTATCAGCTGCCGGGAGCCCTGAACTGGAGCCGCCGCTGAAGAGGAGGTGTCTGCGAATCCGCAATCAAAACAAATGAGGTTGGTTCACCCCAGTGTCCTTTCGCAAACATTTTTATGCAGTTGTGTGTGTGTGTGTGTGTGTGTGTGTGTATTCCAACAGATTTATTCAGTGACATTTTGTAATTCACAGTTGGATACTCATCAGATAATCACTTGGTTTGCTTTCAAATATGTCTCTTCCCAGCATGAATCTTTGAACTATGCGGAATGAGCTTCACTTCCAAAATTTCTTAGGAATGAAGCTAGTCTGAGCTAAATCCTCACAGTTCCGTTTGTCTCCAGTATGGCACGATCAGTGTGAAACGGCACAATGAGGCTGATAATGTCACAAGAAATGCAACAGACTGTACGGTTGAGCACAAATAAGCACGAGCCGACTGAATAGTGGTGGCAGAATAATTAGATAACAATGCCAGACTGCTTTGCCTCCACTGTGACAGGTGGTGTGCAGGTGATGTATTTTAATGTCACCTAAAGGAGCACTTGCAGGGAATGACTCTGAAAAGACTCTGAAAGGGTTAATGAACCAGGTGGGGATATAATACGAAGCCCACTTTTGAGTGAATTAACAAGCGTAGCCAAACCCTGATTCTACCCTGCACACAGAGAGCTTAAATGAACATGTTATCTACGTGAAAATAACATTTAAAAGTTTCATTTGAGATTTAGAAAATAAATCCATGGGAATGTTTTCTTCATTGGCTCCATGCTAGATCAGGGGTTGGCAACCTTAAACACTCAAAGAGCCGTTTGGACCTGATAAAACTGGAAAGGAAAACATCGGGAGCCACAAAACCCTTTTGACATCTAAAACAAAGAGAAAACTGCATGTAACTTTTTTTTTTTTAGGATTGAAATCAATTAACTGCTATGGAGAAATCACAATTTTATTTCTACATGCAACAAAAACATTTCTTCAGAAACTTTTCTTTCCTTGGATTTATCCGTGGTTGGGCTACCGAGGATCGTAAAGTTCAATAAATCGCGTGTCATTGTAAGGAGCACTTTTATGCGACAAGAAATTGAACGCGTTTTATTTTGATGCTACAAGATCACCATCATCTTCGAATGTCGAATTCAAAACAACGACGAAGTACAACAAAATAAATTCAAATCAAATACTCATTGTTCACTTTCCAAACCCCCCGGAAGCCACAGCGGAGGGATGAAAGAGCCTCATGCGGCTCCGGGGCCGCAGGCTCCCCACCCATGTGCGCGATGGTTCGTATGCATTTCCTGCTGCCCAGCTAACATTGGCTCATGCCGCTAAAGTGCTGATGGTTTGTTGAAGTGATTCTTCACCCTAAGCAGGTTATTTTTGCTTTCGTAAACACCTTTGTGAGCATACGACGCATATTTGTGAGTACTTGAAAGACTAAAAGCGTATCGCTTTAAAAAAAAACAACAAAAAACGCACCTACTTCCTGCTGAAAACATCTCCAGAACATGGCAGATGTGTTCTCACATTTTGAAAATAAATAAATTTGAGCAGGAGGAGCAGCCCATTAATTTACTCAACATTATGTGGGTATTTTTACAGGAGCTGGCGCATTGCTCCTTATTTACGGAACAAAATACTTGTTGCATTCCTTTGACTGTGACGAGCCGCTGAGTGGCAATGAAAAGTCTCCATTGAAAAGATCTTTTCAACACATTAATACCAAATATAATGATGCACTCCCGGAGTTGATAATTAAATGAAATCGTATTCAAGAGCATTTGAAGACCGTTTCAAGTTGTGGTAACACGAGCTGAGTGTGAGTGCTTTGAATTAGCGTAATTAATAATGACAAAAGATGGAAATTAACCCTGAGCTCCGTTCGTCCTGCTAAAAGCAAATAGGCAGCTGAAGTGAATCGTAAAAATGATGAGGAAAATGTATCGTTAAAGATACACCATTGTTGATTATTGACATGATCAAATGTAAAGTCAGGTCAGTTTCGCGGTGCCTCATTACTAAATATTTAAAGCGTGTAATAAAATGTGTGTCACGCCATGAAGCATCTGTAGTTCCTTGAATGCTGCTCTTTAGACTCCCCCACTCTGCCTTAAATTAAAAGTGGGGTTACGCCTGAATTCAGCTGAAACCACCTTGGGTGAGTGTGTGTGTGTGTGTGTGTGTGTGTGTGTGGGGGGGGGGGGTTGAGAGAGGTGGGGGGGGGGGGACACCGGCTGACTCCGTCTAATCCTCCTCCCACTCTGTTTCACAGATGGATGCTCTGAGGACCGCAGTGCCATCAACAACACTCACTTGTCCACTCCCCACTTTTGCTCGTCCCCCACAACACTACAGATGCACACACACATGCACACACACGCGCACACACACACACACACACACACACACACACACACACACACACACACACACACACACACACACACGTACACCCACTGTTCTTATCCTCACTCATCGTCCAGTCTACCAGCACCACAAATCGCCTTTGACGACTACTTTGTGTCCCAACAAACATGTTAATGTGTATCATAGTGAAGCGGACCGGACTCCTTTTGTCTGTGTAACTGACGCTCTGGTGGACTCAACGGACTCGACGCCGCGGCCAGCAGGACCACATGACCTTTGAACTGGACACACGGAACAGGAAGCCCACTGCTTCGCACTTCTTTTAGAGACTCTCAGCCCACACTGCCCCCTCGTACCGTATCCAGCCCTCCCTCCCTCTGCGTCCATTACTATGGAGTGCACTAGGATGTTCATCTTTCTGTGGAGCTCCTGTTTTCCTCCGCCAACCACGTAACAAATCTCTGGTCCTTCTCCTCACATTACCTGCCTGGAACACATGGACTGATTTTACAAATGTTGACTGTAAAGCCCCTTTTCCACTGGCTAAAAAAAACATGCTAACATCTGGCTTTTGTCTGCAATGGCAACAGGTTTAATTGGCATTCACTCCCAGGTCAAATGACTCCGCAGCGGACGTGGTTATTTATCGGCTCCGACTCCAATTGGCATTGATTTAACCGAAGAAACCCGGCGAATGCTGTTATTTGCAGTCTGCTTCCTGGACGACACGATGATGCACGTAACTTCTGCAGCTTTTTGCGGAGAGACGATTCACAGCACAATTCCAGTGCATGTTTTCGGTTCCAATCTGATTCTGATGCGGATCTCTACCAAGAGGCGGGTAAGACTCTCACAACGGTTTGACTAGTAGACACAAGAAAGTACCACTATACTACTACTACTACTACTACTACTACTACTGCTACTACTACTACTACTACTCCATTCCAAGTCATGGAACGGGGTCTGGTTCAGTCCGTGGATTTGCACCATCATCTCAATCTGCGAGTCATGCCAGAACCGGCGCTCCGGATCCAGTGCACCATCCCTTCTCTATTTTTTTTTTTTTTTTATCATCTCAGCCAGCGTTGAGTTTTAAAATCAAACTGGAGCAGAAAAAGCCGTTAAATAATAATCAGAGAAGCTCCGTCACTGCTCTCCGTGCTGCCTTCTACCATATTGTTTGTCCACCTTGTTGTCAGGCACAAGACGCACCAGAAATAAAACAAACAAAAAAAAACCAGACAGGCAGCTCACCTCCTCATTTTGAAAGGGGTCGGTCAGTCCGATTTTTATCAGTGGAAAAGGGGAATCAGGGTCAGAAATAGCAGAGCCGTTGCCCCTTCCTTCTTGGTCTTTACTTGTCCACAACCAGCAAAAATGTACTTGGCCTCCTGACATGGGGATGATTCTGGTGGGTGGTAGCTAAAAGGATCCATAACAAGCCTGGATTTATTTAATGCAATATGACTGATGGAGTATTTTGAGAGATTGTTCAATCAGAGGATAAGAAAACTGTCCTAGGACATAAAATCCCCTCCGATTGTTCCGAAAATGATTCCCACTGAATCATCAGAAACAGAGGATACAATCTTAACCTTCACCAGCAAGTAATGGCGTGTGGGTGGAATCGTGCAATCTCTGAGTTTTCCTGTGGTTTCTATTTGTTTCCTCTTAAACTTTGCTGAATTTATTGCTACACTAGAACGTGACAGAGTGATAATCACCCCCACTATTGACAGTTTCCCTCCCCCCGGAGCACCCTCGGCCGGCTTAAACTGTGCTTGCAACATGTAATATGGGGCCCCTGCTGTTTGAGAACATTTCAAGGCTTCCTGCACGTCCAAATGAACTCGGATGGCATGGCGATGCGGAAGCTCTGCCAACCTGCGATGGGTAGTTTCCACCGCAGGCTAGTACTTAATCTTTTCTATAATACATTAGCAGCGATGTTCCTGTCATGAGGTTGTTTGAGACTGACTGCACTGAGCTGAGAGGGGGCCGAGGGAAGCCAGCTCTTTCATAAATAATTCTGTCGGGGCCTGCTGGGGAAGCTGCCGAGGGAAACGTAACAGAAATATTTAAACAATAAACACTGAGGAAAGTTAATTTTGAGGAAAATCTTTACATTTGCTCTGGTATTTCCACAGATCTTGCCAAGTTCCTTTTTAATTTTATTTATTTTTGCCAAATTTAAAACCAGCGTCGTGCTTGATCTGATGTGATGCTTCAGTTTGAGTAGATGTCATAAAAAAAAACAACAACAACGGAAAAAAACACCAAAACAAACCCGTCCAGCGTGATCTGATCCGGTTACACCAGGACGTGAGCCTGTGAGCTTGGATGCTATCGAACAAAGCCAGCATTTAGTTTACTCTCCTGTGGAGACGGTACGGGACGGTATTGTCACATGCCAGAAGCTTCCTGGTGGGTTGAAACGAAACCTTTTGCCTTCATTCCAAACTGTTGATCTGGTTATGTTGCCAAAATAACGAGCACTTACTCAAAGAAAAAGAAAAGACAGGAAGTTGAAGGGGAATACAAGTGGATGTCAGTAACTGTATTATGACAGAGCCCCGGAGTGGTCTTGTTCCCACAACTCTCTCGTGTAGCGGCCACGAACTGGTTCCCTAAATTTAGTCAGTCGTTCCTTCAGTTCGATTATTTTCTTTTTATGATTTTCAAACAAGTTATGTACTGTGGCCCCTCTAAAACCCCGCGATTGAGGGAGCTCGTTCTACTGTGTGTCCTCAAAATGACAAAACTGTGGGAACACGTTTATACCTTGTGCTTAAAAATTGAGTAAACTGAGGGAACTAGTTGTATCTCGTGGCCTCAAAATAACAACAATGGAGGGGGGGGGGGGTATTTTAAATCTCATGCCTTCACTAAAACATTTCTCCACGGGCCTCGTACTGTGACCCCCCCCCCCCCAACATCCTTCGTGGTTCAGTCCATCCACGAAGGCCGTGTGATTTGCGACACTGCTGGCAAAACGAGACACAATGTCTCGCTTTGCGGTGTCGTCCTCCCTCACTCCTCTCCCTGTAGCCGTCGTTTCCTTTCATCCTGTCATGCCTGTTCCCAAATGACAAATCACTCATTCATGTACGCAGAGACACACGTCCACGGGATGCAGTGTGGGAGATGTCTGTTGGTGTGTGTGTGTGTGTGTGTGTGTGTGTGTGTGTGTGTGTGAGTGAGGCAGGTGCAAGCAGAAATCCCAGCTGGGGTAGAGGAGTGCTGGCTCAGACGGAGCGCGGTGCAACTCTATCTGTCGCCTGTTAGTCAGGTATTCGGCTTCGCTCGCCTCTTGCCAAGCGCCGGCTTTGGTGTCACTTTAAGCATTTCCTTGTCCTTGCTTCAAGTCACTCCACATAAAGGCGGTGAAAAATTTTTTTTTTTTTTTTTTAAGCTGCCTTTTATCCTGTTGGCCTTTAACTGAATCGTCTGTTCATTCCTTTGCTGAAAAAGTACAGACATCCATCGGTAGAGGGCGCTGCGATCCTGAAATTACAGGAGGAGGATAAAGGAACACAGACGTATCGGCGCCCTCGTGTTCTCTGTGCAGTCATGAGGCGTCTCACCCTGAATCGCGAGCGCTCGTCACCTGGGAACTGGACGGTGGAGTTGCGTCAGCGCAGCTTCACAAATCAGGAAATGACACAAATCCAAGAGGTCATGGTCACCGGTTTGACTGCAAAACACAACCAGTGCTACTCCCCCCCCCCCCCCCCCCCCCATATTCTTTCCATTTTGTGAACGGTTCGAAATGTTAACACCCACTCTATGTACATTTACGAAGTCCCACGGGTATTTTTTTTTTTTTGAAAGCATTGACAGCTAACAGTTGCTAGCATCTAAAAGAGTTAGCAGGACAGCTAACAGGCAAAACCTGGCGTGAGGACGCGTTTGTCCTTAAATCCCAGAGTGGAACTTTCCTATCAAGTTGAATGACAGCCAGCCGCTGGAGGACAGTACTAATCTGGCTCAGTCCAAAGGAGAAAAAAACAAACATATCCAACAGCGTCTCAAGGGCCTAATAATTAACATGAGCTGGTGTGACTCATGTACTTCCACTCTCTCTGTTAGCTTTGCTGTGCTAAGGCTAGTTAAGCATCCTGTTAATGATGAAGCTACAGCTAAATGCCGGGCTAGCATAAGTACTGGAGGAAAGTGCTAATCCGGCTCGGTCCAAAGGTTTGGAAAAAAGAAAGAAAAAAATCAACCAGCATCTCAAGAGCCTAATAATTAACAAGCTACTCTCTCTCCAGTGGTATGCTAAGCTATGCTAGGTGTCGCTGTCGGTTTGGATTCTTGTCTCACCCTCAGCAAGAAATCAAGTATGTGTCTTTGGGATTTAAGGTTATTATTATTATTTTTGGTATGTTGTGGTGCCGCCATCTTCTTGACTTTTCTCTAAATGAGTCTGTTTTTTTCTGTAGCAGAAAATTCTTGTTGGTTTCGAAGGGCAGAAGAAAGTTGTTTGTTGATGATGATGAAATGTAGCGTCACGCTTGACTCGCACTCACTCACACACACACACTCACTCACTCACACACACACACACACACACACACGCACTCTACACAGACAGACAGAACATGTATATTTGATGCTATTCTGTACGATGTTGTGTTGACGTTAAAAAGCCTACCCCCCCCATAGACGCCCCTACCCGCCCCTCTGAATCCATGCTTGCGATGGCAAAAAAACAGACTTGTGACGAATCTCCAGCATTCCTTGATGATGATGATGGACTACAGGCCTGGTCCACCACCTGAATTATGCAATGACAACCAACGCCATCCCTGATACTGAGACTGGCTCGTCCGCAGACGAAGTTAAAAACACGACACGACTTCATGTTAATTTTCAGAAACATCGGAGAAGTTGCCTTAACTCTTGCTTGTATAATCTCTACAGTTAAGACAATGATGCTCGCTTGTGAAGAAGACTCTGCCTTCTTTGTACAAAAGGAAATATACCAGAAACGACAACTTTGTTATCTTGCTAGTGTCAATGTATAGATGATCAGCTTTTTTTTTTTTTTTTTTTTTTTCTGTATCTTGTATGGACCGTCACACTTTTTGCTAAGAAGAAATCCCGACCTCCTTGTTCCTAAACATCCGATCCGTTCAACGTTTTAACTTGTGGTGGACTGTCGATCTTTTTGTGTACATTTTATAGTATTATTTATTGTTGACAAGTTTTTGCATTTGCAAATAACAAAACAAAACACAAAAAAAAAAAAAAAATAGGTGAAGAGTTGGTTTGACCTGAGCATTCGATTCCAATGTAAATGCCTGGTGAACAGTGAAATGCTTTTTTAATTATTAAAACTGAGAAAAACGGTGATATGAGGAGATGATCTTCTGCCTTTTTATTATGACGTTGTAACATGTACATAAACACGTGGCCGGAATGGCTTTGGAAAATAATCTCTTTTATTTTGTGTTGTAACAGTATTGGTTTTATCCCGTGAATTGCTCATGAAGACAAATAAATAAGAGGCACACACACATCTCTTGTTTCATATCTCTTTAAATACAAGTGGAACGGGACAAGAATAATTCGAACCGTCCAGAATTAGGTGAAATCACCATGAAGAACTTGCATGTGAATTTCAGGAAAAAGTGATATTGAGAAGTTTGTGCTGTAAAATTGGGGAAAACTGTAGTAGAAAGAAAGAAAGCCCTGATGTGTAACGCTCTTTTTCACGTCTCATTACTGCCGTTGACAGTCTCCGACGTGTTTATTGGCCGTGTGACGTTCAAAGGCCCATCTTCTGCTAACAAATCCTTTGGGTTATGCCATTGTGATGAGAAAAAGTCAGAAAAACAAACCCCCAAAAAATAAGGAATCATTCATGATTAATTTCGGCTTTGGTTATCAGTTATCACTTATTGGTACTCATGATTGCCTCGGTGATGCTTGTCAGTAATTAAAAGAACAAGCCTTTATTTATTTTTAAGGAAATACTCTTATTATTGCTCATTTTATTTTTTTAACACCTGAGGAGCAGAGATTTTCACTTCTGTCCTGCCCGAACTAGTTAGCTGCTAGTTAGCCTAGCTGCGATGAACGCTAGCACAGTTGGGGGTGAGTCAAAAAACAAGTCTTTGTTTGAAATTTGTACCCAAAATGGTCTTTGCTTGCATTAATAGAGCTCGAGTTGTCGTTTTATTTAAAAAAAAAACATGTATTTGATGACGTGTGAGCGGTTTTCCTCAGTGCTCAATTGCTAGCCTTACTTTCAGCTAAGCTAACTATTAGCTGTCACGTTGGGGTCTGGAGCTCCGTAAAGGACACAGGAAGGAGAGAGGGGTCTCTGTCTGCTTCTCTGGCTCTAAAGATGTTGACCAGACGAGCAAATCTCCCTCAAAAGTTGTTGTGTTCCTTTAAATTGCTCAAATACGAGCTAATAAAAACATCAGCCCTTTATTTATTTATTTATTTTTGTTACCCGAATTAAAAGAACTCAAATTCATCACCATTGGAAGATGATATAGAGGCAATCTGACAAGACCTATTTCAGAATCAGCCCCACCTACAGAGAGAGAAGTGTTTGTAATAATCAGTGTAATGAGGACCCTTGAAGGTGTCCTTGACTCTGGCGTGGCTGTGCAGAACTTGTGAATTCGGCGGTTTTATGGCGCCATCTTGTGGCCAAGTGCGAGTACTGCTGGTGGAGATCTTGATGGGATTGCCTTGGTTTCTATATCACATAATCAAGCTACAGGTGGACTCCATACAAAACAGGGCAGTCCTTCATTTTTTTGTTTACAGTCTGTATATATATATATATACATATATATAATTAATTTATACATCAATAAATTATAATTATCAGTCACAATAAAATACTTAAAAATCATGAGAATCATTCGCAGACATGCAACTGACAGCGTTCCACAGGGGCTCAGAAAAAACAAAAAAACAAGGCTCTTTGGGGAATTAAATAATTCAGATAATACAACTAACAAATAAAACGACAACAACAAAGAGGCTGCTAGCACCCCTGGCCCTGCACCTGTATCCTAAAGTCCAAAAACCCAGTGACACCTGTGTTGTTGTTTTTTTTCCTGCAATCAGCATTTGAACCATCCATCCATCCATCGTCTTCCGCTTATTCCTTACTAGTAAGGGTCGTGGGGGGGGGGGGGGGTGGAGCCTATCCCAGCATCTACGGGCGAGAGGCGGGGTTCACCCTGTACAGGTCGCCAGTCCATGGCAGGGCCAACACAGAGAGACTAACAACCATTCACTCTCACATTCATACCTACGGTCAATTTAGAGTATCAATCAGCCTCGTCCCCAATTGCATGTCTTTGGACTGTGGAGGAAGCTGGAGTACCAGAGAGAACCCACGCAGGAACGGGGAGAACATGGAGACTCACACAGAAAGATCCCGTGCCCAAGCCCGAGCTGGGACTCGAACCCGGAACCTTCTTGCTGTGAGGCCACAGTGCGAACCACTGCAGCACCGTGCAGCCCCAGCATTTGAACCAATTCAGACAAACTATCTTTACTGGTGTAAAGGTATGACGTGTCCGGAGGAAGTCAAACTGATCCTCTGGCGTGTTGATACATCAGCGTGGTGAGACGTCAGGCGTGACGGCCCATGTGTGCTGATACGAATATGAACCTTGAGTGGGTTTGATCCAGCGTGGATGCAGCCGGTCGGAGGACAACGTGGAGGAAACCACACCTCCTAAAGGGGTTGTGTGTGTGTTTTTTCTGAGCTGCTGTTGTAACTTTCACCCAATCCCTTCCTTCCTGATCAGCTGGGACGGCCTCCTCACCTGGGCGCACCACCACCTGGGAGGAGTCGCACAGCTCCTACAGGTTATTGCTCTTGTACTCCATCTTGTCTTACTTTAAAAAAAACAACAACAATCAAAAAAATGCACAAAACACACGAACCTGACGGGAAGTGAAGAGACCGAAACAAGAACAAGCATGTTGACAGGGTGTGTTTTAGTGTCTTCTCTGTAGGTGGCGCTCATGTGTTTGTTAAGTCACCTCACTGCTCCTCTTGGGTTTAACATTATCAAATGCTTTCTTTTTTTTTCAAATTCTTTTTTTGTTTAATCAGCACAAAACTTTGGGCTGGGCGCCGTGAAATTCCCCCGAGTCGTCAGTGACCTGAGGTGGAGCGTTGCTGGACGCATCATCAGCTGACTAAACCACCTCAGAGGTTGATGGGGGTGAAAATGGCTACCAGCACTTTATTTGATTGGCTCTTTTTATTTTTTAGCCAAATTGTATTCATTAAATTGCAGACCAGGCCAAGAAAAATAGTAACAATCAGGAGTTTTCACGCCTCCATCCCCACCCCGTCTACCCACAGGATAAAAAAATGGATGACGAACAACATTTAAAAAAAATAAGATAAAATAATTCAGCTGTCTTTTCTGATTAACAAGATGATTACGTCATCAATTCAGAGAAACAGGAAAGAATTTTTTTTTCCTCGTGGAAATTTAAGTCATTAATATAAAAGCATGTTGCATTCATGCAAGAAAAAAAAATCCTGAATATATGAATTTGGATGATTTTAATGCAAAATTAAAAATCTGCCCTGAAATACTTGGATTGATAATTTGTCATGAAAAAAAATATATAAATTGTATCCTGTGTTTCAGCCCTTTGTTGCTTCATTAATGACATCATTTCATCATCGATTTAGCAAAAAAAAGTCAAAAATATCTTATTTTCCCGGTGAAATCTTATGTCATTAATATGAATGTGTTCATTCACATTCGCTAAATTAAAAAAAAAGACCACAAACCTTGTTTTTTTTCTTCCTTAAACGAGCTGTTTTATTAAAAGGAACTATTAACTTAAAAAAATATATAACAAAAATTAAAAAAAATGTTTTTTTTTCCTCATTAAATGTATTTTTGTGTGTGGAAGGAAATGTGGATGTTTAAAGCGTGAGGCAGGTGGTGGTGGTGGGGGACATGAGGACAAGATGCATCATGGGTAACTGAGTCCTCGGGGTGTGTTGATGTCAGGGGGAGGAGAGAGAACTCCAGAGGCGAGTGAGTGAGTGTGTGTGTGTCGGCGTGTGTAGACGCGAGTGTACCGTCAGGAACCGGAGCCGCTGGAGGGTTTTGTGTGTGTGTGGAGGGGGGAAGTTTTATTTTTTCGTGAATAAATAACTTTAAAAACAGGAGGAGAACAAATGCTGAAAATGCGTGAAGAACTCCAGGAAGAGAGCTCACTGAGGACCCAGCGCGGGAGAGCGGACGTTATCGCCCCCTCGGATGAGTTGTGGCAGCGCCGGGGATAAACCACCACACTCACGGACTTCCACAGTTTTTGAATGGGGTGAAACGAGGCGGAATTCGGGTTTGAAAACCGAGTCTTGAGGTATTTCCAGGAGGCTAAAGACACACACAAAAACCCTAAAAAAAAAGGGGGAAAGAGGAGGTGAGGAGAGGAGAGGGGGCAAAGAAAACGCCCTGCCGCCGCCGCCGCCTGTTGCTGGGAATTCAAACTTTAATCGTCGAGTTGGAGGAGAGAAGAGGAGGAGGAGGAGGTGGAGGGGGAAGGAAAAAAAGATGGAAATCGAGATGATAAGCGTCCCGTTATTGGCTACAACCCGCGGCGCTAGCTAGGTGAAGGCCCGCCGACTCGCCCGTGTTTTTGTGGGATTCTCTCTCTCTCTCTCTCTCTCTCTCTCTCTCTCTCTCTCTCTCCTGGCTTTGGGCAGATTTTCCTCCTCATTGTGAGCGGTGTTCCTGGGTGGGCTGCTGGGCCAGGCCCTCGGCCATTAGCCGCCAACGAACAAGTTTCCACCAAAAGAAAAAGAAAGAAAACGTTGCAGTTTTTTTTTTGTTTATTTTTTTTTTTAGGGGGGGGGGGGGGTTCTCAACTTTTAATGACCGACGCCGCAGACATGTCGCAGGGCGCCGAGAGGAGGATGGAACCCCGGCTGAAGAAGCTGGAGGACATGATCCGGAACCCCAGGTCTGCCGTGAACCTGGAAAGTTTGCTGGTGAGTCCTGAAGGAGGGACGCATGCATGCATGTCATTTATTATTCATCGTGCCGTGTTGACTCTGAAACGCTGCTGCACTCACGTTGCAGAACCTGGGTAAACCCTCATCCGTCCTTTATTTCATCTTATTGCCTGAAATTGTAACCTGCTGCGAGCTTTTAGCACCGGTCTGTTTCACCTCAGACAGGATGAGGCCATGCCAGAACTGTCCCTCATTCCAGGGACCCACGATAATATCGGCAGTCAAGATATATCTGTATCGGATGATGGCCGATATATTGACAGTTTTGCTCTTTTTTTCCCCCTCCCTTTTGGTGATGAGGAACATTTGTGGTACATGTAAGTTGGTTTTTTTTAACTTAATGTTTTGGAAATTAAGAAAAACTTAAAATACGAATAGAAGCAGAGACGGGGTATGGGATCTGGGAAAACCTGAATACTAGCTGGGATCAGGACCGTGGAACCGCCGATCGATGGGCGCAGCTCTGATGGATTACATTCAACTACATTTTCAGTTTAAGACATTCGGTGTGCAAGTTTTGCTGGTTGGTTTGCCACGGCCGTAAGCAGAATGTCAACAGCAGTGAAAATAATCAAAAAAGTATCAGAAGTCAGGAGATGTGGATCAGAACATCCTGTCTCACGTAGGCTTGTTTTTTACAGATGTTACCAACAGAAGGGAATATTGGTTAATGCCCCCCCCCCAAAATAAATAAATAAAATCCAGTATCACACATCTGTACTTCAGTTTTCTCATCGCCTTCGTGACAGTTTCTCATCCATCCTGTAATCAGATGTGGCGTTGGCGGTGTGACCATGTGGCGTCTGAACTACAAGATAGACCTGATTATTAGTTTAAGGCCGAGTGCAGACGGGCCAGTTTGAGGATCCGTGAATCCGTGGACGCAGATTAGGATTAACTAGTGAAGAATGTGCAGGTCTCTCTTTGGTGTTTTTTTTTTTGGTGGAGTCGGACCTCCCGCCTGGGTAACAGCCGGGTCCTGCTCTATCGTCCCGAAGCTCCTAGACTCCTTCCTCCTGCGCCGCCACACTTTTGGGTTGTTGATATTTTGCTGAGGGGGGATGTTAAAATTGTGGGCAGGTTTCTCTCCCCTCAGAGTTCTGATGGCTAAAGCTGACTGCACAACTCAGGAGTGTTTGATGAGACTACAGATGTCCTCCAAAGACACGCAGCTGTACGTCACATAAACAGCGTGTTGCCTACCCTGGCTGAGTACTGTACTCGTCCTTGCTGTGGGAACAGGTTTAATTGGCCCTCAGTTCCAGGTCCAGTGACCCAGCAGTACACGCAGGCATTCATTGGTTAATTGGCATAAATGGGAACACAAAACCCCGCCAAACGCGGTGACTTGCACCGCCGTCGATCCACGCGTGACCGGCTGTCAGAGCTCCACTGTCAGCGACACACAAGGAGCAATGAGAGCTTGTCGCCTCCTTCGGTAACTGCGTTCCAGCAGTGGCGCTTCAACATCGGCTTGAACAACAACAACAAAAAAACTGCGACCGGAAGGCCGTCACTATCCCTGATTTAACTGCTGCTACCGTAGATTGTACACGAGCCCGAGGTGCTAAAATCGGCGCATCTCTTGCGTACAAGAGGTCAAATCCCATGCACCAGAGTTTAAAACGACCTGGTTTATTTTTTGTGGGTGCGGTAACATTTAAAGCTTCAGAACTCAGTACAGTACAAGGACTTGCGTCCCAGCCAGAGCGGAGGCCTGATCCCTCCGGTGCTGCCCGACTGACGCGTGTCACGCACGATCCAACAAGTCGTCTCATCAGGACCTGCGCTTGTCGCTTAGAAACGGCATCGTTGCAGCTCATCGCACGTGGCAAAGTAACAGATGCAGGCGGAACTGTCACCAGATGGTTCCCCGGCAGCTTCTAGAAGAAGTCACCAATCAGAATAGATGGGACCTGACCCGGTGGACACCAGTCGACACACCTCTACTGGTCTCGGAACATCAGGACTGTTGAGACCAGGTTCCATGATCGGTTTTCTAAAAGGCAGCAAAGAAGTACAAGACGTGTGTGTAGGTGATTGTTGAGACGGCTAATGTTGCGTAAGGCAGTGCTTTTATGGGGGGAAAAAACCCACTGTACAGGGGCACGGTGCAGGTGTGACGTCCCCCAGTACGCGTTCCAGTAACGGTCCCTCTGAGGCAGCTGTGTTCCAGTGCCTGCTTTAGCTGAACTGGGCCCCTGACTGATTGTGAGACAGGACAAAACACACCGCCGATTCCATCTCAAAAAAGCATCACCTCACCCCTTTTAATGGCCCCCATTGAGCTCTGTGGGGGGGGGGGGGGGGGGCTGCGTATACTCACCCCTGCCCCCCTTTCCACACTACGTGAAGCACCCCTGGTCAATCCCCTTTTCCCTCTCCAACAACAGAATGGTTCCCTTCAACAGAATAGTTGCTTGAACCCCGACGGTGTTTACTTCCTGCACGCGAGCCTGAGAGAGACAGAGGTGATGAGTGTTTGAGACAAAAGTTGAGTGGGAAGCATGCGTCAGAGAGAACAGGCTGCAGTTTTCCATTTTTAGCCGCCTGTCGCTGGGATCGTGAAGTTTTTGCTACTGAGGGTGGATTTGTAACACACACACACACACACACACACGCACGCACGCACTCACAGGGCTCAGAAATGTCCTTTTTTGCAGGTGGAAGAAAAACATGCATACTTTCAGTGCCAAAATAATTGCTCACAGGCTCATATTGAGTAAACAATGAATCACAAATCCCCTGCTATTGTGGCATTGCAACAGTCAAGAACAGAAAGAAAACACCAGAGAAAACTGCATCCGCGATTCAGGGCGCCGTCAGTAATTCTCAGTCATTAATCCCGCTGGTTAACCTGGGGTCCGGGTAGAGTTGGAGGCGTTTGTCAAGTCGCAGCGAGCCTGAGGACACGGAGAGCTGACAGTGAGGAATCCACAGCATCTGTCAAATGGACTTTCCGTTAAAGCAGGAGTCCCTATTGTGGGGAGGGGAGGGGTTCAGGACCAGGACCCCACCTGTGGGGTCACAAGATGTTGTCCGGCTTGAGGATTACTCGGGGGGGGGGGGGGGGGGGGTTGGGGATTTATTTTTGGAACTCATTAAAATGTGTTGCTCTATCTCAAGCACATTGTCATTTAAAAAAAAGTTATAATTTTATATAAACTGTAATTGTAACAAAAATGGCACAAACAGCGTTTTATTTTTAAAGCTGACCGGCTCCTCTGGGCCGATCGTGAGGGAGCTTCCTGTCCGGCGCGTGTATATGCTAACTTCATTTTCGGGGAGCAGAGCCGGTTGACCTGCACGGCTGCAGAGGAGCCGTCGTGTCCCTGTGCACACGCGCGAGGAGGAATCAAGTAGCAGATGGAGGCACGTCTTGTTTTTGTTCCATGTCATAAACAAGGTTGCCCGCCAGCCCGTCAAACGACCGGTTTAAATGTCAAACGCTGAAAAAAACAAAACTTCTTACACTGCAGAAAGCGTGTCACCGTTCCGCTTCCGGGTCAAACGCCACAACAGAACGTGTAGAACACGCGCAGAACGCTAGGCCCATCAGGCCTATTGAGGCGCGTACGTGCCGGGGTCGTTTGACGTCATGATCACATGATCTGGGTTTGTTCTTATGGCTTTAAAAAGTCGGACTAATGTGTTTATGTGTGCTTCAAAAAAAAGAAAAATGGAATCACAGTTCTTGGACTTTTTCCCAACATGCAAACACCCTGACTTTCCTGCTGTAAACGGTTTCACATTTTATTTTAATCTCTAATGGAATCTAAAATGAATCTATTAGCCGTAAATTATTTAGCAACGTTGCGGTCGTAAACTGAACGGCCGCGTTCGCTTCTCGCAGCATCCGAGTTTATCAGCAGTTCTGCAAGCTCTCCTCTGATGGTTATTTGGCAGCGCGCCGCTGACGTCCTGAACTCTCCAGGCAGCTCCAAGCACAGGGAGTGATTGTCGAGTACACGCAAGAAGAGGAGGAGAGCGTTTTTTTCTTCTTCTTCTTCTTCTTCTTTTTACCCGGATAAAAATTAAAAGGACATTTGATTGCGAGTCACATAAATTGCCTTTCTGCCGTCCTGGAGGAAATGACCTCACTGAGTAAATAGTTGGCATCTATATATGGGGCTCAAAGTCCCTGCAAATGACTGCACTTTCCCCTTTCACTTTTTAGCCTTATCTCCTTTTCTCTGGCTCTGTTTCTCTGGCAGCCTGCAGCCTGCCCCTCCTTCCAGGCTTGTTAAACACACTGCAGGTATTTGAACTGTGTGTCCAGTCCTCTGATTCAGCTGCAGGCCTGGCAACGGCGGATAATTTGGACTACTTTATGCTGCAGAACCTAAAACGTGAACGATACGAGACTATCAGAGAATAGCTGGGAGGTAGCTCCAGATCCTCTCTCTCTCTCGGGGGGTGGGGTTGGGGGGGGGGGGGGGTTTCAAGCTATTGTGTCTTCATTTATTCAGTGTGACGTTCCTCCCTATGTGACAGCCACAACATTCTGCATTTGTTGTGGTTTATTTACCTCATTTTCCTACTGGTGCTGTCCCTTTTGATCCAAACGATCGCTCCTTTCTCCCTGTTTCTACCAGACGGTTCATCAGTCTTCTCCTGTCCTCTGTCCTCTGTTCCTCTCCACTGCTTTTATTGCCCCTCCACTCTTACTTGTGTTATGCGTAGCTATTTAGGGAGGTGGGGATAACCCCCCCCCCCCCCCCCCCCCGGGTCCTGTCCTGTCTGTCGATGGTCAAACCTGAGTGTCCGCTTCATCTCTGGAGTGCGGCGGAGTTGCTTTTAGACGAGCAGCAACAGCACCGGCTGCGCCGTGCTAGCTGGGTAGAAACACTGCCTTATAAGGCACTGGGGACGGTGGCCCAGGCCAATTTTTTTCCTTTTCTTTTTTCTTTCTTTCTTTTTTTTTTGCGAAACAAGCCAGTCTCTCTACACCTCCTCTGGAGAGACGGTCAGGCCTCTCTATGGCCTTCCTCTGGTTTTTTTGCTCCACTCCGGTGAAGAGAGTCTGCCAGGTGTGGAAGCCCTCAACGGACTGAAAAGGTCACACTTCACTTCAGTCACACGGCGCCTGGTGTTCTGTAGCGGTCAGAAACAGAAAACGTAGGGGTTTTCCCTGTTTACCAGAGCCACAGCCGGGGTGATGGACTCTTTAACTCAGCCGGTGGGCTCAGTGAAACTTCCCTGGATGGCTTACATCAAGACAATTCTTTTTGTAATGCAGGTTTTTGTTGACTTCTAAGTATTGAAAGGAGGCAGTTTCTTACCAGATATGTGCAGAGCAGAAGCCCAAACACTGAACAAAGCCAGGTTCAAAGTTCTTGATTCAGGTAGTTGACGCATCAAAGTAGAAGTTTCGTTTTTTTTTTTTTTAAACAGAGGGGATTAAAGGTTTCCCTTTCATCTCTGTTTATCACTACATAAGTCAGAAATCACTGGCAACGCACCCAGAAAATGGCCGGCGTGCTTTTTGTAGAATCAAGGTTATATAAATCTGGCTGTGAGTGATATAGGAACAAACCCCTCCATACTAAACACTCAGAGTATACTTGGTAGGAGTAGAAGCTGCAGTACTGATGTCTGGAACAGAGGATTAGAAGGGAGAAAAAAAACAGCAACCTCTTTTTTTGTAGATAACATGAAAACGTTTTTTTTTTTTTTTTTTTTTTCCCTCATCAAAGTGGGACTGGAGGGAAAAATACACCTTCATGTGTGTTTAGGGAGTTTCTTTTTCGGTAGTCTGAAAGAAAGAAAACCTGTGAGAAGCCAAATGAAAGAGCGGTGTATTTATCTGCTTCTTCTACCACTAAATCTAGCCGGCCGCTCACTCACTTTACCAGCTGAAATTGCTACTTTACTTCCCTCTTAGGCAATCAGGAAGTTCTTGTTGTTGACCCCCCCCCCCCCCACCAAAAAAAAGGAGAGGATCTTGGGATGGATTTACTTGTTTTCTGGTTGATTTCAAGAAGCTACAAAATCACTTCTGTCTGTATGATTTATGTGGAGGCGTGGCTTGTGGCTAGCGGCTTGTGGCTAGCGGCTGTTACCTAGCAAAACGACTGGAGGACAGGCAGATTTTCCTCCCCAGAACCTCAAAAGCTCATGTGTCGTACTTTCATATTAGTTCTTCAGTCAAAAACAAAAATTGTGTTTGTGAAAGCTGTGTGCTTTGATTGATACAGCAGGAACTTCTAGAAGCGGCGTAACCCCTCCGTAAGATTGGGTAAAAAAACCCCAAAACAAAACTGCTGTTCTCACACTTTAGGTGTTTGTTTGTTTGTTTTTTTGTGTGTCCACTCAACCTCTTTGTCAGGGAATTGTATTTTGGGAAGAATTGAGTCGTGTCTCATTTTCAAGTTGTGTGTGGATTGTGCGCTGGGAAAGTTGTGTAATTTATGTAAATAAAGTATTGGGCTAGAAGACTCTCCTGGCAGCACAGAGTTGTTTACCTTTCAGGTATGAGAGCGTATCAAACTTCTTATCGAACTCCGCCAAACAGCCAGTGGTTGTACCTCTTTTATATAAATATCGAAGACATTTCCCTGCCAGAGAGCCGGTCTTTTGCTAAAACTAAGACGTGTTGTATGAAATTGGAGTTACGTGGCCGGAGAAAACACACCAAAAAAAGAAAAAAAAGCTGTGGTAATTGCTTTTGCTCCAAAAGTAGAAAAAACTACAACAACCAGGATGCACTGGGCCTCTTGTCTTCCAAGGACAGTTGTAGGAATTCACTGCAACACAGCGACTCCACCGGCTGCTGAATTGGCAGCGCTGGTTACCCCGGCGTTCTTCTGTTTTTACCTCAAATCGAAGCAGTCAGCTGGATAAAGAAGCTCGCAAACTGATATTTTTGTGCAGTTCTGCTGTTGTTAGCCGTCCGTCTCCATTAGCTTCAAGCTAAATAGACGTAGCCGGCTCTTGCTGTGTTCTGGAGCCACAAAGAAGTACTGCAGGAGGGAAGAAGCATCTTTCTTAGACAAACACACCTACAGTGTGTCTTAGAATTCGAAAGGCAAAATACACTTTATTGGCAAAGTATGACTTTGAATATTAAACGTAGTTGTGCTGCTTATCCAGCAAACATAGCATCTTTCTCAAATCCTTGTGATTACTACAACTGAAGTGCCCATCTGTGACCTTAGCTGGTCTCCCATCCGCCATGATAATATGAGAGTTAAACCAGTAGCAAAGCTGGGATGTGTATGTTTACACTGGAATATGGTTCTCATCCCAGAGGAGCCGTATACACCCTGAGATTTGTCTTAATCTGGTGGATCTTCTTCGTCTAGACACAGACAGTCTGTGAAATAACGTGCACGCAGTAGGAACAGGTTTCAGTCGGAGAAGCATGAGAAATATATAGGTGCGAGTACAAATGAGTTCACTTGGGCAGTGATGGAGCGGTCAGTCTTTATTGTTTCGGCGTTGTTGTTCAGCTCCGATGGAGGACTTGACCCTTGAACACTTCCCACACAGGTCACGGCGTGTTGCTGAGCTCAAGTCCGACAATGGCTGTTGTTAAATTTCTGACGTCGACTCGTTAGAAGTCTTTCCTCTCTCCTCGTTAAGAGTTTAAAAGTCCGATACCCGAGTCTTTCTGGTGCGTTATTGGTTTAAAATGAGAGCTTGAGAGAGCAGAACAGAGAAGAGAACAGGAGGCTCCCACGCATAGCAGTGCATCCATCTGGCTTCGGCTTTATCACTCCATCACAACCTGCTGGTGAAACACAACCTCCCACACACACACACACACACACACACACACACACACTTACACTTTATCTCACTCACATGTCCATGAAGAGGCTCCTGTACTCATGGACACACACATTTGCGTTCATTTTCGCAAGCAAACGTCGTTATTCACTTGATCTTAGCAACACACGCTGCATTGTTCTCAACCGGCAGCGACAAAAGAACAATGCAGCGCACAAATGAATAGCGATGGATTGCCAGTGAGTTCATACAGCTTTATTTCCTCTGAACAACCCAGACAAGCACATCTGTGTGTGTGTGTGTGTGTGTGTGTGTTGGGGGGGGACTGTGTTATGATTTTAACATCATGCTAATATGGAAAAAATATAAAAAAATATTTATAAACACAAGCAATCAAAAATCAAATTCATGCTGAATGATTTAAAAAAAAGATAAAAAAAAACAACAAAGAGACAATTTGAGCCATTTTATTTATATAGAGTCAAACATTTTGCAGACAGTTAAAGGACCAGGCCAAGATTTGGGGAAGCGAAGAAGATAGAAACCCTTGTCTCGTGTGTGTGTGTGTGTGTGTGTGTGTGTGTGTGTGTGTGTGTGTGTGTGTGCGTGCTTGCGTGCATGTGCGTGCGCTCGGGATGGGCACCAGTCAGGTTTCCCAGCTTCCAGTAATTGCACGAGTTACTCCAGGGAGAGTGGATTCCTCTGAAATCTATTTTTAGAACGCAGTGAGCAGCAATGCATGTGATGCCTATCAATCGAAACAATCCACCGTTTGACTTAAATGATTTATTCAACAGTTTACAAAATGTAACAACAACAACAACAAAAAAGGCATCCTCGCAAAAGAAGTATGGCTGCGGCAACAGCAGGGCGCCAGCGTGTTTAAAACTTCGCATTTCATCCCTCCCGAGTCGCTCGGGAGGGATGATAAAAAAAAAAAAGAATCTTTTTCAGAATCTAAACTCTTCATTGTATTTCCTCTGGATAGTTTTTGTCTCGTCGCGATCGGGACAGGAGCTCCGCTGCCTTCATGACGGACTTCCAATGGCTTCATCTTCCAAACGAAACACCAAATCCAGAAAGCCACTTTTGGGTGACATGGAAGATTCTCTGCCCCGTCGTTGGCGGCGTGGCACGGAAACACAACGCGACGATGTCGACTGCAGCGATTACGATCGAGTTTTCTCAATTATAAAGGAGCGTTGTTGTGGTGATTTAGAGAGAGGGGCTAAAGACAGCAGGAGTGAAGGTATAGAGCGGCCTCGCTGCTATTTTTCCTGGCTCACTCCTCTGTTTATAATAAAGCCTGGGTGCCGCACATGCCCGGGGCACAGGAGCATGGGACAGAAATCTGTCAAATATGAAAGGAAGACATACTCTCTGTTATTCCCCGCGGAGACATTAGTCGTGCTATTTCTGAGCCTCTGCAGGATTCCTTCTGTTGTGTCTGCCATGGATGTGTTTACTGGCCATGCCAGCCGCAGCCCCTTCGCTCTGCTCGGCCCACCGTTTATCCCGACAACTATTTTTAAAATGGCTGGAATTCATTCAAAACATTAACTCTGGGCTCAGTCCTTTTAAAGCCCACAGCTTGTTTTCTTTTCCTTGCCCAGGGATGAGATAGGAAGGGGGGTGGTTTGGTTATTTCTTTCCTTTCAGGTTAACATCCACTAATTCTTGTGGTTCCACGTGGATTTTAATTGTGTGATCAAAGCCACATTTACACCACATGGTACCGGGTCTCCTTGTTTGGGTTTCCACCAGTCAAAGATGTGTGCAGGACTTTGCTGGTGTCACCTCGGTCCGGGCTCCAGGCGCGCTGAGCCGGCGGTGAGGGGTGATGTGAGGTGGATTAACAGAAACACAAACTAACCTCAAGCAGACTTTGACCTCGGCACTGCATATCAGAGGTTAATTTATCCTGGATAACAAATTGCAGGCGGCGCTGAGCTTGTTGTCTTTGCTAACTGCGGTATATTTGCACTGTTCCAGAGGAATGACGGGTAAACTTCTGCATGCCCCGATCGGAACACGACAGCCGCGGGACGGCAAATACGAGGGCGCCTGTGGATGCGACGTTATTTTTAACCTTAAATTGAAAAACTCCAGAAAATGCTTGGTGATCTCTGGCTGTTCCCATCATCGACATCGTCGTCCGTGTCCTGATTACATCCAAGCATTGAGCACCTTCTACCAAATGCTCACCACGGTGTTTGGTGGTTTTTGTCCCTTTGCGCCAAAGTATTGAATTAAAAATGCTATTTGGACACATCTTTAGCAAATATTGCACCTACAACCTGAAAATTGCAGAAGGACATAATGTGTTGTGTTTTTTTTTTTGTAGATACGTTTTGTTTAGTCATGCAGCTCCAGTCTGTGCTGCAACCGTAAACATGCTGCTTCCTGTTTGCCCCGGGATGTGGTCATGTGGTGTACATTTTCAGGCGTGTCATCATAGATGTACATTTATTCGGCTATCAGTGTTCAAAATCCTGTGTTGATGGAGATCGTGGAAGTTTCCAGACCATGGTTATTAAAACAAAGCAAAAAAAAAACAACACATTGGTGTGGATGCAACTTTTAAGGGGGAAGTTGAAAACCAAACCCTCGGCACCAAAAACAAGCAGGGCTGAGTCAAGCTGGTACCATGTGGCGTAAAAGCGTTTTGAGCAGGCATAGAGAGGGAAAGGCAGCTCAGTAATGTCAAGATCAGGTCATGTAAATAAAATGGGAAAGATTAGAATGTGCTCAAACAGAATGCTTATAAAACGCGTGCCTGCTGTTTCTCTGCGGCCTCAACCGGTCCCACTCAACTCTGTATTTTTCAGGAGTTGCCAAGCAACCATCCATGGGCTAGATTACTGCATGGCAGTTTGGTAAAACGCTCAACTGCAAACTAATAGATGTATAACAACTCGTGCAGTGCTGCAGTATAGAAGTACACGCCGGAGGGTGTGCGGTTATCTGGAGCAGGTCCAGTTGTGTCGGATGCACTCCAGTTTAAATCGTTGATTCAGCTTTACTCTTCCCCAGACACTTGTCAGTTATTTAATATTTATAAATAGCCGGCCCCGCTGAGCAGCTGAGAAACGTCCTCCAGAGTCTTGTTCTACAGAAACACTAATGGAAGAACGTCGGAGGAGCCGCGCGCTGCTATTTCTCTGGTGTCACTCCGTCGTGTCAAATGGCTTGTTTTGAATGACCCGCAGGATCCTCCGTAACACCGGTGCTCCGTACTGACGGTTTTAGGAGCTAAACACAAAGTGAAGGTGCATTTCTGAAGTTGACATGTAACACAACAACATGCATCAATAATTACCGTTGACTAGCGCTTATTATTCTGAGTTCGTCACTTTGATCATTGCGTCAACATCGTTTTTGTTTTTTAAGTGAGGAATGTTGGACTAACACAGTTCTGTACGTGACCCCTGCATCAAGGCTCTTGCCCTGTTGTGCTTCGCTATAAAATGTTGTCACACAATCTCCAAATATGTGTACAACTCTGTGTTTGCAGCCCAGGGCTCTGGATTTACAAAAGCAAAATATAACCTCCTCCTCTATATTCGTGGGAAATACTTACACCCAGGCCCAGCTGAGACCTCCAGCTACTACTTTAGCCTCCATCCCCTTATTTGGCTTCATCCAAATAGTTGGATTTGTCATAAAACAACAACAACAGTGTGTCTTGTAAAGATCCAGTAGCATAATTTCCCTTCTTTCCAAGCTCCTGGCACCTCCTGTTGTCGCCAGGGTAACACGTGTTTATTTATCCTGCCTCCACACTTGATTCATCTTGTTTCGTGGCGTCCGCTGCAGAAATGACTGAGGATGTAATAATATGTCGCAGTGAGTGAGTTTGTAGACGGAAGGAACGTTTGCTACACGACTGAAGCAAATCCAAGTGTTGCAACCCTGTTGATGTTTCTCGAGGTAACCGTCAACAAATGGCTTTTGTCACTTTTGATGTACAAAGTTGGAAATCTGTGAAACTCATTCTCCTCCTCCTCCTCCTGGGATTCTCTATAGTTTAAACTGGTGAGCATCAACTACCCTCCACCTGCCAGGCTGCTTGGTTGTTGGTGTTTTTTTATGGAATTGTGACCACCGTGACTGCGGTTAACCAAGCCGCCGCAGTGGCGGGTAACGAGCAACACGGTTGAGTCGGTCAGCTCAGGCTGCTGTCGGTCAGAGCTGTGATAAACTCCTGCTGCAGCTGAACGCGTTTTTACAACCGGTTCATTTCCATCATGTCATGTCAATCAACGTCATGTTGTTGTTTGACCGTTTTGTGCTCGGCGACTTCTGCCTTAATGACACACTCGACACTTCTGAACTCTTTGGTGACACTCGATCTCTGTGTGCTGTCAGTGTGTATTGTTCAGGTTTTATGCCCGTAGCGTTGGATGCAGAGGTGCACGTGTGGCCTGGCTGCTGCGGCTTTTTGTCTACGATCGCACAACTGAGCGACTGCAGGAGATACGTTTCACAACTCGGGGTTTCAATTTCCACACGTGAACTGCGACTCTGTGCTCCCACAGGGAAAGAAAAGCTAGATTACGGTGTGTGTGTGTGTGTGTGTGTGTGCGCGCGCGCGCTCTCTCACCTCCACTGTTGCCATGCCGAACATAAATGCCAGCAAAGTGAGTGACGACTTTTCTTGATGTCATTTTATTCATTTCAGCTCAGGTGTTTTTCATGTCTGTGCTCTGTTGTCTTTTGCAGACTGTTGGAAGTTTTTCTTCTCAAATGTGTAAAAGAAACTGAGCCGAAAACTGCAGTGCAAACCAAACCGTGAGCAAACTGAATAACAATACACAATAGATACATTGATTCATTGATCAACTATCCAACATAATCAATACAACAGTAGACTGTCGGTCCGCCACATGATTGGACCTTTTATTTTGGAATTCCTGTGGCGTGTTGGCTTTACCTTTTCTGCTGCGCTGCAGTCGGTTTTAATGCTGTTGTTAAAAGAAAAAAAGAAACATTTCATTAAATGTTCATGGTTTCATTGCCGTTTTTTTTTTTTTCCAGTGCTCAAGATTAAGCTGATATTTTAGATGAAAGTTTATTGTCTCCGTATTAATCCTAGACAGGACCGTGCATTAATCTCAAAGGTGGCTCCACATTTCCTCTGGTTTTGTTGTGCTGACGTGTACCTACTGCGTGCACTAATGTGGTTACACCTTTTCAGATGTCCTGCATGTGTTGTGTTTATTTGTCTTGGCTGCAGACTAATTCAGAGTAGTAGTACCAGAGAGCCTGGCCTCAGAGGAAATGAGCTGAACACAGCGACCGGCTCCATGACACAGTGAAATTATCTGCCAGCCCTGGGATAGGGCGGATCGTTTCCTGGATTGCTGTGCTCATGGGGAGATCCTCGTGTCCTCGTATGAGCACACGCACCCAAGCAAACCCCTATCCACCCCCCCCCCCCCCCGAGTGTGTATTTTTTTCCCTTAAATAGTAGTTTTGTGTGAGGTTAGTCCTTTAATGGGGAAGTGAAGTTGAGATGGTGAAACATGGGTGTGCAGCTCACTGCAGACGGACTGAAGCTGCGTGGAAGGAGCCGGAGAGGCAGATAAGAGTGAGCTGTGGGGAAAAAAAGGGCAAATGAGATGGCAAAAAGTGGAGGAGAAATTAGTAGAAAGGGAGCCCAGTGCCATCCTGGGCGGTCGGAGCCGGAATAAAGGTTACTTGGAAAACGGATTTGAAATAACCCACCGGGTCACTGTGAGGTTCTTGTGTTCCGCTGTAAACCTTGGCTCGGTCCTGTTTCAAACAGCTCCTCGTAGGCCGTTCAGGAATGCATAGCTGACAAATGTTGATTGATGACTTCCTTATTGTTACATACTGTAACGATTAGGGGTCTGCATCAGTCTGTTTTGCTTATTAAATGGTTTCCCTACTTCGGCCTGAGTCGGACCGTGCCCGTTAGCGAAGGACTGGATGGTGCTGATAGTCAGCCTGTGCTCAGCCGACCTAAGGTGCTGCTGCGGGGTGACAGGCCGGTTCCCAGTCCCTCCTCTTGTTCCTGTGTTCCTACACACACACATAAATACACACGCTAGACTAGAACCCTACCTTTTGAAACACTTAGACTCCAGAATAAATCTACTGGGATCCCAGGAGTGAGGAATTGGTAGGTTTACGAAAGCGTCCAGAATGTTCCAGCACGCTCCTCAGTCATTCCACTGGTGCGGAACAGGAAGAACAGGAACATTTGTTATTTCGGTATCACAAGTTGTCAAGAAATATTCGTACAAATCACTGATAATCTTAAAAAAATGTGAATTTCCCAACTCAAGTCACTCTTAAACCAACATTTGTCCAGTAACATTTTCAAAATAATGTCGTACTGCATTTAGTACTTTGCATTATATTTTGCAGTTGTATAACTGCACATTGTCCATTTGTGCATGTTGTTGTTTTTTCATATCTGCTTCCTTGCATCTTTATTATACACGTTTTTAGTGCATTTTCTCAACTCTTCATTTGCATGTTTGCTTTTTTTTCTTTTTTCATTTCATTCTGACGCTCTGTCTTTCCCATCCTTTTGCTGCTTGTAACACCTGACGTGTCCCCCGCTTGTGGGACGGACACAAGATGATCTCATTTCATTCATCACCCAGTGCGATTCTGGATGATGTCGCCTTCAGAGAGGCATGCAAACATGATGTACATCTGCTAAAACCATCCAATGCCTCTTCTCTCTGACGGGCGAATCAGAAAACACTTCTAAAAAGGCGTAAATCTCACCTCTGGCTGGCTAATTGCTGACAAACCTCCTCGATGTTCTGACTTCTGCCCCCTCAGATCTCACTGGCTTTAGTTTCCTCATCTTAGCGACTGCTGCTCTGCGTTTATCGTTTTCCTGAGCGCTGGACAGACTTGCTGACAAGCATATTTCTTCTCATTTTCTGTTGGTCAGAGTTAATGCATTATCCTTTTTTCAGGACTCTATAAACGCCCTGGTCTTAGACTTGGACTACCCTGCACTTCGCAAGAACAAAAATATTGAAACCTTTTTAAACAGATGTAAGTATGTTTTATGTGCCAGTGAGAATAAGAGATGTGACAACTTTACTTCTTTTTTTTTTTTTTGTAAGCTAAATGTAGTTGTAGCGCTTCTGACAAATTTCATGATTAATTTTAATAATCTTTGTTATTTATATTTTATTCCCTCACAGATGAGAAAGTCATCGGACAAGTTCGAGACCTCCAGATGAAGTCTGATGACTTTGACAGAGTTAAAGTGATTGGACGAGGGGCGTTTGGCGAGGTCCAGCTGGTGAGTAACAGCCAGAAACAAGATATTATTTACCTTACATTTAGGAGGTTTGCGTTAGCGCAACATAACCTATGATTTAATAAGCATAACCCATTTAAAAAGATCCCACTGGTTTTTGGATGAGGGCGCTCATGGTGACGCTAACAGGAAGCGTGTAGCTGCGCACGGTTTGCTTCAACATGAAGTTTGCTCCGACTCACTTGGACCGTCGTCTTGCAGGTCAGACATAAAGCCTCTCAGAAGGTCTACGCCATGAAGCTCCTGAGCAAGTTTGAGATGATCAAGCGCTCGGACTCGGCCTTCTTCTGGGAAGAAAGAGACATCATGGCCTTCGCCAACAGTCCCTGGGTTGTGCAGGTATTTTCACCTTTTCAGAATTACGTTCTCAGAGACTTTCAGACTTGGATTTCACAACACTCCTTTCAACCTCAGTGTCGTGAGTGTTGTATTTGCTGCGTCGTATCAGGTTTCACGCGACCTTCCTGTTGCATCCTAATTTTGTCACTGTGCCGCCTGTCAGGCTTCGCCTGTAGCTTCTTCGGCTCCCTTCCAGACTCGCCAAAAACTCCATCCTCCTTCGCTGCATTAGCGCTCGGACATTTTCCAGTCTGTGCAGAGTTTGTATGCTTTGCAAAAGAGACAACATTGCAATGCACGCAACGACAACGCAAACGTTCTACTTGACGACGTCCATGTTGTCGTTTGTTTACATCTCAGTGTTCCGGCGCACGTTTATGTGAAATGATGACGTTGTCAGCACGATGATGTACGAGAGAGAAAAACACAGGCACGCAGCGGGAGTTCAGACCCGGGTCTTCTGGAAGCTTGAATGCGCCCTCATGCCGAGCAAACACGTTTGACACACCCCTTTCAGTGTGAAAGGGGTAATAGAGGGAAAAAAAACCTTCAGAGCTTTGAAGTGAATGTACTTTATAAATGCTGGATGAGCAGGAATTCATTATTGTGTGCAGTACTGAGATTCAGGTCCTGCATGTGTTCCTGGTCTAGTCTGGTTACTGTAGGGACCGGAGTGAAAGTGGAATGTGTCTTGTCTGCCTGCTCAGTTGTGCTGCGCCTTCCAAGATGAGCACTATCTCTACATGGTGATGGAGTACATGCCGGGAGGTGACCTGGTCAATCTCACCAGCACCTACAACGTGCCGGAGAAATGGGCCAAGTTCTACACAGCAGAGGTGGTCTTGGCTCTGGACGCTATTCACTCGATGGGTTTCATCCATCGAGATGTCAAACCGGACAACATGCTGCTGGACAGACACGGACACCTGAAGCTGGCTGACTTTGGCACCTGTATGAAGATGGACTCTGTGAGTTGAATTCATAAAAAGAAAAGAAATTTCCATCGAAGTTGTGCCCCTCTAGTTTCTGTCTTTTGTTTGCCGACAGCTGTGTGGCTTGTGGTGCAGAAAGTGTGACCGTATCACACGCCTTTGATCTATTTTAAAGACTTAGCAAAGATGTATTATTTTGTTGCACTTGATCAGCCTTCAAAGCTGTGCTGTAATGATATTTATATTAATATTGATTCTGCCGTTATCAGTTGTTTTTAGAGGAGACGTGATGTGAAAACGTGTCGCCCCTCCTGGGTGTGTGTTGCAGACTGGGATGGTGCGCTGTGATACGGCTGTCGGTACTCCCGACTACATCTCTCCTGAAGTGCTGAAGTCCCAGGGAGGAGACGGCTGTTATGGGAGAGAGTGCGACTGGTGGTCTGTGGGGGTCTTCATCTTTGAGATGCTTGTTGGTCAGTGAATTATTTTTAAGTCCCGCAGGGCTTCTTGTGATGAGATTATATGTGTATATATATATTTTCCTTATAAGGGCAGAGCAGTAATAGCTGGACTGCTGTGACTTCTTTTAGGTGACACGCCATTCTATGCTGACTCGCTGGTGGGAACCTACAGTAAGATCATGGACCATAAGAACTCTCTCAACTTCCCTGATGATGTGGAGATCTCCAAAGATGCCAAGAATATCATCTGTGCCTTCCTGACTGACAGGTATGAAAACCTCAAAGATGGCTGCCAGCTCAGCCAGGCAGATTGTCAGATGTTAAAGTTGTGCTGTCGGCTGTGTAACAGAACAGGGCATCGCCTCCGGGACTGAAAAGTGAGCCAGGCTTCACCTCAAGTGACGTACCCTTTGATATGAACAGCAGATTTGCCTCACTAACCAAGCTAGCTCGCTAGCTTAGCACTGGTTTGTTAGTTTTTACTGTGCCGGTAGAGATGGGAGTGTCCTCAGGTTCCCAGTCGTCTCCACCCACTGCTGCTCCTCTGCTCCGCTCTCCCGTGGTTATTTCCTGCTCCCAAAAGCCAAGATGGCAGCTGCGTCACTGAGTGGTGTCACAGTCAAGTCAAGCGTATTTGTGTAGAACATTTCCTACAACAAGCGCGTCCTGCTGATCAAACGTATCAAAGCTAACTAAAGCTTGTGCAGAAATAAATGATTTTAATCTGCTTTTTTTCAGTGTTTTTGTTGATTCTGCTAAAAGCTCTGCGGTTGCCAGGTTGTTCTCTGACGTTGATGACAGTGGAGGGCAGCCAAGTGTTTGTTTGACTAAGATTACATAACACACACACTTGACTAACTTTCACGTACTAATATTGAATATTGACTCATGTCTGACGAAGAGAATCAATCGATAGGCGGTCTTGGGGATCTAGAGGGGAATCGTAATCTCGCAGCTCGTTCAAAAACCTCACGACATTTTCTTTGACACTGTTGTTCAGGCTGTTTCTGTAACTGCGAGGCTGTAAAACCAGCAGGTCAGAGTTTCCTCTTAAACAAAGAGATTTAAATCCTCCGTAAAGCAATGAGCGTTTTATCCCGTCAGAACCAAATCCTTGAAGGTGAACTTCTTCTGTTGCCATCGGGACGCTGTTTTGTTTTAACCGCTTTTTAAACAAACTGCCTCTCTAATTCTTTTATCCAGTCTGTAATCCACCTTGGGTTGTTTTTTGTTTTTTTTTTTGAAATCATGATTTGTGAATTTTGCGTGTGCAGTTTTTAGCTTTTTCAGGCTGCACGATGAACAAGTGTGCTTGGATGCGATACTTGGACCGTTCTTGTGCAAGGTCCTCGTAGCTAATTGGGCCTTGTGGGATTAATGAAGTTGAATTGAATTTGCTCTCTTTGTTTTGAGGGAGGTGCGATTGGGCAGGAACGGCGTGGAGGAAATCAAGCGTCACCCTTTCTTCAAGAATGACCAGTGGACCTTTGATGGCATCAGAGACTGTTAGTGTCCAGCCAGCAGCCTCACCTGAACGTATAAGATCAGCTTTTTACCTGCTGCAGGGCGTTAAGATAATTTACAGAACATCTCCTTCCTTTCTCCTGCTCTCTCCCTCAGCGGTGGCACCCGTCGTCCCGGAGCTGAGCAGCGACATCGACACCAGTAACTTCGATGAGATTGAAGATGACAAAGGTGACGTGGAGACGTTCCCCACACCGAAGGCCTTCGTTGGAAATCAGCTGCCCTTTGTGGGCTTCACCTACTTCAAGGAGGACCAGTAAGCCGACCCCCGCATACGCACAGTCAACACGGGTCACTGCTCTGTTTACATGTGTGTTGGTTTGTTTGTTTGTTTCTCAGGTTACTAAATGCATCCAACAACTCCTCAGTTACTCATGAGAATTCAAAAGGAGAGGCAAGTACTTCTCACTTCACACACAACAGGCCACCACTTAACAGTTGAACGTCACACGACTCAAATAAAGGTGGCATAACTTTTCACGTCCACGTACTCGAGGTGTCGCTGACTAAGAATGTACCAAGCTGTTGGTGTGTGTGTGTGGGGGGGTAGCGGGGTTGCTTGCCACTGATTGATGATGATGATGATAATGAAACTTTGTAATACAAGAAACAAAATAACACATTTGACACAAAATTACAGTCACAGAAAACAACATCCAAAGCCCTGAAGTCTTGATCTGGGAGGAGCGCACGCCATCTTTTTGCCAGAGCAACTTTACTCGGATGCCACGGTCATTTTTCGCGAGCGAGGCTGAAACAACATGGCCGACTCACTTCGGGTTCGTCAAGCGGAACAATGACGAGCCGTGAATAAACCCGCCACTCACAACAGGGCGGCTGATATTGTGATCAATTCAGCTTCATAAGATGTTTAAAGGATTACCTTCTCTGATCCCGTGATTTAGAAGCACTTTGGTAGAATTTCAGTCGTCTTGGATAAACTGAAAGAGGAAAGCAGCTTTAAGTGGTAGGACTAAGAGTTAATCTGGTGAACCCTTTTTAACTTTGCTCCTTGAAGTATAGACTTCCTCCCATGAAGGGATACAACACATTCAAGAACTAAAACCGTGTTCTCATAATTGGAGGCGTTTGACGGTTTAATAACTCGTCTCGCTGTGTTTCACTGAGACGGTCGAGGCTCGGTTTGAAAGCGTATCCTCCATGTTAAAGTCAAGACGGTTCAAGCTCAAAGGTTCCCTCGAGTCACGTGTGAGTGATTTGTGCCTCTCTTGTCTTCAGTCAGCAGCACTGCAGAAGAAACTCGGCCAGCTGGAGGTGAAACTGAACAATGAGAAGCAAGTCAAAGATGACATAGAGCACAAGTACAGGTACAGCGGCGTCACCTGAGATTAGCTGAGGTTTGTCTGAGTTCTCACGAATGTTTATCTGTTCTCCCTCCACAGAGCTGCTACCAGTCGTCTAGAAAAAATCTCCAAAGAACTTGAGGAAGAGGTAGGCTGACAACTGGCAGTTAGAGCACAGACGCTGAAGATTTCTGGCTCCTTCTTTTTAATATTTGCCGTCAGTGCAATGACCCATTTTCTCCCCCTGGAATTGTTCAACTTCCATCCCCTTCATTGAGTTTTATGTCTTTTCCCACCAACTGTATTTGAGTCAGTAATGACTTATCACGATTCATCTGACCGTGTCTCTGTTGAAAGTGACTGTGTCGGATCACTGAGGTTCACTTGCAGAATTGTAACGGCCTCATTAAAATGTCAGCTGGGATTGGGCTTGCACTTAGATTCTGAGGAGCAGTCCCTCATACAGAGAGTTATATAGTAACAGGAGCATGAAACCGGTCCTGCAGGACATGCAGAACAATGTGCGGTGTGATTGATTCTAGGTGAGCAGCAGGAAGAATCTGGAGTCCAGTCTGAGGCAGCTGGAGAGAGAGAAGGCCCTGCTGCAGCACAAGAGCCTGGAGAGCAACCGCAAGGCCGAGAATGAGGCCGACAGGAAGCGCTGCCTGGAGAACGAAGGTGTTCTGTACACTGCTTACTGTCAACCATACCACTGAGAGATCCCTAAAGAGCTATGACGCACTAATTGTTAGACCACAGTCGATGGCTGTTAAGACTCGTCGTTAACAACTGAAGGATCGACATGAGAACATTTCTTGTTGGTTTATTATTGGGGTGAAAATGGTTTTGATAGACGCTTGTAGCCTGATACGATGGCCAACACTGCCATCGTCTGGCCACTATCATGAACATGGTATCATAACATCATGTTTGTCAAATAGGGGATATTTTTCTCGGGGGGGGGGGGGGGGAGTGTTCCAGCGTTTGTTGTGTATGTTTCCTCTGTTTGGAGGGTTGGGGTGACCATTTCCAACCTGTTGTCTTTATAGTGGAGCGTAAACTGCATCGGGAACATGACTTGTCTGCGTAGTGTTTTACCATGTAGTTAAAACAAAACGAAAAAGTCGCTCACAGTATTGTTGCCTTTTTTCCTCCTGTGTGTCTCAGTAAACAACCTTCGAGATCAGCTGGATGACATGAAAAGAAGAAACCAGAATTCACACATTTCCAATGAGAAGAACATCCACCTGCAGAAACAGGTCAGTGGCTCAGCGTTTTACCATCTTTGGACACAAACAAGGAGCTGCCCTCTGTTGGAGACAGTGAATTAATATTCCATATCTTTCATGAATCATGTAGTTTCTTTTAGCCCTGATTCTATTTTGAGTCACTGGATCACGAACACGGTGTTGCAGTGACATATCTTTATTAAAGAGTGAAGATATGGTGGATTTAAAGCATGCTTGGGAATATGCATCGCTACGGCTTATTCATAAAATCAATAATTCAGCTTATACTTAACTTACCCAGAGTTGATGTGGTTGTAAGAACTCTGAAAAAGTCGATGCAATTAGGAAATGGCAATCTCGAGGTCAGGAAATGTTTTGGAAAAAATCATGGCAATGTCCCTCAAAAATACCTGTGTGTTAGAGGAGATGTTCCATCGAGATGGACCCCAGGAAGAGAAGCTGTTACCTTGGTAACAACTCATGGTGACCTAAATATTTCCTCTCTCAAATGTGACTGCTCTTTATTATTCTTTTTGTCCACGCTACAATGGGGTCCTTCAGGTATATAGAATTAAAGGGACTAGATAGAACCTCAGTGTATCAAGAGCTCTGTTAGACAGCAGTAGAACACAGTGTCTTTCATAATACCCATTAAATAGAAACGGTAAATCAATGTGTACCCATGATGCTGAAGTTACTAGTACACATAGAGCAGCTGATCATGTCTGTGAAAACTCCTGGAATGTCAACAGGGACACAGCTGCCTGCAGCACAGATGTAGCAGGTACAAAGACCCGCTCCACTCTGCTGACGCGTCGCCCTGTATACACGCCTGCTGTATTTTATGGGTTACTGTTCACGTAAAAATGTTTTATAAAACCGCAGCTATTGTCTTCCATCAGCTGGAGGAAGCCAACGCGTTGCTGCGGGCGGAATCGGAGGCGGCGACGAGGCTCCGTAAAACCCAGACGGAGAGCAGCAAACAGCTGCAGCAGCTGGAGGCCAACGTACGTGAGTTGCAGGACAAATGCTGCCTGCTGGAGCGCAGCAAGCTGAGCCTGGAGAAGGAATGCATCAGTCTGCAGGCGGCGCTGGAGACGGAGCGGAGGGAGCACAGCCAGGGCTCCGAGACCATCAGTGACCTGATGGGTGGGTGACATCAAGGCTGTTCTCAGCGAGAGTATTTAACACCTTGCAAAATTACTCTAAACAGTGCCTTGATTGTGAAAACACAAAGACGTCAGCAGATTTTACTTGTGCTTTATTAATTTTTCTTGCTGTATTTCAGGGCGAATCTCTGGTCTTGAGGAGGAGGCCCGTCAGCAGAGACAAGCTCTGTCCAAAGTGGAGACTGAGAAGAGACAGCTCCAGGAGAAACTGACTGACCTGGAGAAGGTAAACCGACATGAGCACTCCTTCTCCATCTGCACCTTTGTCATTGTCAGGGCCGATTAGACTCTGGGAGCTCCGTCACACCTCTGCTCTTGTTGACTCTGCAGGAGAAGAGCAACAAGGAAATTGATTTGACCTACAAGCTGAAGGTGCTTCAGCAGGAGCTGGAGCAGGAGGAGACCTCTCATAAGGCCACCAGGGCCCTGCTGGCAGACAAGAGCAAGATCAAAGTCACCATCGAGGGCGCCAAGTCAGAGTCCATGAAGGGTGAGACTCTGTTCTATCCTGTAGGAGGCTCATGACGATTGTGCAATTTTCAATTTACACATAAAAAAACGTTTTATGCTTGCAATCATAAATGCAGTGGACAGATTCAACGAACAAATGCTGACGTACTTCAGTCAGGTGCGGGTCAGGATTTGCGATCTCTTCCAAGAGACACAGCTGTTTTTACATGTATCCTGTTGTGTTGTTTTCCTTCGTTGGTACCTGAGATTCTTTAGTTACGTCATCTCCCTGTGCCCTCTTCAGAGATAGAGCAGAAGCTGGCGGAGGAGCGAGCGGCGAAGCTGCGGCTGGAGAACAGAATACTGGAGCTGGAGAAGCACAGCAGCATGATGGACTGTGATTATAAACAAGCTCTGCAGAAACTGGACGAGCTGCGGCGACACAAGGACCACCTCACCGAGGAGGCAAGTGGTCGTTTATATTCTGTGCAAGAGAAGAGCTTTGAGTGTGTTTAGATATTAACCTCCCTTGCCAGGAACCTGCAGCCTGTATAACGCTCAGTCAGCTCTGACCTTTATCAAATAATTCAGCAGACAAAAACAGGAAGCTGAGAAACAATACCAAGGGAAGCAATAAAAATACAGCCATTCCTCCTCATTTCGGTGTTTTGTCCATCCCTTCAGGTGAAGAACCTGACGCTGAAGATCGAGCAGGAGACCCAGAAGCGTAACCTGACACAGAACGACCTGAAGGCCCAGAACCAACAACTCAACTCTCTGAGAACTTCTGAAAAGCAGCTCAAGCAGGAAACCAATCACCTGCTGGACATTAAACGCAGCTTAGAAAAACAGAACCTCGAGCTGCGCAAGTCAGTTCCTTTGAATCTCCTCTGACCGATCGTATCCGCCCTCACATTTAGACCAGCGGACGACTGACCTTTACTTCTGTCCACAGGGAAAGACAAGACACAGACGGGCAAATGAAGGAATTACAGGACCAGTTAGAAGCGGAGCAGTATTTCTCTGTGAGTCTGTACAGCTCATACAGCTCTCCTTTGCTGTATGAGTGCACTGAGTGGTTGACACACGTCAGTTTTATTTATGTAACGCCAAATCCGAGACAAAGTCATCTGATGACACTTTTTAAATAGAGCAGGTCCGCTACCACTCTCTCCGGGGGTTTACCTGATTCAGAGTTAGGCGACACGACATGGTTCAGCAGCTCAGAGATTTGTAATCTTACAGAGGTCTGTCTCAGGAGGAGGATAACATCAAATAAATGTCATATAACTGCTCTCTGGTTGCAACAACAGTTTATATGAAATCGTTCTGCTATTGATGGCCAGCAAACCTATAAAAACCCAAGGCTGTGGTAGAAAGCTAACGTGAGCAGTCTCCCAGTGGCTGAAACATCAACAAACAATAACAGCAGTCATATTATAAGAGACACGAACAACAACAGTAATAATATCGACCAACTGCTGAGAACATGAAGCAGCAATGGTAGAGGCTGATAAAACATATCAGTGGGAAACCATTTACTACATTTTTTTTCATGAAATACGACCTTACAATTGCCAGTTTTGTTGTCGCAGTGTAGCTTTATGCGTCTGTCCACACTGCAGAGTACATACCAAGTCTCCATTTGTCATCTTAGTCGTGGAAATGTAGAATCATGTATCATCAGTTGGAGAGATTTGCAAAGCAGTGTAAACAAACGACCTGCGTGTCCGTGACCTGTGTTTTGTGTTTTCTAGACACTATACAAGACCCAGGTGCGTGAGCTCAAGGAGGAGTGTGAGGAGAGGAACAAACTCTACAAAGAAGTGCAGCAGTCTCTGCAGGAGCTGCAGGAGGAGAGGTGCTTTCTCTTTAATATATCTTGTTTTACTACAAGTATTTCGACACAAAATCCTACATTTTTGAGTATTTTGAAGCTCACAAAGATGTTTGTCCCCCCCCCCCCCCAACAGTGAACCAGAAGTGTTATTAGTTTGTTTTTAGTTTAAATGGAAAGACTTTTTGGATTACTGAGCATACAGTTGGGTGAAGAAGATGTGGATTTTACCAGATGGTGCATCTGAAATTTTGTAAAATTTTGTAAACGGTAAACCTTCTGGAGCTGTTAGCTTCAAGCTAAATATACGTGGTTGCTTCTTCCTGCATTCTGGAGTCCAAATGAAGTAATGCAGGAGGGAAAGAAAAAAAGTGGTGCTCAAGGCACATGTCTATGAGTGCTTGAAAAGCAAAATACACTTTTTGATTGAAGCACTGTCGCCAGAATTGTTCCAGCGGTTTGTGTTGAGCATTCGGGGTTAAACATTCTGGATCTGCCCTAAAATATAATGATTTCCTCCCTGGCCTGAGCTCCACCCTCCAAAGTTTTTATGCAAATCAGCAGGATAATTTTTTTTCTGTAATCCTGCAGACAGTCCGGGGTTAACAGGGATGAGGGGTGGTTCATTTACACGTCTGAATTACAGCTTTTTAATCACGTACTGTTAATAATAACCATTTGCATGTCTTTTAGGGATTCTCTGGCGGCTCAGCTGGAAATCACACTGACCAAAGCCGACTCGGAGCAGCTGGCGCGCTCCATCGCTGAGGAGCAGTACTCCGACCTGGAGAAGGAAAAGATCATGAAAGAGCTGGAGCTGAAGGAGATGATGGCCCGCCATCGCCAGGAGCTGTCTGAGAAGGACGTCACCGTCAGCTCGGTAAGCGAGGCGAGGACGTGACAGGTGGTAGGGTTTCTCCTAATATTGCAGATACGATGGTTTGTCTTGTTGTTGCAGCTGGAGGAGGCCAATAGAACTTTGACCAGTGACGTTGCCAACCTGGCCAACGAGAAGGAGGAGCTGAACAACAAACTGAAGGAGGCCATAGAGGGTAATTACAATGGTTCAGACAGGAACTATATCACCGTATCATACATTTAGTTGATATTGATATTATAATACTGTGATATTGTGGGGCCCATGCCAATTAAAAAAAATCAGATGATGGGGGAATCAGGTGACTTTATTCTATTTTATTCTGATAAATGCATGGATTGACAGAAAGACTTCATTGCGTTAAGAATTTTGTTCCCAACACCTGTGTCAAGGGTGTTGGAGTAGAACTTTTCATGCACAGCGCACTCTACTGGGCAAATGAGGCAATGATTTAAAAATGTATTTATTTTTTAAAGAAAAGCAAACCGCTTAGCCTGGACATGTTCACATTAGCTATTATTGCTGGATTAATTGCTTATATTTGCCGATTTCGCCTGGCCAACTTATCAGTTGGGCCTTCGAAAGTACGGTTGTTACATTTGTAATTCTTTACCTCAGAAATGGAGAAGTCAAAGGACTGGGAGCAGCAGATCAGCCAGATGAAGCAGGCGTTTGAGAAGCAGCTGCAGTCAGAGCGGACGCTGAAAACTCAGGTGGGTGTTGAAAACGTCCGGAGACAAAGGTCGAGACGAGACAGCCGTGATGGGTGGGTGAAGAGCTCTCAACAGTGGTGTCGCACGTCCATCTACAGGCTGTCAATAAGCTGGCAGAGATCATGAACAGGAAGGAGGTACGAGGTGGGAGCAGTCGCCGTGGCAACGACACAGACATGCGGCGAAAGGAGAAAGAGAACAGGAAGCTGCAGTTGGAGCTGAGGTTGGAGAAGGAAAAGCTCAACAGCACCATCATCAAATACCAGAGGGAGATCAACGAGATGCAGGCGGTCAGTAACGCCAGCAGACCTCAGAATTCACACGTTTGAAGGCTTAGTAGAGAGAATGCACGTGACATTTCGTCAAATCTTGTATGTCTGTGCAAATTTGTAAAATGACAGAAGTGCGCATGCGACCAACCTCCTGCCCTCTGCAGTGTATCTGACCCGACTCGTCTCCCTCTCCATTTGTAGCAACTGGCGGATGAGAGTCAGATGCGTATCGAGCTGCAGATGGCGCTGGACAGCAAGGACAGTGACATCGAGCAGCTGAGGAATCTCCTGCAGTCGCTCAGCGTTCAGTCCATGGACTCGGCCAGCGTCAGCAGCGGCCCGGAGTTTGATACTGACGATGCGTACACAGGTAAAAGTTCAGTCACGGGGTCAGAGTTTGAGTTGAATTTCAGTTTTGTAAAAATAGCAAAGGATAAATTGCTCAAGTTTTGAGCAACGTTACCTCAAGAAGGGACTTAGGTCTCATCTTTCTTTAGCCACCAGGAACATTTTCTTTCTTTTTCTTCTAACGCCTCTGTTTTTTTCTTTTGCCTGCTCAGAAACCAGGCTGGAAGGATGGCTCTCTCTCCCTGTACGCAACAACACCAAGAAGTTTGGATGGGAGAAAAAGGTCAACAGAGTGAAACTGACGCAATGTACAGTGCATCATCTTCTTGACACACGTGTTTCCTTACCGTGTTTTTCTCCCTGTTTACTCTAGTATGTTGTGGTGAGCAGCAAGAAGATTCTCTTTTACAACAGCGAGCAGGACCGAGAGCAGTCCATTCCTTACATGGTGCTGGATATAGAGTGAGTACAAAACCTTCAGGTGGCCCCGGCTGTCGGCGTCGGTGTGTTAATTACTGAGGGTGCTCTTGTTGATCAATGCACAGCTGAATTGTTGTGATAAAGGAACGTTTGAGGACTTTCCTTCCTCTCCACAGCAAACTCTTCCATGTGAGGCCCGTCACTCAGACGGACGTTTATCGGGCTGATGCCAAAGAGATTCCCAGGATATTCCAGGTTCGTCTTTGTCGCAGTGTGGATTTAGCATCGATATTCTGGAGGGGTTGTTTGGCGTCGTGTGTGAAAAGCAAAATTAAAACGATTACCTTCACCCCCCTCTGTCAAATCCCCAGATTCTTTACGCCAACGAAGGCGAGAGCAAAAAAGAGCCAGAGTTCCCTGTGGAGCCGCTGCCCATCGGGGAGAAGTCGAGCTACTTCTGCCACAAAGGTCACGAGTTCATCCCCACGCTGTATCACTTCCCCACCAACTGCGAGGCCTGCACCAAGCCGCTATGGAACATGTTCAAGCCGCCACCGGCTCTAGAATGTCGGCGCTGCCACATCAAATGCCACAAGGACCATATGGACAAGAAGGAGGAGATCATTGCCCCCTGTAAAGGTGAAATATCGATATTTGACATTAACAAGAGCCAAGATTTTATGGTTTGGAGACTTCTTGTAAGTGTGAGTGTTGATGATTTAAAAATCCACCTCTCCTCCAGTGAACTACGACGTGTCTACAGCCAAGAACCTGCTCCTGCTGGCCGTGTCCCAGGAGGAGCAGCAGAAGTGGGTGAGCCGGCTGGTCAAGAAGATTCCCAAGAAGCCGCCGCCGCCCGAGCAGTTTGCACGCTCCTCGCCACGAGCCTCCATGAAGGTCCAGCCTAGCCAGTCTATGAGGAGGCCCAGTCGACAGCTCCCCACCAGCAAGAGCAGGTCGGACCCATTACATTTATAGTTTTTAATTTGTAAGTGGGCTTCAAAAAAACTAAAAGAGTGTCCTGCTTTAGACATCATGAATTTGCTTTTGTTTATTTCTGTTTTTCCGTTTGACCATGTGGACCCCAGTGAGGAAAAACTAGTAGGTAGGTTGGTAAAGTAATACTTCACCTAAAAAAGTTGTTTTGCCTTCCAAGTACAAATAAGTGCCTTTAGCTCGTGGAGACATTTTCTCCCTCCCGCATGACTTCCTTAGCCATTAGCATCCATTAGCTTCAAGCTAAATATACAACACTGGCTCTTTCTGCACAGGAGGGAAAAAAAACAAGCTAAAGACAGGTATTTGGGAGTACTTGAAAAGCAAAATACATGTTGTGGGTGTAGCATTACTTAAACACAGGGTAGAGGAAGTATTCTAGTGAGGTGGACTGTGAGTATACGTGCTACAGGTGGAACGTCAGAAAGGGCCAGCACCCGTCTTACAGCCAGCTTATCCTGCAGATGTTGAAAAAGCTGCTCCTCTGTAACCAGACAGAGGATGAGTCCATACAGGGAGCGGCGAGTCGTGTTGAACTGCTCCATATTTATGCAGCGGAGCTCCTCCTGTAATGGAATATAGAATATAATGTTCTTAGAGCCAGGATCCCCTGCAGCTTGGGCAGGAGGTGGTTTCGAGAGAACGTGACAACCTGCTGAGGGAGGTTTTCCTCCGGGGTCAACTCAGGATGGTTCTGTTTGTCACCTGGCCATCAAAACTAATCTCCCCTTTCAGATATGTGGACTTGGGTCTTCAAGACTGGCACTGGGCCTTGGATGATATCGATGACGATTGCTCATCTATTCATTTCTGACGAGCTCACATGGTAACGCTGTGTGCTGTGTGTGCTGTGATTTCTCCGGCAGCAGCGCTCTTTTATTTCTTTACATTATTCCCTTACATAGAATGGGGGGGGGGGGGGCTTTTTTGAATCAGCCCCCCCCCTAAAAAGATGTTGTATTTAAAAGAAATCTCAGCAATTCAAGACTCACCTTTATGGTGACGCCTGCCGTTATTCTTTAGTGCGTTTGAGCAAAAGTCCCCCGCGATGTTTGACACACTAGCATTTCCTCTTTGGGCTTTTCTCAGTGTTCAGAGGCTCCGTGTTGTTGTTCAATGTCCAGCATCTCAACCCTCATGACCTCCGTCCTCTGACCTCAGCCCTCGCAGGTCAAACGGCTTCAAAATGAAACGAGAAGATTCCAACAGCGGACACTGGTGCAAATGATGGCTCCTCCCATCTTGTGCTTCCTTTTGCCGCGACTGAAAACCTGGATGTGTGTACGTTGCTTTGCAACCAAAAGCGTCTGGTGTCGGACGGAATGGCGGGGCGGAGACACACCCCGGTGGAGTTATTTAGTGGTGGTGGCGTCCATGTGCACATATTCATGTGGGTTCTGTGGTTCTAAAATGTTGGCGGAACGTTTAATACTCATCTTTGGGCTGGTGGGATCACTTGACCACAGAGGTTGTACTTACAGTTCTATCAGGCGTCACTCAGAGCAGTACAAAAACTGCATTCACTTTTCAGTTGCACACAAAGAAGCTTCTTGGGCTTCTCTTTTTCCCTTCCTGTGTTACTTTGCGACTTCATAATACAGAAAGAGCCAGCCATGTGTGTTTGCCTTGAAGCTAATGGTTGCTAGCTGTCTGAGCTGTAGGGATAATGTCAATCGTACTGGATCACATGCTCGAGTTTGTGTACACGGACATGTTTATGCTGTCGTTTGCTGCCATTCGCCATTAGCTTGAAGCTAGAGAGACGTGGCTGGCTCTTCCTGCATCTTCCTTTTTTTTTGTAGGTATTTTAGTTCAGCACAGATGAACGTGTGTCTGCTGGATCTAAACTCTTCTTCTCTGCTCCTCTAGTTAACCCTGTGCTGTGTCATGGAGGTGGCCGGAGGTGTGTTTCCTCTGAAATCGAAGACTGTCTAAAGCTCCGTTATCAGCACACTGAACTCTACTTCACTTCTCCCCAATCCACCGCGTCCCGCTTCAGACCAGGAGACTTCCAAAAGCCTGTTCCCCTTTAGCTCAAGTCCCCCCCACCCCCACCCCGATCTTCTCAGCTTGCTGGAAGCTTGTTAAGCATATTAGCCCAAGTTTTTTTTCTCGGGCCTTCGACGAGAGCATTTAAGGAGGAGCTGGTTCAGCTCCCGCGGGGACCCCACTCCGACCCGGGCCGGGTAGGAGGAGCTACACTTACCTCAGCGCTTCGCACCAGGACACACTGCCTGATGGAAGGACCTGACAAGACAACACTCACCTCCTCTTCCTCTCCTCCTTTGGGGATTCTTGTGGCCAAATTTAAAGACATTCTGTGATTAATGATTGTGACTATTATGAAGGGTTTCCAGGGAACACTAGAATACTACGCTCAGAAGAGAGAGAGGCCATTCTGTCGTTTGTTTTTTGAAGAGCCCGGATATCTTAAAAGTGATACTTCAGCTGAGAAGTGTATATTTTTTCCGTCAAATACTCACTTAAGGGTTTCTTGAGCTCATTTTTCCAGCCACAAATGCTTAGCTCACAGTTAATGGATGTTGACGGCTAACGACAGCAAACGTGTCAAGTATTGAAGCCTGTTTTAGTCTTTTCACTGAGAATAAAGACGTGGATTATACCGGACGATGACCTTGATTCAGTTGCATATGCTTTTGGATTGTTAGCATTCAGTCACCGTTAGCTCTGAGCTAGATATATGTAGCTGGCTCTTTCTGCTTTCTGGTTTCACGAAGAAGTAACACAGGAGGGAAGAAATATTTGTGCAGTAAAGACAGCTGTTTGTGAGTACTTTGAAATGGGAAAACACACTTGGTGAAGTACAACTTCTGACGGAGGTTGTAGTTTAGCGCTGTGACTCAATTTTTTTTCAAATGGGAGTCCACACGGGTCACAACAACCTGAACGGGGGGCTTCTTATTCTGATTTCGGACTCGCTGTGAATCATGGGTAATACTAAAGCCTTTGTTACACTCTGATGTAACGGCATTAATCCCAGGGCCAGGCATGAAATCCCATGATTAATCCCATAATCCAACAAACCTGCACTGTCAGTTCTGAGGTTTGATGTTTACTGAATTCAAGGGGTGCACCGTTAACGCTTCTCGGATTCGAGCTCTGCTCCCTTTGTTGTTTGAATGTACATCTGGGCTTCACCAGAGACGACACACAGGCATTGTATCACTTCTATCCAAATATACTTGACCCCCCCCCCCCGCGAGCACCGGCGCCCCTGCATGTCTCACGCACTCCAACGCCACCGATGACGATATGTAGTTGGGAATCCTGAGACACTGAGGGGAAATGATCCATGAAGGTTTGCTGTCATACTCCAATCAACATACTATTCCATTGAAGGGTTTGTTTTTTTTCTACATGTGTTTGTTGTGATATTTTTGTATTAAAAGGAACCAGACGCTAGAGTTTGGGCACATTGTTGTGTGTACGTGGCTCATATAACAGATGGAGAGTAACTGTGTGAGTGTGTGCGCGTGTGTGTGTGTGTGTGTGTGTGTGTGTGTGTGTGAGAGTGCTCTCCTTTAACCAAGAAGCATGTTTTATACATATAAATATACACAGTATATATTTTACATGCCATACAGAGCACATATTATTTATACAGCTGTGTCCACTTTGTATTTAAGGGCTCTTCATTCAGATTGCATGTTTGCTATCGAACAGTTCTATAATAATAACCACTTCAACAATAAAGACATGGACGTGCTTCTGGGTTCTTGATTTGTTTAAGACCTCCGGGCAAGGAAGACTACAAGATGTTAAAATGTTTGGTTTATTACAACATCATTTGACAGTTAGAAAAGCTAATTAAAATACAGTATTTATCCTGAGGAGGAAGATTTCAGATGTACAGGTTTTTGTTTTTTCTCCTTTTTGCTACTCGGTGACAAACAGAATGGAAAAATTACTGGTGTGCTTTCCTTTGCGGCAGTTTTGGAATGCAATTAAAAAGTTTGCGTGGGTCAAACTGAGGTAAAAGCGATGTAAAAACATTTACTGGGTGATTTTTTTTTTTTTTTAATCATAGCTGCAGGAGTCGGTGAGGAAGAGGAGGAGGAGCAGGCCAAGCTCTCAGTCCTCCTTCTTGGAGCTGCTGCGTCTCTGGTAGTGGAGAACGCTGAGGAGAACCCACATGTTCAGCAAGGTCATCACCAAGAACCGCACCAGAACTGGACCAAGCAGAGAGGTGTGGTTAGACTCTGCGTCACAGGTTCATCCCAGTCATGCAGCGTGTGACTCATCGACCAGTTAAAGGAACGCGCCAACGCTTTAGGAAATGGTTAGCCGTTGGCCAGATTGCTGCTAGCGAGCTTAGCTGCGAAGAATGTTAGCAGTAAGGCAGAAAGACGCCTCAAAGAGCCAAATACACTTCAAAATTGTCTGCCTACGTTTATAGAACCAGAGTTGTGGTTAACATTGAAAGTAACGATGAAGCCGTGTTAACCTCAGAAGTGTTGGTTAACCACTTGTTCGCAACCGCCATTTTAAAAAGCCTCAAACTTCATGATTTACCTCCATATTTTATGCCTTAGAGCCAAAAGTTAAAAAGTGCCTGAAGCTACCGTTGACCTCTGTGTTTCACTGAAAACCCACCGACTTCACCCAGACTTTAAAACTCGTTCTTGCTTCACTTTCACGTCTTTCTAAACAAGTCTGGTTCATTTCCGACGTCCAACTACATGTTGGCTGTATTTGTTCCATCGACAGAATATGTAAATCCTTCAAAAAAACTACAGTAAGATATAAAATGTTGAATATGCAGGTAACATTCTCAGAAAAACCAGTTCACACGTGACTGTGAAAGCCACACTTTGGTCTTTTGGGCCTCGGTTTTCTCGCTTGCTTCTTCAAACCTGAGAACTGCAGTTTCCTCAGTGAAACTACTGATCCACAAAAATCATTATAGTCATAAATCCACTGAATTACTCCCTCAAGAACATGGATAGAAACTCTGCCCTTGTGTCCCGGTCAGCTGGACTCACCCTGCGTGTCCCCCGTCGTCACCATGGTGGTGTAAATCCGTACTGCAACAATCAGGACAACAAGTTAGTGGCTTCCTGTTCATGTTTATCCACTGAAGGGTTCAACTTCTGAGATTAGGAGGCGAGTGAATGGCCAAACTCATATTCATGAAGGGTAACTGGGCAGGAGGGAGTCTCCTCTGGGGTTACTGGGAAAGTGTTCACAGGCAAAGTTTATTTTCAAACATTTTAACTGTTTCAGATCAAAACTATTCAAGACTCCATCAACCTGAACTGGAGGTTTTGTATAATTAAGCTATGAATTCAAGATCCTCCAGACGAGGGATGTTCACACCAAGTCTCAACCTTCAAGTCATCAATTCATGATCAGTTGAGCACGTTAACACCCGCATGTCTGTCTTTGGCTCGATCAGGTCGACAGGTCCGGACCGAGATGGAGGACACGAAACATTTGTGTCTGCAGGGGAAGGAAGTAGTGGGTTTACTGGTGAAACTGAACTCTGGAGAAGGAGAAATCTTCAGAAATGTTAAGATGTGAGCCAGTGGCGGCGGCGGCAGCCACAGCCTGATTCCTCTGCTGCTGCATCAGAACAGAATCAGCTGTGCTAGCTTGCCGGCAGCCAGTCATGATGACTACAACACCGAGGGAAGGGAGGAGGCTGCAGCGTCCTCAACTACAGAGCTGCTCCTTCCAAATGAAGAGCAGTCCAGCTGCCGCTCCCCTCTGTGCTCAGCCTCCCGGTACAGGATGATGAATGTGCAGCCGCCGAGTTTGAAGGTTGTTTTCACGTTGAGGAGCGAGTCTCACCTCATCCATCATGCTCCGCTGAGTAAACAACTTACACAAGAGGCACGTGGAAAACCTGGACCTGAAAGTTCTTCCCTGTGATGAGTCTGCAGAGGGAGCAGGGAGGAGTCTCCTGTTCCACTGCAGGAAGCCAGAGCAGCCACCAGGGGGCGATACCATGACCAACAGGCCGCTACAGAGCTGGGGGCTGGCCAAAGAGACATTTGTGGCAATGGAAAAGAGTATTATCAGGCCAGGAGATTTAACTTACTCAGCAATTTAAAAAAAAAAAGGAGGGAACAACAAATTATATATTAATTAAATTGAGGGAACAAGTTGTATCTCATGGCCTGAAATAACTTCCTCTCCCACCAACAGGAATCTCCTGTGTGGCCTCTCCAGGGCTCCGTACCTGTCACTCTTTGTTTCTGCTGCTCTGTGGACTCACACGTTGAAGTGGTGATCCTGATGGGTGGCGCGACCGATTCACAACTCCTCTTAAAAAAAGCAGGACTGCTGGTTTGTTCTACGTTGGAACCATCGTGTCGTTTCGCTCTGTGACTCTGATTTTGTGTCAGCAGTGTCACAAATGATTAGGTCACCGCATGGGTTCAGTGTTGGACCCGGCTAAAGCACGCCAATTAGCTCGAAACAAGCTAACAAAAAATAAACCATAACACAGTTCAACGCCACCGTCGTTCCATGCAGCCTGATAGCATCTTTCACACTTGTATCTCACAGCAACAGTTTAAAAGCACTCACCGATACATGTATATGTCGCCAGCCCCCAGGAGAGGGCGCTCACCTGCCCCGCGTCCTTTGACCTCCACAGACACTGCAGCTGTGCGAACTTACTCGCTGCACTGATGAAGGTGCACAGGCTCTGTGGAGAGACAGGAAGTCAGTTTAAACCATCTTCCTGTCTCAGTAGCTGTGAGGTGACGCCGCCCTCCCTGAACCGCTGCCTTCAGCCGCTTCCACCTCATTTACCAGAACGACCGTTTGGCATTTATGAAGTCCGGATGGCTGGATAACTTTCACTCTCGCCTCATTGCTCCTGACTGATGACCTGTCAGCTCTGTGTGTGGGGGTGAATGAAAGTATTACCATCGCCAAATCTATGATCCACTTCTCCACCGTGAGGAGCCTCCAACCCCCGAGGAAGCTGAGCACGGGGGCGTTAAGGCTTCAAAAAGGTTCCCACGTGAGAGTGAAACACTCTTAGTCACGTTAGAGTGAAACTGCGGCGGAAGGATACACCAGGGCGTAGATGAAGCTGTGGTGCAGGCTGCCGCTGTAGTGAAGAATCAGCAGCAGCAGGATGACATCTGAGGAAATCACATCACATGGTTTGACAGAAGGTGAGCTCAGTGTTGGAACTCCTCCTCCAACGCTCCACCGACCGCGAGTGTCAAGTGTGAATTTCACGGTTCAGTTTTGTTCCAAAGCATAACAACACATCAGTAAACACCACACTTGTGAGTTTCAAAGTGTCTTTCAAAAAAAGATGGCAGTTGCTCACAACCAAGCAGCTAACAAGAACACCTCCGGCTCTGCGCCGCCGCCGTGAAGCAACCAGACACATTACGGTCGTGGTGTTTGTGGATAACCGAGCACGCGGCTGGACAAAGAAGGCGTGGATTATATCCGAAAATGCGCCTGAGAGTTTGGAAACAGGCGGGCTTTTTTTGTTGTTGTTTTTTTGCTCAAGTTTCCATTAGCCTCCAGCTAACGACACGTGGCTGGCTCGTACTGCCCTCTGGAGTCACACAGAAGTGTTGCGGGGGGGAGGGGGGGGGGTCAGTGAGCTGGAGACCCGTATTTGCAAGTTATTTCCGGGTGAATTATCGCTTTAATCTTCTTTGTTACAAGTCTGCAAACTGCTGAATAATAAGGGACTGGAGTTCAGGGCCTGTCTGAAAAACACCAAACAATCTCAGAAATTAAAAAAGTAAATCAGTGGCAGACGATCCAAACGTCCCTATAATCCAGTGGATTGGACAAGAGACAACTCACCTTGAGCGATGAGGATGGGGTACTCCAGGTACGTGGGGGGAGGGTAGTCGTAGTACATCTGGTACGTCACAAACACGATGAACCTGTAGGACAGACGGGGTCAGGTTCTGTCACGTTCTTCGGAAGTCGGAACGACCGAGAGCTCGACGATCACTCAAAGCCATGAGGGTGAGAATCAGCCGTTCATGCCGGGCAGGACGCCGCAGTGTCGGCCCCTGTGGCCTTCATCATCATCATCATCAGTGGAGGATCATGCCGCATGTCATGTTTACATGGCAGTGCATGAATGTGCAGGTGAGCTGGGGGCAGGGATGGTGATGAACAACCCAAACTAAAGCTGCACTGAGTCGTTTCACCGCGACATGGAGGAGGACACGGTCACCGTGTCACAGAGGTCAACGCCGTTGCTCACTGCAATTTAGGGGGGCGGGGGGGGTGTTTTTAAAATGTATTATGAATCCAAAAGTAAGTGAAGAGGATCACCAGCAATCAGAGATGTGGATCAGTAAGTAGAAGGAGCTATAAAAGGTGAATTCTCATGCTTTTATAATCGAGGCGTTGCGCTGAAGTGGAGTCCTTCTGGTGATTTCCTGGACCGAAGCGCAGCACCTTCACCCGAGAACAAGTCCCCCTTTTTAGGGATGAAGCCGACACATTTTTACTGAAAATGAAGGATATTCTTTTTTCCTCAGTGTGACTTTCTGAGTTGGGGGGGGGGGGGGGGCTAAAATTATATTTTTCATGACAACTTTATGAACAGAGGGAAAACATTTTTTTTGTCCTAGAGAAAGAATCTCACTCTTTAGGACCAAACGGGGCCTCATCCTCAGGTGAGGTGCAGTGTTCCGTTGTTGTGGAGGGAAATTTGATTTGTTTTAGAGGCAGAAACTCCTGGCCCGTGCAGCTTTAGAGGTGGGCTACTTGTCTGGAGCATGCTCAGTGCAGTCACTCACCAACTGTAGAGGTGGTGCGGACAGTGCAGCCACTGTCAGGCACAGAGGAAACACAGGTCACTGAGAAACGATGCAGTCGTACACAAAGTCTGAGATCAAATTATACAGAAAGTAAAACTCCTGCCTGGCTGGCTGCTGAGTCTGATAAACTCAAATCAGCTGCTGAGATTAAGTCTGCATTTGATCAGACTTCCTGCTCACGCTCAAAAAAATAAATAAATAAATCAAATAAATCCAGAACTGATGTGCTGCTCTGATTCTGTGAGTCGCCGTGCCGAGGTGACAACACACCAGCCTGACAGCCCGCGTGACCCGGAGCTCAGACCCTCGGTCCTCAGCTGAGGCCTGCTCTGAGGTACGGAACCCTGAAGTGGCCTAGAGGAGGAAAATGTGTGCAGGCATCCGGACAAAAAAACATATATGGAAGCCACAAGATTTAATTTGGTCCCTGGTTTTAGTTATGTTGAAGACACCAGGTATAAAAAAAAAAAAAAATACACTGAAGGGACACAAATTAGTTAAAATGAGCTGACAAGTTATATCCCCTCAGAACAACAAAACCCTGAGAAGGAGCTCCATCATGTGAGCTCAAAGAAAAGAGAAGATTCATCATTCAATCCTGCCATATTTGGGTGCCATCAGTGTCATTTGTCCTGATCCTGAGGCGAGAGACAGGTTCCATCTCACGTCCACAACTTAAATGAATGAGGGCTCCGGTTATATTGACATTGAGAGAACAAGCTTCAGCTCATGGCCACTAATCATTAAATTTAGAAATAATTTTACACATCCTGACTTAAAAAATGACTAAATTGTGGGAACAGGCTTTAATATAGTAGCGTCTCGTGGCTGCTGCAGGTATCTGAATGGCACTTTTTAGTGGTTTGGCCTACAAACCCGCATGCAGGGCAAACTTTTCCCTTTGTCTGAAAGCGTCCGGCTCGCTCCTGCAGCAGCCGCGGCGGCTGCAAGGACCTACCCGCTGAGCTCCAGGATGAGGCTGTTCAGGCTGACTCCGCTCGCTGACTTGGCCCGCATCAGGACGAAGATCTGCGGGAACTTCAGCACCATGCACACCAGCAGCGTGCTGACGTTGGCGACGTGCAACAGCGCGTCCGACTGCATCTTCTCACGGAAAGTCGCACGTCAGACTTACGGATCGCTCTGAAGATGGTCCCGAACTCGCAGCGATGAGACGTCCCTGCCCCGCCACCGGTGTTAAAACTGCGGGTTTCACCTGCCATTTCCGTTCCCTAACTTTCAAAATAAAATAATATAAACACGTTTGGATGATAATCACACGTAAGTACAACTTTTTTGCTGATGATAAAAAAAACAAGTAAAACGGACGTTAAAAGCGCAGAGAGGACTGGTGCCTGTTCAAGCGGGACAGATGCCCAGATAGAAAGAGTGAGACCTTTATTTTGAAGACTACGTGAGTGGACTTCCTTTTGTTTTTGTCTTTTCCCCCCGTGACTTTTAGGGGATTTCGTACCAGACGGCATTTTTCTCACTTCCGTACACATCCACTGAAAGTTGATTGGATGGTTTTGAACACGAGTTTTAGGAGAAAGACGCTCGACTTTCTCGAGAAGAGCAGGTTCCATCTGTGACTCCTTACTGTGTTTTTTATGACTCTTGTGTGCTGCTCTCATGATGTTTGAAAGTGTAAATTAAAAGCTTCATAAATAAAGAATTACAATTTTATAGTTCTAACATTCCTAATAATGTAAGTCTTTTTCTCCTGATGAGTCTCAAAAGCAATCAGAGCACATCAGCAAAAATGTTTATTCTAACGCAGCAACGGATCAACATCCGGGTCACAACCGTCTGAGGAGAACTTAGTCAGTTTTATTGTACTTTGACATTTTCAAAGCAAATTCAGACAAGAGAGCAACAATTCACAACAACAGCACGAAATTACACGTCATCAAAATGTAGAACTGGAAGGCAAAGGAACAGAAATCCTATGAAGCAACATGAAGGACACGGGAGAGGCAAAACATGAAAAAAAAAATCTACAAATGACAAAAATTGAAATGTTCCTGCAAAAGCGCTGCAGGTCTGAGTGAAAACTCAACCTGTCGCTGATAAACTCCAGCGGGAGCCGCTGTTCTCGTCAGGCGTCTCTCATTTACCAGAAGCAGGCAGGAGTTTCACATCTTTACATTTCAAGTAAATCTCAAAACAAAATCCGGTCAGTTTTGGCTTTCGCGCCGTAACCCGTAACCATGGTGACCGGTGAAACTGTTGCGGGATCTTGCAAAACTACCCCCCCCCCTTCCTCCTCCTCTGGGACTTTTTTAAAAACCTGAGATATTCTGTCTTCCTCACAAAGTGCAGGTGGGTACACGTAAAGCTTCATCATCATCATCATCATCATCATCATCATCATCATCATCATCATCATCAAAAATCACGACAGCATGAGTTTACTTCCGTGGCTCCACCGTGGAAGAATGGCTTACATCCTGGTTAAATATGTAACATGTCTTTTAGGCATTTTAAAGTTAAAGAAAAAAAGAGAAAAAGCATCACTTAGTCGGCCTGTTGTTCAATAATTGACATCATTCCTGCCTCTGAGCCTCAGCGCGCGTCTCCTGCGTCGCTACTGGTGACCCAAGCCTTAGACTGACAACCTTTCACTCATTCAAATTTGATCAGGGATCTGGTTGGATCATCAAGTGTCTGATTAAATCTTGATGGCGCTCAGGTGGCGTGGATGGGATCTGTCTGCGCTCTTCAGAGCTGAGAAAAAGCCTTTAAAGCTTCAGTCTCAAAGGGGAGTTTTTCTTTTCAACGACCCACACATGGGTGTCTCAAGCTCTCACCGAATATTTGTATCCCCTCCTGCGTCCCCAGACTGCAGAAAGAGCCAGCCAGCTACATTTAGCTTGAAGCTAACGGAGAGCAGCTGAGATATTTCATTTGTTTTGAGCTCTCACCACAGTGGTTGTGGAGTGCTGAGATTGCAGCTGGATAGAGAGGATGTGGCTGGTACCAGACTGCATGCTTCAGAGTTCATGAAATGATGCTTTTGGACAATTTTGCTGTTATTAGCTGTCAGATGTTATTAGCTTCAAGCTAAATGTAGGTTGCTGGCTCTGCCTGCATTCTGGTTTCATAAAGAAGCGATGAAGGAGAGGAAAAAAACATCTGTGAGCTCAAGACACTGATTAGTGACTACTTGAAATGGAAAATAGCCTGCGTGAAGCATCACTTCAACATAATCCTCTGTAGTCAATTGATCAGCACAGTGCCTGTAGGTGCTGTGAATATGATCAGTCCAGCTGTGTTGAGTCCAGAATCAGTGGAGACCAGCTGAGCTGTGGACGGTCCAGCTGGGGGGAGGGAGGCTCGTCTCCCAGCTGCCTAGAACGGCAGGATCTCTGGGTCCTGCTTGCGCCTGTGATGGCTCCCATACCAGGGTAACAGCCGGTCCACTCTGATCAGCTCCCTCCCCAGGGGGCTGGACAGCCTGCTGCCAAACATCTGGTTGGTGGTGTTGGGGACGCGATCAGAGAAGAGCGACACGTAGCCGGGGAAAGACTCGGGGGTCTTCAGCTGTCCCTGCAAACACACGGGGGCGATTTTGTCAAAATCTATCACAATGATTTATGGCGTTTTTAACCCTAAGGAGTGAAGGGTGGTGTGGAACCTTGAGGGCTACAACACCTCATCCTGCCCCTCCTGGGTGCCACACGTCACAAACTACGCACTGGGTTTAATGATCATCATCCATTTATTATAACAAGTGTTACCTTTTTTGTTTTGTCCTTATCCAAAGCAATTTCGCAACACACACACACACACACACACACACACACACACACACACACACACACACACACTTACCCTCTGGTCATAATTCCTCAGAAAGCTCCAGTTCTTCTCCCTACAGAAGAATTAACGGTCGTCATATCGGTGGTGGTCCGGTCCTGTTCTGACATGTTCTAATGATGGCGGGACGGTTCTGGTTCTACTCACCACTCCCGGACTCCCCTCCTCTCCCCCCACACCAGCTCCTTCCACACCTGGTCCTGTTTAACCGGGTCCCCCGTGTCTGCTGTCGCGGATGCCGCGTCTCCTTCAGCGTGGCGCGTTCTGCCCGTGGCTGGCTGGCTCGGTACCGGCCTGGTGCCGTTAACTCTCTCCGGTAACCGGTAGCCCGCGGAGGATGCGCGTCTAACGTTGGTCAAGTCCATTTTTGTTCCGATGTTGATCAACTTTGTGACTTTTATCTCACCGAGTAACCAGAGAGAGCCTCGCACCAAATCACTGCAGTCCTACTTTTGTTTGCGTTTCCATGGAGACCGATTGCGGGGAATGACGTCTAAGCTAGCCTTTGGTAAATAACAACACTCTAACAATATGATAGAAAACGGGCAGAAAAAGACACTCGCTCTGTAAATATAACGAAACGAAAATGTTTTTTTAATCAAGTGAATGCAGATATTGGAAATTCGTAATTCTTGTTCATGCACACATAGCCTCCCTGCAGCAGGTTTTTTTTTTCAAATAAACACAAATCTTTTTTTTAACCAAAAAGGTCAGTTTGTATCGTTATTTAATTTTAGTGCTTTAAATAAATTGAGTAAGTTAAGGAAATTAAAAATGGAACGGAGGCTCATTTTATAATTTAAAAATTTGAGTTGAAAACAAATGCAATTTTTGTTTATTATTGTTTTTTAAATCATCAAAATTTTGACACTCAGGCGCGTCATTATTCACCCCCCTTTTTAATCAGAATTTTACAGAAAATGCCTGCAAAAAGATGTGGTAATTATTTCGTATGTTTTGGTTAGCGGAAGTCACAGCATCCTCTTTTATTCTGAAACAGCATGCTAAAACCGGAAGTACCTTAGCTATGTAGCATACCCGTTAGAATTGGCGGATATTAAACTCGCCTCTAGCCCAGATATTTCAAATGAGCGAAATAAAGCAAGCAGCGAGGTCAAGGTACCGCTAACAATTATTAATTTACTGCACAGTTTGCTTCTCGCCTTTACATGGACATTTAATGTCATGTTTATTTGTCATTAGCTTGAAGGCTAATTGTCAAATTTGAGCTAAATAGGATGAAGTTACCTCAGAAGAGCTAACGGGAGTGAATATGACTCTCTTCTCTCTCTTGGCAACTTGTTTCACAATGAAGGCTAATAAAATCACAGCGACTGCTAATGCCTTAATTGTACATTTATAAAACCTGGACGTGAAAGAACACGGTTTAATGACGATGTTTTACTCCCACAGACCATCTTGACAGAGCGACCCCAGCATTTGAACATATGCTAGCCGGCTAATGTTAACTGTTTCACGTCCGCTATATATGGCAAATGACATTTGTGTAAACACGTTTATAGGACATGTGAGTGGCTAATAGCTTCTGCTACCTTTAGTGCTATAAATGTGTGGCGATTAGGAGGCTGACCTACTTCATTAATATTGATTATAAATGGTTAGTTCCACAATATTGCAAAATGTAAAGTGAAATTTCTGGGTATATTAGTAGGTACCTGTGATATTACCCACAAAGGCAAGTGAATTGTAAGTGAGTGTGATGCACACAGGTGTTTTGAGCTCCTGTTACTGAAGTGATGCTGGGACTTGTGGAACGTTACCATAATGTATATTAATTGATGATAAGAATAAATGCATCCATAAGTAGATAAGATATGTGGGAACACCTGAAACAGGAGGGTATTTACTAGTCATGCTTTCAGAGGTGCAGTCTCATATTATATTTTATAAATTGATCAATCTGCCTTGCAACAAATGAAATATAGCTGTTGTCCAACTCAGTTCATCCGAGAGCTTTTTCACAGCAGCCGTTCTGATGTGATACAGCAGGTAAACACAGGTGTTACTAATCCCATTGTTGATTGTTCTTCTTTGTTTGGGTCACATTTAATGGGATTAGTAACATCTGTGTTCACTCATTTATGTCAGTGTGGCTGTTGTGAAGGAAGCCTACTGCACTGCTGTTTGTCAGAAAAAGTACATTTGCATGCCGGGTAGCAGGAAGGAAGGAGGTGTGACTTAATTTGAAATGGTTTCACTTACCACATCCTCCAATGTTCATGTTTGATGTGAGCGAAATGCTGTTTTGCCTGCTCTGAAATGTACTCAAGATTCCAAAGTACTGGAACACACAAAAAAATTGCATACATAGGGGAAAATAGAAATCAATATATGTTACAGTGTTGTTTATTTTATTAGCTGGACAGTAATTTGTTGTATTAGGCCTAATACAGTGGTGCAGGTGCAGTATTTGCTTTAGGGATAATAAGTCTCAAAATACCTGTCTAAATGAAGTATTGTGGTGCTGCAGAGTTCTACTGACTTAAGCAGAGCCTCACAACATCCACACCTTTGTCATTTTAATAGTTTTTTTAAAATTGAAAAGTAAATAGGAGCACAAGACTGAACGTTTCCTCTGATATTGTTTATTATATTTAGTCTGCCCCAGTGCCAAATAGTCAGACACTCTCAAGTCCAACTCTCTTGTCAGTCTGTTAAAAAAAACACAAGGGAACTCATCCTGCTTACATAGATCCAATAGTGCCAAGGAATCAACGCTTTTGGCATTTACTGTGTGTGTTTAATATACTAATATACATCAAATACCGAGATTCTCTACTTGACTTGCACTTGATATGAATAGTAGGTGGTACAAACCACAGTAATGTATGAGTCATACTGGTGCACTGTTAGCTTACTGGGTAACTTTACACCTTGGGTAACCTACCATGTCTGGTGTGGAAAAAAAAAAGGCTTCTGTTAGCTCGTTGCCTTCCTGTCACTGCAATATATTCTGCATAATGTGATACACTGTTCTGTTGCAGCAAGAGCCCAACCAACAATATTAGAGTTTTGGGGCTGATATTGGTCATATTGGGGAGGAAAAAAATGTTGATAGCTGATAAATTGGCTGATATACTTTATTAAAATAAATATTTTTTTTTAAAAATTGGCTAATTTGGGGGCTGCATGGTGGTGCAGTGGTCAGCACTGTGGCCTCACAGCAAGAAGGTTCCGGGTTTCCGGTATCTTTCTGTGTGAGTCTCCATGTTCTCCCTGTTCCTGCGTGGGTTCTCTCTGGTACTCCGGCTTCCTCCACAGTCCAAAGACATGCAATTTGGGGACGAGGCTGATTAATACTCTAAATTGACTGTAGGTATGAATGTGAGTGTGAATGGTTGTTCTTCTCTGTATGTTGGCCCTGCGATGGACTGGCGACCTGTCCAGGGTGAACCCCCCGCGACCCTTACTAGTAAGGAATAAACGGAAGAAGATGATGGATGGATGATGGATGTGTAATTTGGCTGGCCTAGCCAATGCGAATGTCAGATACTGGATACTAGTTACAACCTAATTATGACACATAGAACATAGAAAAAGTGCTCAGGTGAGGCTCACCTTTCTTCCTGAATGTGTCTGGGCGTCACTGCTACGTCGACAGGTACGATGCTGCCTGCTGCAGAAGAGGATTCGACCCTCAGGGTGAGCTCAGGGTGACAGACAGCCCTCTTAATCCCAAAGCCCGCTTTGCTGCTCTTTTACAGTGTTTGTTTGCACTGTCTCCCTGCTGTCACATTCTCTGCGTTGTGGGTCTCATGGTTGACCACTCCGAGGAGGTGGCAGCAGGGTCGCAGTGCAACTGGCCGGAAAGTGAGTGGGACATTCCAGCCAGAGAGTCAGTAACAACATGCCTTGAAAGTGTGCAGGCTGTAAATAGCCTCTCGACCAGAGAGTCAGGGGATCAGCAGAGTATAATCGGACAGAAAAGGTGTGTAGTTGGGAGTTCGAGGAGGGGACAGCAGTCTATTTGCTTAGTTTGAGGTCTTGCTGGATTCAGTTCTTGCCCACTTGATTTTAGCTTAGCTGGACTGGGAGACTCATGGAGGTCATCAAAAAACAGGATAAAGGAGAGAATGACAGTGAGTGTTGCTGTGTTGGGGAGATTTACGGCTCAGTGTTGCCTTCCCAGCCGTGTGTGTGAGAGTGTGTGTTGTTCAACTGTATTTCAGCTTCTTAAATCTGTCTGGTTTCCCTTCTTCTTGCACATGTTAAAGGTCAGGCTAGTTTGAAGTCTTGTGTAGGAAATTAGCTTTGATTATTGGCATTTGTTATCCTCATTTTGTAATCCTGAGGTCTAATATCTTTTTGGTTTGATAAGCTTTCTGTCTTACATGTCCATTTTTGTCATACATTCAAAGATAAAACATATTAAATAAGGAATCAATATCTGAATTATTAGTCAGAGATATTGCTTTTTTTCCAAAAATCCAGAATGTGATGGACTCTAGTGTTTGGCGTAAAAGTTTAAAATGTGCGTACAGTATTTACCTGTGATTCAGCAGTAGTGTGGCTGAGTACCGCACTGATAAGGCTATAGGGATGATTAATATCATTATTGTATTGTGTGTATTATTGCTTCATTTGTTGGGATGCATGTGATATCAGCATGTCATTGGTATTGGCAAATATTGGTCAGTTTATGAATTTATTGATCTGATGACTGATGTTTATGTTGGCTCAGGTTTGCTCCTTAAAAATGATAAGGAAACAGCAATAAATTTGAGATTGCCTGCCTTTTGTAAAAGTTTTGGGCTTGGAAATACAAATAACTCTTCTTTTTAAATTTACGGTGTTAACATGTGTTAATGGTTAATGCGAATATATCAACTTGTTTTGAATTTGTTCAAATCAGCTATCCCACAAAATCAGTTGTAAAATATAGAGGAAAACTCAAATTTGGTGAATCCCTAATAAGTTGTCCGCCTGGAACACTCCCCCCCCCCCCCCATCTTCAATAAGAAGACATGTCAGGAGTGACGCACAGTCTGAGGCTCAAAATGAGAAACTCTCTGTTTTATCTGGAAGGTGTCAGTTCACTTCAAAGCTTTAGTGACGTCATGTCTCCTTTTAGGTCAAGTGCAGTTGTCAGTGCTTTATTGAGATTAGACCTACTTGTGTTCTCAGAATAGGGCTACTAATATCGTTGCAGCCGCGGGCCCTGAGGGGGAGATGACAAAGGAGGATGTTTCAGAGCCTGTGGAGGGGGACGCTGCCCTGGGCTGCCACACTAGATTCTACTCTCATCAGCGCCCAGTTATCCACCAGGTGGCTTCTGCACCCATGCCCAGTGACTGTGGTGAGGATGCACACACACACACACACACACACACACACACACACACACACACAGAGTTAATATAGTTACTGTGAAGCTGAACACACGATGAAGGAAATCCCCTGTGATGACTAGAATGAACTTTTTTCCCTTTGTGTTTTTGTCGTAGGTCAATTAACGATCAGATGTAGGTGACGACGCGTTAACACTTAAAGTGATACCGACCCCAAAAGTGTATTCTGCCTTTCAAGTCCTCACAAATAGGTTCTGCATTACTTCTTTGTGACTCCATGTCTTCTTTATTCAGCTGTTAGCTCAGAGATCTACACTTTGGTTTGAGCGAAAAACAAAGTAACACGTCCAGTCTGAAGTGCCGAACTGTAAGTGTTATAGCATGTTTGTTTTTCTGGAGTTACAAGTGCAGGAGGAAAAACGTCTTTATGAGCAGAAGACTCCTATTTGTGAGTGCTTCAGGGCAAAAATACACTTTTTTTTGGATGAAATAGCACTTTAACCCCGTCATGTTTGTGGAGAACTGGGGGGGGGGTTTGAACATGATATCATTTTCATGTCCTGTATTCACACATCTGTGTGTTCTTTTTCAACTGTTTAAAACATAAATCTATTTTGGTTGATAATAAGAATATAATGACTTCCATCTGCCACAAGGCCTTGACCTGACCCACCACAACTGTACCTGTGGTGGAGCGAGACCCACAGATAGTTCACGACGTGGTGGAGGAGCCGTATAAATGTTTGAACAGCAGCCATCTAAAGCGTTCTCGTGCTCTGTGCCCTCTCTGTGCTCCCTCTTAATTAGAAGTGACCTCTGAGGATTTTGTCGCAATTTTTTTAACAGTGAAAGTGACGAATGCGTCTGACACCTTTGCCTTCAGACACCCTCCAAGAATGTGAAGTCACTATGGTCCCTCTCCCTTGTGGAACAATGAGGCTCAAGAGTTTCATCAAAATGGTTCCAGGTGTCACCAGATACTCTGTGAGCTGTGAAAATCTATTATTCTAGTTGCACTTGGGATGACAAAGGTAGACGGGAGGTGCGTGTGGGGTGACGGTTGGAAAGACTTGGATATGACATACTGGCATGCTTACACTGGGTTTGGCAGGAGTGTCCAAGTCACAAGACAAAGCAACAGCGAGCCTTCAGAATGATGATGCAGGGAGGGCGATATTTCCAGCCACCATGTCACCTCCAAAGACATTCCCTGTGTCCCCTCCCATCTCATACATTTTGATGTCAGAGGAACCAGCCAGGGCCTAAGAGAACTCAGTCAAAAAGTTTGTGTAAGATCATTGAGTATTGCATTTGTCTTCATTTTTTTGTCAGTTGTGGGAATCTAATTCTATAAAAAGAATAAATCAACTTCATGGGCATAAGTGTTCCTTCCAGATGTTTTCCTCATGTATATGAAAACTGAAAAGGGGTGATTATGATGCTAATCGTAAATATGTGCTTCTTGTTTGTGTTCTGCCCGCCTCCATCTCCAGAATTCTCCTTCTTTGACCCCAGTGAGCCCCAGTGCAGGGAGGTCCTGCTGGACCCCAACACCACCATACCAGAGCTGTTCGCTGTCCTCAGGCAATGGGTTCCCCAGGTTCAGAAGAACATCGAGCTCATTGGCAATGAGGTGATGCCAGGAAGTATTTTTTTAGTTGCCACACATATGAAAATTAAGATAATCTCATAGCCCGATTTGATGAATGCAAACATCAGAATACGGTGGAATCAAACAGCGCATCCCCCCCTCAAATAAAACGTCTCCACCTGGATTTGCAAAGAAGCCGCAGCGCTCTAAATTGCACAGTCAAGCATTTACCTCAAGGGTAAAAGCAGGCGATTATTCTCTCGCTCTCATTTAATAACTGCTTCCCTCGAGAAATAATGCCTCGTTTTGATGTCTGTTTACACAACAGTTCTCATCCAAAGTCGGAATTGAGTAGGGCTGTGAGAGACTAAGCTCGTTTGTCACTGATCAGATCAGAACCCCAGAGCTTCGCTTTATTGCTTATTATGTAATATTTCTGCACGGTGACACAGCACGTTGTATATCTTGTCTTTGCACAGATCCTGAAGAGAGGCTGCGGGGTGAATGACCGAGATGGCCTGACTGATATGAGCCTTCTTCACTACTGTTGCAAGGCTGGAGCCCCGGGCATCGGTCAGTATCAGCACAGGTGTTAACAAAATCCCAACACAATACTGATACCCACAGCTCATCACCATGAACAAACACCTAATGTTTCCATGTGTATGGAAACACGCCTACATTTTTTTGTTGAACTTCTGAAAATTTAGTTGAAACTAAGAATATATTTGAATGAAAGCCAGAGTATTGTCCTGTGTCTGGTTGTTTTAATTTAATTGTCAAAAGAATTTTACGCAAACTGCCATAATGTCGCAAAAAAGGAAATGGAGTTCAGTTCATTTAGTATTACACTCCCAACACGCTGGTCCTGTTTATGTACTATTGGTCCCCCCCCCAATTATCATTGTTTTGTTCCTCAGGTGATGCAGAGACAGCAGCTAGTTTTGCCCGGCAGCTCCTGGCTCTGGGTGCTGATCCTAACCTCCGCTCACGCTGGACCAACATGAGGGCCCTGCACTACGCCGCCTACTTCGATGTGCCCCAGCTCATTCGGGTGGTGTTGCAGACCTCCCAGCCTGGAGGTAAGAGCGCTGCTGCAATCAAAGAGCACAGTGTTGCAGGGCAAACATTTCTATTTTCAAAGGCAAGTTCAGTGGGGATTAGAGCCTCAGTAATTCATCATCCTTTTGTCACTGAGATACACTGAGTTGCTTGGTGCGCGCGCACACACACACACACACACACACACACACACACACACACACACACAGTGCCATTCAAAACTCCTCTGCAATGCAGCCCATTTATGAAGCTTGTGATATTTAGTTGTAGTCAGGAAGGTGGTGGTTCTATTTTCGTGAGGCTGTGCTGCTGTTTAATTGTAGGGAATGTTAAAGGGTTTCTGGATCAGTGGATTCATCTGGATATTGTCCTGTAAACCCACTGGCAATGAGTTCTATGCGGCTGTGTGAGTAGATGGAGAGCGGCTGCAGGAGTTGAATGCAGGTTGATAATATTATTGTTTATAAGTATTGTGAGATTCTTTGAAATCACGAGTGCCAATGTGAACACAGTTAAAGCAGTACTTTGCCAAAAAAGTGTTGTTTTTTTGTTGTTTTTTTGCTTAAGTACTCAAAAAGAGGTGTATTGAGTTCAGGAAGACATTCTTTCCCTCCTGCATCACTTCTTTATGATTCCAGAGTGCAGAAGGAGCCAGCCACTTCTATTCAGCCTGGGGCTTGACTGTCGTCTGTAGTGATCTACTTCTTAGTTATCAACCTGCATGCTCAGTAATCCACAAAGACTTTGATTTCAGCTCAAAACAAACAAACTATAACCGGAAGGGAGCAAACCAGCAACTTCTGTGTTGGTAGGCAAGTAATAGGCTGATTACTACCTGGGCACCAGCGGTAGTTATTGAATCACTGCCTTCTGAATCATTAATTGAATCTTGAGGTTAAAGGTTCTCACCTCCAAATGAAAACCCAACAATTTCTGTCAGGTGATTTTAACGAATAGATCCCCCTAAGTCCTACGCACTGGTACTCTAATGTAGCAACACTTGCATGAAGGGACGGGACGTTGTTCTGTAAGGTCTCAATATTGTCTGATTTCCTTTCCACTAAGTGCACATAATGTCATAAATCTTCTGTCTGTGTTTTTAAATTGTTAATCAAAAATACTTAATCATCCTTAAGTGTCAGAAAGACACAACAATCCCTAAGAAGAGCATTTGAAACTGCGTGACACTGATCTCTCCTGATTGACGTTGTTTTGTAGACGTAGACGCCACCTGCAGCGACTTTGACTTCGGCACCGCCCTCCACATTGCTGCATCCAACTTGTGTACATCTGCTGTCAAATGTCTCCTTGAGCTGGGCGCCAACGCTGCTTTCAGAGTAAGTCACTGCCGCTCAGACACACACTCAAACACATACGCTGGATTCAAGAATGTGTCCCTGACTGTTTTTTTGCAGGTGGCAAGTTTAATATGTACACTATGAATTCCCAATAGAGCCCATACTTCAGGCACAGTAAAATCAATTACAGTTTGGTTCTCTGACACATTCAGCTTTTTAATTTTCCTCTGGACGTATTTGGACTTGTTCCAGCTAATATAAGATAATAAGTGTTCTCCTGGATGTAGTGAACTAGTGGTGTTCACTGCTTGTGGGTTTACATGCCCAGTTGCAGCCATTTGTTGAGACTGTTGTATGTTGGATACGGTATGCTGGCTGCTGGGGATGAGTTGATTTATTGATGGGATTTTCAAATGGTGATCCTCCCATGCGCTGCCTCCTCCTGGTGAAACTCCTCGCCGTCAGGTGAAAAGATGGAGTTGACGACTCCACGTGTGATGGAGGAAGCTTGTGGGAGTCTACGGTGTGGCCCACAGCGGCGTAGGAGGGGGAGTAATGAACAAGACTGCTTATATGATCGGGTGCAATTGGTGATGTGCAAATGGAGAGAAGAAAACAGCCCAGAATGTGTGTGTGTGTGTGTGTGTGTGTGTGTTTGTGTGTGTATAAAACTCAAGCTTTGCCCTTTAATTTAACACAAAATCTCTTCATTTGGAGACCTTTCTACTAAGTTGAGCCTTTGCTTCTCTCTCAGAACCTCCCAGATGACATATTTTTTTCTTTTTCATATTTTTCACATCTTTTGTTGGTCATTGTGTGAGTCGGCTGGTGGTTAACAAAGAAAGGCAGTTATTGAATCACAAATTTCCCTAAAGTGTATTCAGTGGATGTGACAGTCTGTGTGCCGTGTGCCTCTCAACTGCAGTCATTTAAAACCCTAGCGGAGAGCTTTGCTGAGCAGCCTTGAGCTGTCAAATTCACAGTACATTCTCAGCATCACAGCCATAAAGTCTGTTAAAGCCCTTTTTGTTATTCAGTTGCTACCAGATAATTCACACCTCAATACACCATCATGATCCTTTCCATGTTGCAAAAGTTTTTTTTTTTTTTATCAGATTCTGTTAAGTTGCTGAACAGAAATGTCACCTGGCTCTTGCATGCTCTGTTTCTCCCACCGGATGTCACCATAGCACCATGCACCGCTCTCCATTAACAGCCCTGTTCAGAGACGAGTGTGGGGACTCTTTGATTTCTAGTGTGTGAATGCATGCAAAGCCCTCAGATCATTTAAATGCTGGCTGATGAAAATATTGATAACCTTTTAAAAAAAAATCCTCTATTCAGCGCAGGGCTGAACAGAAGAAGCAGAATGATGATAATAACAATAATAATGATGATAATGATAATAATAATAACAATAATGATAATAACAACAGACCTATGAATACAAAAAAACATGAAAAATGCGAATTAAATTTGTAGAATCCCAAGTTTGTTTCTGGTTTAATCAGACTGCAGGTTGGCACTGCAGACTACATCAGTCTGATATTGCAGTTTGTCCTGGACTTCTTGCATTACAGTACATTTTTATTCTCCTGGTTCTGGTTGTCTCAGACTGAGTTACCCGCAGTTGTCTTGTATTGTGATGGAAGCAACTAACAAAGATACTTTTTAAATGGATATTCAGCTGTGAAAGAGTTTGCTAATATGTGATATTTGTACCATTTTGCAACGGTAGAAACTTACGTGGAAACTTACAGATGCTTATTGTGCCAACTAAGGTTAAATTGCCATTTTGAGATTTCCTCTCTGCTTCATTATTCAAGGTTTATAAGTATATGTGTTGCTGCCAATTAGCAAAAGAGATCCGCTGCATCTTTTTTAATAGGTTCCGATATTGCTCTTCCATATTTGTTTTTCTGCAATAATCCACTTCCTGAGGGCCAATTATGTTAACAGAACGTTATATATGTCAAAGCATGTGTATGCAGCTTCAACATGCGAGTACACAGCAACAAGCACAGGACTGTAAAAACTTTCTCAGACAATGTGAAGGTATTATTTTTGCGCACTAGTATGCAAAGTGCCTGGTGTTGTAGGTTTAATTTCATCAGCCACCATATGCCGTTATTTAATTAATTTAGTGCATTGATTTGTGATGTACTAAAATGCTCTCTCTACCAAATTTGTATTGAAAAATGGCTGTTGGCGGCTGGCAGATCTGTAAAAAGCTCACTGCTAGAGCCAAGCGGAGTAAAGGTCAGTCTTGGAAGTGGTTTAATTTGATATTTCTTTTCTGGCCCTGTAGAGATTTGTCATAACAAACATTAGGTTTGAGCAGTGGAAAGTTTTTCAAGGAAGGAAAAACAAAATTGTTGCTGGCCTTTCATGCATCCCTTAACAGATATCTTATGACTCAATAGCTACGACAACCGAAAATTCATTCCATTAGGATCACGTTGCTGTGGAGGATTGTGAAGTTGACGGTTCACTTTTTGCAAGTCTAACTGGATTTTAGGGGGGAACAATTTCTCCACATATCTCCATCGATATTAAAAGTTGTTGGAAACTTAGACATTGTCACGAGTGTGCAGTACCTGTGAATTTGATCAGCTATCAATTTATGGAGGCAGTGCTGACAGTATGATGTTAACAAGGTTGAGATGATTTACTTACTGTTTTTCTGTAACATTGCTGAGAGTTATGTGCATGTGGTGAATCGTGTATGGACTGTTTTAAATAGAAGGGTGTGAAAAATCAGAGTATTTTTTTTCTGTTTATCGTTGAATATCCTCTCAGATAAAGCAAGAACAAATCAGTATGTTGACCACTGATAAAATGTGAAGTTGCATGAATTTAATACACCAAGAAAATGAGCAAAATCAGCAGGATGAACATTCGTTTCCTGAACTGGTCCTGTCAAACACTGACGCAGAAGCACACAAAGCCAGACCCTCTCATCACTGTTGTAGATTAAGCAGGCGTGTTCATGAGCTCGGTGTTACAACATGTGAGCGACTGGTGTTGGCAATGAAAGGCAAGCCCCTTTTGATGTGTATCAAAGACCACTCGTGTTGTTGCTGGAGGCGATGGCAAACACCAGTGTGCCCCAATTACTCCGGTACAGCAGTGCTGAATGAGCTCCGTACAGGGGTGGGAATCTTTATATACCTCCCCATTTGAGTTAGATGAAGGCCACGATTCGATGATAAAACATTTATGGTGTATCCTAATTTTTGATTATGATATTAGATTATTTCCGTGACTAGATGCTGCTTTTAAATCTTGGCATTTTTGTAACAGTATTCTAGGGGGACATGAGACGATGAAGCCAGGTTTGCAAATGATTTATTGGACACTAGAACTCTGTTAGATTATGGATAACCTCTCATCCCCACACAGCAGGGTAAGAATTAGTCTTGATGTAGTAGGCTTCAGGGAAAGCTAACAACTAGGCCTCAGCTCCGATTGTGACTCTGCAGTAAGAATTGTGATAATGTACTGCTTCCCCTGGGATATGGTCTCTGATGTGATTGGAAGGATCCCACACAATGAGGCTGCAACTGTGAAAGATCTCACAGAGCACATAGAAACCACAGAGAATATTTGGAAGCCACAGCTAGAGGTCTAGGAACAACTTAATGGATCTGTTGAACACACAGTGAATGCTAAGATGTTTATCATTGGTCCTCCACTACCAGTCAGAACCAAAGGAGAGTCATCAGATGTTTGGGTTCGGCACATGGCTTACAATCCCATTTACCCGGCATTGTTTCTGGGACAGTGGACATCATCTTTAAGGCAGATTATTCCTCAAAATTTTAGGAGCAAAGTGTTAGATACCGGTTCCTTCTGCCGAGGGCAGGAGACGCAGAATCAAAAGGCATACACATCAGAAACCTCTCAGGGCCGAATCTGCGAATTTTAATAGCATTTCACGGTCTCTGGTCAGTACATTAATCCGAGTCTCCTCCTGTGAAGATGCGTCTGTAGCATGATTTATTGTGAGCGAACCGGCCTCCTCCTACATCTTTTCTGATACATATTGCTATAAGCATTTTCTAAAATTTTCGACAGGCCTCCAATATAGAGTGCAGACTCTTCTGATGGCTTTGCACAGCTGCTGTCTCTCATATGCTCACACTTTTTATTGTTTTCCCTGTACAGAATGAAAAAGGCCAATGCCCGGCTGACGTGGTGCCTGACCCCCTTGACATGCCCTTGGAGATGGCAGATGCAGCTACTTTGGCCAAAGAGCTGCGGACTTTACTGAGAGAGGCTTTACCGCGGCCTAGCTCCCCCCTGCCCCTCACGCTGCAGGTGCAGTCCCCTCCTGCTCTTTCTGATAAGGCCAGGATCCAGCTCGCCACACTGGGAATACGACTAGGTGACCGTGTGGTGATCGCTGGGCAGAAGGTGCGTGGTAGGTCACTGCCTCAGGGAGAGAACAACCTGAAGTATCTCCACTCATTTGGAGAGTGAGCAGTAGAACAATTACGTACGGCTCATAGTCTCAAAGCCATACTTTGCCCAAAGTACTCACAAATACATGTCTTAAGTTCTCCAGATTGCAGAAAGAGCTTGCCACATATGTTTAGTTTGAAGCTAATGGCAACTGACGTATCAGGAGAAATATATGCGGCTGGCTCTTCCTGCATTCTGTAATCACAAAGAGCTGCTGCAGAAGGGGGGGTGAATAAACGTTGTTCGTGAACTCAAGAATCCTGTTTTTCAGTACCCAAGAAGCAAAAGAAGCACATTTTTTTCATAAACATATCTGAGGAGCGCACTGGTGTGACAGTGGTATTATAGCAGGACGTGATGATCAAGTGAGTGTACACCTCCCTAGCATATTTCCTTGCAGCAGTGTGAGAGTGGTGCATGCAAGGAAAGCTGTAGTCCCCCACGTGTTGTCTTCAAAGTAAACGGGGTATGAAGCTCTTTCTCTCATGGGCTGCATTCAACTCATACCTAATTCAAATGTGCTAGGCCTCGTAACCACAGACAAAACAGGGGCATCTCCCTTTGTCTTCTCTTACCTTTTCTTTCCCTTCACGGAGTTGCTAATGAAACTGTTAGCTTAACTACCAGCATTAGCATTTTAATAACTTAAATGTGTTCCCCAATAATTGAGGACTGTGTAATTGGTTGTTGTTGGTTTTTTTTAATGTCAGATATTTTCCAACGATTTTATCCTGTTTTTGACTCTGAATCTATTCAAAAGATTCACACTTTACTTTTTTAAGTTGCCCCCATCAAATTGTGATCTGAACAAAACAGCAAATCCCCAGATGCTTCATTTGGTGGTGATCTGTCACTCTGTGAATAAGAGGCTAACGGCTACTGTTTCTGAATCATTATCACAGTGCTAATAGAAGGAATTGAAATTTCACATTTGAAAGAGGAGAAACTCTCCAACATGGCTCGATGACCCACTACAAATATTGCATCACGGTTGTTTTCCTCAGCAATGTGTGTCCTTGACCTTTGACCACCAAAAATTATCTTGGTTCATCCAATGTTCAACCTTTGTTCCACCTAATCCTCTGGCTTATGATGCAGAGACAGAAATATATATTCTAATTTAAGCAACCCTATGTACCTTTTTAACGAATAAATCATCTTTAAACTATATTACAGGTCATAGCTGATCCCCTTTTAAAAGCAGAGGAATACTGAACAGTTTTCCATCACTTGTGTTGCCCCTCTTTTGAGGAACCCACTGGGGAAGAGGCACATGTGGCGCATGTGCTGATCTCAAGCTTCTTATCTACATGTATCAGTTTAACATTTGCTCTTGAGAAAGCTGGATGCCCCTCTTGCCAGAACCGAGATTTTTCCATATGTGTCCACCAAGGCGGTACGTCTGAAGTGGCCGATGGTGGTGGAATTTTGTTCCATCCTGCAAACCGATGGCAGTGACATCACACCTGCTATTTTCCTCCGGGATGTTCATGTTTGTCTCAGAGCCAGACAAGTCTGTGTGACTCACAAGTGCATTGACAAAGACCTGATCCCTCAGTGGCTTCTCATCCTGCAAATACAGCCAGCTGTCTTTGATGGCGCATCTGACACAGCTGGACACCCCCCGAAACCCATTTCTGCTGTTATCCAAATGTCCATGTTGGAACTGCTCAGGTTCTGTGCATTAGAGGCATATCAGGAAGTAAAGCAGACTCACTAATACACACAGAGCACTGACATGGTTGCTCAGTGGCAGGCCGGCTCTTATTTGCTTTTGCGAATAAAATAGAGTTGTAATCTCTGCTGTGCTATTTGTGAGAATTGCAAGAGAACGTCCTGATATTTTTACCTCTGAATGATTGATAGCACAAACCCATTACTATCACTTACAGCTATTTTCTACATTAAAAATGCATAAAATTCCCAGCATAAATGGATGGAAAAGCAAAAATACATTAAAGGGATTGTTATCAGATCTGAATCCCACCTGTGCAATAAAGCTGTGCAGGGGTTTATCCTCAAAAAGACAGAGGCTTTGGTTACATTTTCTACAATAATTTTATTCAAACACCAAAAAAATTAAGTTTCCAGTTGCTAAGCAACACCCTTTTGGCATTCTTCAAGCATTTAAGGTTATGTCTGACATATCTCCAATTGTGACGGAGATGGAATGTTGTTTGTGCTCGGATGGGAAAGAGTTGTGAATAAAATAACAGACAATTCTCAGAGGGAGAGAGAGGGTCACCGACGGATTTCCAAACTTTTAAAAATGGTGGATGAGGAAGCTGTTGATTGTGTCAGCGGTGAATGTAAATTACACAAATGAAAGGTAATTGTGGTCCAATTTTGCAGTAATCGTTTGCACAATGGCCTCATTCATTTTTATCCAACACTGCCATGTTCCACTTTACTTACATTTAGGTTAGCACATGTACTGTTGGAGGTATCTAACCTGCTAACCTGGATATTGGCATCAGCATAGGTTCCCTCCACCAAAAACAAATTGAGTTTTGCATTATTGTCGAAAATAAGCTCTGTGGCGAGCAAACAGTTATGGGATTTAAAGTTTGTTTTTTTGTTTTTTTTGGCAAGATATTCTTCCTAAATTATCACCACTTTTCTTATTGTTGAAGTGTAAATGCAGTCACTGGAAGAACAAAGCCGGCGCTATGATCGACAACGCCGTATTCAAGAGACATAAAGAGCTTCAAACTCCCAAGTGTGGTATTTCATGGTGCATTTTATGCCTTTAAACATGGCTGCCTAAAAGTCAGTGACACAATATGTAAAAACACATTTCTGTTGTATTCTCTCCATGCACATGTCGTAGGCATCTTACCTGTTGACAGTAATAAAGTAAGGATTTTAACTGACTGTGATATCGTCTCTAAAACGAGGCAGAGACACAGTTTTGATCGTGCCCCCCCTTTTTCCTTGTCCCATTTGCAATTTAGTGCAGTTGACATAATTTTGAATGACACTGGACTGGTTTCTTTTATTGCAGCCCATACGTTATAGTTAACAAATCCCCTGTGTCAGTTACACAATGTGAATTTGTATTCGCAGGTGGGAACCCTGCGTTTCTGTGGCAGCACTGAGTTCTCAGGGGGGCTCTGGGCCGGGGTGGAGCTGGACAAACCGGAGGGAAAGAATGATGGCTCAGTTGCAGGCGTTCAGTATTTCACCTGCCGAAGCAAACATGGTAGGTCTCATTTTTATTTGTGTGTGTGTGTGTGTGTGTGTGTGTGTGTGTGTGTGTGTGTCTGTGTCTGTGTCTGTGCATATGTGTGTAAATGTGTATGTGTGTGTGTGTGTGTGTGTGTGTGTGTGTGTGTGTGTGAGAGGCATCAATTCAAATATATGTTTCAAATATATTCAAGAAACATATGTTTTTTTGTTTGTCCCCCTCAGGAATCTTTGCTCCTCTCTCCAAAGTAAGCAAACCCCTGGAAAGACATAAAAGCAGCACGATGAAGACGTCTGTGCCCGCACGTCCCCCTCGTCGCATTGACTTGTCCCGCATCAACGCCAAGGTTAACACAGGTACATTCATCTGAGCGTGTTTGCTAAATCTAGACATGCTAACAGAAAAGATAGGTTTGTCGTACCTAACACAAGAGAGTCACGGCTGGATGAGCACTGACATCATGACTCAAACTGAGCTCCAGGTCAGCACGGGGGTTTACTCATGTGTTCCTTAAAGAAATTGGATCCAAGTATCAGCCTGAAGTCTTCGATAGCAATAATCAAATATAATGTGAAACTAAAACGTCGGGAGGTTCCTCAAGTCCAGGAAATACTTCAACTACTTCTGTGAGCACAGATAAAGGAGCTGAGTTTCACATCCGAAGTAGTCCTGGTCCCAGGAGGACACGACGAGCAAAAACACAACAATCCCTACCGGTCTCATACACACCAACATTCTGGAGTAACTGCATTAGATCGATAAATGATGACCTAATAATCCTTGTTTGCTGAAGAAATAACTCTTCAAGTACACTCACTTGAGAGGTTTGGGACATGAAGTAAAGTACTGCAGCAACAGAAACATTCTCATTACTCTGGGGAAGAAACTGGCAGCAGCCTTGCTAATCACCCCCCACTCTCCATTAACTGGATTACATCTCATCAGCCTCCTGTGTGATATCCTGGGTATGGACCCTGTTCCTAACATATTCATCATATACAGTCTAATGTATTATTAGTAAAGTATTGTTTTCCACAGTCATCAATATCCATCTTTATGTACAATAGTAAGAATTTGATTTCATTTGATGTTCCCATACTTGGAGTTCTCCCGTCAGACGCCGTGGGCTGTTAGCGCGCCATAGAGGGGCTGGGCTTCTGCACGGTGTCCAGGTGAGGCCATCAGCAAAGTCACACCTCCAGCTGGTGCCTCTTCCTCGACTTACCACCTCATGGCAGGATTTATTGCATCTGAGCTTTCATATTAATTATCCTCAAATGCTTTGAAAAGTAGATTCTGAAGCACTGCCAAAGGACAACGCATAAATTAGACTCCACAAGACCTTGCTTCTGCAGTGGCCCGACCACACCCTCACACATGCTCTACTCCTGCCCACTGTAGGCTCTTCGAAACTTGTCTCAGTGGGTTTTTCTGTGGTTCTTGCGCCCTCGAGGCTTTACAGTTTATTGGTAGTAGTGTAATATTCAATGGTTTTGAAGGCCAATTGATCTTGACGTGATTAGTAGCCTATGGAATCAGGTGATTGATAGTCCAATTAAGCGGGGTTTAATAACTACAGCTTAGACAGGCTGAATAGCCTGGCAGCCATTCATCACAAGGTGAATGTGAGTTTGTATGTGTGGCTTGCGCTGCATTTGAGAGAGTGTGTGTCAGCAGCCCCTCCATACAACCCAGGAACCAGACTTAATTTATGACCAAACACTTTTCAGGGCCTTTGTTAGCCATTTACTGCCTGCCCAAACTCCACGCCACCTGTGTTTTAGCATCCCACTGGCTCTGCATTGCAGACAGCTTGCTGGTGTGTGTCTGTAGATAGAGTAGGTCATTGTGAAATGGTCTCGTCTGACTAACCAGCAGAGACAGACGCAGCAGAATGCTGGGCTGGCCCCTATTAGCATGTCAACTGTAGCTCAGGCCAAAAGGGTGGTGGGAACACAGACAATACTCTCAAAGCACCACAGATTGATTCATAAAGCCTCAGTCTGTATTGCAGTCTGTCACTTAGCGTGAATGTCAGTATGTGGATGGGATAGTACGGGCCAGGAGGTCCCTGCCAGCTAAAGGTCAAGTGACAAGAAATTTTTGGTATTCAGAGTAGGAATATAGTCTCCTTTTTGGAGTTCAAAGGAAAGACACAACTCTTGGCAACATTTCCAGGCTTTTCCCTGAATGGGAACTCAAATGGCAATCAGGCCAAAATAAATACCAAGCTGACGGTTCCAGAGCAGTTTAAACAGATTTATTTAGAACATGGTGTTTTCCTTACAGGGTTCTAAATACATAGATTTTGATAAATGAATGCTTTTTACTGCACAACTTTAGTTCCTCCTGCAGTTTGTTTTTACTTATTTATTGTTCTTTCATATTTACTATCATCGGGGCATTTGTGTTTGTCTAGATGCTTGTCTGGGACCATTTCTTACACCGTCACACAATAAAATTACTAAAATATGTTGAGTTCCATCTTATTTGAGCTTGCCAGTGTAGATTTTGTCTCTGCTTCAACTCCTGGAGTGTTACACTGTGTGTCTTTTTAGTTTCCTCATTCTTCATATGATACAACATGACTGTCGAGCTAAATGAGATAAATGCATGTTTTTCGTGTTATTTCAGTTGCCAAAGTAAGTTTGAAGTTGTACAAACATGACCAAACTCTTAACATTTTACATTTTATTTATGGACTGTCCTCAGATATCATATCTATGATGAATATGTATGTCTAAAAAGAGTTAAGCATGTAGCGTATTTGCGGTACACTCTTGGTCGAGGCCTGCGACTGAAATCAACCCTCTGAAAGTGTTTTTCCTCCCGTCACGGTCGAAGCTGAATCTCAAGTTCCAGCTGGTTTGAAGCTGAATCTTTCCCTCATCTTAAAGTACTTTGGCATAGATTGAATCAATTAGCCTCCTAGTGAACTGGCCTGTGAAGGTCTGTGAAAGTCAGAAGCTTAATGAGGTCTTGAGTCAAAATGGCTCCTTAAGAGTGAAACCGGTCATCCCCCTCCTCCATATAAAAGCTGGAGCCAACAAGATTCGTGTCATATCGAGACCGCTGACTGGATTACTGAATAGTATAGTGGTAACGGTCTGGATTTAAGTGCCAAAGGCCGCTCATATTCAGAAAAATGAAACTGAACAATGAGGCTGAGCTTCATTATTTCAACGGAATAACAAGATTTATGAGGCTTTTAAAGACCTGAACGGCTGGGTGGGGGCTTCAGTATGAAGAAGTATCACGCAGTTCCTACCTTTTTGATTGTTCTGGCAAGTTTATGCCACTTTAGATTGCTGCTGTTTGCATTTCCCGTCACTCATTCCTCTGAGTTACTTTGATCGCAGGTGTTCTATCTCGGTCTCTCTCCTCGTCATCCTCATCGCTGGATTCCCGGCAGGGACCGGGCGCTCGACCTCGTCCACTGCCACGGCAACGTTTTCCTGCCAGGCAGCGACGGGAACGTGTTTCTCCCAGTCCCCGTACCACACCGTCGCCGGGCCTCCGCTCTTCACCTGGCATCCCTGCAAACACTTCAGCAAGTGTGTGTCTATCATTTATGGTATTGGATAATAAAGGTCATGGTTGTAACTCTCTGTTAACGTCTCTCTCCCCCCAGGTCTTCGAAGCCGAACCCCCTCAGCTAGCAGCTCTGTGTGTGAAGGACCTGAGCTCCGCCTGGGTGATAGGGTTCTGGTTGTAGGCCAGAGAACTGGCGTTGTTCAGTTCTATGGAAAGACAAGCTTCGCTCCAGGTTAGCCATTAAAATTGATGTTCTCCCTATGAAGACTTGTCAGTTGAAATCAAACTAAAAATATATATATTATGCATGACACACTGATTTCTCTTCATTACACCGCTCCTTATTTGATGGATTTTTTCGGCTTTCATCTTTATTGTCTGCATGACACTTCAATCACATGCTGGAATCAAATAAGAAACAAATCGGTAATTCAGCCTAATTTCACTTATGTCTTATTTAAGTTGGGAATTTGATTATGATACAAGACTGTGCACAAGAAAAAAAACCTCTTTGAAGTCTGATTTGGAAGGATTTTCCTACAATTGTTAGACCATATTTCCTCAAGTAAAACAAAGAATTGTGCCAGGGCTCCTCTCACTCTCTTATGGGGTGGTCCATCAGTCCAGCAGGAGCCTAGAATAGGCATATACTTATCAAATAAAGAGAAGGAGAAATAAACGACTGCCTCTAATCAGAGCCTGCATTTAATACAGGACTGGTCCCCTCTGTGCTTGAGGGACTGAAGGACCAGAGTCACTGTCTGAGGAACTACGTCTTCAGGAAGCCTTCAGGAAACGTGACTGCACCGAGTGCCGCAGGGGTGATACTTTTTTGTCGGGCCAGCGGTAGATAAACACTTCAGAAATCACGACAGCGATATTTACTGACGTGTTTGAGGCCGTAGAATAAAACGTCAAAATACCTTAAGCCTCTGTAAACCACAGACATTATTTCAGACATGATAAAATAAAAAAACTATTGACTTTGGGTAGAGGGAACTGGACATTCAATGATGCTGAGTCCTAGGACCCATTCCTGCACCACGCTACTCAGGCCTACTCATACCCCACTAAACTGAAAAAAAACAGACATTGTCTATACGCCTTGTGATTTTTGAACTTCTCAGAAGGCAGCAAACCAAACTCTTGTCTAATTGCACAATACATTCCAAGAGACAGGAACACTGTGAAGCCCTTCTTGACATACCCATAACACTGTATAGACTTAGGCAGCGTGCAAATAAAGAGAAATCAACTCAGTTATCAAAACCTGCTGGAACAATACATGTATCGCTTCAAAAACCCTGAACTGCTGAAGGGAAAACAACAGCAAATGTGTCTGGAGCAGGTATGGAAAGAGCCAACTTCTGCTACTTCGTAAACATTGTAAAAATGAAGCAGGGGATAAGAGAGACAGCTTGTCTCGTGTGTGTTATCAATACAGAAACCTAATTACATTTTGAATGTCAAATTTCTAACCATTGCATTTGTTTTATTTAATATTTATTGACACGGGGACTAATACTGATTGTCCAGCTGTCAAATGAAATCAAAACAGCTATTTGGTGTCAGTGACATGTTATTTAATAATGATATAACACTGCAAACCATGACAACCCCGTCCCCGTCCCCCCAAGAGACGGATTCTCTAACAGTGATTAAGCCTGACAGCACCATGAAGCTTTATTGCAAGTTTTGTGAAAAATAAAAGGAGGAGTTAAGGTGTTAAGTATGCAAACGTTTGCATTCATTTGCACTGGATAAATGTGGACATATTGAACAGGTGTAACAAGTCTTGTGTTTCATGCTGGCATTTTTATCGAGGGGATTTTGGATACCTGTTTTATCACTCCGTAAATCAGAAAATACTGTCAACAGCCATAAAAATCTATTTGTCCATGTGTTTTTTCAGGATAAATGTTTTGTATATCAGGCTGTGAGTGATATACGAACAAACCTCAGTAAAAGCCTTGGGCATAAAGGAAGGAATAAAACTGGAAGGTTTGGTGTCTGTAAGTGCTGCTGAAGTGGGGCTTCAATTTTGACAAAATAAACACTCAGCACGGTGTTGCACAATGGCGTGTATGGAGACCACATATTTGGCTAGGGGGAGTAGAGAAGCTGCTTTGCTGCTAGACAGAGCAGCACTCTGGGCAGGAGGCAGGAGCGAAAATAAACACTCCATGTTCACTTTTACACACGGTAGTGTAACAACTAGACCGCTGGCTGCATTTTGCAAGAAGGAGAGTGAACATGGAGGGAGCAGAAACTTAAGTCTCAGAGTATATAGAAGGTGTACGATCAGTTTCTTTAAAAAAAATAAAATACCAAAATTCAGTCATTCTTAACTCGATGGGACAGTGACTCAAAAGTCTGACATTTGACTACACGCATACTTTTGCTTTGCTGCACTTGGAATTGGAATCTTCTTCACTCTGTGTACCAGCAGACGGTTAAAGGAAGAACACTTGGTGCTCCGAGGGGACCAGGCTGTTCTCTCTGTAAAAGTTAAATGACATACATGATTGGCAAGTGGTGCCTTTTTAGATTGGGAAAAAATGTTGAAGTGAACCCTTCAAAGTCAACTTGAATTATTAATTATCCCCTTAATAAATAATTGCTGTCCTTTTCAATTTTAGTGTTCTTCTGTTGGTTCTATAGGGATGTCATAGAGGATCAAGGGTTTGCGGTTTGTCTCGAAACGTAGAAGCGGCCTGTGGTTGGTGCTCGGTACACCGAGGAACTTCCTCAGTTTATTCTGCGTTGTTTTTATTTTGCAGGAAAATGTCAAAGTTTGTGAAGTGTGTTTAATAGTATGTTTATTATGTGTTTTGGGATTTTATGTTTTAAGCCACCACCACTTGCCGTTCATGTTTGCTCCGTAATTCAATGACTGCGTCACAGAATCCTTGAGAGACTTTGAAACATTTTCAACATTGAAGTCTGAGCTGGATCCCGATCACTTATGGTCCCTGTTGCCAACTTCCCGTGGCAGCCGTATTTAATTATTGAAAATCGTTTAACTCTTAGAGGCCACGTGAGCTATGTTTCATTGTTAGACTGGCGAGCAGGGAGGGCTGGTGTGAAGATCAGCATGCAGCCAAGTAACCAGTTCTAGATGAATGAATCATTTGTGGAGTGGTTACAGAAACTACCAGTCGACCAGTCTTGGCAAAGGCGTACCTTGTATTGGACAGAAGATACTCAGAAAGATAAATTATGAAAGCGGCTGCTGAGCAAAAGCCAATCGAAACCCAGGCAGGAAACAGCTTGGAGTGTTCATTAATATTGAGACAGTAGTTCTGCCTGGGTGTCGAGCTGCATGGAGGAGCACTAAGACATCTACTGAGCACCATGTTTGATGGGATTTCAGTCACAAGTTTCTTTTTGATTCTCCTAAAACAGTGAAAGTGTGCTCTGTTGTTCCAGCCCCACTACACGGAAGGCTGTGGTTTCCTGTGGAAAGCAGCTCTTCTCCTTGCTGAACAAATCAATGTTAGCTGATATCTTTTGAATATTTTGCCTACATCATAATTTGGCAGAAACAAGGTTGTACTAAAGTCATTAAAGCAGAGAAAAAGGAATGAGGTGCCTTGCATGACGTCCCATCATTCCACCGACTGAAAGTAAGAGCCAATCAGTGAGAGCACCACAAAGGGAATTTGGGGTAAAAGTGATACTTCACAAAACTGTGTTTGAAAAAAAAATAATTTCATGTCTGGGTGCAAATTCCCTCTGATATATAGAACTGTAGTACTGTATTTTTAGTGGAATCTCTTCCCCGAGGTTTGGAATGGGATTGTTTCTTCTTATGCATCTCCAAAAGACAGGAGGGAAAGCTTCCATGCTGGCGCTTCACAGCTCATCTCAGCATTCTGACAGTCCTGCTTTTGACATCTTCCCTCTCTGCCTGTCTTCCAGGACTCTGGCTGGGCATCGAACTGGACAAACCCAGTGGTAAGAATGATGGATCAGTGGGTGGAGTGAGATACTTCAGCTGCCCACCAAAGCATGGGGTCTTTGCTCCTCCGTCTCGTGTTCAAAGGTGAGTGCAAGTCTTGTAAGAAATCTTCCAGTCTCAACCATTGATTCATGGAGTCCCCGTTGCATTTGTCAATGCCCACCCACAGAAATAAGAACAGATTTGTCAAAGAAGTAACTTGAACATTCTTGGGAGCAGATATTTGAAGAATTCAACATTGCCCTGAAAAGCCCGAGGTTGCACTTCATTGCCTTCATCAATACATCTGATGGCACTAATGAACTCCTTTGACAGTGTCATTTGTGCGAGTGTGACGTTTCTGATTTCGCCCTCTTTGCGGCAATATTAGTGATTAACATCTCAGTTGTCAAATGCGAGGCCCCGGGCTTCCTCACAACATGACTTCTCAATTTCGTGTGGCACCTCTTAATGACCCAGATGTTGTTACTCCTTCCTTTAAATATGGATTATGGATGTTGTGTTTGTCATGTTGAAACGAGAGCTGAGGGATGCAAAGAGGTTGAATTTTCACAACAAAAAAAGAAGACGTGAGTTTCACTGTGTGATATGTTTGAGAATAACTTTGTGTCATCCTGCTGCCGCTGCCAGTAAGAAAACAGGACATTTAAATGACGCTTGATGGCTTTTTTTTTTTTTCCCTTTCTACTTTTTTCTTTTTTTACAGAGCTTCTAACAACATTTTGCCACAGGAGGCATGATTTAGCAGTCTGCAGTTTCTTTGTGGTTCTTACTATAGATGCATAATAATATGTCTCAGCAGATAGCGGCCATATTTTTCATTTTTTAAACACAAAGTGGGAGGATGCATCCTAACCGACACCAGAGGAGAACAAAGAACTTGATCTGCTGTTGGTTTTGTTTATAAGGAAGCTACGGTTCAAAGGGAAAACAAATCAGATGTGATTATCGTAATGTTGGAGCGTTTTTCTGAATTTCCTGAACAGTATTGTGATATATTTATATATATATATATAAATATATATAAAATTACACTGATAGATATACAAGTACAGGGAAGAGTGTGCATCACCACCCTTGTAGAAATCAGAACGTATGTATCTAGTCTATTATCAGCAGTTTTTCCACAAGATTCTCCTGCAGACTCAGGATCTGCTTCCCTCACTGTGACTCTTCATCTCATGGGGTTTGGAGCACTTTTATTTACACATGAATACAAGGAGCTGCATCTAATTGAATGTCCTACACTTGGTTAGTGTCCAGTCGGTTTAGTAGTTAGTCTTAATGGCCCGTTGCTGTTCGCTCTGTAGAGCTCAACAGTGAGCTTCTGAACGTGAGAATCCCAGTCAGATTCCCAAGGGGAAGGCTGATTAGCAGCCTTGATGTCGCAGCCTCCTGAGGTGGAATCAACGTGAGCCAGCTGGTTAATGGTGTCGGCTTGGAAGCGTTCACAAGGAACCTGGTTTCCCTTTCTAACCGGGACCATTGAATATTTGGATATTTAGTGTTGATTGACATCATTGACAGTTCAGCTAGCAGCAGCAATTATGATCAGTTGGTCAAGAAATGTTTGGTTGGAAATACCATTGCAGTGCTATGGGTTTACTGGTTCCTGCACTCTTTAATTATGTATACAGTTGTGTTTTTCTGATATTTTTCTCGGCTGCTGAATCTAATGTTTTGTGGTCGTGTTTCGCCTGTTCACTGGTTGACTTAGTTCCTGCTGTAAAACACCTTGTATTAGCAATTTGCTGAGAGATAAATGGAAACTTCCAGATCTGTTCTGAAGGTGGCTCCTTCATCTCGCATGTTTACAAGCAGGTAACAGCAGGAAGGTCACATGGTGACACTGCACATGACCTGAGATTCAACGCTGCCTTTCTTTGTGAGACAATGTTACTTCATCAGAGTTTTGTCTTCACAAAAGCTGGTTGGGGGATGTTTGGATCTGTAGACCTCATTCAAAAGATGCTTTCGACTCAACCGCACTCGTCCCCCGAGGTGCCTAAATGGCCTTCTAATATATGGTCTGCTTGTGCTTTTACGCTATCATTTCCTAACATATAATTCAACCTTTTAATATGCAGAAAGGCTTCAATTATACACATTTCAATTTGATGTTTTTAATGGAAGCCTAGATGATTATAATAATGTACATCATCTTCGTAAATAATATTTAATCTCAGCCGTGCCCTGACTGACAAGAGTCATCTAGGAATATTTATAGATGCTGTGCAGATATTTTATGAAGGCTAAAAAAATGTGCCACCCCCTGTGCCCTGCATGGTAGGACGAGCATGTTTTAAGGTGATATTTTCTTTTCTAATAATTTTTTGGATCTAAAGATGATATCAAATGTTTTAGGGCGCCGTCCACCTGGAATTTAGTTGTGGTATCCAACATAAACCTTTAATCTGATACTTTGCTCCGCTGAATAGTACCAGTGATCAGTACTTTTCCTTGTAGTAATAAAACTATGAAATCCACACATCTCAATCTGTGGGTGTGCTGCTAACGTTAGCTTCAGCTGCTGCCAGGGACGTTGCCTCCAGGCTGTTCAGCACAGTTCACTCTCCAGCTGTAGATGTATTTTGTGTTTCACCAGCTGTATCCTCAGGTTAGGAGTGTCGCTATGGCCAACTGTGCATTTCAAATCACAAATAGGAAGTGTTGTGCGGGCCAAGTTTTGTAAACCATTAGCCTGACTGTGCTGCAGAGGTGACTTGCCATGGTCCTTCACTCTCCCTCAGATGTCCTCTTTGGCACAGATGAATAAAACGTGAATCGGTACTCGGTTGTTCTGATGTTATGTAATCAGTTCCCTCCACTAAAAAGACAAATCTGAGGCGTCTTCTGTTTTTAGCTTTTAGATGTTGAATGCTCCCAACAGCTTTTGCAGTTATATCGCCACTTTGTTAGCACTCAGGTTGTAAGACACATAGAGGCTTTAGAATTCCCGGTTGTGGTAATTACAGACATATTTTATGACACAGAACAAAATGCTGTAATATCTCAAGCTTGTTTTAACAGCGGACCTCACACATTTAACTAAAATCCAATTGACTTTGAGAGGAGGGAAGCGGCCGTTCACCAACGCAAACTTATTTATGGGTTTTTGAACTCATTCCTGCATCGCTCTAATCAGTAGTAATAAGAAAACTATTGGAATACAGGCAATCAAAATGGCCCGAGGAACGCTGGACTGTTTGCTAATGAAGGGGTGCCTGTTTGTAATTGAATCCTGATTCTCTCTTCAACTGTATAGCCTCCAACTGTTAAGTGTTGGCCTAACAGATGTGTTGTGCGCTGCTGTGGGTATCTATAGAGACCATTTAATCACGCGGATATGCACACAGTTGTTTGACTTGCATATTCAGGAGCCACTAAATTATTCACTGCCACAGACTGGTTTGTTTTGACATCACAGCTAATGCCAGAGGACCCAAATTGTTGACCTTTTTAACTGGATGGCACATTGACAGTCCGGCGCCTGAATTGCTTAATGAGTATTATAGCTGAATACAAAGAGCCAAGTTTAAAAAGCATCCGTAATACTGCAGGTTTTGATAGCGAAGAGAAGCACCAAATTAACACATTCCACTTAAGTTAAAAATTGACGTCTCCACCTGTTGTTACCCTGAGCTTTGAGTTTCAATTCCCCGCAGACCCTTGGGGGCTTTTTCAGGCAATTTCTCCTCTTCCAATGTCTTCATCGCTCTCATTTCCTTCCTGATGTTGATTCTGTTTTAATCCACAATTTAAGTCTTCCATGAGATAAAAGCTGCTTTTTGGAAGTCAGTGCCTTTTTTTTCCCCCTCTCGTGCCATCCTTTATTCATGTCTTTCTCTTTTCTTTCTTCTTAATTAACCCCGGGGCGCTGTGTTTTCAAGCAAGCACATGGTTTCCCTCTGTCAAATGGAGAATCTCACGTCCTCTGCATCCAGCAACTGAGTTTCTGCTTCACTTTTCTTCTGCTGTCAGCAGCTATCAAAACCCATTAGGAAAACAAACAGCTTTCCTGCACACACTTTTGGTTCTGTAGCCCACCACTCACATAGCAAACAAGGTAACACTTTTTTCCTCTATTTCTCATCCCTTGATACCAGTAGTCTTCCTCTTAATGGCTTTCCAAACTCTAACGGTGTTATAGTCATATTGCCACAAAGGAAACCATCAATAAGAAGGACAGGGGTTCTTGTGCAAACAGCAGAAACGGTCGTTTTTCTCTCGTCTCGCTGAGAGGGATTCATCGTCTGATGTGGGCTCAGTCGACTCTGAAATGCCGCTGGTATCAGTTAGTAGTGGACATCCTGGTTACTCTCTTGAATTCTCTCCCTATTCTGCATCACTGGAAATAGATGAGCTGCTATGATTAAATAATGTCAGAATACTAGTGTTCGTTCAACTAAAACTGGACATGTAGAACACATGAAAACACGTCGCCCCGGCTGAAAGTTCTTTTCTGAGTTGGGCTGACATACCTAGACTGCTCGTCCTGCTGGTCCCACTGGGGTCAACCAGTCAACAGTCATAGGGGGGCATCATGTAAACCCATGTCAGCTGACATGTCAACTGAAACATGTCCCCTTATTCACAGGATCCATGGATCTGTTGACTGCCTGTCAGAGCTCTCCTCGGCACGTCTCAACCGTCCCTTCAGTGGTGAGCGGTCCGCCGGTGTTGCGTGATTACTGTGGGATGCTACTGAAATGTGTCTGTGCATTCATCATGTATTGCTAAGCCATTGTCATGCAAGAACACACATGGAAGTACTTGACACTTGTGATTACCGTGCAGGGACAATCCGTCGCAGTTTCAGCACATCGTCAGCCATCGCTGCCCCGAAGGAGTCGAGCTGGAGCAGCCCAGTCACCAGGTGTGTGTGTCCTATTTTCCACCTCACATTTATGCCTCCCAAAGCTTTCCAGCTTCATCTTAATCCCCCACAGCAGCAGGAGTCAAACGCAGTGCTATTAGTCAGCAAAGGGTTGCTTTAGAAATGGCTACCGCATGATTGTGGGAATAATGAGAATGAACAGCAGATTGAGGATCAATTCCCCTGTGCGTCGCGCGCTTGCTCTCGTTACAACTCTCTCTGCTTTTCTCCTCAATCTTTATTTTTCTCACACTCCCATAATTCATCACCCCCCCAAAAAAAACAAAGTAGGAGTCGTTCCAACCCTCATCGCCGGCGCTGGAGCACCCTGAGTGGCGGCAGCAGCAGTGTTCCCGGGAGCACCGCGGGGTCCAGCCCACCACCCAGCTGTGACGGCCAGGCCCGCCTCCACGTGGGCATGCAGGTCCTGCTGAGCAGTGCCAATGAAATGGCTTTCATCCGTTACCTGGGCACAGCTGACTTCGCTCCGGGCCTTTGGCTGGGTCTGGAGCTCCGCAGCCCTAAGGGCAAGAATGATGGCTCTGTTGGCGGTCGCCGCTACTTCACCTGCCGCCCTGGCCACGGTGTGCTGGTCCGTCCCAGCCGTGTCACCTACCGCGGCATCAACGGTTCACGTTTGATGGATAAAAACAGTTGAGAATGGGCTCAGCTCCATGGATATGTTTATGAGCTGCTTCAGTCTTTTTTCTTAGTAAGTTAGTCTGCATTCATCCAGAGGTGGCTGGAGCTCCAGTTACAAAACTATCCATTAATAGTTCAAATTCAAACTCTTAGATTAGATTAAGGAAAAAATGCAGGAGGCAAATAAAGCACTTTATTCAATTAACTTTAAATTCTCATTAATGTGAGTCTTTGGCAGGAAGCGGGGTGGGGGTGGGGGTGGGGGGTGGGAGGGTTCTAACAGGACTTAAAATACTGCACTACTTTGATCGCACTGAAAAACATCAGTATCAGAATATGAGGTGGAATAGATGTGTGAACACCTGAAGCTCATTTGGATCCGATTTTTATCAGATAATTTAGGTTAATTTAGATTTAGTCTTCCCTCTAACCAAAAGTGTGTTGCAGCTGTGTGTGTGTATTAATTAACAGCACTTTGAAACAAAGGAGTGATTGTTCTTCTGGGCTTGTCATAAGCCCAAAAAGATAATTTGTGGAAGTTAAGTCAAAATTTTTTGATGCAATGTGAATCTAATTAAGCCATTAAGCTTGTACCAGAATAGAATTAATAGAAGCAGGTTCCTGTGACGTACATGAACTTTTAGCGACGTAAATAAAGCAAGTATTGTGCCGCTGTGAGGATAAACAGTGTTGTCATTTACTAAACTAGTACATCCTCAGGCCCAGCGGCTCCTTCCTGCAGCAAACTATCATTACTGTTGTTGAAGTTCTAGAAAACTCAGAGCAGCGTTATTGTATTTGATGCTTAATCAAAGCAGCTTGACATGGGACATTCGCAATCTCCCACAAGTTATAAGGACGGAGTTTCCTGTTGGATGAGAGCAACTCCACAGGTCATCGATTGTGCATGAGGAAAACAGAGTGTCTGTTCAGTAAAACACTCATGTACCATCCAATTAGGGCATGCAGGCCACAGCAGCAGGTGAATCTTCAATGGGCTTCTCTCATTGATCGGTCTGGTCAGATCCCCCCTGTAATTGAAAAGCAGAGGCGGTCCAAATCCAAGGTTGTCTCAAGTATCACATCTCTCGCTAACATTTGAGGTGAATCTTTTAAAAGCTTCCTGCTTAAACAATAAATGTTATTTTCTTATTTAAAAATAACTTCCCATTTGGGTTTAGCTCTTATGTGATCATTTCTCTGGCTTTTTTTAAAACCACATTTCAAATCTAATCAGTGGATGTACGCGCTCGGGAATCCTAGTAACGCGAGTGATTTCCAATTCAAAGCGGTTCTTGGCTCTGTCTTTTTGTGCGGAATGATTATTTTTCATGCTGTTGGTGGGTGTGAACATTTGAAGTGCGATTGTGTTTCAGAGGAGTTTGGTCAGATACATTTACATGTTGACAGTATTTGTACAAAAAAGACAATAAAAGCTTCTATTCTAACTTGACCTCATCTCCACGACTCTTTATCAAGTATACCTCTGATAAAAAAAAGGGATTCTTGACTCCCCCTGACTGTTCACAAAGTGCACAGGAGAGTCGTCTTCAGGGACTGAAAATGGAATCGCACAAACACTTTGAAATGGCTACACGTCTAGTCACTTACCAAGTCATTCCGCTGGGACTCATTTCAGTTTATGCTGGAGCAACCAGCTGCTGGAGCTCTATTGTTTTCTTACCATCAGCCTGGGTGTCAGTGGGGTTAATGTTCCCCACTCTACTGTGATTGAATGGATGTTTGATTGATTGCATTTATGCTCATTGTTGCATGTTTTGTAGTCCAAACAGGAGACACGGTGCAAGGGAAAGGATCCAGGGAGCTGGGCTGTCCACACCTCTGAGAGATTGTTTCAGGAGGTGAGAATGACCTGAAACAACAGACTAAAGGAAGAGTTTAGAAGTTGCTTTTCTTTAAATAATAATTTATTATTCATTTGTGAGCTGAAGACACCAAATTGTGAGCATTTGACAGGGAACACAGTCTAAGGGCCAAGTGTTGCTGTGGGTTGTGTGTTAGCTTCTAGAGGTCTGATAGCCACTGGGAGTACGATGCTTCGGCCACCTCAGGAGCGAGTAGCTGCGTGTGGTGAAGGAATTCAAGTGTGTTGGAGTTATGAGTGAGTGTAACTGTCAGACTGATGGCTGTCTGCACTTATGAGGGTGTTTCACCGGACAGTTTGAAGGCAAAGCTGAGGAAACTCACTCAGCTCTCGACTATCAGAGTTATCTAGTGTTGCTTGTGTTCTCCATCTTGTATCTGCCATCTAGAGCTGCAGTTCCCTCCTGAATGTGACAGCTGAAACCTGCTTTGCTCTGATATGAAAGGAGTTACTGTGACAAGGAAAGTGTAAATAAATTCCCTCCATTTTCTGGTTCAGATTCTTCCTAAGCTGCGTTTAGAGCATACTTTGATATGAAAAAACTAAAAAAACATAGTGAGGAGACGCTGGTTTTGGTATTTGTCTCTGTTGCGTATGAGAATGTCTGATTGCGGTGGACTTGTCCCAGCTGGTTTTGGTTGATTTCTTTTTTCTTCTGTGAGAGGTCAGTTGTGTGACACTGTGCTGATAGCATGCTGTGTGCATTTACCTGTTGCCACAGACCAGTCTGCTGTCCACGGGTTTACTTGGCCGGATTTAGATCACGTTTGGGTTAGAACTGACGTAAAAGAACAAGACGAAAGTTTGGCACGATTCAGGATTTGTATAATGAACTTTAAGGTGCGTTGCATTAACCCCCACCTGGTGTTGTGTCTCATGAACTGATGACAGTGGGGAACAGCAAATTCATAGCTGCTTCATCGGTTCTTACAGTGACTCTTTTTATTTTAAATGCCACTGCCTTTGTCACAGCCAGCAGTTTTAGAAGGAAAAGCGCTCAAACTGTTGTTCTTGCTTCTCATGCTTCTGGAAACAGCTTGCAAAGAGCAAAATTAGAGGAAGCCCAGTGGTGCTGCTGCAGTCTGCCTCTCTGCGTGGTGACGTCTTTGTTATCTGGAAATCACAGCCAGGCGAATGCTGTGTATTTTAACTTGGCTTTAGAAATAATGGATAGGCCTCCTTGCAATGCCCCATTTTGCAGTTTGACACGTATTTAATGTTTTTTTTTATCAGTAGTACAAAACTGAGATGAATGAAAGAAGCATGGAAGCTCAGACATACCACTGTGCGCTTAAGTGCACCATCAGCACTTCGTTGTAGCGCCCATCTCTGATGGGAGATCAATGATCTTCCTGAGACCATGAGGCCAGACTCAAGTCTGCTTTTTAACATGATGGAGAGCAGCACGGCGCCGCTGGCACCCAACAAATACAGTTTGCTATCGCTAGCAAATATGTGCTGGCAGCAGCACAAGTCTCTGCCTGGTGTTTACAATGCTGGGATAATCCTGCTGGGGTCTCCATTCACCCTGTCAGGGTTTATTTGTAATAATGACCAGCTCACTGCACATAATCCTGCTTATTACACCCATTCTTTACCAGGGCGAGGTGTAATTGACAAAAAATATTGATTAAAAATGATTTTATTGTGGACAAAGCTGCTTTCTCTTCTAGCACGACTGCAACCACTGCATGAGCCTTTCACAGAGACAGTAAAATATGAACTGGTACTTCATGTGAAGAGGCTTGAGGCCTGGACTCCGCAGGCCTCAGTTTTATATTACCTGGGTCTACTGGCCAGGCAGTTATCTTTATAAGCCTTGGGTCTCAAACTCTTAATATCTGGGGCCTGCTGATTATCCTGTCTTGTTCCTAAAGAGCTGCTTCCAAGTATTCCAGCAAAAAACAAGAAAAAGTCCACTTCAAATATTCAGCCTGGCTGGTTTTTGAAAAAGACATACTGTCGTGCTGATGAGCAACTTAACAGCAAAAGATAACGTTAGCTTAAAGCCAGTTAGCAAAACAAATCATAACGTTAGCTATAAAGTAATGGTGATTACTAAACGTTAGTTTAGCAATAAAAATTAACTCCAAAAGATAACATTGGCTTAGAGCTAATAGGAACAACAAAATATGAAGTTCACAAAGTACTAGGAATGAACAACAGAAGATAACGCAATTTTAGAGTTAGCTACTACTGCTGATAGTAATAATGAGAGGGCTTGAGGGCTGACTTGGATTACGATTGCTATATGTTGGGCTGTATGAAACGCTGGGGCGTCCAAGCTCGGAGTTTGAGTTCCCTGTTACAAGAAGAGAAGAAGCTTCTCCTCCATCCCTTCTTCCCTCTATCAAATAAATGCCAGGTGTCAGTAAGATCTGATCTGGATTTAGTTTGTGCCGAGTTAAATCCGAGTGCTCTTGTTGCACAGTACAGTGCAGGTCTTGCGTTCTCTTGCACTCTTAAGGGGTCTTTAGGGTCCATTCTCAGTGTCCTAGCAACATTTTTTGAACATCCCTCTCCTAATTTCCACATCTAAAGCAACAGTTAGGGCTAGTTTGACCTGTGGCTCTTCATCTTCAGGCTGGGCTTGTTACTCGTCCTTTCCTCCCTGGGCTCAGGCTTCATGTTTACCACACTCTTGAGTTCACTTCCCACTTTTTAGTCACTGTGAAGGTCTGGCGTTTCGTCTAATTTGCTGTGTACCCAACCTTCATACACCTCCAGTAGCCTTCTATCAAGTCCTGAATCCCTGTTCTTATGTAGACAACCCTACATTCCCCTGTCCAAGTCCACCACGTGAAGCAGGATCCACAGAGCTGCCGGGACGAGCCGCATCACTTTCTTTTGTTAAAGGTTGTTACAGGCTGGCAGCCGAGCTTCAGTGTGAGGGCTGGAGGAGAGGCCAGCAAGTGAAAATGGACTCAGTCTGTTATCTTGAAACTTGGTCCTTAGATTGCAGCACTCTTTTCCAACTAAGGTCAGATTGAATGTCAGTGAAAAGCAGTCTGGCATCTTTATAAGAACCTTAAGATTTTCTCCAGAACGTCTACAGAGACTTGTACTCTTATTGGCCTTATGTCCCCCTATTTTTCAGCTCTCCTTTTCTCTCTCAAGCAGTCCGTGTCCTCTCTGAGTCACGGCTCGGCCTCTCTATTTGTCAAATGAATAGACCACAACATAAAATAAATTTGACCCTGTTCCTTTATTCTCTCAGTTACTTTTAGGTGGATGTCATGAATTTTCTATTACGTACTTATTTTTGTCCTCTAAAGAGCAATAGAGTCAAGGCTAGTTGAGCTCATGCTTCAAGAAAAAGAATCCAAAGTGCGCAAGAGATTTAACAAAGCACAGTCCAATCATCTTGATGACAGAGTCAAGTCGGAGCAGTCACGACAGACAACCTCTGGAGGAGAACCTGAGACTCGCTGCTCATCGGTTCTCCTCGGACCCTCAGTGGGCAACGGGACAGCTCCTCGATGGCTTCGGCCGCTCTCGTGGAAATGACTAACGAGACAGCTCTGTTTATGTTTCAGTACACAACCAGCACACACCCAGTACACAACCAGTACAGACTCAGTACACAACCCAAGACGGACTCAGTACAAAACCAGTAAGGACTCAGTACACACCTACAGTCGTACACACCCAGTACAGTACAAAACCCAAGATGGACTCAGTACAAAACCAGTAAGGACCCAGTACACACCCAGTACAGACTCAGTACAAAACCCAAGACGGACTCAGGACACACCCAGTACAGACTCAGTACACACCCAGTACAGACTCAGTACACACCCAGTACAGACTCAGGACATACCCAGTACAGACTCAGTACACACCCAGTACAGACTCAGTACAAAACCAGAAAGGACTCAGTACAAACCTTATAGACTCTGTACACAACCAGTACACACCTAGTACACATCCAGGACACAACTAGTACGCATCAAGTACAAACTGAGTACACATCCAGTACACACTCAGTACAAACTTTCACACAATACGCAGTGGTCTCAGGGCGACACGCGCCGAGCACAGCGGGAACGTTCACAATGTTGCTAGGCGACCGAGACGCGCACCAGAATCGGTTGATGTCTTACCGTCAATCGGAGCAAATCGGCGCTGGTTCCGGTGATTGTGTGGAGGTGAGCAGCGAAGAAGAAGCGTGTGTTCACCTTCAAAACCGAGTTCGGGAGCTACGCTTGCCTCCAGGTGAGCTGCCATGGAGCACCTGTTTGCATGGTGGACCTGGACTGGTCAGTGGCTCCTGTTTTGTCTCCAGTTCCCGGGTTTCCGGTTCAAAGGTTCAGTCTGAGCTGCTGGTTTCAACGCTGAGAACTTCATACACACACCGGGCCCTCTGCTCTTCCTCAGTCCGACCGAATCCGGACTGGCCAGAACTCGGGTTCTCAGCTACTCGCCGTCAGGTTTGTTGCTACCATTAGCATCACCTGAGTGGAGTGACAACGTAGGAAGCAGTCTGACACAAAAATGTTACAAGAAAGAAATAAAATGTCAGTTTCGATTCGGTTGATATATTTTCTTCAAAATGGAATTACAATTTGATAGCATTATTTGTTTTTAAACGTTAACTTGTTAATTTTGCAAAAAAATATTTCTGGGATCCCTCCGCCTACCACTTGGGGGAGCTCTCGTGGTAACGGCGGTCTGCGTACTACGGTTCGTGAATCTCAATTCGCCTGTGGACGTGTCCTCGTCACTGGGAGCGGGTGAAACTAGTTTTCTCCTCCTGCTTGTGTACAAGAACACATCTCCTGCTTCCTTCATAATACACATATGAGACAGATTTTTCCCCCTAATTATTCTTAAGCACAAGAAAATAGACCTTGTTAAATACCCCTCCTCTGGTGTGTAACTGTGTAAATTACCCAATTTGACAGGTGAGAAACGGTTGCCTCTTTAATGACTGCCCAGCTGCTGTCTGCTCAGGTAAATAGGATTTATTGTTGAGGAGGGTGAATGATAAACTTTTCCAATCTGAATTAAGATGTTAAAATTAACATATGATTCACAACTTCGGCTGTGTGAAGAGCTGGTACACAGCAAGCTATTTTTAATTAGCGACACCCTTCAAAGCCATTACCGCCAGCTTGTATCAAGACCACGCAGTGCTGCCAATAAGAGTTAAAGCTGTTAAGGTGTGAAAATAACACTCATGACAGATACAGATTTGCATTTTACAGCCACATTTCATTTTTGAGATATTATTAAATGCCAGATTTTTAAAAAGTGGTCACCCAAAAACTGTATTTTATCTTTCAACGACAGAGAAATAGATGTACTGAACTCACAAAGATGTTGGGGGTTTCTTTTTTGTCCTGTATTACTTCATTGTGACTCCAAAATGCAGAAAGACTGTCCAAAAACATCAACTCACAAGTGTGTGTCCAGCTGGATGTTGGGTCACTCTGGACAGTTTTTCTGTTCGCTAAATTCTGGAGTCACAAAGGAGGAATGCAGGAGGGGGGAAAAAAAACATCCATGAGGACCCGAAATCCACTTTTAGGAGGAAGTTCTGGAACGTGTTGTAGCTCTGTGTTTGTAGCAGATTGACAGATGCAACACATTTATTATATAGTAATTTATTAATTTTGGCGAATGTCTTCTGAAGGGCAATTTACAGCATTTACCAGAGCCATAGTACAATACTTTATAATTACAACATTTACAGGTGCAGTTCAGTGTGTCTTTTTACATCAAAGGATGGAGAACACAGAATGAATGCAGTTAACACATTTGTACCGGAGACAAAGCAAAATACTTGCCGACATTGAACCTGCTCATCGACTTGGCCAACAGGAGCGCGTTTGTCTTCATCAGTCAGCCGCCGTCATGACACGGACACGACGGCTCATCATCGCTTCACAGCAGACGGACTGACAGGATTGCCAAATATAGTCAAGCAAAGCACCAAAGAAATTGACACACGTTGTCATTCACTGAAATATCAACAGCGCCGCACTCACGGCATCAGATGACGGATATACTGTAAGTGAGTGTCATTCAAGGAAGAAAAAAGAAGCAGCAGACTTTAAACACAGACAAGTGATAACGCTGTGTGTGTGTGTGTGTGTGTGTGTGTGTGTGTGTGTGTGTGTGTACACGTACATGAGACTGCAGTTCATTCACATGTGGAGCAAAAGCAGTTTATATCCAAACTATTCATTCAGACTCATTTGTATTCCACAACATTCATCCTGTAATAGAAAAGATAAAATATGCAAATTTAGGAATGTAGAGTGCTTGGAGATAGCAATTTGAAGGTTAAGATTGATTCAGCAATATCCACAATGTTTCTATATCCAGACTTTTTTTTTTTTTTTTTTTTTAAAGGAAGAATAAAAAGCAATAAGAAAAGAAACATGACTGTCTCAAAGCCGACTGGAGTCGTGGAAGAAAGGAGAGTTTGTGGCGCAGTGATTTCAATAACACCAGGGGCGCCGGGCGGTTGCTGCTGCAGTCACACTCGTGTTCCTTTTTTGATAAATCATTTCTGCTTCACCTGCTTCAATACTGGCTCCATCTATCTGCTGTTCAAGGCCTCTGTAGGTCCTGTTTGTTACAACAAGCCGTTTATTTATTTATTTGGTGTGCGTGGCCTGGGCCTGTCACAGGCTTTCCTGCCCAGTCATCAAGTTGTGCCACTGCAACGGTGGTCCAGTCTCTGAGTTTTTCATGATGAACTGGTGCAAACTGGTCCATGAGTGTTTGACATACATGTTAGTCAAACAACAACAACTTAAAAACCAAAATAAAAAAACTGGTTTACATGATTACTTGAGATTAAACGCATATATCCGCTTATTTTTAGAACGCGCTTGTTCGTGTCTCCCACATGGTGTCACGGGAGCTGTTGGATTTAGAAGTTTTTAAAAGACGTTTCTGTCCAACTCGGAGCGCCGTCTGAAAGCAAAGGGAAAGCCAAAAGCTTTTACACTGCAAACTCTCGCTCTCTGACTCAACAAGTTACAACAGAACAACATCAGCTTTCTTCTTCTGGGGTTCTGACAGCCCATCAGCAAGAGCAAAGATTCAAAAACCAATTAATCTGGTGGCCTTCATCAACCTCGGTGGTGAAACTGAATGAGAACGTCAGGAACCGGAGCCGTCGTGGAGGCGGGTTTTCCCTGTTGAGCTCTAAAATCTAGTCCTGGGTTGTTCAAACTCTCCTTTCACTTCTCTTTTGTTAAAATCCATTAAAAACAGCTCAAAAACAAAAAGTTAAAACCAGCTGATGGAAAATGAATTTGTTTGGATTTTAAGAAGCCTGTTCATTAATAATTTATAGAGCCACTTCAAAATAATAAATAAACAAATGAATAAATAAACAAGCAGGCAGGCAGGCAAACATCAACAAACACATTTTCACCAGTATTTCCTTTTTTAGTATAAATGTCTGGTAATCCAGTCTGTGGTATTCTTGAAAAATAGTCTGATAGAAGTCATCTCCCACGCTGTTCCTCCAAAAGGATGTGATGATGACCAGTGTGAGGGCTCAGCAGGAGAACTGACACACGTGGCTGGCAGCTGCCGACAACTTCGCAATTGCTACAGTCACGCTTGTCACCAAAGTTTGTGACTCAGTCTGAAGTCTGGCAAAATATAGAGATTTGAATCCACGTACTCGTCAGTGCCCGTCAGTCAGCGAACACCCAGAAAGTGTGTTTACTCCTTTGCAGCGAACGCCATTTCACTCAGAGTCTCTCTCAGTCCCGACCCCCTTTTAGCATTGAAAAAATACATTTTTACTCTTTTAAACTTTACTCTACATTTTGCCATCCAAACCGCTCTGATGTGCTTTAGTATCCAGTGGGGATTTGAACACAAATCCAGTTTACCAGGGGAAAAGCCCGATGGAGCCATCCAGTTCTGGTTTTGTGAGATGGGTTCTGTCTGACCTGGAGGGAGAAACCAAACGAGTGGGACGGTAGGATGATGGTCTCTGTCCTGACACAGTGTTCCATGCTGCGTGTCCTAAACACACAGTCCTCAAAGACAGGGTGCGAAAAAAAGACCAGCAGTACAAGCATTTGGGCTAAAGCACAGTGGCGTTGTGGCCCTCCATTCTGGGCAGCCTGGGGTCCTGCACTGTGCCCATGGTGACTAGCAGTGGACGGCTGTCCTCTGACATACCTGGCCGACCCAGGGACACCGAGGTGGGAATGGAGGCCCTCTGGTGGGCCACAGAGGAGGACATGGGACCAACCTGTTGTGAGGGGAGGGGGGGAGGGGGAGGGGGGTTGGTGTTGCTGTGGGCTTCCAGTGGCATGCTCTGCTCCTGGTAGCCATAACCGATGTTCCCACAGGGGAACCGTCTCAGTCTGTAGAGGGGAACCGGCGTCAAAGCAGCTGAATCTAACAGTAGAGGTGACTGAGCGGCAGGAGGTGGTGGGGGCGGCAACAGCGGTCTGCAAAGACCCTGCTGCTGCTGCTGCTGGTGCAGCAGCTGAAGTTGGTGCTGATGCTGGAACTTCTTGTGCTGGTGCTGGAGACCCAGCGCACCAGCCACCTCAGCCACCGTTCGCCCCACATGCTCCTGGCCCTCGCCGGGCACCCGGCCACTGCTGCCTCCTGTTCCCACCACCCCTGCCTGCCTCTGCTGCTGCTGCTGCTGCTTCCTCTGCTGCTGCTGCAGGAACCACGAGCCGTATGTGGGGTTCCACAGACTGGTGCTCTTCCCGTTGTGGCCGTCCTTCTCCGGAGGGTGGCCCTGGGTGAACGCCAGGTTGACGTGCCCCCCGTCTGGGTTTGGCTGTGTGGAGACATGGGGTGCCTTGGCAGTGAGTGTAGAGGTGACTGTGGAGGTGACTGTGTTGGTGGTAGTCATGGTGACGGAGGTCTGAGTGTGGGGTTGCTGGTGCTGATGCAGGTATGGCTGGGACTGAGCTGACGTCTGTGCTTTGGCCTCGGATGGTGAGCTGACCGTGTGCTCCCCGCCTCTCCGGGTCTCCTCTGCAGGGTAGGACGGAGGTGGAGGCACAGCCTCCCCATCAGGCACCTGAGCATTCACCAGCACGGTGGAACCTGAGGGGTCGTCAGGGCGCACGGGTGCACGCTCCTCCTCCTCTGGGACAGGCCCGTACTCAATAGGCAAAGGCATGGTCACCACATCAGGGTCCTAAAATGTGTCGGATCACCAGGAGAATGCATTTGGGTTTCTCAGCTTGAGCAGTAATTGTGTCATTCATGTTCAGCGGACATGCAACGTGAAAAATTGTCAAAATAGCATTTTATTGGTCAGGAGAACACATTTCCCTCCAGTCACTGAGCTCTAATTCATATTTACATGGCAGTGTCCCGTCACACAGTCTAATCCCTTCAGTACCTGCAAGCAGTAGTCAATTCTCTCCAGGATGGTGGAGAAGTTAGGCCTGTCCTCAGGCTGGTGCTGCCAACTCTGAGTCATTATACGGTACCTGAGGAGACAAACGAGCAAAAAGACTATAAAAACATTTTCTCTTCACTGGTTTTGTTGGCTTCAGGCAGAATTAAAGTGCAACCTCCCACCAGTTGGAGCGATTGTGTTTAATGGGCGATGCTCATAACAGTGAAGCTCAATCTTGAGATATGTTTTTAATTGGTGAGCTAATCCCCAACTGTAGTCCTTCTGAGAGGGGGTTTCATAACTTTGTATTAATTAAAGACCGCAGGAGCCTGATTCTTCTGCAACAACACGTTTACAAAGAACCTACAAGCTGCCTACAGCAAACATCTGAGGCCGACGGGTGGGAAGGAGTTCCTCAATGGTTTGTGTAAGAGAGAGAGAAAGAGAGAGAGCAAGGCTGTGTGGGGGTGGGGCCATGGGTTATGATGTCATAAAACATCACAGCAATCCAATAATGACATGTCATCACTTCTACACCCCCCCCCCCCCCACACACACACACACACACACACACACACAGACTCACAAGATTCCTCGCTGTATTCATTCTCAGAACTTGACCTGAGAGTCCTGATTTAATCTGGGAACAGTCACATATTAGACACCACAAGGACACGCCCACATCCCGCCCCCTTGTCTGCCTGCTGACCAGATGAACGGTTGCTGAGATAATGGAGACAAACACAGACTGACCAAGTCAACAAGTATGAGGAGGCTGGACACACCCGGATGAAAACACACAGGACCAGGAGCACACCGAGGAGGCGAGTTGGAACAGCTGGGTTACCACAGCGATGTGAGGCGTCACCATGGCGACCTGTTTGATTTTATGTGTCAACGTTGACCTGCTGGTGCTGCCATGTTCATGGCTGTGGCATCTACTACATGTGACCGGTGAGGTGTTCACATGATGAATTGGTGACTGTCAATCTGAGTCCATGTTGCCTGTTACCATGACAACAAGCTGACAGTAATATGTAACGTGCTAAGTGTTACCATGGAAACCTTTTTTTATATAACTTAAAATTTTTATTGAAATTTTTCAACTCCATCTGTAGACAACAAGACGTACATATTGATCCATGAGTTACATTGTCCATGAGAAGTCAGCAGTGGAGAATTGGATACAAATGGAAGAAAAAAAAAAACATACATAAAAGAAAAAAATTAGAACAGTCACGGCTGCACGTGTCCAATATTAAGATGACACCTTGAACAGATTTAGAAGAAAGAAAAAAAAGATCTGAATAAAGTCCAATACAAGTATTCTGGACTGTGTCCCATCCAACCACTTGTCCCATTCAGACAAAAAGATGTTTTCCTTCATTCCAAGTCTACGTGTCTTTCTCTCCTTGTTAGGGACGTCTCTGGTGACTTCTAACCAGTCATTTCCAGCTGCTGGCTCGGCCTGGTACCATCTCCTCCTTATTGTTTTTTTTTTCCATGTGACCAGTAATATTTTTGTCAAATATCTATCTCTGACCAGGACATAATGGTTCAAGTTGCCAAGGTACAGAGCACCACATTCTTTAGGTATTTCATGACACAAGATGTCCTCAATTATGTTGTGTACATTTTCCCAAAATGGGTAAAGTTTCTGACATCCCCCCCAAAAAAATATGTGTATGGTTGGCTTCACCTTCTCCACATGCACGCCGACGTGTATGTTGGGAGCCTGTTTGTTTACTTCTTAATTTGGGAGTGACGAAGGAACGGCTCAGGTTTTCCCATCCGAATTCCCGCCATATTCTCGAATTTGTAGTTGTGTGTTGTGTTTCACACGTGTTCTCCCACTCTTCCGCAGTAGTGTGGCTCTTCCATTCATTCTCCCATTTCTCTTTGATATACAGAGTGGAGGTACCTTCTGAGTCTCTTAAATTTCGGTGCAGTACTGAGACTGCTTTCAAATTGGTTCCCTTGTACGTCCTCATTATTACATCAAGTACACATTTCCCACAGATTGTATTTCCTTTATAAAGTAGTCCCGCAACTGTGGAAATCTGAAGTGGTCCTTGTTTTCAAGGCCATAGTCCGTTTTCAGCTCCTGGAAGCTCATTATGTGCCCGCTCTTCACTAGTTTACACTTTACTGTGAGCCCTTTCCCACCCCAGTCCCTGAAGCTGTAGTCCTTCCCACCCGGCTGAAATCCGTCGTCATGAGCAAGCCAGTTTAACAATTTTATATCTCTTTCTAATTTGTGCTGTCTGACGAAATCAAACCAAATAGATAGAATTATTGGGTCTATCCATTCTTGTCATGATTTCATTAGTTTTAGATTCCCAATCAGGGCCTGGGTCGGTGTATCTGCCACCACCCTCTCGATATCTTTCCACTTTGCTTTGTAATTGTTGCCACACCACATAATTGGTGGTCTTAATTGTGCCGCACGGTAATAGTCTTTTAAATTTGGGAGTCCCATACCTCCCTTTTCTTTCCTTAGTTGTAGTGGGCAGTATTTTATCCGTGGTCTTTTACCATTCCAGATGAATCTGGAGATCATTTTATCCCAGATTTTGAACCTTTCCTGTGGGATCTTAATAGGCAGGGAAAGAAAATAATGAAGTAGTCTAGGGAAAATGTTTATTTTAATGACTGCAATTCTTGAGTTGAAATCTAATGGCAAAGTTGACCATCTTTCTATGTCTCTGCCTATCTGGAGATGGATCTGATCAGAATTTGTCTTACACAGGTCAGAGAGTCCTTTCTAGGGGTTACACCAAGATATTCTACACTTTTTGCGTGCCATCTCAATTTGTAGGTTTTCTTGATTTCTTGGGATGGGACAAAGTTAAAGGTCAGAATCTGAATTTATTTTATAACCTGAATGGTCACCAAATTCATTTATAAGGTGCATTAATTGAATAAAGTTTGTGTTGGGGCGGTCTAAATATATTAAAATGTCATCCGCAAATAGACTTCTTATGTGCTCCTGTCCTTTTATATTAATTCTGTCTGATTGCCTGTGCTCACGGTTCAATATGTAGGGCGAACAGGAGCGGGGATAGACAGCATCCTTGTCGCGTACCTCTTTCTAATATTATTCTATCTGTTGGGCTGGTTAGGTTATCATGGCAACTTCAAAAATTGTTACCTAGGTGACGCATTGAGTAGTACTGTGGCAACAATTCTGGGTGATACCACGGTGATGCACTGAGAGTTACCACAGCAATGTGTTGAATGTTGCCATGGTGAACTCTTGAGTGTTACCGCCGTGACCCCTTCAATGATCCGGTTCCGCAATTTAAAGTCCCACAACAACAACAACAACAACAACAACAGAAGTTTTTGTCTGACGAGGAAAGAAACACGGACCGACTGACCACCGACTGCCATCTGAGTCCTCCTGGCTGAGATTAAAGTCTGAACTCTTCACTTTCATCTCAGACCGATCACGAAGCCTCAGAGAATCTAACAGAGAAAACAACTTTTGGGGAACCGGGAGTGAGAGCCGCTCATCCAAATGATTTCAACTCGCCTCTGCACAAGTAATTCCCGTGTGTCGTTTGACATTGATCGGATGAATGGTTGTTTAGATAATGGAGGAGAAGACACTCACTCCGACGGATTGCTGGCATCAAAGACAGACGGACCTCGCGTGGTGGGAGGCAGTGAGTGAGCAACTGAAAATGGTTTTTAAGCTTCCTATCAGCTCCCCGTGACTTCATTCAAATTGGGAGGCAAACATGAAAGAAAATGTTTCCATATTGAAGCTCTGCGAGCAATCTTCACTAACGTTTCTCTGACGCCTTCTAGGTCACAACTCGTTTATGAGCCAATATCAGCAGATGATCGGAGCCTTTCATGTCTGCCGCTGTTTTTTTTTTTTAATTTCTCTACTGCCATGCTGTCTTGTGTGCTCCCATAATGTATGCAGCACATACAACCCAGCATCCCTCCCTCTTGTTTCTGTAATGGGGAATCCTAATTGGACCTCGTGGGATCAAATATTCATTTTCCTTGTAGTCATGCACAGCATATGAATGCATTCTGAGTGAGTGCGTGTGTGTGTGTGTGTGTGTGTGTGTGTGTGTGTGTGTGTGTGTGTGTGTGCTTACACAGGCCCAGGGCAGTTTTTAGGTGGGTCCATTCTGCCACCGTTGGTTACAAACTCCAGCACTTCTTGGTTACTGCGGCTTGGATATGGCATGTAGCCCAGTGAGAAGATCTCCCACAGCAGAACACCAAATGACCTTAGAGAGGCAGATGATGGGAGGGAGGATGAGTTACTTGGGGAGGACAAAAGAAGGTGACACCAGGAAGTCCTAAATTACAAGCATCATCAGAGAGACAAATGACAGAAACATGACACAGAATAAAAACATGCTGGTGATCAAATGGGATGAAGGACGGAGGAAGGTGAAGAACCAGACGGATGGCAGACGTGGAACATAGGAGGTGGAATCACAGCCAGCACGTTTGTCCTCCCTGGGACGGAGAAGTGTGACGGACGCTCACCAGGTGTCTGTTTTGGATGTGAAGATTCCCTCCATGAAGGCTTCAGGTGGCATCCACTTCACTGGCAGCATGGCACGCCCACCCTTCCTGTAGTAGCTTGCCCTGAAAACACACACACACACACACACACACACACACACTGAACCTCATCTAAAAGTTTAAACTTAATTATTTTAATAATTATTGTCCATCATTTGGGCTGCACGGTGGTGCAGTGGTCAGCACTGTGGCCTCACAGCAAGAAGGTTCCGGGTTCGAGTCCCGGCTCGGGCGCGGGATCTTTCTGTGTGAGTCTCCATGTTCTCCCTGTTCCTGTGTGGGTTCTCTCTGGTACTCCAGCTTCCTCCACAGTCCAAAGACATGCAATTTGGGGACGAGGCTGATTGATTCTCTAAATTGACCGTAGGTATGAATGTGAGTGTGAATGGTTGTTAGTCTCTGTATTTTGGCCCTGCGATGGACTGGCGACCTGTCCAGGGTGAACCCCGCCTCTCGCCCGTAGATGCTGGGATAGGCTCCACCCCCCCGCGACCCTTACTAGTAAAGAATAAGCGGAAGACGACGACGATGGATCATCATTTCTAAAGGCAGACCAACAGGTGGATCCCTCCTCTCCTCGGGTACGTGGTGGAGCTCCACACCTCCACCGGACAGCTGAGTGCTAGTTAGCTTAGCTGCAGTGCATGCTGGCAGTGGGGCAGTAGAGAGGGACGTCTCAAAAGTCATCAAATATGTTTTTTAAAATCTAAAACAGTCTTTTACTTCATTGCACTAAACGTTACACATAATCAGGGCTACTTTCTTGACCGGGCACAGCGACCCAACAACCCTTACAAGCCCCAGCGTAACTACGGGGAAAAAGAAACACATTCCAGATATGGAGCTCCAAATAACAGCTCATCCTTTTGAAGCTTATTTTGTTCTAATAATACATCTAACAATGTATCTGATAATGTCTGCTGCTAGCATACACTGCAGCTAAGCTAACTAGCAGTTAGTTGTCTGGAGCTCTGCGATGCACCACAGAGGAGAGAGGAGTCTCTGTTTGTCTGGCTATGAAAATAACAGACAACAACCACAATTCCCAGCAACCTGGCGTGTTGCTTTAAAGTCCTGATGTCATGGCGAGTCCCTTCAATGACGCCATAGCAACGGGAGTAAACACAAACTAATAAACGGCATAAATGCCTTTTGTTTGCTTTCCAATATTTAAAAAGGTGGAATGATGAAATGAACACCAGCATTGCGGCACCATCGCCATGGCAACAACACTGCCATCAAAAGCAGATGTTTAAAAAAAAAAAAAAAAAAAAAAGCCGAATGAAAAATTCTCACATACAGGAATTAATTGTTTGTTGGAAGTTGTATCAGCACTCTGATCCAATCACATTTTCAGCAGCAGGTCGGGGTGGAGGAGTCTCTGAGACGTCCTTATCTGGCTTTCGTGGGGAGAGGGAGATGCTCGCCAGGCCAAGCACCGCCTCAGCCATTTTTAATGCTGTCTAGCGCTGCGTGTTGGTGGAGGAATTATCTGATGCGAGCTCTATCTGGTGGTTGGTAATGATGGAGGTCAGAGCCTGGTTCATCCTGACCCGCCCCAGGCTCACAGAGACAAACATGAACTGGGTGCCGCTCACATCCTCGTTAATCATGAGCTCGCACAGCAAAATGGACGCGTATCAAGAAGCCAGTTAAGTGGTGTCAGCTGTGTATGGCTGGGAAAACATCATTTGGCATTGTTTGCTGCAGCGCAGGAGCACATCTGTTTGCCCACAGTCACTTGCCATAAAAGTGACATTTTTAGCTGTTTGTAAACATGGCAAGTGCACTGTGATAAATAGGGCTGTAATAGCCTGTAGAGTTTGTAACTGGAAGGTTGCCAGTCCAAATCCCTGGGCCATTTGGGAAAGTAAGTCTCTCTTCGTCTTTGCCTTCATAAACTTGACAAGTGAGTGAAGCAGTAACTGCTCTCTGGAGCTGCACATGGCAGCACAGGAAAGGACGGTAATTACAGCAGGCAACTCCCAGGTGCCAGGGAGCAGCAGGTTGAGGAGAGCATCCCCTGGACGATCAAAAGCAAAACAGAGTCCAAGACAGGGTGGCGAACGCATCAAATACAGGCAATTGTTGTGCGGATGAAATGTGGAACAACAAACAGAGAAGATTGTAGTCTTGGCAGGCTGAGCTGCTCACACGGAGCATCCGGAGCCCAGGGGCGCAGACACCAGCGTCAGAGCTGCCTTCGCTCAGCGGGCACGTGCACATGCTCAACGATGGCTGAGAGGAGTGGCCGGGCACGCCTTCAAAAGTAGCACTACTGCAACAACTCCCAATTGAATTGTTATCCTCACTACATCACTCTCCATTAGCATCGAGCTAAATGTACGTGGCTGGCTCATTCTGCATCCTGGAGTCACAAGAAGGTGACACAGGAGAGAAAAACACCCCTGTGAGCTCAGGACGGCGATTAAAGAGAACCTGAGGGGCAAAGACACTCTCTGGGTGAAGCAGCTCCTGGTTCCTGGTGAACTTGGACTCAGGATGGACACACACACACACACACACACACACACACACAAAAAACACTGCTGTTGATGCGGACCAAAAGTCGATAGTGGTTGGCTGTTCAGATACTATAATAATTATGATATGAACTTTCATAGTATTCCATCTTGACCTGAAGCATTGTAGAAACGAAAAATGCGGATAATTTACAGATGGAAAACGTTTGACTTGCGATGACTGTGGTTCAGCAGTTCACCTCCAGCAGCAGCAGCGATATTTCGTACCCTAATTCAAGTTTGAAAGCAACTTGGCAACTACATCTCCACTGCAGGCAGAAAACAAGAAGCTATTTTTAACAAGTTGTAGGCGTTCTCTACATGAAAAAGTCTAGATTTTTAATGTTTGGCGTGCATTGATAGCAGGATAAAAAAAAAAAAAAAAAAACGTCAAAAAAGAAAGAAACACCTCTTCAGGGCAGTGCTTAGATTTGAAATGTCTTTCTAATATTGACAGGTCTTAGCTGACGGGTTCAGCAGAGTTTTACAGCTGAGCTGAGATGTGTACATGCACTTAATCACCGAGGCAAAAATCCCTGATAATCAGTCAGACAATACTGAAGCCCAGCTTCCAAACACCTCCATTAGCTGCATGTTCAGATGTATTGATTAAGAGCGTGAGGAGACGGAGCACCTCTCCATTACACAGCCTGCAGTTCAGACCCACGTTTGAAGTGCTATAGACATCTGGACATATGAAGTGCTTCCGTTTGGAGAGTTTCACTCTTCAGGGCAGTAGCGAGCGGAGGCGAATAGAGATAATATATCTATACTTGGACTATTATTGGCATTGTGAAGTTAGCCTTGAGTACCATTACACCTAATCAATGAAGCAGAGAGAACGATTTCTAGTGGAGTCTTATTCGATCACGTCACAATGACAAACGATTTAGTAACAGGAGTCTTCTTAGTTTAGGGTTAATTTATTTTCAATCCACATGAATTAAACAGTGTTCATAAGACAAGAAAATATGAACGATAACAGACAAACGATGGACAGAGTAGGAATTTTTAAAGTGACACCTCACAACTAAAGTGTTGCTTTTCTGGTACACACAAATAGGTGTGTCATTAGCCATTCATTAGCGTCAAGCTAATATATGTGGCCGGCTCTTTCTGCATCCTGGAGTCCCAAAGGAGTAACGCTGGAGCTCAAGACACCCGTTTGTGAGAACTCCACAGGCGAGCTATCACTGTAAGGCCGAAACTCAACGAGAAGTCCAAGAGTGAAAATCTACAATCCAAGTGAGAGCGTGAGAGTCCCGTCGGTGGCTCCTCCTCTTTCCTTACAGCTTGGGGTTTATAGACGTATTGACTACTTCTGCTAACATCACCAATGCAGCATGAAAGCAGAGCTGCAGACTACCGAGGCTTAAAAACAGTCCCAGGAAAGCTAGGAGGTTTTCTACATGTGTGTTAACTCTCATGAGAGCAAAGGCTGAGAGCTGACGGCGTACAAGAACGTCAGGCAGGAGAACGTGCGCCTGGAAACACGGCACTTGTGTCTGCTCGTTGTGCTGAACGTCTTTGTTCAGTCTGTGTCATTAAGGCAAAGCATGTTTCTGGAAGCATGGCACCATGGAGGCAGTTGTTTACCTCTGGATGATTACCTGCTAGCAGCTATTGTGTACCCAGCTTTTTATTCAGCGCTGCACGGCCAGCGTGCTAGCATGCGGCGCTTTAGATGTGAGAGTCCGCCTGTGGCTCTCCACCCAGAGCACACAAAGCCGACATTGTGTGACATCTTAAAGAAGTTGCATGTCTCTCGTCATGCAAACACGAGGATCACAACATGAAAACAGCAGAATTAACACAGTTAAAGTGCTACTCCGTGCTAACAACCCCAACGCTAATAATCCCAGTCAAGGCTGAATTATGGTGAAGCACCTGAGAACGCCACATCAGCAGTGAAATCAAGCGCTCCTCATCTGGCGCCCTGGGGATACCGTGCAACTGCCTCTGACGGATGTGTCACCACTGCTGCCGACCGCCGAATAAGGTCACATGTTTCCTCCATCTTACCAGCTGGATCCTGCGTCCGTACATGAAACTGTTGCAGCCGTGTTAAAAAGCACAGCGAGACACTGGTGAGGCTGCACATGAGCGAGCGTACACCAGCGTGGTGGAGGGTAAAGGCAGGTTTAAGCCTTGAACAGCCTCAGCCTGCAGTGAAGCAGCCTTCACAAGCACACTGGAATAAAGAGATGAAATAACAAAGAAGCGCTGGGTATCAGGAAACTGTAAGCTGTTTGTCAGGTCAGACAGATGTCTTAATAACAGCAACTCCAAAGGGAACGAGGAGGAAAACTCCGGGATTGTCTACCACTCAATCCAGCTCCCTCGCTACTGTGTTGACTCAGCGCCTTTTGGGGAGACAGTTGGAGGTTAGCTCTTGGATTTAGGCTGGACTGTGGCGAAAGAAGTGTCCCGTGTTGATGTTCAGAGCTGAAGTCAAAGTAGCATGATGAGCTACAGTAGTGAGGGAAGCTGTCACACTCCAGCTGCTGAAACACAACCTTCATCAGGATGCATTAGCTGCTGATGATCCGACTACTGATGACATCATCTGATACATCACCCAACAACACCGACAGCTTCAAGCTGAATGTACGTGGCTGGCTCTTTCTGCATCCTGGAGTCACGAAGAAGTGATGCAGGAGGGGAGAACACATTTGTGTGCTCGAAACATCTCGTGGGGAGCACTTGGAAGACAAAGAACACTTTTTGGGTGAAGCGCAACTTCCCTCTTATGAGTTGTTATAAACCGCAGCTGCCACGCTTCTGTCCACGGACATCTTAGAATGAGTCTGTTTAAGGTGCACTGCTTTCACTCAGACAGACTCTCTCTCCAGATATGTCTTTATGTTGTTCTACTGAGCCCGGTCCACATTTAGAACCAGCCATGTCACAGACGTACCTGTAAATGTCCCGAGCCATCCCGAAGTCCCCGATCTTGGCCACACGGCCCGGTCCTTTGCAGGTGAGGAGACAGTTACGAGCTGCGATGTCCCTGAAAGAGGAGGAAATGCACACAGACTGTAACACTGCTACATGCACTTAGAACACACTCCTACAGCTCTGCACCGGCCTAGTCTCTTCAGAGGTTCATCAAAGTTCATCATATCTCGCTGAAACACCTACAGATGCTCCCTGGTGTGAGCCGGAGTTCATTGTAACCGGCACGTTGCCCCGGGCGAGCTGCTGAAGTGTGACGCTTCCTACGGTGCTTTCATGACTCGGCCCACTTGGTGCATCCAGAGAATCAGCGTACGCAGGCAGAGAAATTCATACGTTTCATATTTGCACGGCGCTTGTGTAGTTCACACAGCACGTCAGACTCCCGTCTAAGAAGTGACGTTGTGAGGGCGATGCTCCTCATCGCACAAGTGGGTTCTAGGGTCGATAAATACCCTGAACTTAACATCAAAATAGCAGCATGTGACAAACTAGATCATGAGACGGAGAAGACCGGGAGAAACACACACCCACATACACACAACTAGCAGCGGCAGTGAGCTCTGTGTGTGTGTGTGTGTGTGTGTGTGTGTGTGTGTGTGTGTGTGTGTGTGTAGACAGCGATGTTGTTTTGATGTTTTGCCCCCGTGTTCTGATTAACTAGGATATGAAATGACACAATGAGGATAAAGTAATAGTTCAGACTGATTTAAACTGAGGGCTCTCAGAGACGCGCGCTACTCTACATGCTGGCCCACTTCATTGTGCCAGAAGAGTTTAAAATGACGCAACAAGCTTATATACTCAATATTTTAGTAGGAACTGAAATCACTAGTGACCACGTTTGCTCCTCAGCTGATCTCAGAGGATTTTTTATTTTTTTTTTTTTAATGCCTCGATGTCGGTGACAGCTGTTTTCCTGCTTTTCGTCCATCTCATCCTCATGAACACGATGTCTTAGGAACGTCCTGAGACAGTAACACCCGGGCTGGGACACGAGGAAGAACTGAGAAGATTTTGGGGGATCGAAGGTCACTGACAGGAGTTAAAGAGAGTCAGTTCACCATTTACCAAAGCAGACAATGAGCTGCTGGATCACGCCCAGCTCTCCTAGTCTTATTTCCTGGTCTAGAGGTAAAACAATCTTTCCAGGGAGACTGGAATATTTGTAGCAGCATGACTACAATCAGCATGAGGGAAGGTGCTCGTGCTCGTGCGCGCGCGCGCACACACACACACACACACACACACACACACTTGGACTACTAAATCCAAGTAGTCCTTGTTTAATGGCTTGGAAGAATTCATGCTAATGATTTGCTTTGGCTTGTAGGCAAGGACAAGCTTTGAAATGCAGCTGTAGCCGTCTCAGTGTGAGTGGGGCCTTCAGGGAAGGACACGGCGCTGCTGTCCCTGCAGCACCGTGACGTGAGAGGAGCCTCTTATTACAACAATGCTCACTGGCTTCATGCAGTCGTTTTATTTACAGGGAGTTTAAACTGTAGCCTCAAGAGCCGTTTCCTGCAGCACTTAGACAACAATCGGTGTCATTTCAACACCTGAGGTTACATTACAGTACCCAGCTGCACTCAGCACTCTACTGTTACAGTTCACACTGAGTACCAAGCCTACAGTAAAAGAAAGTAAATAAGAAATTAAAAACAGATAAATAAACACCAGCACAAAAATGAGCAGATTCATTACACCTGCTTTAAACAGCCCCGGAGTCGGGGATGTGGCGGCGCTCACTTCAAACAAACACACAGTTGAGACGCACTGGTTTGCTACACGGTCACACGCTGGTGATACTGGTGGATCTGTGTGGCTGCAAAAAACACACAAAAGACCAGAGCAAGTTCTTTTTCCAGACAGAAGCAACTCTGGAATTTCAGCGGCTAGAACTCGGAACAGCTTATTTTTCAGCCCAGTAATCACCTGCACAAAAAAAATTCTGCGTTTCCTGGCCGCCGGCTACAGTTCCATTCCTCACCTGCTCCTTACTCCAGTGAACACACCTTCATGAAAATTGCAACCAGCTTCAAGGACAGGATTAGGATGAATTCTAATCCAGGTGTGAGGCTGGAAGGAGGCTGCGTGGAAGCTGGAGCGCCACTCGAGGAGCGTCTGCCATTAGGTGGATTGATGGGCCTTTACTGGTGCAAACAAGCTTTAATAGGCCTCGTTTGTCATTGGCCAACACGTCAGGGGAGAGACGTGAAGAAAGCCGCTGGACCTCCATCATCTTGATATGATTGTTGTAGCAATTGTGACGTTTTTTCCCATTTTGTGTCATACTTGAACTGGATCAGCCATATATGTGATCAAGAGGTTCCAACAAATGCTGTTAAGACTCTTGAATCTGTTTCCGTGTGCGTGGATACACAGGACGCTTTGTTGCCACCTGTCTTGGATACAGACAGTAAACCGTCTGGTTGCTCTGATGCAGGTCTGTTCAGATGCTGGATGAGTCACAGGGCCTCCGATACAACACGTCCTTAAATGTTCGTCCCTGACGTTTGAGCGTCGGCATGTGGAAAATGTGTAGCAGTCTGCTGAAGTACCTGTGTATGAACTGGTTCTCCTCCAGATACTGGCAGCCCTTGGCAATGTCTCTGGCCACGTTGAGCAGGTCCACCATGGTCAGGCTGGACGGGTGCTCCTGATCAAACAGAGAGAGACCCCGGATGAGAGTCCATGAGAACCTCATGGGATTTCTCCAGGCATTAATCCACCCCTCGGTGGAAAAACTTGAGATTTTGATTTTAAAGAACGTGAAACCACGAGTGAATGATCTTATTTTGAAACATGAACACGGTGGTATTGTTGAAGGTCACATGTCTCACCAGGCGGGGTCTGGTCTCCCTCAGGAAAGACTTGAGGTCTCCTCCGGTCATCAGCTCCAGCAGTATGAACCGGGGCATGGCGTGGAGACTGACTCCTACACACCTGACGATGTTCTGGTGGCTGAACTTACTGCAGGAGGAGAGAGAAACATGGCAGCCATGTCTTTGTTTGACTGCACCAGTGGATGGGTTGAGTAGAAGACCTACGGGGTCGTTCTTACCTGATGATTAGAGCCTCCATGAGGAAGTCCAGCTCATCCTGCTCAGAGCAAACCTCAGGAAGGGTCTACATGGAGAGGAGAGCAGTCAGACTAGCAGTGATGGAGCAGTTGTGTTACATAAAACTAACTGGAGCCATTTTCTCAGGTGTCCTGAGGAACTAAAACAGTGCAATAAGACTTCTCTACCTGATTCAATCAAAGTCTGACATTTGGAGCGGGGAACGCACCTTAACTGCCACCTGAAGTGGACTCGCTTCACCTGGTATCCCCACCGCCAGACCTTCATACACCTCACCAAACGCCCCGTGACCCAGACCCCTGGAGACACACAGGCACTTTCATTATTTATTCATTTAGGCTTCAAGCTCACACGGCAGGAAGTGAGGAACATAAATAAATATGCCTGTGTGGAAAGAATGAGGTACAAGCTAAAGGTCAGAGGTTATTCAAACAGCATGGCAGAGATAATAAATAGAAAGTTCACCATCTTCTCATTCCACAAAGGTAAATAAGTGTCTCCTGGTGGCATCACACTGCAGATATCAGAGTGTGTGTGGGTGAACTTTGACCCTGGCCAGCAAGTGCCCTTGAGTCATTGCTTGAATACATTTACATGCTGAATGGAGAAGAATAATGTCGACTGGACCAAGAATGTATCACAGAGAATGAAGCAATACTTCAACCAAAAGGTGAATTTTGCCTTTTCCAGTAATCACTAACAGGTGTCTTGGCTAAAGAGGACATGGATTTGAGAGCTTGTAAACTGACATTTACGGGTGGCTGTGCTGTCGTTAGCTGTCATTAGCTTGAAGCTAAACATGCGTGGCTGGCTCTTTCTGCAGCGTGCAGGTGATGCAGGAGGTATAAAACATCTTTGAGAACTCCAGACAGCATTTGTGGGTCAAGAAAGGCTGAGAAATACTTTTTGGTTGAAGTATCGCTTCAAGAGCCAGACTTGAACAACAGGCTGCACTGCGACTCCACACACGCGTCTGATTATTTCAGTGTAATATTCATGAACTACGTTGCGTCGTTTGTTATGGAACATGAACGGGTGCGTGAACCTGGTGAGGGAGATGTTGCGTCGCGGTACTTCCTTCAGGTCGTTGACCGAGGCCGTCTTGCCGGCGAAGCAGTAGTTGGGGTTGTAGTCGGTCATGATGGTAGAGGCCCGCAGCTTACTGAGCTTGCAGTCTGGACTCTGCAGCTCCAGCTGAATAGACTGCAGCTCTGTATGTTTGCGCCTGTACACTAAAGAAATTGAAGGACAGGCACTCCATGACTGAATTATCCACTTAAACAAAAAAGCCCTCGTCCTTGCAGAGAATCATTGACTCTTCTTTGTCTATCAGAGTTCCGCTTTGTCTCTCTAAAATGTTCAGATATATTTCACACACATGAAATGGGTGACGTAACTCACAGCGACCATGACTACACACTGCTTTCGCTTCCTCGTCTTTATAGAAACGCAGGAGGGAAGAAATTGTCTCTCTCTCAAACTTTCAACACAACATGACAAACGTGAGCGCCAGCGGCCTTGGCCTGCTCTGTGGACACATTAATTGTTTGTTTGTTTGTGTGTGTGTGTGTGAGAGTGAGAGTTAATTAAGGGGGTTAAGCAGCCATCCATCATTAGCGCCATCCATTAATCACAGGTTCTGTAGTCCCTCACCTCCTGCCTCGTTTGCTGATTTGTGTGCGACAGTATGTGTGGCTCTACAAGTGTATTTATGTGCGTGTGTGTGTGTGTGTGAGAGAGAGAGAGAGAGAGAGAGAGAGAGAGAGAGAGAGAGACAGAGACAGTGAGAGAGTGTGTGTGCATGTGGGGGGTGGAGATGATGGTTCAGTGAGTACAATACAATAGTCTGGACGATGGTGAGCAAACTGCTGGCCACGAGCGTCACTTCCTGTTTGACTACGATGAGCTTAGAAATGTCTCAGAGGGACCATTGGAGAGGCATGTGTGTGTGTGTGTGTGTGTGTGTGTGTGTGTGCGTGTGTGTGTGGTTTGGAGAGGGAGCAGGAACCTGGCTAACGTGAAAAAAAAATGTCTGAATTTCATTACCCGCTCATTGCATCAGCCACATACAGAAAGAAACAATGTGGAAGTGAAGGGCCAGTCCACCTTTTCTCTCCCTGTCCTGTAACTCTACCATGTAAAGCGTCCTTGGGTCTCTCCACTGTTGCTATGAAGCTTTTGGAATCATTATCAACAGGGGACGGGCTGTTTGGGAGATTATTGTGGCAGTTTTCTTTAGTTGTAACGGTTAGCAGGCAGGCTACGTACATGACGGGACCAGTCAGGTCAACAAATTCAAGTAGATGCCAAAGCTTGTCAGAAGAAGACGAAGAAGAAGAAGAAGAAGAAGAAGAAGAAGACCTAAACCTAAACCCCTGTATCTCCTCAAAGGACGCTGATTAGTCGCACCGGCGCATCACCTGATGCCTGATGAGGAAGTTTCTCAGGTGTAACGGACATTGGGACTCATCCGTGAAATGTTTTTATGTGTAAATTTATGCTTCAGCCTCAATTTAAGCCTGATGGCTATCTGTACATCAGCTGTCAATCAGGCAGGCTGAGGAAGGAATTACACAGCCATCAGGCTTTGCTTCCTGCCTGTAAGACTACACTGAGGGTTAAAATTTCTCATGTGTGCCAGAGCAAATGCGTACAAGTAGACGTTGCATGAATGAGGCCAGTTGAGCCTGTGACGGTTGTGACTCCTCCCACTCATCTGGTTGATAAATGGTATCTCATCCTTCCTAATTAAAACCTTGTGTAGTCTTTTGTCCAAATTAACTTCATCTTTGGATTGGAGTCACGAATGGAAGCCGGACTGCAGCTGAGACGTTAATGAGCTCTTCACAACTATCAGAAGACGAGAGAACCTTCGCTAAAATATGCACTGAAAAGGAAGATGTGCGCGGTTGGACAGCAGGTGTGTGACGGTGGAGATACGAGTCCAATTAGAGCCGCTGTTTTTGAACAACACTCACTTATCATGACTCCAGACACGGCCAGCAGCAGGGCGGCGATGAGGGCCGAGGTTCCCACCGACAAACCCAGCGCCAGGTGGGAGAGGGAGGGCCGGGGCGGCGGCGGCGGCAGCGGGTACACATCTGCCAGACAAGGAGAAACAACAGTGTTGCACAGTTGTTATCTTCCCCAGAGGAGTATTAACATTCACTTTGCCACTCTGATCCCAAACTTAATTAATGATGTGAAAGCGATGACACAACAGAGCTGAGGAGCGGCAGTGCATGCAGATTCCTCCTCTGTGCAGAGAGCAGATCTCATCTCTCTCTCTCTCTCTCTCTCTCGTCAAAGCCGAGGAACAAATCTGCCCACCGAGAGGGACCATATTGAGCCGGTGACCTTTACGACCCGGCATCGTAGAATTATCTTGAGCATGTCAGGGCTGAGGATAGATTGTCATATCATCAGAGCAAGGAGGCTGTCTAGGTTATTAAGATATTATTGAGATGGTAATAGCCCTGTTATTCTGATTCTAAAGATAAAGCTTCATCCTTCTATATTAATTCATTTCAGATTAATATTCATGTATTCTTTATTTATCTGAGATTAGGAATCATAACTCAGGAGGCAATTCTGGCTCCTCAGGAGGACTGGGGGGGTCGTCTACGTTCCCTTGCGACAGCTCATGCCCGCTCTGGGGTTTGCAGCCAACCTTGAGTGAACAGGAGGAGCCACTTGCATGAACTTGAGGTCATTAATCCCATTATGAGGCAGATTCAGGAAGTGTTGAACACCACGGGAGCATCCAGGGAAAACCTTTTATCCCAAATCCTTGACATGATAAGAGGGTTTATCTGACTGTAGCACAGAGATAAAGCACAAATCACCTGGAGCTGGCCTCCACTGCTGGAGTTACGGGAGATTCATCGCAGATAGATTTCTAATTATGATGAATGATTAAGGCACTATTATCCTGAGATAAAGATTCAATAAAGTTTAAAGCCTCCCAGGCTGAGTTTTGTGGCAGAATTCATTATCTAGTCACTCGATTACAGGTGCACTTACACCCGCTCATTCCCACGTTTGGGCTCATTTGTGTGGAAGACAGACATTACATCATCGAGTGTTTGACACACCTGTAGCGTTGATGCAGGACACGCCGTCCGGCGCCAGGATGAGGTCATCCTCACAGTAGCAGACCACCTTCTCCTTGATCTCCAGGCACTCACCGCTCTCACAGTGGCTGCAGTTCTGAACCGGACTGATGATCACCTCTCCGTCCCACTCCATAGCTTCACACACACACACACACACACACACACACACACACACACACACACACACACACACACACACACACACACACACACACACACACACACACTAGCATTAAAAGTAAAGTATGAGGAGGTAGAAAATATTCCTTGATAATATTGACAACAACAACAGTCTCCGCGTGTTGTTTGGTTTGAGCGGTGGTGATGTTCTTCGGGCCGGTGTGTCTTCAATGAAGGTCATCCAGTGGAGGGTCGCTGTGATGGAGTTGAGCCCTTAAGTACGGCACGTTAAAACGCTTCATGTACCACCTATATTTAGCTTGAAGCTCATGGCGCCCCCCAGCACTCTGGACTCACAGAGAAGTCCTGCAGCGTCTCTGACGTGTTCACGAGCTCAAGACTCCAGTTTGCGGGTAGTTGAAAGGCAAAATTTGAGTGAAGCATCTCTTTAGCTGGTAACGTTGGAAACAGGAGCTGCTGCAGTGAGAGCAGGTGAACTCCAGCTAACCTTCCTGCTAGGAGGGGACAGCATTTAAAGCCTCCCGCCAACTTTGATATATACTGAATAAAACCACTCCAACTTTTCTATTTCCTATTTCATGGATACGCTCCTGCTGGTGGTGTTTGTCAGCACTGGAAACCATGAAAATCTTCCCCCAAAGATCCATATCAGCAGTGCGAGAGCCTGTAAACACGCTTCCACCACATGAGACGGCCAGCAGAACAAGTCCCCTGGACTTTCTTGTCACCTGCAGCTTTGTTACATGTCATGACCAATAAAATGGTGTGATTGCAGCACGCCAGCTGAGCCTGCTCTTCATAATAAAGGGCTGAGAGCTTGTCATTTTACCCCTGATTGTGAGTGCAGGTGATTTTATCAAACAATTTGCTGCTGCTTCTGGCATGAACATCTGCAGGCTGTCTACCGCACACAGAGCAAAGAAGATCAGACTTTTTAGCTTCTTTAAAAGACTCTAAAATGTCAACTACAGCAGACGGAGATTAATATGAATGAGTTATGGGCTGCTGCTGAAAGTGTGTAGTAAGCAAAGCAAATGCACTCATCTGCAGTATCTTCTGTTATTAGCTTTATGAATACAAATATATAAATCATGCATGCAGAGACCAGAGCAGAAGAGCACAAATGTGTTGAATACAGATGTTAAGGGCGCGCGGGTGCGGACAAAACGCCTTCATTTTAATTCAAGGACGTCGTTTCCACATGTTCTTATGGTGATGCACCGGCGGCGCCAGCAGACTTTCTCCACCAAGGAAACAAAGCAACGATGGATTTCTCCTGAGGAATCATTTCGACCACGAAGGCGGAACATCGACGGAGCTCTCCTGACCTCTAATTACGTGCGCGTTTCTCGTCTGGATGCTGAGGAAACGTCACACGTGAAACTCTCTGACTGGCTTGAATGCAGTAGCGTCGCGAAGCGCTCGCCTTTGTCAACATTACTGGAACGTTTTTTGATCCTTTCTGGTCTTTCAGTGCACACAGCGGTGTTGTCAAGCTTAACCCGCTGCTTCTATTTGAGCTTGTGATCAAGCTCGCACAGCTCAAGCTGGGAAGGAAATGACTGGTGAAACCCTTTCTGATTACAACTTCAAACCTCAGAGGCCCTCAAACACGACCTTTCCATGGATTATACTATTTGAGGACATCAAACTACTGATATTACATGCTGATATTCCATGGCGGATGCTACCATAAGAATTCAGGCCTTTTACTCTCTCAGTCTGGGCCGGTCGGTCCAGTTCCCTCTGCAGGAGCACAGGACAGACGTATAGACGTATAGATGGAGACGGCACATCTCTGATGTTTGTTTTTATTATCTGCCGTAATGCCAAGATTAGATGATGCGTATCGATAGAAGCTTGAATTAATGAGCAGAGACGAGTCAACAGATTTACACCAGATGAGTGGATTAATTCCCTGTCTAAAGCTGCTAATCAATACAATGGTGTGGTATTTCTTTGGCAGAAAGGACAAACTGCCTCTGTACATGTTATCAAATCCTCATTCTCATCTTTACAACTCTATATTCATGCGCAGTCAAAGCCTTTAGCGAGCATCGCCACAAGGAACAGCAACTGAAAGCGGATTTCTTCATCATTCTGTGAATTACAAGTGAAATCCAATGCTGAATGCACGTTCCTGGACTGCTGACTCGTCATCCTTCTCATCGGTACCTTTCAGAGGGTAGAGGAAGGGTTCTCCCTCGGGGCCGAGGAAGGACGTGCCGTCATCGCCGTCATGTTTGGGGTTGTTGTGCGTGGACGTGTTACCACCTAGAAAGGGCACCCACAACATAATTAACACATGGGAAATCCTCCTCAGATGAATTCCTACCTGCTACTTAATATTCTGTGGTAGCTGACATTTAAAACACACGACGAATGGTGTTGAATTCCAGTCAGGCTGTCGCTGTCGCTGTGTAACATGGAGGGCTGTGACGGTTCGCATATTCTGACAAATTTCAGTCCTTCGCTTTGGGATGCATGTGTGCCGAGCTAATGAAGTGACAAATGTTTGTGCTCATTTAAATGCTAAACTTTCTCAGTTTGTTCAGCCGTCCCACCAAGCATCCGCAAACAGAGATAAACGAGGATCATTAAAGTCAAGTCTTTTACTTAAGTGACAGTGGACAAAGACAAGTGGCTCGGGTGAAAACTTTATCTTTATGTTGTTTGCTCGCAATCAGTGTAGCGGCTTGTGTGTTGAACTTCACCTGAATGTCAACATCATTATTACATCGTTAGTACTTTACCCAGTTCTCGTGGTATTTACTGTACAGCAGCCTCTCGCTAACAACTCACACCAGGCCAGCATAATAACAAACCTGTTTTTATAGCGCTGGATATGCGAGAGGAAGTACAATCAATATTCTAAATGTGGCATCGTAAAGCTTTACTTCATCCAGAAAATGTGTTTTACCTTTCAGTTACTCGCTATTAGGCACCTTGAGCTCGCAAACACTTTCCTCCCATCCTGCCTCATTTCTTTGTGACCCCAGAATGCAGAAAGAGCCAGCCACGTGGTACACCTAGGTCGGCGTGACCAGCTAGCAGTCGAACCATCCTGCTTACATGCCTTCACTTTGGCGCTGAAGCGGAAGTGATGTCATTTGTTTTCCGATCTAACCCTAAGGGTTAATGGATTTCTGCTGTCGCTGTTGCTCTCAGCTCTCAGTCCCCATTAGATTCAAGCTAAATACACGTGGCTGGATCTTTCTGCATTCTGGAGTCACAAAGAATGTCTGTGAGCTGAAGACACCTTTTTATGAGTACTTGAAAGGCAGAATGCATTTGAGGGAAGTATCATTTCAACGGTTCCGTATTTTAGTCATCACTTATTTAAGGATATTCCTGTGTAATTAAGTGAGTCGTACTTTATGTAAGTAGTTGCAGCACACTTGTTTCTTTGCCTTCTCTATGCTGTGTACAACTCACAGCCGACCCAGTTTTCTACTGAGGATCATTAAGTTCCTCTCAGCGATACACATTCAGGAGATCGGCTTTATTATTTAATGAAGCCGAGTCTCAACACTCCATGGCTCAGTTGGTCACAGGAACTGCAGATGTTTCACCCTCACCATCGATTATATTTGGCTCTTCAGGTGTCTCGTACTAACCTCTGTAGCCTCCGCCGCCGCCCCCGGACATGCAGCCGCCGCCGCCGCCCCCGAAGCCGCCTCGGGTCTGCCAGAACTTCTGACAGGCCTGCCCTCCTTGGCCCCCCAGAACCAGAGGTCTGCCACCTTGACTGAGGGGAAAACTGTCGTTCCATCCTCCGCCTCCACCTGCCGCCGAAACACAACAGACTTTAGCTACTGTTTGTGTGTGTGTGTGTTTTATTTGTGTCTGTGAGACAGAGGGAACCAATACAGATGCAAAGAAAGATCTGTAAAACAATGCATCAAACACACATTGAACAAAAAAGAGAAAAATGTACACACATGAACACACAGGTGATGTCACAGTCCAACACCAGCAACAATGCTGTCTCCAGCAGAGGCCACAAAACCCTCAAACACCCTCAAAAGCTGGTGACTGGAGACAGAGACGCAGTTACAGTTATTTACAGTTACGTAACTAATCCTTCCATGTTTCTTAGCACTAGCCAAGTTAATGTTCCCTTTTTATTTTCCTCCGTCCCATCTGAGGCCTGAGAGATACAAACAAGGGAATAAAACAACAACAAAAAACACATCTCCACACACGCAGCAACCCTCCCTCAGACACACTGAATATTTCATCTTTAAGTCACCAAGTTTCCTCAAAAGTAAACATTGGGCTTTGTGAAGATGTAAAAATCTATATTTGATATTTTCCAGCCTGAATAATGGAACCGGCCATGTGCATGGACGTAACATTACACTGGTGGACTGGAGCATGTCGTTCTGCCCAGAAATGAAAGAGAACAAAGTGCTTGATATCAGGACTGATGAATGGGCCGGAGTAGGAGCCAAAGCACAAACCCTGGCACGTAGCGGAGGAGTGTGAGCCAACAACATGTATTTTCCCTTTCAAGCACTCACAAATAGGTGTCTTGAGCTCACAAAGACTTTTTCCCCCCTTATTTGTGACTCCAGAGTTCTGTCAGAGCCAGCCATGCTCATTTAGCATGATGCTAATTGAGACTTACGGCTAACAACAGCAAAACTGAACAAAAATGCTCATTTACAAACTTTTAAAAAGTGTATCATCTGGTATAATCCACTAAGATTTGAGCTAATAACAAGCAAACAACTCCAGGTCTGCCAGAGAGCGTGAGCAGCTGACACGTGCAGCTGAACCAACGTCCAAGACAAATACACGCGGCTGGAAGTTTCAGATTCCTGGACAGAGAACAAAGAGGAAATGCAGGAGGAAAAACGTGTCCTCATGAGCTCAAGACTTGTATTTGTGAGTACTCTAAAGGCTTTGATGAAGTATCACTTTAATGCTGAAGTACAGGCAGATACATAGAGAGTAGTCCTGAAGCAGAAATGAGACACACACACACACACACACACACACACACACACACACACACACACACACACACACACACACACACACACACACACACACACACTCTACAGTGCTGGATTGGCTTTTTCTTGGTTTTTTAATCTTCTCTCATCTATTTAGTCTCCTTCTTAAACTTTCTCTCCCTTTCACACCCCCCCCCCCCCCATGTTCCTAACCTACGCCCAGAGTACTGACCCAAACACACAAACACAAACACACAATGAACGAACAACACTTTGTATGACTACACACATACAGCCAGCCCACTGCACACACATACTGAGCATCAGAAGACTCGGAGTGTAATGTACCGGCTGCGTTTGACTTCCCGTTGCGACCCGGTTGGTTCAGTTCATAGTCCATCTGCTCCAGCTGGGTCTCTGATTGGCTGCTGTAGCCTCGGCCACCTCCCCCAGCCGCGACGACGAGGGGGCTGTACACGCCTCTCTCCACCTGCAGTCGTGTTTATGTAAAGTTGCATCTCATAGCTGTGCCAGCACTCAGAAGACCACAGGTTAACTTCTGTCTGCAACATCGCAGAAGTCCGAATTCATTTCTATTCATCACCGTTCCCGATGTAACTTCTTACCTTGAACACATATGTAGCCCCGCCCCCTCCTCCGCCGCCTCCCTTCACTTGAGTTTTGTTCACCATGGGGCCGCTCTGTTCCAGGCAGATCTTATTCAGTACGGCGTTGGACTGCGGGAGGGAGAGAGGAGAAGGCTGAGCCCAAGCATGGCTCCAGAATTTGTCCTGGAGAAACTTCTGACTTGATGTGAGAGACTGAATGAGCTCACTGAGCTGGTGAGACAGCAACTCAACAAACTGAGGTTTTTATCATTCCTTCATACATGTTCATGTCATCAGGCGTCTGTACTACAAGCCAGGATTAAGAGGGTTAAGCGAGGGAACACCGAGGTCAACCCAGGAGTTACAGTACTACAAAAATGGATGACTTTCCAGTCTAATATATCACCGTGGCAACATGCGCTCCAGAAATAACCAGCTTCGGTTGCAGGCTAAGAGATAAGAACACACAGAAGCAGCAGCACCACCTTCAGCACACAGATGGTGGGAGGGTCTTTCAGGTGTTTGGTTTTTCCTGGTGAGCTCATCGCTGAAATAAACTGACAAATCCGTTTATTTGACTGAGGTAGAGAATTATTTACTGCTCATTTGCCAGTTAGCAGAAGCAGTGATGGAAGGGAACTAAGTGTTTTTACTCAAGATTAAGTACAATGTTCTCCTCTCACTGTCTGAACCTCACTCTTTCTGACACCCATGCACACACACACACGCACACACACACGCACGCGCTGTCACTCATTGCTACCACAACTCCCTCATCTGTCTGAACTGAAAGCTCTGAGGGGCTCAATGTGAGGAGGAGGCGGGACTTTGGTGACTGTGATTGACATGTAAAAGGGGTAAAAAGCAGTGCATCCAAAAGTTTGACAAGAGTTCTTCTTCTTCTTCTTCTTCGTCTTCTTCTTCTACTCTTCAGCCATTTCTGTCACTGCAGCCTCTTACTTTAAAATTGAGTGTGTGTGTGTGTGTCGGAAAGAGGAACAGAACAACTGAAAGGTGTGTGTGTGTGTGTGTGTGTGTGTGTGTGTGTGTGTGTGTGTGTGTGTGTGTGTGTGTGTGTGTGTGTAGAGGTGCAGGTAATTGCCAGGACAAGGGTGCACCATTTCCTTCACCAGAGGGAGGCTAGGTGTGAAGGGAACACTCTACAGCTCGAGTCACTTTCGGAGCGGCCCTTGGCGGAACGTCTCACTGTCAGCGCAGGAGAAATAAGAGGAGCCTTGAATGACTTCAGTCCCCCTTCGGAACGGCTCAGTCCCTCTCTCCTGTCTGTCCTGAGCTCCTCAAGACACACTGCGTTTAAAACTTAAAACTGAGTGACAGCGTTGAGGACCCCTGTCTTAGATACACACTCTGCCTCTAGAAAACAAACTAAAACACATCAGGCACTTGGACCACCTGATGTCCTCCTGCAGTGAAACTCCTACATCTCTTTGTCCCTCCAGAATGCAGAGAGAGCCAGCCATGCGTATTTAGCTTGAAGCTAATGGTGACTGATGGTTAACGACAGCAGCAGCAGCATCATCTGGTATCATCCGTGTCTTCTTCATGAGGGCGTATGCTCAGTAATCCACAAACACTTTGATTTGAGTTCAAAACAAACCACACCGCTTCTGGTTTGGCGCGTCTTCGCGTTGGTCTGACTGAGACCACCTGCCGCATTCATTCAAAATAATTGGCGCTCGACTGTGCTCGTGCGTTACGATCCCTTATTCTCAGGCTGGGTGCTGAGACGGATCCACACCCAGACTGCATCAAGAGTGGTACTCTCTTTCATTAATTGTTCTAAAAACATTCGTTCTACTAATTAATGCCAGGTTTGATGTGGATCCGTCATTTTCTGCACTGATGGATTCAGTTTGTTAAAGAGTGACTTGATTACTGCAGTTTGGAAAAGACCCTTGAGAGTCATTAAGTGTTGACTGCCCGTTGCCAGGCAACTAAAACTCTTTTTACTGTGGAAGTCTAAAGGTAATAAATCATGGCAACATGCAGACATTTGAGATGGAAGAACAATTTTTCCAAGAGTTGTGGTATAAAAACGAGGCATCTTTATCAGACCAGTGGAACACTGAGCAAAGATGATGGAGGCTACTGCTGAACATCGGCAGGTGAATCAAACTGGCCAACAGCAGTGAGTCACCTGCACGCTTCTCTGCAGAACACAACCACGCAAGGGGAGACTCTCAAGAGTTCTAAGGTGCGAATGTGAGTCTGTTTCCGTGCGTGAGCCCTGCCATGGACCGGCAACCTGTCCTGGCTGTACCTGCCTCTCTCTGGATCAGCCCTGCAAGCCCTCCAACCCTGAACACGATAAGATGGACAACGTGGGCGTGACCCTCCTGTCTTCGCCCACTTCAACCTGCCCACCAGCTCCACACTCACCCTGCTCTCCACTGTAACCTCATCACCTCCTTTTCTTAAGACCCCGTGGCTGCGTTTGCATCCAGACTTGAACGATCCTCAACACTGTGGACTCGACAGCTAGAAATCCATTTAGATTTCGGTAAATACTTCACGTCTGGTGCCAGGTCTCAGCTTTCTTCCTGGGTTGTCAGTGGCAGGGCAGCTTTTCATTTCTGAATGTTTAAAATGCGGGTGACGAGTGGTTTCACAGGTAGCTGGAGGGACAGTGAGATTTTAATCCGGTTGTTGTGAACTTGGAGGGGAAGAATGCCACGAGTCTGCCAGCGAAGAGCGACGGATCAGAATGGATGACACCTCTGGCAAAAGAAGACGAGGAAGCTCGCTGCCAGACCCTGTCACAGATGAAGTGACACAAGTCAAAAGTGAGATCCTGCATGTCGGAGCCGCCACGACCAGCAACGCAGAAGTCAAGACGACATCATCCAGGACCAACTGTTGTTCCAGCTTCCACCGTGTTAAAGACTTTCAGAGTATCAAAGTTATCCTGCTGAGAGGGTGTTTGCACTCCTTCAGCTGCTAATCGCAGTTTTAGTCTCCCTACATTGACACCAAGAAATAAAAAAGAAATAAGGACTCCTAATTCATACAGCTGAATGTGTTTACAGCTTCTTTACTATGAATCCATTAGATAAATCTAAATGATAGTGATAGCTTTTTGCTATGAAAGGTTTATGTTACTTTTTAACATTAATGTAATGAGAGTTGCCCTCTGGGGGACAATGAACTGACTGACTAAACACTGCAAAAAAGTCCAAGTCTGGCCAAATACTGCAGTTTGTCCATGGAACATTTCCCTCTTACATCGGGTTTGTTTTGATGAACAATGTGGTAACACGTTTATGCATAATAAGCATTTATTAATGCTCTCTGAGACCTGTTGTTGGTATATGAAGTGTCAATATCACAGACTTTTTGGTGCTGACTTACGTTGGGACAGGCGTCCTCTCCCCGCTGTCCCACCAGGATGTGAAGCAGCTGCCCCTTCCTCAGCAGAAAGTCTCCAGTGATGTAGACGCCCAGAGATCTGCTCATGGCCAAAACACTGCGACCGCCAGCTGCACCGTAGGCCGTGATCCTGAGGTTACGAAACACACGCATGAACGCAAACAACATAAAGATAAAAAAAAACATAATTAGCAGGGTGATTACCCTCACAAGGCAGGAAGTAGATGGTTGAAGTTCACCAGCATTTCTCTGGTTTCTCCCAACAATTAATGCAGCATTTAATGGATATTCAGAGCTGTACAACAGGTCAGAAATAACCCGAGGCAGACCAACGCTCTCCTATATTACCACTTCATGAGTGCACGATATTAAATAACCTAAATGAATTCTGGAAGCACTGGCACACACTTTCACTCTGGGTTTTTAATAAAAATATTTGACCTAGCAGTGTGAGGGCGACACACTCACAAAAGCAAACATAGGATACACATTATAGTCTCTCACACACACACACACACACACACACACACACACACACACACACACACACACACACACACACACACACACACACACACACACCCCTTTGTAGCAGAAGACACTCATTTCAAATGCTCCAGTTTTCTAGCCGGGAAGAAAAAAACAACTTGATTGGTTTTTGGGAGCGCTTCGATATTTCTCTTCCCTGGTGGTTGTGCTCGGTAGAGAGAGAGAGAGAGAGAGAGAGAGAGAGAGAGAAGGCTGCCCGGTGCTTGGTAGCTACCTCAGCTGTTTGCCTAATGACTTTTGGGAGATGCAGAGCGCACATTCATCTCTGTGGCCGTCTGTCAGCTTCATTTACCGGCTCTGCCAGATAAAAAGGCTGCATCAAGACCACAATTTTGAAGTTTGTGGGGAGGCAGAAAGTGTTTTTTTTCTAAAAACTCCGGGACCTGTGCTAAGACTGTTGTCAGTTAGGTATTTTAAGACATTCAGCTGAGCTTAGCGAGGCTGTGCGCACGATTGATATCTGCCTCCCACGTCAAAACGCACTCACACACACACACACACACACACACACACACACACACACACACACACACACACACACATACACAAACAGCACACAGAGATGTTTTTGTTTGAACTTTCCAAGTCAAACCCAAGTTAAACGCCTCATCTCTTCATGAATGCCCGAAGGAGGAATATTGATCTCTGCGAAAGCCAGCGGATATTACAGCATTAATCCTCCCGTAACACGCAGTCTGAGGTCGAGGTGCTGAGGCTGATTGTTGAACTATTTTGAAGTCTTAAAACCCTCTGACACATTGTCACGGAGGTGGCTGGTTCTTTGGATTGGTTGCCTTTTGGAGACGGGTAGAGTGAGGATGATACTGTTTCCCCAGCATCTGCTTGTGCTTTGGGTGCTCAAGTGAATACTTAACGAGTAATTTGGATGGGTTTCCAGCTGGACTCCATCTTCTTGTAGTTGTGGGTCTACAAGTTCAATAGGACTGGAAATGGTTGGAACCACTCTGTACTGAGAGAGAGCTCTAACTGTAATAGAACCTAGTCTGCCCATGTCGTGGTTCGTCCACTCCAAGTGTTCGGCCTCACTGATCATTACAATACGACCCCTCTCTATCCAGCCTGCAACGTTCCCAAGAACCCCCCCGAAAAAAAGATCAAAATAAGGCCGCATTAGGTTAATGAATCTCTATGTAAATGCTATTAAACTCGACTCACAGTTTGGATAAATGCCTCATAAAAGAGAAACACTGATGTCGTTCTGTCCCGTTTTGAACCACATATTTTGTCACAAGTGTTGGTTCAAAGGCAGTAGGGCTGCATGACTCCAAATAAATATATAACTGAGATTATTTTGACTGATACTTGGACGTGATTTGCAATATCAAAGGGAATGTTGATTTTTAGATCATTGGTTTTCAGTGATTTTTGATGTAGTTTTTGTGTCTGTTTCTGAGTCTGTAGAATTTGATGTGGGCAGCACCACAATATATGATTAAACGTAGCATTTTGACACACAATTAGCTTCAAACGAACCTGATGCGATAACTGCAGGCGTCCATATTGCAATTTTGACCAAGTGTGCAGGACTAAAAGGCAGCATATGTTTGATATGGGAGGAATGCTTCCTTCCAGTGCGCCAACTAAAAACACGTCTTCATGCAACAACAACGGAAAAAACTTTAAATTGACCTCCATTTTAATTGTCAGGCAGAATATCTGTGCCAGCCCCGCAGAGCAAAGAAACCCACGTTTCACTGCCCAATACGTGGCCCCTCATCTGTTTAATCCATGTCAGTTGGGTTCACCTCTGGTGGAGCCTCAAACGCAGTAGAAAATGTGGTTTAAAGAGAGCAGAATTCTCCTTTAATGATTTACCACCAACCAGCTGAGAGGGAAGAGAGTGGGTGTTATGTGAAGATGAGTTCTACCAGAAAACACAAGGTCTGCTGCTTGTGTTCTCTGGCAGCCGTCCTACCTGTAGGTGCCCGTGTCTGGGACCCGCCACATCTGAATGCCTTTGAAGGGCCCTCGGGTGCCGACTGTCACATTGACGTTGCTGTTCCTGTAGGAGTTGAGGCACTGAGTGGGAGTCGGGCCTTCGGGGCCCACGGCCCCACAGGTGTGGAAAATCCATCTCTTGGCTAAACACAAAGAAGAAAAGCTCAGCTGTAGCATCACATTTCCTTCCCCCATGTCACTTCCACAATACGAAAGACGATGGAGAGGCTGAAGTCAGTCAGCGCCGCGGACGCGTTACACTTCTATTCGTCTCACATTGCCACTGCTCCACTTGAACATTATTAAAACCCACATATAAAGATGTGAAACAAATTATGGCATTGCAATAACTGCTCGGAAGGGCAACCTGTAAAACGGCATCATCGTGTTCTCTTTGGCAGCAGGGGATGTTGAGCCAGGATCACAGGTGACAAACATGTCTCCTCATTTCCTGTGTAATCCCACGTGTCGCTGCTAATTGGAGTTCTCACTGTAATTAGCATGAGATTAGTCTTGTCAGATGGACGTGGAAGGACTTAACGCCACAGTGCTAAATCCTGATTTTAGGCTTGTGAACACAGAGCAGCGAGGGAGGCACCCGGCGGTGAAACACCTCTTGTTTCCCGTCTGTAAAAGCTACGTATTAATCAGCTCAGACCAGAGTGTATTACTGCAGATCTGACACCAGCCTGAGTCTGGTCGTCCATGTTGACTTCAGTAGCCTCTGAGTTTCTGGGCGGTGTGATTATCATGATGTTTCTGATTAGATATGAGAGGGCAGTTAAGGGTCTTTTTATAATTGTTTCCTAAACAGATTGTGGACTGATTAGATGGTGATTAAAAGACTACAGAGACATAATTTATGGTGCTTTCACCACAACGCCTTTTGGTGCTCAGGTTTCTTGCTGTTTTGAGCCTATTGGAGCTGAAACCCAGGAACTGAGAGCCGAGAATTTACTGGGATCTCTTGCCAGAGTCCCCTCTCTGTGACGGAGGGGACTAACTGCAGGAAGGTGGTATTTTTAGCATCTGAACCATCAAATATCTCGAGCTCAGATTCCACCTGACTAAAGTCATTCAGCATCGAAACGATAACTTGTATTTCCCTGCAGACAACCATGAGGGGATTGCACGTCAAGTGTCATATGTGGGAGTCTGGTCCAGGATCACCACGTGCATGACCCAGAAGCAGCGCATCAGACGCAGCTCCACTCCGTCTCCACGTGAGGCTCCTTCTCTCTGAGCGCTGCCACCGCGACGTCCTGTCAGCAGACAGCAATTGTAGCAGAAGAGCCCAATAAAAGACACAATGAGGGGACATTAAAAAAAAAAAAAAATCTGATTATATTTCAATATTGCAACAGTCTGTCTTTATCTCCACAGAACATTATTAAAAGAAGACGAGGGTAAACATGTCATTGACGATGAATCACTCGCCACTCCTCGGGCTAATCAGTACCAAGTAAACAAGAGTGTTGGCAGCCATCGGGGACGAGGAGACACATTAATCCTCTCAGCTTCAGCAAAACCAGTGAAGGATGGCATGTTGGGATGGACAGATGGACGGACAGATGGACTCGTTCTTGTCTCTCACTGCATCGCGACGTGTTGTCAAAACTGTTATTTGCTAATCAGGCATAAATATTCTCGTAGTAATATTGTTATACTTCCGCTTTGAGTGAAGTAGCCTGATTCCAGACCGGCTCCACAGTTCTCCGATCAGGGATTCCCAGGCAGGTGATTTATTAATCAATCGATGAATGAAGCCAAGACAAATGTCGAGTTGGTGGCTCCAACTCTCTGATCCTGTTTGGAGATAAAATAACGCCGACCATGTTTACAGCAATGATTCAGCCGCAGTAACGCAGACGGCGATCATCTGACACGGAGACAATAACAAGACGCTGACGTGTAAACAGCATTTTCTTAAACTGAATAAAGTCACAGTCAGAGGTTTTCGCCGCGTTTTGCTTCACGTACGTTGCTCACGCTGCTGGATGACGCGGCTCCTCTGTAGCTTCCAGCCAGTGTCTCCAAGTACAGTATTTTACTTTATGTGCAAGAACAAACAGAACCCAGTAGCAGCAGGACAGGAACTCATATAAACATCTTTATCGAAACTAGAGCAATGTATTAATAGTTGGCGTGTTGTCATCCATGATAACAAAGCATTTCTCTGGTGATGGCCTGAGGATTTCAGAATGCCAGATAAAGGCTTGGACGGTGGCAGGGAAGGCCGCTCCAAACACACACCCTCTACATTAGTCACCGACGCGCTTTCTGGAAATGATGCATAACAAATCACTCTGTAAAACGGACAGAACATTTTAAAATGTTAAAAAACAGAAGCCCCAAATGTTGTTTCTTCTTGTTTTCCAACTCGCTCGCTCAGTGTTTCCGGCCGGTTTTACCCCACAAAACCTCGCTGAGTGTCTCTGTGAGTGAGACTGAAACGTGAGTCTACGCTAAAATAACCCCAGTACCTCCCAAACAGAAACTAGACTGCAGTTGTGTCTGATCATCTGGCTGTTGATAGTCGCAGTTTGCCACCTTTCACAGTTTCAACAATCACCCCTCCCTCTTTCTCTTGCGCTGGTTTTGTTTCCAGCCTTGTCTGCGTCTCCATCTTTCATGCAAAACAAAGCACTGTTAGCATGCAACCTCCTAATCCAGTGACAGTTGCCCTCCCCAGGCTGGCCATTAGAAAGATGGATCAAGGCTGGCACATCATGAAAGGATCTGAATGCTGAGTGCAAATCTTAAGGAGAGCACTCGAGTCCAATTAATTACAAAAGCCTGTTTAGTGTTGCACTGCTTGTTATCAGTCTCATATCTGTCTTAGTGACTAATGTTCCCCCACCAAAACCCAAAGTTACAACAACTAGCTAACTGATTGCTGTGGGCCAGTGCTTACGAACGAGTAAACAATGCAGCATGCGCTCATATCTCGGCTGCGCTGCTGATTAGCGAGCACTTAATGGCCAAAACTCCTCTCTGCACGGAGCGTTCAGGGACCAACATCTGTTGTCAGTTACTTTCAAGAGCCAATCCGATTGCTTCAATCAGCCTCCGTCTTTGATATGATGCCAGTTTTCATCAGCTCCACAGAACTTTTGTAGATGTCTGCTGAGGTGTGAGCAGAAGTGGAACACCTTGATATGAAAATCTGCTGCCTGTTCAAAGATGCCAGTGCTATTACATCCTGCCTCACTTTGGCAGATAAGCTGTAAATATGATAATATTTTGTTTCATTGTGATATAGTTGTTTTATCATCTAAAATGAACCCCAGAACACGAGTCTCAGTCAAAAACCAGCCACCTACCCACACACACACACACACACACACACACACACACACACACACACACGGCCAGAAGAAAATTAGCCTGCGGCTCATTTTGAAGTTCCTTTCACAGCAGGAGAATCATCGCAGGAAGAAGAATGAGTCGCGAGCTCATCTGGGTCAACTCTTCCACAATCTCCCCAAAAGCTACTGAGCTACTGGTGCCACACAGAAGGTGAGTGTTTCCCACAAGAATAGAGGAGGATCGACGGCGGGAGAAAGAATGAAGGTGAAGTCAGGGTGAAGGGGAAAAAAAAGCAAGAGAACAACAGACAGATGGAAAGACAGACGTGGTGGCGTGAGCAGGCAGTGGTAAGAGTCAATAAAAGCCTTTTATATGAAAAAGATGGGAAACAAATTGAAACACAAAAGGAGAGCTTGTCCAGACATGGTGGCGGCGCGGAGGACAGGATGGGGGGGATGAGAGGAGACGTTTGGTGGGGTTAATCATGGAGTGTGTCAGGGGAAGAGGAGAGTCTTGCTGGAGTGACAGGTTTGCTGAGCTAAAACCCTCATCAGGCTCGCCGTCATGCCCCGCACACGTCAAAGCATCAGCTCCAGAAGGGAAGATTGGAGACGCCCTGAGAATGTTAACCGCTCAAGGCTGTCTTTGAGACGGCCATCGTTAACACTGCAGGTTCAACTTATTTCCCTTCCCAGTTAATATCTATGATAATCACCAGGGCGAGAGCAGTGTGAGCTCAAACTCCTGTCTTTCTCTCAGGAACCGGCTAGCTTTGTTGTAACTGCATGACCAGTGTAAGCACATTAACATAGCTCTTTTTGTTGCTGCCCTTGCAGAATCCTGCTTGCAAACTCCCCCATAAGAAATACCCTTTAAATTATATTGCACATGAAATGCCTCCTTAAATGCCACATCTCCTGCTCGGCATTAAGTTTTCCTTGATGGACCAGAGACTGAAGCCTGCGGCTGCATAATCCTGTGACATTATCAAATCATGCAAGCTTCCCAAACATTGGCCTCTGATCTTTTACCGTCCTCACCTGACCCGCCGACGTACGGTACCACACGCGGCTCGTTGGTCACGACACACGTCACCAAGGTTAGCACACGGAGGCCCTGACGCAAGCTGTATCTGGTGATCCAGTTTCATTGTCGGGTAAACAGCCGACTAAATACGTGCTGAATTGGCGATACAGTCGGAGACGTCCGATTGGCTGCTCGGGGTGAATCAACCAGTAATTCGGTGCAGTGTCCTAGCTGGCAGGGATTGTTACCACAACAGTAGCAACAAGCGGCAGCGATCCACATCAATGTCACATTCGGCAAAGGCTTTTAAATCCTTCCTGATCATGTTCCCATCAGGACAGGTTTGTGCAAAAATGAAACTGTGTTAAGATTCAAACAGTAACTTTTAGAGAATCAAAGTAAAAAAGTAGACCTCCTTTAAAGGATAACCCGGTCGACATCAGTTTTGGTCAGAATAATTGACACAGACCCAAATTACTGGGACTGTTGGGACGAATGTTGAGTGTAAACGCCAGGCACTCAACCTGGCAAGTGTTATTTGCTCCGAACCAGGAAACACAACCAGTGCGCGTTTCCCTTTTTTGTGACATAAACACAAACTCTGCTTAAAATGCCGATTGAACGGAAGCACAGTGAACGATGCTGACAATCTGAGCTCTTTATGGACAACTCTGCCCTGTGAGCTGGTTCCTGTCGATCATTTCGGCCCAAAACACTGGAGTTATCCTCATCCTGAGTTTCTCAGCGTCCGATGAGAGCATGAAGGGACTAGTTTGAAGATGTTAGCTCAGTGCGTCCTACGAGTCTTTGATAACAACGTGACTGACATGTTGCTTTATCTCAAAGATGCTCAGAATCTATACTTTTCTATTTTAAAGTGTAACTCCGTGGTACAAAGCAGGTTGTCAGCGAGGTTGGTTACTGTCTCAGGGCCCTTAATGTGTCAGTGTGATTTGCACAACTAGTTTCAAATAGAGGCCAAGACTCTAAACAGCACAACATTGATTTGCTGGGCTTTAACAGCCTATGAATGCCATAAAAAGCCTTTTAATCAGCCTGGGCTAGAAAATAAGATATAGATGAATGTAATAACAATCCTGCAGTGTGGAAACACTGTCTGGACAAATCACCAGTTTAGAGTGGAAAACACCAGAACACAATCTTCATATTCATTCAATATTTATATAACAAGTGAGAGAAGTCCTAACATGTTGATTGGCAAATTATTTCCGAGAAAAGTGAAAATCTACTTGAAGGCCTCTGGCAACACTAAAACAAGAGCAGCTGATGTCCTCCAGCAGGGAAGCTTGGACAAGTCCAGCGCGCCTTGAGGACGAGGACTGTGTACTCCATCAGGTTTGATTTGTGAGGAACCAACTTGGTGTTTAAATGTAGAAGTCTGCTTGTCGTTACACCCTCGGAGCGGGGGGGGGGGGGGGTTGCAAAATGTCAACGCTGTGTAACCGCCTCCATTGACATTCTCGGGAGACAAATTGAAGGATTTTACACTTCAAAACTGCCCGTCCTGCTCCATTTAATACCAAAGGAGATCTCTGCAGCACTCACTCGGATGAGGGCGAGATGCAAACCAGTAGGTGGCACACTTACTTTATTAGAGCTCATGCATTGTACCACGCTCAGCACGTGTGGTGTGATTGAGAATCATAATGCATGCGTGTGTGTGAGCAAAGGAGAAGAGAGGGAAAGACAAAGAGACGCAGACGGAGGAACATAAAAACGAATCAATGTGGCGAATATCCCACTTCATGTTGGAAGCACCCAAATCCCTCACACAGACAGGCTCACACTTACAGTAATCTGTGGTGGGCATGGACGAGGGCGGGGTCTTGATCACCGGTCTAAGTGTCTTGCTGCTGGCAACCGGTGGGAATTCGCCGTTTGCTGAAATGAAACAGAACACATTTATTGGCAACAGTGTACATCTTTCTCTCTTTTATTCATGCGCAGCAATGAAATCTTGTTGTTGAACTAAAGAACTGAGTAAACACAGACGCTGCAGAGTCTGCCACAGAAAATGTAGTTTCGTTTGTACCACAAATGGCGACGCAGAGGGAGGGAATACATCCAGCTCCTCTCCGTCTTCCGTCTTGCTCCGTCTCTATCTGCCCCCACAGTGGATGGGAGAGCACATTCAGTCTGGCTGTGGTGTAGCAATCCATCAAGCCTGCAGCCTCACCGCTTATCCAGGACTGAGATCATGTGCTCGCTGCTACTCGATGTCTCCCCGCCAAAATTCTTACCCAGGATGAAGTCTTCCAGGCAAAAGGCGTTCTGATTAGCTATTACTGCTCCAGATAGAGGGACCTGTTCCCCACAAAGATGTTAAAGTGGGGGGGGGGGGAGTAAATGCAGCTTTTGTGGCCCAGACCTGGACTGACAGTCACCTGTTCTCCGTGTTTCAGCAGAGTTGGAGTTGTCATGGCTGCATGGCTGCATATATGAATCACTGTGTTTGATGAGGTCGATGCACTGCAATCAGTGGCTGGAATGGTGCTACAGAAATCAGCTGCCACTCTGACCAGAAACCCTGGGATGCACCTTCACCCAGTTGATTCAGATACTCAGTTAGAAGAAGAAAAAGGAGAAGAAGGAAAAAAAAAAAGGTTCCGTGAGGTTCCGCGAGGGGACCAATCATTAGCCAATCAGCAGGACTGGCTAATTTGCAGGGTTGAGACGGATCTTGGTACCCATTGCCATGAATACCCTCTTGAGGCAATCCACCAGGTTTCAGGGGTATCAGAGCAGCCAGTAAAAGTCCAGGCTGAGGCTTCCTCCTCTATTTGCCACTCTAAAGTCTAATCAGCAACTTGACATGCGGAAAACTGAAGTGGAGTCAAGAGACGACGTCGACTGTCGGGCTGCAGTTGGGTTCCAGTACTGAAATTCAGTCAGTTTAGCTGCACGGAACCAGATTTCACTCAAATGTGATTGGTTACTACTACTAAATGGGAACTAGAACAGGTCCAGTCTCCATATCTGGTCCCTTCCATTCAGATTCTGTACTCCCGTCTGTCTGTAGTGATGAGGGAGGAACCATTCCTTGTAAAGATAGTTTAGTCTTCTCAGTGTTGCCGGCCGTTGTTTCTACTTTCAGCACCGTTGAATGTTGATTTGATGCTCAACTCCAAACAAGTCAAAGACTCTCTGCCCCGAATCTTAATCCCCATGCTGTGTCCTTACGTAGGTCAGAACAAACCCTTCAGAGCTGCTTGACCCTCCATAATGCAAACATTATTTCAGTAAGATGATGGCTCACTGTGATTTGTTGAGCTACCAATCACTATTCTGGTCGCCCTGCCTGTCTGTAGATTGTTTCTGGACATTTTTGGATCCAGCGCTTGGTACCAAGCACAGACATCTGCCGTATACGATGCCCAGACCGGCTGCTCCACTTCACGGAGCCTTTCCATGAACCACTGTCATCGCGCTCACAACAGACACTTGAGGCATGTCCTGCCCACATGTTCCCCTACATGTGTGTGACCTCCATATTCAATTCCATTTCTGTGCTGCTTATGGAGTCGGTATCAGGGGCGATTTTGCATTTCTGACGCCAAGAAGAGAAGCTGTCCAGGTGAGGACCCGCCGGCATGATCACGAATATCTGGTTGATCTTGTCCATGGGGTTACCGAGAACGACAAAGAGCAGCATAAGAGATTTAAAGGATTCGTGGGTGTATTTTCTGGTATTTTCTTTGCACTTCTAAGCCAAAAGGTGCTGCTGCAGATATGAAGATCTCAAACGTTAAGATTCCTCACGGTGATGAGCTAAAATTTCAACAGCATCGACTCATTTGCTTTCTACTTTCCCTGCCATCATTCCTGGATAATCTGGGGACAAAAACATGGCTTTTCATCTTTATCTCTATAATCATTTTACCACAAACACACTCCCTCTCCTGCATGCTGTCTCCCCAGTCAGCTTAGGCTGCAGGCTTAACTGACAATATGGCAGGAGGCTCCCTCAACAGCTGAGGGTTTGGAAAGTTACCGCGCGGTGCTGTTTCATTAGGTCTGATCAATTGTTTGAATTCAAGCAAACAACTCGACGTTAACATCACTTGTGCTTGAGCTGAAACGACACCGCCGCTCCTCTGGAGGGGCTTTTTTAATCAGAATTACAAAGCTGTACATTGAGTCAGATCTTTTCAGTTAAGAAATCTTGTAATTTTGGGTGTCTTATCTCAAAAGAACCCTCATAACCTAACCCCCCCCCCCCCCCCCCCCCCAACGAGCCACGTAATTGAATGAATATGATCATCTCAGGGACAGGTATGAAGCATCACAGCATGTAAGCAACACATTTGTTAGCTTGAGCCCCTCTCTGTAGCTAAGACCCCAACGTCTTATATGTACACAACAAGTTCAACAACTTCATATTTTCAGGAAAATGGTTAAAAACCTGGGTGTGTTCTCATTCCGAGGGGTTTGGAACGGTCAGAGTTGGAGCCCGCAGCATTGGTATTCTGCTGCTGCCAGGGAGGGACTCAGCAGGTCCACTACAGAGCAGCATGAACCAAAGGGCAGGGCAGCAGCCAGCGTGGCTGTCACTGTTCATTAGCAAGGCGCTGTAAGCTACCTGAGGCCCAACTGAAGGCAGCCACAGGGGGGGCACCTCCTCACCACCCAGCCATGAACTGAATATATCTCAAGACTGAAGGAGCATGAAGAAACATCCCAACTATGGATTTTTCTTGTCACTGTAACAGTCCTTGTGGGACGTGTGTGTGAGAAATATTTAAAATGTATGTTTCTACATATTGATTCCTTATCTGTTAATATGCATGTGCTGCTGCTATGGATCTCAGTGTGTGTGTGTGTGTGTGTGTGTGTGTGTGTGTGTGTGTGTGCAGCTGTGACTGCTGTACATCTATGAAAGCAAAGCATCTGATAATCCCACAGACGACTTTGCTCCTCCTCTTGGTTTTCCGACTGACTAGACAGGCAGTGCATTACTGCCTCCTATTGATGACATAACTTTACCTCCCAATACGACCTGTTTGTGAGTACCTGAAATGCAAAATACACTTTTCTGGTTGAAGTATTACTGTCAGAGCCGCGGAACATCATTGACAATAAGAAAAGGTCCATGCTCCGTCCAAATAAGCTTTTTATTCTGATAAAAAAGAGAATAAAAGCTCTGACTATCTAGTATATCAAGGAGCAGTTCCAAAGGAGACACATTTCCGGCGGATGTTCTGGGCTCTACTATAGCAGCAGCCGCTACGGCTGGAAATAAGTAATTGTACAAGGTGAAAATGCTGTCTAACTCAATAAACTAATGCAGTGCTGCTGGTGAAGATAAAACCACAGCCGGGTCCAACGTCTGAGGAGCAATGGATGAATCACTGCAACATGCAAAACGATACATCAAACTAATGCAGGGCTGTGTAGAGGAAAGGGCATGCATGGCTGGTCCTCTGCATAATGCGTTCACTGTGTGTTTTGCCATCGAAACCCATTACATGGCTGTCATAATGCAGGGGGATTCATCATGCTAATCACTCACGCTGATCACTCTCAGAAAGGACGGCTGATGCTGAGCTTCCACATCCCCCCATCAAGAGCTCTGATTGATAGCCAATAAAATGTAATTGTCAAGTGTTGCTGTGTGTAATGAATACCTGGCCTAGATTAAGAACCTGACATCTGGAAAGTGAGCAAAGCAGCAGTAGACGATCCCGGAGCGCCGCCGTAGCGGTGCCGCCGCTCCCGAGAACATAAAGCGCAAAGTGGTGTTCAAATATCTCCAGGAAAATGTCACCTCTTAATACAGAGAGACCCTGAACCAGGAGGCCAGTGTTGACTCAAGGTGATAGGCGCCATATTCCCTGACGGAGCCTGTCTCATCCGGCTGCATTTTATTGTCCGGCCAATTACCTTGAGATGATCTGTGGTTGGTTAATCGTTAGTTCCAGTAACACTTCATTTGTTTTGACATTGATCTTTAAAGCAAAACTTCACCCAAAAATTGTTGTTGTAGTTGTTGTTTTTTGCCTCTCAAGCACTCGCACGTTGATATCCCAAACAGAGTTTTTTCACTGCTGCGCCCCTTTGTGACTGCAGAATGCAGGACGAGCCGGCCACGTACCGTAACATGAGCCCTAGCCGGGTTTCTTACCTCACCTGCACATCCACTACATTTAAAGCTGCATTTGTAATATGTCACGTGTGCAAATAGATATAAAAAAACAAAAAACAAACAGATGGTACACTGTTCAATGAGTGGACGCGAGGAGATGCACTTTCAAAGGTTTAAAAGAGATCATTAAAATTTTAGTGGCCACATCATGTCAGACCCAAATTACGAGTCCAAACGGAGCATTTTCTGTAGGACTGCAGGATTAAAGCAGGGGCACAACTGGTCTCTCTGTCTTGTCCAGGGTGAAGCGAGTAAAGCGCGGCTTCATTTTCACCACAGCTCTTATTGTAGGAGTTATATTGAGGAACAAAGATGCTCAGGAAAAACTATTTCTGTCCCAGTTCAAACACGTTTCTCCAGAGAGGCACAGAAGCAGAGCACTGAACTCTTAACCTGTTATTCTCCCGGTCCTCCTGGGACGTGGTTGTCATCTTGCTCCTGTTTTTCTACAGATAAACCATCGCCGTGATAACACAGACGAATCAGGGAAGCGTTCATAAAAATTCACAGCACCGCCATACAAGCTCTTATCAATCATTTCATTTCAGGTTCCATCACAGGATCTTGAAGGAAATGATAAAGATATCAGTTAAAGTTTTACCACAGTGCCCATGTGATCTTTTGACGGATGTTTCTGCATCAAACAGGACAACGCGCTGTTATTTTTTTTTGTTTTTTTTTTGTGAGAGTCACTGGAATCACAAAGAACGAATTCTGGTTAAAGAAGACCTTGATGAACGCCCTGGAGCAGAACACTGCCACAGTCAGATCTTAGCTCTGGAGAGACATGAGGACGGGGAAGACCTGTATTGATTATTAATCTAACTGCACTGGGTCACTTTGAGTGTTTAATTAAGCTTCTCTCAAGTCCATAAGATGTGTGCACTTTTAGAGCAATCAATTTTTTTTACCCTATTGTGCTTGTCGAGGTCAATCAATCAGGCAATCAGTCAAACAATCCCATTCATTCAACCGAGGTTTGATCAAGTAGCCACAGGAAAGGGAAACAAAACTTTTTTTTCTCTTTTACTCACAAGCCAGGAAGCAGTTCATGCTGAAAGAGATGTTGCCGACAGAGATGGCTGAACTGGGTCCAGGTCCATCTTCGATGCTGAACTGAAGCCAGAACCTGCAGAGGCACAGAACCGCTTTAACGACCTCACAACCTGTGAGAGGTTGGAGAGAAATGAGGCCGGGAGGAATCTCATAAGCTAAAAATGTCAGTTTGGCCTCTTCGGACAGCTCTTTTTATTTTTAGTTCACTTTTTTCTTTTTTTGCTCTTGTCTTCCATCTTCACCTCCAGTTGTTTCATTCATCCTGTCAAGCTGCTGTTGCTCCGCCCCTTCTGCTGCTCTGGGCTGCAACACTACCACATGCTTCCTCCATCACGTGTGGAGTTGTTGGCGCCGTCTTTTCACCTGACAGCAAAATCATCCCAAATTTGTGAGCCACCCTGCTAAACACGTAAAGCCCCCAGATTTAACGGACATCTGGTCTGGTAGATGTTACACCATCCTGCGAACATACAAAACATCACCTGGTGGAGGTGATTAAGACTTTCGGGATGGAGCACATCTGTTGACTTTTAAAGAAAATGCAGGAATAATTTGGGTATTAATGGCGGTAAGTGTACTTTTCATTAAAGTGCTAAACGTTTTGTTGTTTAGTTTTCGGACCTACGAGATCTAAATCAAAAGCTTCCGCCCTTCACAGCGGAGCCTGTGTATCTGTCAGATTTAACCTTTAATGTGTCAATTACCTTTACGGTAAGCGGATTATGTGTCATGAGACAAACCCACAGGTTTTCCTCCCGACATTCACAATCAGACCGCGCTGGCGTAAACTGTCTGTAGCGCTTCTGGCTGTATATCTTATTATATTTAAGCTCTACAAAGGTCAGTGTGCAAAGACTGGCAGGTTCACCTCGTGGTGACCGATGTGACATTCCAAATTAAGAGCACAAGCACAACTCACTACAGGAATCAAAAATTAATCACTCTCCGGGGAGCAGGATTAACCAGGCTCCAATGGCAAAGGAACTAGCAGTCAGGCAGAGACGAAACGCTTTCTCTGTACTTTTTCTAATTCTATTCTGTTTTTAATTTCTCTTTTCTTGAAGGGGAACTCAGAGCCACAGTTAATTGGAAGGCAAGTTGGATGAGTTGAGCCTTGTGTATTGATTTCTATCACAGACAAAAGCAGGAAAAAAAGCTGGGGGAGGGGGCGTATTTTGTACGACTGTACACATGGCATGTCTGTGGCTTACGGTAGTCCTGGTGGAGTTCATTAATTTTGTGTAGTTGGGAGAAAATGGAATGTAAATGCTGAAAATCTGCATTTATGAGAGGAGGAAGAACTAAGGAGAGCGTCTTGGTTGAGTTTCGTAAGACTCCCTTTGCTGCTGGAGCGCTTAAGCGTTTGTGTGAGTGTGTTGGGAGATTTGTTTGGATGAGAGCGGGATGACTGATCTGCACTTAAACACTTCAAAGGAAAACTACCAATTTCATGCCGTCAGACAGTTCAAACAGGCAGCCTTGATATCATCAAACTGCCTGTCACGCATCGACACAGGTGAGAGTGCGGCGTACCAGTCTGCCAGCCCGTAAAGGGGAAGTGTGATGAGTTTCCAGCCTCTGTCAGACGGGGCTTCGCTGGCTGAGTGCCACAATCTGCGCGGCTCCTCCGGACCCGTGCTGTTCTCCACGATCCACAGGGACAGCGCCCCCTTCTGTAAACCCGCCTGACACATCCAGAACCGCACCTGTGGAAGCAGGTTGGAAATTCAGATGAACAACACAGTCAAATTAAAACTGGATTTTTTATATTCATGTATTTTTAATACGTCCACGCTGGCTGGAGCTTTCTTTAAATTTGGCTCAGATGTTCATTGGGACTCCAAAATGAATTAAATTAAGATGATTCTGGTTCCTAAACGTCACTGTCACACAGCACACAGCTGAACCCCGCCTCTCGCCTGAAGGCTGCTGGGATAGGCTCCACCCCCCGCCACCCTTAAAAGGATAGGCGGTAGAAAATGGATGGATGGATGGATGCTATAAATGTCCACTGGGACTCAAGGATGAACTCAAAAAGACTTTGGTGGAGACATTGTGTGTCAGTACACAAAAGCCAGTTGTGCTATCAATCAAGGAAGAGTTGCACTTGTTTTTTCACTGAGATCCAACAGCAGCAGCCATCTGTTCACATCTCATTCTTCTAAGATTAAGAGAATTCTGGCAGGATCATAACTTCGCTTGCTTTGCATCTGTACCGCTCCTGAATGCTTCAGCACAAATCAATTTCACTTAGGTTGTTTTGTTATTTTGTTTTTTCTCCAGGAGGGACAGGGTAGAAGTAAACTAGCTCAAAATTAAACAACACCCAGTGCATAGCTGAAATTAAACAGTAGGAAGTAGCTTGAAATCTAAAGCTTGATAAACGCGGGTTGTGACCAGCCGTGTCTGCGCAGCATTTCATTGAAGGCGGGAACATAATTCTTCCTTCAGCGTTTAAGTGGAACAGATGCAGGTTTACGTCCCATGTGGGTGTAGAGACAACACCTTTATGTTGTGTGCTGGTCCGCTGCAGGTGCTTATCATAGATTGTGAGACCACATGGTTTAATATTCAAGATTACAGGCACCGGACGGAACAAGCTGGGCACAACATGAAAGTGAGCGTGGACTGGAGCTAATACCCAAAACTAATATCCTCCACGTAGTTGTCCAAGAGTAGACAAGCTGGATTGAACAGCACCAGTTCACTGTTGAGAGAAGGATTTAGTGTGTTAATCTGGAATCATGGCTAATCTTTGGCAGCGTGCCGAGAGGCTGCAAGGCAAACTGGTGAAGCTCTGCCTCCACTGCTCTCCACAAATATCGGACGCCTCTTATTCACACCTGAGAGGCTGCGAGATCCCCCGCCTTCATTTTTTTTTACCCTTCTCTTTCTGTTCCTTCTTCCTTACGGCCAGTTGCTTTTTTGTCAAGTCACATGACTCCTCTTCTGCCCTTCCTCTTATCCTCTGTTTGGACCTCTGCATCACCCTCCCACCTTCATCCTTCGCTTGTGCTTCAGCTGGGCTCACCTCAGGTCACTTCCCTGCCCTCTCATTAAATAAACCACACATGCAGAAGGTGCTGAACAGTGTCAAAAGAACCGACCACAGGCAAGACAGAATAGCACCAACATTCAACCTCCGGACCTGGGGCCTCCTTACAGACACATCAGAAACCAAGATTAGAAACGTTCTATCTCTCTCTGTCGTACTTCAGAGCTCACATCTTCATTTCGCCCAAACACCAAGTAAAAGTGATACTTCACCCAAAAAGTGTATTTTCTTTCCAAATAGGCGACCTGAGTTTAGATCCGTCTCTTCTTAGCGACTGAGGGGGACAGAAAGCTTGAAGCTAGCTTGTTTAGCTTGAAGCTACCCACCAACCCACCAACTACAAGCCCTGGCAAAACTATCCTTCTCGGGTGCCTCATCCTGCATAATCCAGGTCTTCTTGACCCACATGTGTGATCCATAAAAACTTTGATTTGGGCTGAACACAAACTGCCAATAGCCGTTCAGGTTCAGTTAACTGTTCAACTCAACTGCTCAGGAGACCGAGGTGTTTCGGAGTGTGCAGGACTCTGTTCTGGACTTCTTTTGTAACGCGGTGGTAACATCTGCGATCCCCTATGCGGGGGTTTGTTAAGTTTGTGGAAGCACTGAGAGGAAAAATACTGAACAAGCTGGTTTAGAGGGCAGCTCTGGACTCCATCGAGGAGGTGGAGAGCGGTGTCGGCCAAACTGACACCTCTCACCCCTCCATCACGCCGTAGGGGCACTCAGCATCAGACTGCTGCACCGCCAGTTCTACTGCAGGTCACCTGACCCCGCAACCATCAGCAAATGCTAACGCAGCACTGAGTCACTGTTGCATCATCTCTCCTGACAACCCGCAGCTGTTTTTCTTTAACCATCTCTTTGTATTTATATGTTTAAGGCTTCAAAGCATCGCATGCAATGATTTTACTATTGTGATCATCCAGTCCAAGTGCTGCTCCTTGTGCAATAAGGTAGTAGTACTTTCCGTATCTAGTCTGTACTGCAACATGTATCTCAGAGTATATGTACAATATACATGTATCTGTGCATATCCGTGTTTCTTGTTAAATTTGTAAAAAGCGAAAGGTTTGTACGCCATTTATAGTCTCTGTGTAAAGTCTTTTCATTGCATTGTTGATTGTACATTTTTGGTCGAACAGATTTCTTTACTTATTTAATTTATTTCTCACTTTCCCTTTCATTTCCCAGGTGCCGCGATGCGTGAATTTTCACTTTGCGGGATTTTTCAACTTTATCTAATCTGCATCACCTTATCTTATCTGAAAAACAGGCTCGTCGCTGGCTACATGGTGGGAGAGCTGCAACCAGTACCAACCACGGAGTCTCCGTCTTTCCCATATCAAGATCATTATTAAAACCCTTAAAATTAGGACGTTCCGCGAGGAACTCAAAGGGATTTTCATTTCTGATAACACAAAGTCTTTTAAGTCAAGGCTGAGGACCAGAGGAGACGGAGCATCCGGAGTCTGGAGCCACGTGCTGGAGATCAGCCAGGCTCCTTCTGTTTCTTCTTTTAAATTTCTTCCAAATCCAAATCTTTTTAAAAGAACAGCCTGCGTTCAATAATTTCTTGCTTTTACAGTTCCTCTAGCAACCTTTTTTGTCTTTGTAAAGAACTTTATAACCTGTTCTTGAATAATGGAATATAGCAAAAAAAAAGGTTATCACTATTACTCTAACAAGCCTTTGAACGATTTAATCAACACATTGGTACAGTGCTCACCGTGCATGGCGAGTTCCTCAGAGGAGGTGGGAAGAGAGGACTCCTGAGCAGCGCCGAGCCACGTTGGCCTTTGAACTGGTTTCCCTCCACACTAAATGTAGCACCTTTAACAGAAAAACATGTCAATTAATGCACAGAAATCAGGAATGAAAATGTGCATGTAGCATATAAAGTTTCCCAGTAAATGTGGAGGATTGACAACATGATAGTGGCCATATAGAGCGAGCTGCTGGCTTTGATCAGTGCTACAAGATGAAAGGAATCACAGCAGTATTTTCACATCCCAGATAATCATCCCGACAATATACTGATTTGAAATTTAATTAAAAGATCACCAAACACCGCAGAAAAATTCTAATGCTCCATTTAGTTTCCCCAGTGTAAACAGCAGAGAACAAAAACAAGCCTCGGCAAACGAAGACTCATCAGGAGACGCACTCGAGTCACGGCTCTGACGATGAACTGGAGATGTAGAATCTACTTGCCGCAGCTTTTACACCCACTGGGATTCTGGCAGCTCAGAACAAGACAAAATGATATCTGTCAACATCAAAGTTTCGGGTAATCTTTTTATCTTCTCCAATGCCCCAGTCTTGCTTGACAGCGACACTTTGCCTTTTCCAATCCCTGTTGAACGGGGTATTAACATTGTTCAAGTGAAAAGTAGGACTACCCTCCGGAACCCAGTGGTTCGCATCATGTGTCTGACCTGCCAGGTCTGGAAAAGGGGCGAGGAATACTGCCACTGCTGTTGTTCTTGAACTGTTCCTGGACATTTTAGCAGGTGAGAATGCGGGAGTTTAATCCTTTACTCTGTGGTTGTTTTATCGGGCCTCGTGAGTGAAAGGAATGATAAGTTAGCTTCAGTGTATTCTGTGGGAGACAAAAATCTCATTGAGCCAGCATCCCTGCTGGTGGAAACTGCTAGCGTTAGCTTGCCTTGCTGCTCACAAGCTACTGCAGCCATGTGATCTTCAGAGCTTTTTTGTGATTATCGCCATGAGTAACAGAAATGATTCTGCTCGTTTCCCTTCCAAAGTGGAGGCTTATAAACGGAGAGCAGTGACTTGGTTTTTATTTGGTGAAATCCTCCTTGAGAGAAGGGAGAGAGCGCCGTCAAAATCCAAATCCTCAGCTGCCTTTCACAGATTTTTTTTTCTTTTTTTTCAAGAGTCGTGCACAGCTAGAGTGAAAAGAACCAAAGAGCATCAGTGCAACAGTGTTGATGATGTCGTAGACGTGTCTGAGCCACCTGATGATGGGCAGCTCTGCCTGGTGGTCTTGGATGGCGACGGGAGTCTTCTCCAGGTGAGGCCGCGACCCGTTATTGGCTGCCAGCTGCACTCGCCCTCTTCAAAAGAGCAGTAGCTGCCATTGAGGAAATGGCCTGCGGAGAGACGGAGGAGAGAATATATCAGCGGAGGAGAGGAGGCCATGATAAGACCGGGGCTGTATATGATGAATGGACAGGCCCAGCAGGAGGGGTAGAGGAAGAAAGAATGGAGTGAACACTGACAGCTCAACTGTCAAGGAGGGAAAAAAGGGACAGGAGTGGGGACTACGGATCAAGGAGTTGAGCAACAGTGAATACGACAAGGTTGAGAGGGGAGAGTGAGGGGAGAGTGAAGGGTGTGTGTGTGTGTGTGTGTGTGTGCGTGGGGGGGGGGGGGGGGTTGCAGAATAATGGCCCACAGGACTGTTGGTGAAAATGAAGGTTGAGGTGCAGCTCTCTGATAGACCCTTGAAACAGAAGCAGAAAATGGAAAAGGCCTGGAGTGTCTGCGGGAAGAGCGAGGGAAGAGGGTCTGAGGGGAAATGAGAAAGCTGAGGGAGTGACAGGATGTGTTTTTGGGGGTGGCAATCGCCTGAAAATCACTTACGGAATGGCTCAGTAGTTTGTCTGCTTACTACTATTTAGAGATTGTCTATAAAGCAGCAAGACAGTGGCAATATTTGATTGAACTGTGAGGTGGATAAACCTCATCCCTCTGGTACCACCAGACGAGGTGAGGCTGTGTTTGTGTCTCTTCATATTTGTACGTTGCGCCATAAAGACAAAGTGCAACCTCCTTGATTTCTAACAAGGTTGCCTCTCAAATACTCAGTTATGGAACTGACAGAATAAAGCAAACACAACTTAGCAGGTGCAAATGTTTTAGCAGCCGGAGTTTTGCCGACAGCACATTTGTGATTGATTTTTTTTTTTTTTTTGTGCGCGTGTGTTGTTGTTTCAGATTCAGGAACATTTGCCAGCCCATTTTTCCTTACAGATAACACAGCGGCGCGTATGATGCACGAGGCTCTACGTCAGTCTAAATATCCAAACAAACATCTCAGGATCCTACCGAAGGTGCCAAAATGTGCAGAGTGAAAAAAAAACAACAACAAAAAACCCAACAGGATTTTTGTAAAGTTTCCTATAGATTTTCTACCTGCTACATTTCCATAGACTTGAAATGTTTCCTGCCTAGAATGTCATTCACGCTGGCTGGTGTCATTGTGCGCCAACATGTCTGTTAGAGTGACGGAAGACAGGACTGGAGAGGGACCCTGATGACCTCTGGCGTCCAGGCCACATCAGATGGACTCAGCCCAAGGACAGACGGGTTTCCGGACATGGAAAGAATATCAAACGAGGTGTGGACACGGCTGGGCTGGAGGAAAGACATCAGACCCTTTTGACATTATCGTGAGTCAAATTCCGGATATAACACAGAACCTCGTTCAACCGGGGCCGACCCACACCAGAGGATCTGTGCCCTGCTCAAGCATGTTTGTCCCTTGAAGTCTGGTTCCTCTGACTACTGTGAGCGCTCTGTAGCGTGTCCAGGCATGGCTCTCTTCCCCGGCCCCGTCACGGGTGGAAGAGGTGGGCTTCACCACGGTGCAGTAGACATAAGCTGGACAGGGCCTGGTGTATTTTGGCCATATTTACAATGAGCAAGAACAGCAGACGGAGAAAATCTGATGTGGCACTCATCTTCCAACCAGTCAGCGATCAGTTTGGGGCGCAAATGCTTCTCCTTTCTGTACAGAGAGTTTGACTCAGGGGTGGATTTTCTCTCTCCGGCCACTCCAGGGCTCCACACGAATACAAATCCCTCTCAAACCTCCTCTTTTGGAGATAAAGACATCCGGTTTTGGAGGGAATTTGGTGGCAAGAACTTTTCGTCTGTGAGTTTATAAACTTGTGGGCCGCCGGTCTTCACGAGAGCATTTCTCCTCTTTAACAAACTGATCATTTCCCTCGCAGGCACTTTAACATATGCCAAGTGATTTCACCTTTAACTGGACCAACTTCAGCTTAATAAAAGAGTAGTTTAAACAAATATTCTCTGTTTCCGGGACGTCTCACTCTCGTCTTGCTACTTTGATACTTAAACTCCGGAGAGTCGGCGTGAGGCCTGGAGGTCAGAACCCACAGAGGGGTGCAAGATCATTTCTAGAAACCTTCTTTTACATTCCACTGCCTGCCACAGTGCGATCATTTTTCATGGCACAGCTTTTATTGAGTGTGAGTCCAAGTGTGCCTGTCTGCAATTTAAAACCACGGAAACTAGCGTTAAATTTAAACCAGTAAAACTGTTGAATTGATGTTATCAGGCAACAGTGTTTATTTTTACATCCTAACAGGTCCAGAGAGTATGCGAAGCATTTTCTCTCCAAGTACACATGTTGTCTGTTTCCTGCAGCTATTAAGATTAATCTAGAACACTCGAGAAAAATGGGATTTATTATTCAGACTGAGCGTACGGGGACGGGTGGGGTTGAGGGCAGGGGCGGGGGTGGGGGCTGGAACATCAACTAGCTCACTCTTGGGGCCGCGACTCAAAAAGGCTTAGCAACACTGGTGCAACCAAACAGAGCATGTCCTCCTCCTCCAGACGTGGACGGACACAGAGCCAGCAGAGACTCTATTTCCTCTGACAAAATCCCGCTTCTGCGGCCACATGTTGACCAGTCAGCTGAGACGCACCGCTGCCCGTTACCCGGCAACCAGCCGCAGCGAGGAAGAGCACTTGCAACCTGAGGAAATCTTCATGGCTGCGGCGCTGCAAGAGCAGGCTGATCCTGATGCAACATGCGATAGCTGAGTCTTTCTGGAGACCCGCATACTCAGAGATCACTTCTGCCGGAGTGAGTTGATGGTCGGATTCATGTTGATCAGGCGTTCTCCCGTCATTCACCTTCTCTGTACTTCATTCTTCATGTTGCGTAACAGTCATTATGATAATCTCATCAATCCCTAATTCTCTGTTCTCATTCCAGAACAACATGACCCCCTGATACCGTGATCATATTAAAGAGTGACAGACAGATGAGGACCCACACAGGATCAGTAGCCTGCCTTCAGTACATGCATTGTTTGGTTTCTAATGATTCCTGATGCTTTGAAAGCATGTGGCTGATCATTCCAGTGAGGATGTTTGATCTCTCTCTTTGAAGGTCTTTCTCTCTAAGTTCACTTTATGTTACTTTTCTCCTGAGCTAGAGTGAGAGCCCGTTAAGTAGACGAAACTGCAGTGATAACAGTATAGTTTTTGGAAATGGCACCATCCAGATAATGGAGCTGAAACTGGCCGAAGATTATAAAGCAGGTTTTTTAAAAAAAACAACTATTTATCTATTTATTTTCAGCCGAGAGAAAACGGCTTACTACCTCGCTGACACTACGTTTTACATTAGCTTTTATTACATGAAAAAGCTGTTAACAGCTTTCAGACACCTACTGTAGAAATCATGAATATAATTGAGAAGAAAGCAGCCTAATTTTTATTTTAAAGGAGTGCAATGCAATTCTTTGCTTTGATGTTTCCCAGAAAGAAGCTTCTCTGGGTAATGAGTGAGTTCAGTGGTCTCGTGTGTCTCGTGGTCTTGTGAGTCATCCTGTTTATTTATTTTTTCTTATTCTCCATAAACCAATTAGGATCACGTTGAGGTCCTTTCTGCGAAGCGCGGAGAGTTGAAGTCGCATCACGTGATGAGCCATCTCTGCGCGAGTGGCCACGTGTGGCGGTGATGTTAGGCCGGGCACATCTGCACACGTCCGGGGGTCCGGTTTCCATCCGCGAACGTTATTTTAAGAAAGTCTGATTCATCCGTGTTTCCGTGACGGTTGATCAGCTCTGAGTTTATCTGTGCCTCTGACGCGCTGCTTCATTCCCTCATTTGGTCCACATCAGAGCTCGCACTGGGGCCTGCTAATTAGCCGAGGTTTACTGTCAGAACCAAGACCTTGACTGGATGTTAGTTTGTTACTCGGGGGCTAAAGTTACCACCTTCAGTCGCTTCTTCAAACAGTGTTTTTGTCCTTACATTCAAGTGCAGCGTGAAGTGACATCAACCTTCCCGTGGAGGCCGCAGAGGGAAGTCTAGCCAGCTTTAGCTGCACTTCCTCACGCTGCGTATTCTGCTGCGGATTACTGGATCTTTGTTGTTGTTCTGCTTGTTGACAAAAATCCCCCCAAATCCTCATACACACACACACACACACATACACACACGGTCAGTGGTGGTTGTCATGCTTCGTCTTCACATGTAAGAGATGATGATAATCAGACATGTTAATGAGATACACATTCTTTGTTTGCGTTGAATTATGTTTGACATTCCTTCCAAACGTGCGGCGTCCCCCGCAGCTCAGGATAAATGATCTGCATCGCCGTCTATTGATTGGAGGTTTATTTTATTTCTCTGCTTCATCTTCAGTTATCCAGAAAGGGTGACTGTGTCCCCCATTAAATAACCTTTTCATTAAAAAAAAACAACAACTTAGGAAGTTTGTGATAATTATAAACGTGAATTTAGGTCTGAATCAGTTCCATGAAGAAGAAAACGTGCTTGCCATAGAGGTGAGTTGAATAGGGTGGTGTGAGTCTGTTCTAGAACCTCCGTCCCCCAAACGCGGAGATAAACAGGAGTCCAGAACAGATTCAGCAAACATGGCAACTGATTAGGTCAGATATATGGAAGCTAAATTCATAGCATATTAAGAAAAATCAAGATTAAGGGAGGTGATCATGAATGAGACAGGGCAAACAGATAATCCAATTTTTAATAAAATCACAATGTAGCCTTTGCTAAAGTCAGCAGAGACGTCCCAGACTGCAAATCACATTCTAAGAGAACGTATTTGTTTGGTACAGATCCCAGGAAAAAAAAAACACAGCATCATCACTGCAATTTTTTTTTTACAATAATGACATGAGAGTGATCCTGACTGTGTCTAATAAGTCACTCATTAACTGTGATGGAGGTAAAGGTATTGTTGTTGTAAGTTGCACCAACCGGGCTTAGCTGGGGTGGAGATGGGCTGCATGCAGAGGCAGCAGGGGACGTACCCAGACTGAAACGGCTTCAAAAGTCGCCTCAAATGTCATTCGCCAACGTGAGGAAGGAGAAAACTGGGCCAGCTGAAGGTTTGGAACAGCTGATGATCACCAGATACGGCAGTGACGTGAGCAGAGCTAGCCTAACGCTAACATGGCTCCTGATGCCACCGTGATGATCAGGTCATGAATTAATGTTGTTAATTATACCAGCGTGTGCCATCACCAGTAGGGGTGGATCCCACTGCACGCCTGGAGCACACAGAGGAAGACATCACAGCGCTGGTCTCGCTGTGCGATGACAAGTGATCTCTGGGAGCAGGAAGAATCCTGCAGATGATCACGCTTAATTCTTACTGGCTTGTAGCTTTGATGTCAGCAGCATCCCTCTGTAGTTGCGGGGAAATGCAGTGCTGGAAAGCAGTGAGGCGTACGCAGAATTTAGATCGACTAAGATCAACCGGAGGAAGCTGTGAGACTCAAAGACTGGAGGATGCATTTATGTATAATGATGCCAGGCCAGGAGAGAGCGAGTAGGCTCCACAGGGACCGCGTCTTCCTTATATGTCAGAAATCTCTGTGATTGACACAAGCTAAGTTTGTCCCTCCTGCTTCTCACTGCTTTCCCTGATAATGAGCCTTGGCACAGCTTATGAAAGCCTTAAATAGATCAAATCAGATAACTCAGGGATAGATCATAGAGAATAGGGTATCAGAGAGGGAACACTGTGTGATTTGTGTAGCAGGGGGTAATTGCAATGAGTGATGGAGATGAAAATGGAACAAATACAGCGCTGCAGGTAGAGTGGTGGACTGTACGTGATGGGGAAAGACCGCAGGCGCACGTGAAAGTGTCATGCTGATGTAAGAGCTCGTCCTCCACCGCCGCTGATAAGAGTTGCTACTATTTTAAGAACAGATTGATAGACAGAGAAAACCTTGGTTCAGTGTAATTCACGGCTGACCTTCATGCTTCTGTCAAACTGCACCAAGACTCTGTGGATGCTCAGCATTTCACAGTTGATTCTACAGCACAAACGCTTTGTGTTGTTACTGACAAATACTGCAGAGGTATTCTGACCCTTTATCTAAAGGGAGACTATACAATTGAAGTAAAAGGAGGTTTTTATCCTATATATACCATACTGCTCATTCGAAGTGATCCAAGTGTCCCGAAGCTTCGACACACTGAGTTGTTTTGAAAAATCTCACTGAGGACATGCTTTTAGCCTCAGTGTCCTTTCAGAAAACAGCAACGTTCACTTCACTTGTTTGTTCCAGCAGTGTTTTGTGGTCTTCAAAAAAAATCTACCACAAAAACTCCTTGAGGGCCAGGAGATCATGACCCAACTTTCATTTTTGGGTGAACTATCCCTTTAAGTAAAAGCAACTGGGAAAAAAAAAAAAAAAAAGCTCCTGCATGGAAAATCTAACCTCAATTAAAAGCCATTAGTATTAACAACAAAATACAGACACACATTTAAGGAAATGAGCGAATCATTTCTAGATCCAGAGACGCAGACAGAGCTCCAGACTCCCCCTGGACATCTGCCTGCTGGTTAGCTTAGCTGCTATGAACGCTAGCAGTGGTGCAGCAGAGAGAGAGAGAGAGACATCTCTAAAGTCATCAAATACATTTTTCTCAAAACAGTCTGTGCCTGCATTAATAGAACCAGGGTTGTGTTTAACATTCATTGTAAAAATTACAAAAATATCAGAAGTTATAATTACCCGGAACTGCGGCTAACATGCTATTTGGTTGTTTTGTGTCTGAGGTCCGTCCTCAAAAACCAGATGGAGCATCTCCAGGGTTTATCCTCGTATTAAAATGTGGGATGAATTCGTTGCACTCACGCCTCTTAATCCTCAAACTGCCATTTCAAGTTGTGAGGTTCAATATTTTGATTCCATGAAGCATGTTAGACCTCACAAGTATCGTGGACTCCTAATTTATTTAAACAAGGTTTCTCTCTCTCTCTCTCTCTCTCTCTCTCTCTCATATTCACACACACACACACACACACACACACACACACACACACACACACACACACACACACACACACACCATTCAAATGGAGATTATACCCTTGGGTTAGCCACTCAGGCCAATTAGCACCGATAAGTCCTCCTGCAGTAGAAAGAAAAAACGCACCTGGCTGGGATTTTCACCCTCTCGTTAGCCTCTTATCTCTTAGCTTCCATAGTTAGCACAGCTATAAGCACCAGGGAGCAGCAATCATTTTAATAAGCGCCACACAACATAGGAGGCTGACCTGAACTGTTGGCAGAGGCAAATTAATTCTGCTTGGTTAAATGTGGGTAAAAAAAACACTGAAATTAAAAGGCACTATTAGTAAAAATTGTAAAGGGTGAGGTGTTTGAGCCGTGTCTATACATGTTAAGGACAATGTAAAACTGCAAGAAGCATGAGCGCGCACACGTGCGCACACACACACACACACACGCACACACACACACACACACACACACACACACACACACACACAAACAGCAGGGCCTGAGGAGTGTAGTTGTGAATCAGATGTCTGCATGCAAGTGCTCCTGTTACACTTTGAGAAAGGCTGAAAACAAATGTGGTAGGAGATAGAAATAACCACGGCAGGGTATGTCAAGGGCGAGAAATGCTAGCCAAGCATAGCTAAGCTGTCTTTTTCTCTGCATTTCCCCTTTGCTTCTCTCAGGAACGCTCACACAGACACTCAGTTACAGGGTTCTACAGGTTCGTTAATGACAATCACCACGGCTGATCAGCTTCACGCAGTCTTACACATGGATGTGTTGCTAAATCGGGGAGTACTCACGGCAGAGGTGGCCTTCGTCATCGCCACTTGGACAGTCCGAAGTGAAGTCACACAGCTTCTCAAGTGGGATCGCGGGTCCTTGGTGACAGTGGTACTGGCCCTCAAGTGTGATGTTAGGGCCCGGTGAGGGTGCTGAGCAGAGAGACGGAGGAAAGATGAGAAAATGATGTAGCGTTGCCACATAACGTTGTTGTAAGGACAAAACTGAATGCGCAAGAAAAGAAAAAAAGGCTCCAAGTTTCTGCACAACTTATGTGTCAGATGCTGGAACACAAATCAGTTTAACTTACAAACAGAAGGAAATATACAGTTGTTATATAAAAGTACATCAGTCAGCGTCAAAGGCTAATAGAACCTGCTGCTGTAAACCCTGTATGACACCCAGAGACTCGCTGTACCGACATAAATTACTCGGCTGAGGCTGCATAAGCATCTGGCTCTGAATACAGTATCCATCAGACAAGGAGGCTGCAGAAACAATGACCTAGATAAGGTAGACACACACACACACACACACACACCAGTCTCAACAACTCTATTGTAACATTTGCATATCTATGTAAATCCGGGCGCTGATATCTCAGGTGGAAGCTGACTGCTCATCTCAACCTTGATCATCAGAGGCTGATCATAGAGAACGAAACAGGAAGGAGGAGGTAAAGAAAAGGTCCTCTGATGGGAATCTTTGTTTTCCCCGTCTCATACAGATGAGAAGTGATTTTTATCACCACTGACCGACTCTGCTCACTCTAGTGTGTCCTCCGTCTGTATTATGCAGATTTGTTCTCCGCCGGTGTGAACCGGGGAGCCTGGTAACGTTCAGGATGGGGGAGTCAAAGCTGTTTGCTGAGCCGACGGCTGCTGAACTCTTTTTAACACGGCTCGCGTAATGAACGAACTCTTCGTTTCACAGGTTCCTCTGTTGGGCTCCACTCCGACTCAGGCTTGAACATGTGGAGGACATGTTACAGGTCAGAAAGAATAGAAAAACAAATAAAAAAATTCATTTTTGGATATCATTTTTATCATTAGAACTACAATCACTATCTTTAGTTTTGTTGGTGGGTTTCATTTTTTGTTGTCTGATTCATTGTTGATTTGAAGGAAAAATGACAACTGTGTGTGACTGCACTAGACACTTTCTTTTGGAAATTCAAAAAAATAGAGACAAAGAAAATGAAGCATCAAACACGACTACTAAGAAACAATGTTTCAGTGTTTCATCCATCCGTCACTTGATACGATAGAGGGATGGATGCTGGTCCCAGCCGCTCAGGTGGTGCTCAGGCAGTCTTCAGACTAAAGTCAGGAGAACACAAACTCAGCTGGTTCCGGGTCATTAGAAACGTGCGTCAGCTGTACGGTGAATGAACCACTGAGCGATCACGGCGATGTTGCTGCAGCGTTGATGCAGGTCCTGTGTTTCCTTTCATCTGATACCGCAGTTATTCGTGACATCAAGACTGAGTTACTCAACGTGAACCTAAAAGACAACAAATCCCGAACACTGGAGTGACTCTGTGTTCCTAAAAATAACTTTGCAGTGGGAGGCGGATGCTCAAGTCCTGCTGATTAAAGCGTTTCACATTTTACTTGGTGATCCGACCGCCTTTCTGCAGGCATCGTTCCGGTGGAAAACACCATCATCATACAAATGGTGGTTGGACTCCTGGCTCCAGGTTGATGTCCACTGGTGTGTCCTCCGCATCCTGAAAGCTTTTCTCCTGGCACCGTTTCCATGGTGCCGACACTGTCACTTGACTACAAAACAGGTTTTGTGCAAGGCAAAGGCAAAGCACTGTGTCACAGAGGGGCGAAATAAGTTACACACCCATCACCTGATACGACTACAAAAAAATAATCACAATTATTACTGGTTGAAAGTTAATAATGGCACCCATCAGAATTACACAAACAGCACATATACATTTGACTGCGTGTGTACGCTAAACTTGAGCAGTCCGTTACCCAAACACAGACCAAAGTCATTGAATTTTAGTCGGTGAACGCTGGTTAAATCTCGCCCGTTTGCATCGGCTCGCGTGTTCTCAACACCTTGCTGAGAAAATGTGTTAAAAAGGATTCTGGGTTTCATGATAAGTCTACAGAAGTCGGTAGCTGCCACCCGAGCAGAGAAATGGCTGTCTTGTTATAATGCAGAGGGCAGAATTTCACAGTCATGCCTGAACTCCAGTGTGGTGGAGAAATCTTCAGGCCCAGTGGGGAACTGGCACAGTCAACTGGATGGATTAGAACGAGGGGGAGGGATTTTTTTATTGGACAAAAACACATTAGTCAGGGGCCACCCACACTCCACTACTGTGGCAGACCCTTAGAGCCACATTAACATGTCAATGAATAACCCAATTCAAATTCTGTGAAAACATATCCTGAATAAATGACCTTGATAATCAATACTCCTCTACTTCAATGCAGCGCGGCGGAATAGCAATCGTAGCGCAGTGCTTCCTTTTAAGAATGGAAGTTTTGGACCGAGCCCAAGCAACACGAACACACTACAGAGCCCAGAAAAAGGAAAATAAAGCATTCTATTCAAATGCAGCAAAGCAAAGGCTTCTTTGTTTATGGCCAACTTTGTGTGTATAGATGTGGTCTTGCTGTGTGTATTCAGTCATGCTCGACACATGCATTATGCATTCATTGTGCTCAGTGGCTTCCCCTCCGTATAATGTTGACACCGCAAGCAGAATGATTTATCAAGAGAGAAAAAGTTATCTAGAGCACACTAAAACCTTTGGGCAAGGTATGTAAATTCATCAATTTATCTTCGTTTGATGACAGCGGAGGAAAAAATAAAAAGTATGAAAGTGGCGATGTCAGTGAACTTTAAGCTCCTGGAGCAGGTGAGTGCAGCCAGACATGGCCGCCGCACTCCTGGCCCTCCGCAGTCTTTAAATCACACTTGTCAGATTGTGCAAAGAAGTGGGTCAGTGGGGGATGAATAGTCTGTGGGTGTCGGGGAGTTTTGTTATCCGTGCGCTCAGGGGGATGCTTTGGCTTTGTGAGGGGAATGATGTATGATGGCGAGGAGCTGGAGAGGTGACAGAGGGCACAGCGGCCATTGATAAATGACAAAAGAGATGCGCAAGAACAGGAAACGGGGTTCCTCGTGGGTACAACTAAATGTCTAATAATTAGTGTCTCTGTTCCAGCCCGTTAACAACAGAACAGTAGAGGCACTTCACAACAACAAAGATGGTGTTGTTTTCCTCACAAAGGCGACTTGCTCCTGTCTCACACTAATAAAACACAGACCTCAATAATTAACTTCATCAACAGGTGTGCAGAAACACCTGTAGATCACCAGTCAGACACCACTGATTCCACCAAAACCAAACCGAGACCGAAGGTGAGCGCTGACGAGGAAATGTTCAAGGGTGACTGGAACACAGTGGACAGCGGACACAGTGAGATACGTAAGCACGCAAGCGTTCGTCAAACACGTTTTAAAAATGACATTTCCAACTCCACCATCTGACTCAGAAGCCTAGCGTTCGTGGGCAAGATGCTAATAATCTGAGTGTCTGATGGAGGAAGGCGCAGTGCACACTTAGATGCAGTATAAACAACCCTCCATAGAAGGTTTCCAACATTAAATATTCCCAGCCCGCACACCTTTGTAGTCTCGTATATAATCGAATGCACTATAGTCCATTCTTTTTTTTCTTTTTTTTGCAAAAAAGAAAAGAAAAGAAAAAGACGAACAATGTCCCCAAATGAAAACAAAACAAAACAAAAAAAACACTTGTGAGTTTCACCATAAAGAAATCCATGACCGGTTTCATGGACTACAACCAGAATAATACAGGTTTTCTTTGACAAAAGGTGAAACTAAAATGCTAAACTAGACGAGGAGGACCAAACATGTAAAGTCTGACACAGACCTTTGACACGGGGCTGGCGAAAGTAAAAAAGCAGCTGCCAAAATTAAATTAAAATTACTTCCAACTATTGTTCCGTACTGCTAATAACTGTCACATGACAATTATTCAAAGCCGCAGAGACGACGACAAATCTTCAAGACAAGACGGCTTTCATGCTGCAACAAAGCAAACACTCACAAGCTTGGACTAAACAATACTTGCTCATCCAGACCCACCGCTTTAACTGAATTGCTTTTCTTTTCCATTTTTTTTTTGTGTTCATACCTTCTGTGCTTCTGTTGCTTTGTTTCTCTTTGAGTTGCCAATGAATTTTTCTACACAAACGAGTAAAGCTCATCTTTTCAGAGATAAACAAAGCTGCCGTATATCAGTCAGACAGAAATAAAAGCTGTAGGATGAGAAGCTCTCTTAACCAAACAACTGAAACTCTGCTGTATTGGCTTTTTATAGCTGCACATTACAGTACATTCCTGGTTCAAGTCTGTTGTTTCTAATTACCGACTCACAGCTTTGCAGAACAAATGCGTGTCTTTTGTTGCAGGTCTGCATTGATGCCGAGCATCTGTTGCAAAGGACATTTGGAAGAAGCGCAAACAGCCCTGCTGTTTACTCTTCCTCATGTTGGTCTGTGTCCACGTAAGAGGGGAGTTAAAGTCCTTATTTATACATGAGCTCCCTCCCATCCCCAACCGAGTATTTGCAGTTGATAAGTGTTAAGAACAATTAGCGGTTAGTAATCACTAAGTATTTGTAAGAGCTGCCACCAGAGACTGAAAGGTGGAGAGCAGGTTTCAGCTACTCATCATTGTTAGCAAAAGAGGCGTTCAGGGTCCTTCAGGCCTCCAGCAGAGGAGCGCTGTGCTCCTTCATTCTCTGTTCTCCACATTTCTGGTCCCAAATGTTTTTAATAAACTTATTTAGAGCATTTTGCACATATTTCAATAAGGATATTTTAATTACTTAAGCTATGTTAATGATTGTGGCATATAATTATTGCATTGTTTTGGAATGTGAGAAAAAGTCCACACGGATTTCTTGAGCATTTTAGGGGGAAAAAATGCGACTTTCAGAGCATAAAAACATGCATTGCATTTTCTTCTTTTTAATCTTGTTTTATAACTTGAAATTTGTAGTTTTTACTATTTTCCAACATTTGGTGTCGTTTTATAATGTTTGGCCAATGGCGCTTATACCTGCTATTTCCACAAGCAGTACTGTGCACTCATACAATACGTTTACTCCAAAATTGTGATTAAAACCATGTAGCCTTGTGTGTGTGTGTGTGTGTGTGTGTGTGTGTGTGTGTGTAGATGCATCCATAGTTAGATAACCATATTACAGTAGTTTAAAATTCCCAAATCAAATCAAGCAAACCGGCATTTACAGGGTTAAAATTCTGAAATATTAAAAAAAAAATCGTATTCATGATCAGCATAACAAAATTAGTGAAAGTGGAAAATAATAATCCATGTAATGTACCGGTATATATATATATGTATGTATGTATGTATGTATGTATGTATTATATTTACTGTATTATATCTGTTTATTTATGAGGACGTGGCCCCGAGAGGATGAATCATCTAAAGTTGTTACTCAAAGGATCTCCACGAGAAGCCCAGTTTATTTTCCGCCCGTCTCCCACTGCCAGCTCAGCATGCTGGGAAAACGTCTCACTTAAGTTTGGTTTTTCCTCTTCAGAAAATCTCCGACCTCAGATGACCGGCCAAGATGGTCCAGTTTGTAACTGTCACATGTGCCATCTGCTTACAGCGAGAAAATCAAGCGTCTCTTTACCCAAGAATCACGGGATGATCAAGACGCTCAACCGCTGAGTTAAAGGGGAGTCACAACCAGGCAACACGCTGCAAATGTTACGGCATCTGGCGGATACATCACGGCGTTGCGGCGACGAAATTCACTTGGGGAGGTTGTGGGTGTTGGTGGGAGGGTATCATTGTTGGAATCCAACACAGCTAAAATTCCGTCTGCAGGATCATTTCTATGTGTATAATCTCAAATTAACAGCACAAGTTCCCCTCCATCATTTCCAGCCGCTCCCAGCCTGACACTGGTGCTGATTGGCTGTGAGCTTCCAAGGATTCCTCTGTTGGGGTTGTTGCTGTCAGCTGAGACACCGCCACCTCACCAGCAGAACCTACTTGTGCAACCTCGGGTGAGATAAAAGATGATGTGGATTATATCGGATGACCCGCTTGAAAGTTTGTTCACAGACATTTTCATGCAGTTTTGATGCTGTTCGCCGTCAGCCGCGCGTTAGCTTCCAGCTGCATGTACGTGGCTGGTTCTTCCTGCATTCTCTCTGTGAGCAGGTCTGTTAGAAGTTTGTGTGGCATCAAGAAAAGTCCTATTCTACAACTGGACTGAGCAGAGGTGTCATGTTTTCACTTCTATGAAGCAGAACCGGTAATAGGAGGCGACGCATCGGGGTTCCCTTTTCAACGTGAACAATTACACATTTGACAGTTTTTGCATTTTTGTTTGACTGCACATCACTTTCTTTCTTTCTTTTTTAAAAGCAAGATTACATCAATCAGAGACGCTTCTCTCTGTATCGTGACATCATGCAAAGCATTCGGTTGTGAGATTTGAATAAAACTTTTGCCGTGTTTGGTGCAGATCGCCTGCGGATCGCTGTCCTATTTGAGGTCCAGCCACAGGAGCACAGTGTGGAGTCAAGAGGAGGGCTGACACATACACGCTGAAATTAATAAGGCTTTTATTTTCCTGCAGATGAGCAAGCATGTCAGTCAGATCCCGAGTGTGTGCTCTGAAACAACAATGCAGGGCTGGAGAGGATCTGCTTTGTAGCAACAGAGAGTGAGCATGGAACTCAATGGAGTCAAAGCGTATTCTCTAATCTCCCATTTTGTCATGAGGGAGTGCCGTCTGTCACACGGAGGAAGCCTCTTAAGGGGTCCAGGAGGCAGAATATGGAGATATTCTCTGAGATTTACAGTGGCTGGGATGCTGAAGATGGATGCAGCCGAGTTTCCCTCTGGACAGTCGACAGGACAAGAAGTATTTGCTCATGAATTCAATTAACTGCACACAGCCTCGCTCCATTGGGCAGAGCTCTGGCCAATCCCTATCACTATCTGTCACGCTCCCTGCAACAAAACCAGTCTGGTGCTAGAAATACAAAACATAAGCAGGCACAGCCTTCGATGTCTTCATTCTATAAGTTTCCCTGCACAGAATTGGAATATTGTTTTAGCTCAACATGAAGACTTAATGAACATTAATCTGATTAACCAAACATCTGCTGCTGCGTGTGCTCACGATTATTTGTTTCCCCGTGCTTGATTTCATCAGCCGTCAATCTTTCAGGTTTGGTGAAAGACCAGTGTTTGAGTCGCTGCGGTGACGCAGCGTTAGAACATTGGATGGGTTTTAGCCCTGCTGATCATGTTTCCTCTGCTGGACGCCTGGTGGGAGCGGGTTAATAGACAACAGACACAAATGTAACCTCTCACTACTTGAACTCCAAAAGAATCTGCTCATCAAGTACTGTAGATGGCCTGAGATAATGATGTTCTTCCACCCTGCAGGACCTCTTGGTGAATCCATAATTCAGAAAACCCGAGCCTCACTCTTGTTGCTGGAAGCTCCCCGAGACTGAAGCTCAACAACAGCTAAACTACAAAAAACAAACGTCGGTTAACAAACTCCAAACGCATCGCCGGTTATAATCCAAGTCTTCAGTCGAATGCTCAGTGTCGACTGTCGTTTGAGTTAAACTACCCAGTTACATCAGTCCTGTCCCACAGCTTCTTCCCTGGCCAAGACTGGAGTCAGCAAGAAGTCACGCAGGGCAAAGGAAAACTGCTTCAGGACGTCAGATCACGAGTACCTGATAAACAACCGGTCATTTTTGGGTGAAGTATCACCAATCTACAGGAGTGGGCTTCTGATATCATGCTGGAGCTGCTCTGGTCGCCAGCTTCGGTTGTCTGTTTTGTTTTTGTCCCTAACTTTTGCGCACTGTAGTATCTCATTGTTAACAGCACTCTTCTTTTTCCCCACAAGGTCACCATTTACTACACTGCAGTATCAAGACACTTCAATCTGTACCCGTAAAAGTACCAAAAGGTTCTGGTGCGCTGGGGCACCAAAAACTCATAAAGCAACATATTGATCTGCTACATATTTCAGGATATGATCAATATACATTTGTAACCCTTCAGTGACCCCTCATGACCCTACATGGACGCTACTTTGGAAGGAAACCCTCCCATCAGGACAGAAATACTTCATACGTGACCTGGACGACCAAAACTAAACACCTGGAGCACCCAAAGGTTAAAAAAAAAGAAGCTATTTCCATTCAAGACACAGCGTAAATGAAAGGTTGACAGTATGAATGTTTGTGTTTAAAGAGGTTTAGTTGATAATATCTAAGATTTTATTGCTTCTGAGCAAAGCGACAGGGTGATAAATAGCACCAGTTCATTGGTTATTCCAGCAGCAGCTTCAAAAGGAACCCCGGTGTTAATCTGAAGTCAGTAGAGGACCTCAGTGAGTACTACAGCGATATTGTAATATAATATATATGTCTGGCAATCAAATGCAGGAATAGCAGAACTGATCAGCCAGATAAAACAGGACCTGCCAACATTCTAGCTCCAAATGTCCCCTCCACAGAATGAAAAGAGATTTAGGGAGTCTGTATTTTAACGACTGACTTTACCTCAATGACACTTAAGTCCATAATATCTGGAAATGTCCTCGTCGCTGCCACATCAACATTCCCATTTAGACATCTGTTCCATTTGGCATATCTAGGCTGGGGACACTCCACTTGGTGGCCTAGACCATTTAGCACTTGCTCAATATCTTAAATTGTAACTGCCGTGCTAGATTGCCTTGGAAAGGTGCCTGCAATAGAAACCGGGTTTGTGTTGACGGCACGCTGCTCGCAGAGAAGCCCAAGGCAAGAGATTAGAGATAGAACGGGGAGTTGAATACTGCCAGAGACATTCTTGTCTTGGCAGGTTGTGTTTTCTGTTAATTTATGAGCAGGGTTTTTGTTGTTGTTGTTGTTTACTTGCTACATTCATTTTTTTTTCCCCCATCACAGGGCATTCTCTGAAGGCCCAAAGCAATGTGTGATTCTCAGCAAGTCAGACAGTCACACGCAGAAAAGACAGAAATATTCATCAAATTTCTCTCATTCATCAAATTACTTTCATTCATCAAATTACATTTTTTTTTAAGTTGTCTTTTTAATCCTGGCCATGATGCTACAGGAGCAGTAAAACCCACAGTTAAAGCTGGTAAAAACACAGAGTGAATGCAAAGGTCCTTGAACGCCTCACGTTGGTGATCCGTGCGTCTGACAGCAGACGATCAATGAGGTGCTTGACTGAATATTTTGGTTGAATATAAACAATAAGAGACCAGAAGACAGCAAACGAAACATTCCCGTGCAGTAAAACTGATAGATGGGTCTGATCTGCTGGATGGGTATCGGTGTCAATAGTGACCTTATTGCTTTTTGACAAATCTGCTAATTAAAATTCGTGCAATGATGGTGAATATTCCCCCCGCGCATGAAGTGATGTGGAGTTATCAGAAAATTTAACCTTACACAGGAAATGACCCCCAAAGTTTGTGTGCTTTTAATCAAATGTTACATTACAATTATGTTAATACTGCAGTTTTCATGGCCTGGGGGCAGGAAGCTGTTTAATGATGTTTCGTGACCGTTTTGACGGGACACTTGGATACCGAGCGGTCGCTGACTGAGCTACGGCAGGAAGAACACCCAAAGAAGGGAATTAGGTTGTTTCTGCTGGCCTCTTTTAAAAATGTCTTCACAATGCATTCAATTGATGACATAATAACATGTTTCAGAACCATCATGTTGCTGTTTCCATCTTCAGTGGAGCAAAACCTCTGCCAGTCAAAGTGGTTTTAAAACCAACATACGGTTGATGGCTTGTCAATTGCGCTGCCAGCCTACGGTAATAATGCACCCAGTAATTACCCATATATCTCACTCTAAGAGGCCTTTGGGTCTCATGGAGTTCTCCTCAGACTAGCAAAATGGCCACAATTGTGAAGCGGGACAAACGGTGAGGAGAAAAAAGGGGAAAACGGGGAGTACGGTTAGTGACTGTAGAAATGATCTATAGATCAGACCAACTTTCCGACAGAGAGGCCCAAAACATGATACAGCTTCTTTGGAAAAGTTAGCTAGTAAAAGCATTTAGTACATCAGCTTTGAGAAAAGTTAAAACACCACCAGCACAGACACCAAACTAATAGATAATTCTGGGGTTTTTGTGGTTTGACGGGGATAAATCATTTCACTCACAATACATCGTTCTGCTCCAGTCCCCTGGATCCTGACCGTCTTCCGTCGGACGCTCTTACAGTTTGTTTTCAGCTGGATAAAGATGTGTAGTTGAAGAGCTCAAACCTATTTTGGGGGTTCATCTCTGACTCACGCCTCAACCGTCCCACCCATTTTCAAGAGTACCGGCCTAGTGGCTGGGCTTGATCCTGCAGCCAGTGAAAGAGCTCCTTGACATTCCCCAGCGCGCTCATGTGTGCATCTGCAGATTGATGAGCAGTGGCAGAGCTGATGAGTCTTTACAAGACTAACGGTAGGCGATGACATCAGTCTTCCTCTGTCTCTCATCCTTACGGGCCACTGTGTCACTCTATGACGCCCCTCGACACTTATAAATGTGCGTCGATTCTCACATCCGTTTGATAACCACACCTTTGCACTGCTGTGGCTGCCAAAGCTGTTTTTTTTTGGTGTTTTTTTTGGCTGAAAAATGTAGATGTTTTTATCTTTTACAAAAACCAAAGGGATGACTTGATTTCATTTCACCGATGGAGTCGAGGTGAAATTGAACACTCAATTAAAGGTTTTTGCTGTAGAGCCGGGCTTTGATTCTCACTCATCCATCCATCCATCCACACGTCGAACACTCTGTCCACTCCACCAGTCTCCTCAGACCCATTTTCCCGGTTGCCTCCATGCAGGCATAAGTGATTGATGGGCCTGGGGACACCCTCATGCTGCTGTGTACCTAATCACAAAGTATAGACTCGCTGTAACGCTCCATTAAGGGCCTGCAGCAGCATGGTGTAATGGTTAGGGAAATAGGCCTGCCAAGGGAAGGTCACCAGTTCAAATTCCCACGAGGTTCACTGCTGCCTTATCCCAGCTACATGTCCAATTGGAAAAATGAATTTTGACAGCTTGCTGGGTAATGCATGAATGCAAATTTAACAAAAATTTCCTTCAGTGAGAAAGCATTGTCATAGGTGGTAAAACAAACGTAACCCTCTGCCTTGAGATGTTGCTGTGACAAAAGCAAAGTCAAATCTGCTATTGACACCAACTTGTAATGAGCTTGTCAGTGGTCCCTGTTTACTTCCTGGATGAGAAACAAGAGGGACAGGTTTGCTGTACTTGAATATGCCGCAGTGACACCCTGGCAGATGGCAGGACTTCCTGTCAGGAGGATGAGCTCAGGAGATTGTTATAATAGCGCGCAAGTCACTTTAGGGGCAACAAATTGGATTGCTTGTTGGTCCTGTGACTGATGAGTTCATTAAAGTGGAAGTCAGACACTGTTATATTGACTATATCGCTGCACACGTCACCGGCTTGAGCAATCACAGACCTTCTGTTCACCAAAACAACTGAGAGGACAGGGACGCACGGTCAAATTTCCACTCGGGTTTAGAGGAATCACGGGATTTAGAATGATCTGAGTAAACATGTCAATATTATCATTATGATTAAATCACAATTTTCCCTACAAAACGTGTAGGAAACTATTATGCAACAGTTCCAGGGACAGACACGCAACATTTTGTGTACACAAACAAAGGAATCTCAAATCTTTGGAACTAAATTGGACACAATTAACCAAAGCCAAGCTTGATTCAGGCTCCCCAACCCAAATGCCCAACAATACAGGTCATTAAAAGCAGTAATTAGCTCATTTTGAGAGCTGGAGCCTGGAACAAATAACATAAACAACTGTCTTTGCCAGCAGTCTGAGAGCTTTAATCGGCAGCTCAGCTTCATGTTCTGTGAGCTAGGAACGAAGGTAATTTGAGCCCAGATTTGTGACAGGTGCTGTAGGGGGGAGTGGAGGAGGTTCAGCACACTGCGAAATGCGGTGAGGCCACACGGCGAGCGTGCCGAGATGGATTAGGGCTTAGTTTGGAAGTGGGAAGTGTGCAGTGGAACCAGGTGGTGCCTGAGGAGAGGACGGCATGTCTGCGTGGTGTTTCTCTCGACTAGCGACGGCTTAGATGCTGCCTGCCGAGAGGAACGCAGCGAACTGAGCGGAGAACAATTAGACACTGTTGAAGCGAGGCTGGATTTGCATGAGCAACAGCAGCCGCTCTGCTCTTTGCCTACAGTGACAGAAAAGACAGTTAGACAAAGAATCCCCCTGAGTGGTTCAGGAGAGAATTTGTGTTTGTTTTTCATTGTTTTGCTGTTTTGCTCTTTCACCTCTGATAACTCGGGGAAGGAAGGTGAACTGTTTGGGCTGTTACTTACAGTACTGAATGTGTACGACAAACAAATGTACAACAAAACGTTCCTACAGAGCTGCAGGGATGAGAACGCATACATTAATAAATTATAGTAGGTTGCAGATATAGAGATAGTTACATGTATTTAGACATCATTATGTGTCTTAGACTGAGACAGTTGTATAAACTGATGATCAGTATGAAAGCAGGTGAAGAGGTAGGAATTACTGAGCTTTGCTTCTCCCCTTCTCCTTTTTGAAGGTTTTTGTCTGCTTGAAGTTGAGCTCCCCGAGCACAGGTTTACTGTGTAATATATATATTTTGTACTGCACTTCATAATTATTCCTTTTCATCTTGTCTCTCTCTCTCTTTTTTTTTTAACCAGTTTGCGTTTCATTTTACAAATGCGTTCATTCATGCTCTGAAAATATAACGTATATCATCAAAATACTCAAATGAGAGCCTGTCTGACAGGTTTCCCCACAAGAAAAGTTCAGTTATCTTGATCTTATAATCCTTATGTCTACTTCTGTATCACTGAATAATCCAGTGAAAGGTTCTACTCTCTGAACATCTTTGAGTGTGAGAGTCTGCACAATGAAGAGCATTCAAATGAAGGAACAAGAAGGAAAGCACGTTTAGGGTGAAGGAGGGCTCTCAGGGTAGGTTGCTTCATTAAATACAAAACTTTAGATGAAAGTGGTGTGTAACAAACTGTCTGGATGTGTGAGCTCCGTTCCCTCCTTATCATCTGACCCCTCTCCTATCGTTCTCACACTCACACATTTACATAGTTGAGAACAAAATCCAGATCATGTAAAAGGGGAGTTGGGTGTTGTTAATCTTTTATCAGGTGTCCAGGTTTGACCGCGCAGGTGCAAAAAGCTGCATCAAAAGTTCCCCTGTAACAAACTGTTCTGACCTCAGCTTGAGTCCAGACGTGACACCTGGATGGAGAACAGGAGCAGAGACAAACCTTCCAGTACTGAGCATTTCCCTCGTTTGTCCGGAGCCAACGCACTCAACAGTCACGACCAGATTTCCTTTTGTGCAGAGCTCCAAGAGACTCTAATGCTATAAAAGAGGAGGAGATGAAATCTCCTGGCACTGTGATCAAAATGGAATGTTTTTATAGAAATACAGCAGGTAAAACCCACTTAGATGCCATTCAGTATTCAGCATAATTGCTGGAAAAAAGGCTTTGAAGATTTGCAGGATGTTAGTCCGTCTGTAGTCTTTTGTCCATGTGTCAGGCGGAGCAGCTGCGGGATGCTAATAGGTGACAGGCAGAGGATGATTACTCCCTATAGGAGGATCAGAAAACACACCTACAGTTTCATTTCCACTGGACAAAAGAACAGCTGACACCCACTGTCATCTGACCTCGGGCTGTATTAATCTACCTTCAATCCAGGGCCGTATCGCCTTGATTAGACACGGGTTCTAATTGGCTCCGATCAACTCTCAGCACCATGGAGCTATTGAAAGCTTGTCGCCTCCACGGGGAGCTTGTCATCATCTCTGCCACAAATTCACCTGTATTAGCGCTCTAACATCGATGCGTTGGGTCTGAACAGCAGACCAATGCCAAAGGTATGAAACAGAGACCGGAGGAACACCGCCGCTGCCGTTCTGGCTGATTTCTACTCGCGTTCATGATGTTGAATATGATCATCAAATTAATGGATTTTCATGGATGGTCAACACTGATGTGAATCCAGGCTCTCAACTCTATGTGACTGTAAATGTAATAAATATTTGATTGCAACCCTCGTCTTGGTAAAATCTTGCTTTGTGAGCAACAAACATCAGAGAACTGCATGATTAGCTGGGATTTATCTCAGTTTACAGAAGCAGCAACTGATGGAGGATTTTTCCTGGTCATCCTGCGCTAGTTATTCCTTTTTATGTGAGTTCAGCAGACTCAGACATGGTCTGGTAAACAAGCCGGGGGAATTTTTCCTACGCAACACGGAGACGACCGAAATAGAACGATTAAACACTTTGAACATCTGCACATGTATAATTCAACATGTTTCTACCTGAGAAAGGAAACATAATTACACACATCTGGACATTTGCATCAGTGAATGTCTTCTTCATTAAAACACTCCAGAGTGGTTTACATTTGCGCTTCTCCGCTGAAGCCCCCCCCCCCCACCTAATCAAATATTACAAGAAACAAGAATTTTCATCCATATTTCCTCAGTAATTCTCTCTTAAAATGTTTGAGCAACAGTTGCTGCGTTTCTGCATCTCACACGGAGGAAATTGAATCAGTTATAATAATCTAATTTCAAGAGCTTTCGAGGTCGACAGAGAAGGATATTATTTCAGTTCCAAGCAGTTGACGCATTTCATTCCAGAACATCGCGTAACGAAGTTAGAAATCACTGCATGTAGCTGAGCAACTTCCAGTTTGACGTGTTTGAGCTGCTTTGGGAACTCAGTCACTCTGCAGACATGTGAGTTGCATTTAGTGATCGTATTTATTACAGAAAGACTGGAGGGAAACAGGCAGGAATCGGCTGGAGCAACACCAGTCTCAGCTGAAACATCTGGAGACCCTCTTTCACTGTAAGACGTCCTGCAGATTTGTTCTTTTGAATCACTCAACAGATGGATATGATGACCCCATACCTGTCACCAGCGCCTGAAGACATGTCCTGGAATTGTTTTTTATTTGTACTCCTTACTACTCCCCTGATATTTCATCTTTAAGGAAATGTAACCAAGTAAAGATGAGCCGGCAAGCAATAATTTTTACGAGTGAAAGTTTGGAATCTTTACTTGACAGACTTCATCCAACATTTTAAGAGGGCATTAACATAAAAGGGCCAGAATGACAGTTACACATGAGATAGGAAACATGGAAAGGCCCACTTACCCATGGTGCAGTTGGTGGTGAAGTGGGGCTCGATGGTGGCCGAGTCATCCTGTGGGACTCGCTGGTCGTAGCTGGCTGACAGTCTGAAGGGTGATCCTCCGTGGGTGGCCAGGGTGAGGTGGATCACCGCCCAGCTGCCAAGGAGAGAGAGCAGGAGCAGGATCAGTGTGATGAGCAGACAACATGGCTGACAGAAATACCCGCATCCTCTGCGGGGGTCGGGGGTCAGCGTGGCTCGGGCCTGCTCTGCCTGAGCTTCTGCAGCCACCGAGGAAGGACTGTCCAGAACTTCAGCAGAGGCTGACATAGGAGTTTCCTCATTCCCTTCCATTTTGGGGGGATCCCTGTCTTCCTTTGTTTGTGGATGCATTGCCCCCCTTTGAGCCCACCCCAGATGGTCCAGGAGGTCTAAAGATGACCAGGTATGAGGTGGTGCCTCAGCTTACAGCAGGCGTGAAGTTAAAGCCACGACAGAGAGCAAACTCTCCGGTCTGGATCGAGTGTGTCAGCCAGCTGCAGCCCAGCGGTGAATGCTGTGCTCCCTCAACCATCGGCTGCCTTTGTCTACTTCAACTGTCCCTAATTTTATTAAGCAAATTGTGCTGATTTCACTTTGGCTCTAAGCTAATCAACAACCCCCTCCCCTGTCCTCCTCCACTCTCCCCTCCCTCTGGCTCTCGCCCAGCCCTCGCTCTTTACATGTCAGCCATGACATCACAGAGTGATGGACTGTAAACACCTGCTTCCCTCATGGGGAAGTACAGCAAACAACCCAACAGCCCCCCCCCCCCCACACACACACACACAGAGTCTACAAACACATCAAATCCACTAATAAGGATGTGATTCTATACTCACTCAGTGTCATCTTGAACAAGTGTTTGTGTGTGTGTGTGTGTTTGTGTGTGTGTGTGTGTGTGTGCGCGCGCGTCTGCGTCCATCACTATTTTCATTTCCAGTTTTCAGACTCATTCCAAAATGATGGTTCAGAAATGAAAACAGAACAGATTTTGACGGCGTACTTTTACGACACATCACACTCCCGACTGCCAAAACACGAAAAATAAAAGCACACAATCTGAACCCCCCGAGTTTAAGACTCCAACCCCCCCTGCGCCAAAGGAGTACAAACAACAGTCCTGCTTACCTGTACGTATAAGAGCACATGACAATATATGTCTCTCATCCGGGCCTGTGAGAATTCTGTAGAATGATGTCATACACCCTTACAGTGGAACTCTGCCTCGCTCCATCACGCTCTGCATGCGACGGGATTACTGTGTGTACTTGTACAACACTGTGGGTGCAGTGCTGTGATTTAGGTTAGTGTGAGATTGGATGCCCAGCGTGGACGAGAGATGCTAGTTAGCGTGACACATAGCGACTGTCAGGTGAACAAGTAATAATGTAAATAACTCTTTAGCTAATTTACCCCCCCCCCCCCACCTTCAGCTGTCTCAGTCAGATTGTGTGTGGATGAACACTGTGGTTAACTAGTCTAGCTAAAATAAAATATTCAACGGAAGAAGGAAACAGGCAGGCAGAAGTCTGGGTGCTGGTTGGTAGTAAATCGAGAGCAAGCGATGGTGTAATGTTACAAAGTGTGTCGTTGTCTCATCATCAGGCTGCAGAACACGTTGACACACCCCCCCCACCCCCCCCCATCACAGCATATAATCAACACTCTGAACGGATGAGTTTTACTCAGAGTGAAAAAAGCAATAAAAAGTTTCTGTTGCCGAGATGAAGCAAATGTTTCAGTGAAAAGCCAAGATGGAATCATCAGCCACCTCTTGGTGGTGCGTTGTTGCTGTGGGAAGAAAAAGCAGTTGGATGCTACGTTGGCGAGGCTGCTGCTAATTTGCATAAAGTTAAACTCTGCTCAACTTCAACTCGCCACATTTGGCGCCGGCATTGTGCTGCTCGCTGCTGTCACAGTGTCTGAATCTCTCAGTCGCCAGCTGTCATTGAAAATTAATTTACAGCTCACTGCTTGTGCCGCTCATGAATCCTTTGACGAGAGAACACGCTAATGCTGTAGCTGTAACATACATAAGATGATCGTGTTACTTGTTCCTTGGCTTTTTTTCATCTTCTAGAGATAATTTCTTGTCAGATTTTCAATCCTTTAGTCTATATGCAGATTAGAAGCAGCTTTCATGGCCATATTATAATGCAGCTCATAATGGAAAAAGAACTTCAACAATATTGACAGCGCTATCCTCAGTTTAACTCCAAGGTTCTGTTAGGCTGCAGCAACGGGCGGTGATGTTATTCTCAGAGGTTTTTAAAGGTCTCTACCTTTCAATTGTGACAAGTGTGTTGGGAAACGGAAAACTGACTGCAACCATGTTTATTCTGCTCTTTGTTTGGGTAGACCAGTGCTAGCAAGAGTACAACAAACACGAATGCACACATGTACACACACCAGCCCCCGCTACACAAACATGCTAGGAGCTTTTCTGATTTCCCAAACGTCCGTGTTTCGACTCAGCAGGCTTTGCATTACCACCTTTGCCAGCTTCCCGTGTTCTGTTTTTCTTTTTAATGTATGTTTGCCTTTCCAGCCTGTGGCCCGGTTCTATCGCTCTCACCTCTTCTCACTGAAGCCTCCTCGCTCCATCTCACTGCCTCTGTCTTCCCCTCTGCTGAGAGGGGAGGGAAGGATTTGACCAGATGGGAAGTGAAGTTATAGCACCACAGTACATCGTTAGAGAGCAGCTTTGTGGTGTGGGACCTGCTCCCTGCCATATCCCATAATAGAAGGGAAATGAAACCCTGGATATGAGCTGCTACTGTCTCCTTCATAACCTTGAGGAGATTCTGTGACAGACTAATACACATACGGCAGGAGCTTTCTCACAACGAGGAACAAATTTAGACCACTGTAATTGTGCAGGAACGTTTGCTTCCTTGATAAATGCCAGAGCTGCACTGCAACACGAAGATAAACAACGGGGAAGCAGATACGAAACAAAATAATCAGTGAAATCTGTAATTTGTGAGGTGCAAACGTGTAAACAAAAGTGTTTGTGCTTTGCATGGAGTATATTCAATGTACTGATAATGAAATAGGCAGAGGTGTGCTGCATCCAATCCAAAGTGATCAATGTAAGTCTGATCTTTATCTCCTCCCTGACTAAAAGTGTACACAACTCTCACCGACTACTAGATTATTCTTATGTCTTATCACGCTACGACTGCGCCGGTGATCACAAGACTGATTAACGGAGGAGCAGAGCTGCCAGAGCACATCACTCAAACAGTTCAAACCTAATTAGTGGAAGAGTATACGAGGCACAGCGATCCTAAATATAAATAACATGAAAATTAACGATAAAGTCGCCTCATGCGGGAATTTGCTATACATGACTAATGTGAATGTGGCGCGAATGCAAATAATTCTCATTACGGTCCCTCATGTCCTAATGGCCCGTTGATGATTTGAAATTACCTGACCTTTGTTCAGGCTGTTGTTTTGTGACCTGGCATGAAGACGCATTTTATTCACCGCAGAGATACAAAACAGAGCGGCTGAGGCCAACTCAGTCTCCGCTGCCATTTCACAATCCTCATTTCATAAGACTATTCATTTATGCCCCTCTTACAGCTCGGCTCCGGCTAATAGGGTTCTTTTCATTTGCTGATGGTGCATGTGTGTGTGTCTGTGTTTGTTAGGGAGGACGTGGGATGCTTATGTCTAATCACATTAGGGCTTATTTGTCTTGTGGGTTCTGGTTTGCATTAGTCTCATCCAACATGACAGACAGAACACGGAGAACCGTGTTGAATGTTCTCTTGATAGCGGTAATGCTATCTAATGCTATGAAGCCTGCATGGATGCTAGCGCTGACAGGGGGCAGGACTTAACCACCGTCTTGTGTGTGTGTTCTTTCTCTACTCATGTCCTGAAAGTACGGAGATATTTTGTTCCAGGTTGAACTCATGTTCATCCCAAACTCACAATATGAGGGTATGAATTTTGTGTGTATATGTGTGTGTGTGCAAAGCTGACAGTGACTCACAGCTAACAACAGAAAAACTGTCCAATGATGTTAGCGAGCATCATCCGCTATAACTCACGTCTCCTACGTCCAGCCGCACGCTCAGTAACCCACAAGCATTTTGATTTGTGCTAAAAACAAACTAATCGCTGCGTAATACTTGTGGTTTTCAGCACTACGATGAACGCGAGAAGGCGGCTGAGCTGGTTCGAGGTGTGAATGAGCGCCAAACTGAAAGAGTTACAATTTTTCCCTTTTGTGAGAAAGTGAATTCACTTATAAATTGAGAGTGTCACACTCAGATCACGCTAAGTAAGTTAGCGTCTCTTACAGAAGACTAAACAACTATATGAAAAAAAGAAAGAAAGAAGAAGAACGAGCTCAGGTACAAATTCTACGTTTAAGATGCGTTTAACAACATTTTCTAATCCGCCTTGGGACATAAAAGCAGAACTTGAAGCTCCAGTACTCTTCAAACATAATTAAATGTGTATGTGGATAACGGACTTGGGACTATAAGAATGCGTTGAGATATTACAAGTGATATGATTTGATTGGCTCTGCTTCAGTGGCTTCCACCTCACACTGTTTAGGTTGTGTGTCTCTGATGAATTCCAGATACAATCACAGAAGTCAAATTGAATCAGAAGACAAATGTTAATACAAAACAACACAAACAAGAGGTTTAAGGTTAATTCAGCCTCAAGGGGGTGAACACAAGCGCACGGAGAGAAGCCAGTCACATTTAGCTAAATTGGCTACTGTTGTTAATATTTCTGTTTGTGTCTGCGGAGCTGTGTGACACCACGTCTCAAATTAATCAGAATGTAATTTGATTAAGTTACACATAACTCATTAGTTCAAGATGAGAGACGCTATAATCCCGATGCTCCCAAACAGCATACACACATATTAAATAGAACATTAGGTGTGAGATCCCATCAGCAAGATTAGTCAAAATCAGAATTGTGAAATGTCAAAACTAATTAGATTCTCTCACCGTGCCAAAAATGATTAGATATTCCAAGAATTTGTGAGTCGTTCTGTGTTGGGTCACAAAAACTTGGAATATAAAGCTTCCAATATTTCTTCGTCTCAGGTAATTGGCCCTCTGAAAAGCAAAACCTGGTGACAGAATGAAAAGTATCATTTGTATGGCGTGAAAAACAAATCCAGTGTCAAATATTGACAAAGCCATTTCACTGACATCCTCAAGCCTAAATGCATAAAATAGAGAAGGTTTTTCAATCATGCCCAAAGTCCAAGTACTCTGTTGAATGTAGCTGCAGTAAAACTACTGTAAGGAAGAGGAAATAGAAGCTGCTTTACATGGTAATGGAATTTTTACCCCCTAAGAGAGACAACCATAGGTTATGATCAAGCCGGCTGCTTTTTATCAAATTGTTGTTTTTTTTTTGCCTTCTTTTATAGGTGGAAAGATGAAACTGATGGAAAAAGATGCCGCATGAAGGAGGCGATGAGGGTTAAGGAGTACAGAGGTGCGAGCGGCGGCGGCTGCTGCTGCGATCGGGATCACTTTACTTAAACAACATTGATTGTGACTCTCAAATTGTGTCGTGCTCAACAGGTGGAAGCCAATATGTCAAAGGAAGTGCAGGGGAGATGGAGCGGCCTGACGTGGCCCGGCTCAGTGAATGTCACTTCTCCAAACTGATCAGGACACATCTGAATGTTGTCTGTTCGGAGGGAATCTGCGACGCCACCATGCATTTGACGTGACGGGGGAGGTGCAGGAAACTGGGTCGACATGCATGGGTTTTGTTTTGTTTTGGTTTGTTTTTTTTGGGTGGGGGAGGGGGTCAGCTCGGTTTAACATGCTTAAAGCATCTTTTCACACAGCCCTAACTATCTTATTTGTTCCAGGGAAAAAGGAAATGAACCCTCTGGGGCCATGTTGCATTTACTCACACGCAACCAAAGCATAAAATTAAGCTATAAAAATATTTGACTGGATATCATTTTCCACTTTCACCGAGTTAAAATTTGTTGATGAGCATCAATTATTTCTGAATTCTAATTTTAAACCCTCTCAGTGACTTTTTTTTGGGTCACGATATGACTGCAGTCTTCAGGACAGTCAAACCGTTTTCATGTAACCGTCGCACACAGGCACAAATTCCTCACTACACATACACGCACCCCAATCTTGACAATCACACTCACTTGCCCACATCGTCTTCACGGAATACCTGTATTTCTTTATTGACACGCAGCGCCCCTCGTGGAAGGAGCACGTATTTGCCCCCAAAGCTCAAACACAGTCAAATGATGATGGAAATCAACAGCATCAAAAAAAAAACAACAACCACAAATTGTAGGGAAAAGCTCAGAATGACACTCAAAAATAATACAATGCATGTTTTTATGCTCTGACGGCTGTGGGATCATAATGTCATATATAATGGGTTTTAATGGCACATTTTATGCACTTGGTAGTACAGACATTAGGATTTTGCGCTCGCTGTGTGTTACAGACATTTTATAGGAGAAGAGGTTTAAATTCCATAATCCACCCAATGCCGCAATCATTAACCCTACCAAAGTGATCAAGTAAATCCAAAATGTTAAGTGAGGAAAAATGCGCTCAGCGGCTTTAGAGGGCACATTTGCACAGTGGCACAGTGGCAGTGTACAAATGTACACGTTCTTGCCAAATTCTATGCCGCAATCATTCATGTGTGAATGTGCACATTTGTACAGTGGCATCACACGTATGGCTTCCAGACAATGAATAACACAACAGTTTCAATATGGCAGTTTGTGCCTTTAAAGCAGGGAGCAAGGGTTTAGCCACAGTAAACATGAGGCTTTTACATGATTTTACAGGCTAAACTTTGGGATTGCACTCAAGGCGAGTCTTAGCCATTGTATATTCAAATGAGTCACACACCTGAATACAGACATCTTGCATTTCTGTGCTAAGCAAATTATTCTGTGACTGAAAAATGGACAAGCTGCCAAGAGCAAATCACCGAGGATGAAAGCAAAAGCCGAGCAAATAAACAAATCCAGCTTAAAAAGCGAGATGCAAGTGTGTCCACCAGGGATTTGCTTCGGCGTGGCAATTTCACACACCCTTAAAACACACACACACACACACACACACACACACACACTAAACCAGCGCGTCCAGAAACACTGACCACAGAGTAATCAGAATTCCCCAACACGCTTGAACTCGGGAAATCGGCTTTCTCCAACAATCGGAAAATCGGGGCTGGATGTATTTAATCCAATCATTGAGACAAAAACAGGCTTAAACCGGTTTTTGACCATTGTTCTTCATTAATACACGAGACTTTAAATTGGCTCCAGTGTTTAGACAGGAGGAAATCCTGCTTGGAACAGCTGAATGTACACATCGGACAAAAATGACTTGAAACAACTTGACATTTGAATAAATATTAATGTGGCAGTGATGGAAGGGTGAAATTGAAAAAAACAGCTGCGGGGCGTCCAGAAACATGAACTTTCATTTGCTTCTAAACAAACTGCAATTCCTCATGAAACCGTTCTTGCACTTTACAGAGAACAAAAAAAAATAATTGCACAAAAATGATGACTTATTACCTTCAGCAATTTTCACGTCCTCGTGTGTCCGCAGGATGTGTAACATAGCAGCTGGGTCAAAACATTTTACTGCAGGATACCATGAGCTGTGAATGCCAAGCTTCAATCAGAGGTTTCAATCAGAATTGAATACAGTTCTGCTATAATTTAATGGAGGTCAAACTGAACAAGGGATATTTGCAGGTCATTTGGACTCAGAAAAGACGTTGGGAAATAATTTATAAGAGAAATTAAGAAAGGAAAATCGAAGGCTACAGCAAGACTGATGGTAACAGATGACTTATACGTCTTGGAATGAGACGGGCATGAGGGCAATGCATCAAATAAGCGACAGATCTTCAATAAAACCGTCATTTCTATTCTTGAGCTTCCCTCTACAGAGCTGTAGCTGTTGCTAATAGTTTCTGCTGATGTCCCAAATGAGTGTTGCATCAGATCAGATGGTCACTGCTTCAGAAAGTCCTGAGATAAAGCAGATGTAAAGTATTTGGCTCCGGCTGCTGGTCCGTCTCTTTGCTCCGGTTAGATTCACTGATGATACTTGCAGTGATTCCGTCTCAAGCAAATCAAAATGTGTAACCATCGCTACAACAAGACAAACTCACTGTGGCTGTGTCTTCTGTCGAACCTTGTTGTTCAGCATTTCCTGTTTTATTTTAGTCTAGTCTCCAGTTTCAGATCCACTTCCTGCTTCCTGCTAATCACCTATGTTCCATGTTCCTGACCCAAGCCTCATCCACACCACAGTCAGTTCAGATCTACCGACTCAAGGAGGCACCTGCTCCAGGTGAGTGGTGCACACACCGTCTGCAGGCCCCAAAATGAAATCCAGCAAATCTCTTTTTGCTTGCTCAAATACGAGTAATGATCAGGACGGCTGTAGATGTTCGACAACACAGACAAAGAAACCAATTACAAACTTCAAATGATTTCACAGACAGTTGAGCAGAAAGGTCTGAAGAATCTGACAGAAGAGGATCCCGCCAACTTGCAGGTCGACTACCCGTCTGGTATCCGACATCACCGTCCTGCTCATGCAGGCGTCAGTAATGACTGTAAAAGTACCTGAGGTTTCGCAGCAGTTACTCTTGCAGGACCAGGAGTTCTCCCAGTGGCTCATTGTTATGTGGGCTGGCAACGCCAGTGTAAAACGTCACACTGATACTGGCTCCTTAAAAGTGTGTTTGAGAGCGATGAAGCTCTGCTACATGTACTCAGCATTGGTTTATTCTCAGTTTGCGTGTACCGGCAGCTACAGGGTTATCTTACATTTGTTTCTCACTTGTCCAGGGAATCTCTCACAAGCCAGACACACCAGCCTGCTAAAATCTAAATGGTAAGACATGTGGTTATCCATCCCATAATCCCTGCTCTCGGTTAACATGAGTGAAGTGTCTTGCTACGGGGAAGCCTGCGTCAGCATTATTCTCACAAGTCCCTGTATCATTACCCAGCCAGCCTTCAAAGCAGAGCCCCTTGCCTCCTATAAAACGAGAGATTGACGCTGTGTCACTCATCATTCAAGATAAGTCCACCTCCTCCGGAGTTTATGCAAGACAAGTGTTTCTGGTGAGACACCCCACTAATGTTATCAGGGGACAGGGGTTATGGTGACTCACAATAGGGCTTCACTGACTCCTGTACTGGGAGATAAGCTTATCGGAGTGACTGGCTGCCTACCCCAGAGGTTAAATTTTTCCCACACTCAGTGCTCTGAGGAGGGCACAATGCCATACAATCGATAAAAGTTTACAAAAGACAATGGCGAAGCCTCTTCTAGGCTCTTGAAGTGAACCAGAGCAGATGCTGCAGCAGAGCTTAGGTGCATGGTGACAGTCAGCATGTTCTCGGAAACTTTTCAACAAGTCCAAGGAAGTCCCCAGAGTGTCCTTGAGCATGACACCGGACCCCCACCGCGTCTGATGTGCAGGTATGTGTGTGTGTGTGTGTGTAGATGCATCCATACTGAGGGCTTTGAGTAGTAGTGCTCCTACTAATCTACAAAAGGTGCTATAAAGTGCTGCATGGACGATGGACTTTAGGGGCCCAACCTGGAAGTTAGCGTGGTCGTGGGTTCCCTCCACCAGGAGATGTTGGGATCATTGTTTTTTTTAATTTTGTGTGAGTATAAAAAAAAAAAAAAAAAGGCTCTGAAGTTTCTGTTGTCCTGAACTCAACCTGTATGATTTTTGAAGAGTAAATTCAATCTCTAGGGCTAAAAAGCGGACATTAGGTCGAACCAACTACACCACAGACGCGTGAAAACAACCTCGGCACAAATGAGCTTGGTGATTTTCTTATAAACCCGGTGACTCTGAATCGAAAGGGAATCCTCCTGGATTCCTCTGGCGCCTCTCTGCATGCAGATTGGTGGGCCATAAGTTAGTTGTGTTTGGGTAGAACCTGGAGCGATGTTAATGATGAGTGAGCTTCATCTTAGCCGCCACGCCGTCACATGACTGATGTTCCTCACAGTGACGCACTGAGGAAGCAGAAGTTTAAACCGCACCAGATCACAATAACGGGGGTCCCCCCCCCCCTAAAACAGCTACCATTACACACATGGGTCACAACACCATTTTATCACAGTATATTGTGATACAGTATTGATATCAGGGGCTTGAGTATCAATACAGTATCAGGACCGAAACATGCAGTATATAGTTTTAACTTAATTATGGTGGCTGCTGTGTCACAATACTAAATAAAGACAAATAAACACAGTTTCCTCTCCGATCCCATCTGCCACACTGCTTCACTCTCATGCTGCTCCGTGAGGTGTCATCCAGCAACGCATCACCACCGTTGAAGTAACTCACACGCTAGAGTTGCAGTACTTTCTCATGATGCTGTGCCCATTGAAATATCGCTGCAATTGTGGAAGCAGAAATTATCGGCTCCGGCAGCTTCCAGAAATCACCGAGGCACGACGGTATCCATGCTAAGAGGGATGGAATCTCCTCTCTGGACAAAAAAAAAAACCTGCAGTTTTAATCATCGGAAAGGAAGCTTAAAATAAAAAAAGCTCCAGTAGTATGTTAAGTTTTGATGGCCGTTTCTCTAGTCAGCTCTAACCATGTCTGCCCCTCCACTCATTTGTGTTTTCCTCTTGTTCGTGTCAGATTAGACTGCACATCCAATTTAATAAGGCCTTGGCTGTACCTTCAGTGGCACATAAAGCTGGGAAGTGCTCAGCAAATTATTAAATTCCGTGATGAAAACTTTGCCTCTCAGATGTAAACTGCTATGCTATTACAAAGATGAAAGGCATGGGGTGGTGGTGGTGGTGGTGGGGGGGGGGGGGGGGGGATCACATGGCTTCTTGCACCTTTTAATTATGACTCAAATTCAATTACTTTGGAGCCTCATACTTTACAGAGCCACAGGAAATTGCTCAAATTGAGTGACAGCGCTTGTGATTAAAACATGTTCGCTTTGTAGCATGAAAATGCTGCTGCTGCGCGTAGAGGATAGAGATAAGTGATCAGGACAACAGTTACCCTTTCCTAAGTGACTAATGAATCATGTGCCGCCTGACCATGTGACGCCGTACACATAAGATCTGTACCAGACCCACGACTTCAACTCCGGTCAGTGGGTGCTGCACTGCAGAAAGCTTGCAGAGAAGAGAAAGAGGAACATGACTGGCAGAATCTTAAGAATTCTAGTGGCAACTTGGGGACACTTACTGAAACTTGAAGCATGCAGCGTGTCATCCCTTATTGAAAAATTGCCTTTGGAGTGGAGGAAGTCAGGAAAGAAGTCACTCAAGCTGTGTATGAACCAGTCCTCTCTTTTTCCAAGCTAACCAGTAATCCTCTCGTATGGAGATGAATGCCAGGAATCCTGCGGTCCTGCGAGCCTGTTAGGCTGCATAAACACGGACATAAAAGTAAGAACTATTGAATCACAGGATACACAACAGAGACCTATAACCTGTGTGTCTGCACTGTGTGTAAAAGCATTTCATTACAAAGAGAACAGAACCGAGGTACATTTTAATGTATGCTCTCTTACACAGACATGTACTTCATCTTTCTCGTTTCACTTCAAACATTTAACTGTGTATTAAAATGTATATATATTCAGTAGGATGTGTTTACTTGAAAAACACAGGCCCCAGGTCAATAAAAATGAATGTTTTTCATGTTTAAATAGGGCTGGGAGAAATCTCTGTGAATGCGATAAACAAAATATCAGCGGCAGTTTAAAGAACAGTGTGTTTTCGAGGGGTTTAAGGGGATTTGTCTTTTCATGTTACATTGTATCGCCTGAGGTGACTTTTGGCATCACCCAGAGCAAAAAGTAGGAGGACTTCATGTTTTATATGAGGTTATTAGCTGATCAAACAGCATAGACCAATGTGCTTCCCACTAGATAAGACCCTAAATGAGTGAATGGACGGTAGGTTTATCGCATGTTTCTCCAAAGAGCTTTATCATGCTGCTTGCCATTCACCCGCACGAGGGCGGAGGAGCTGCCGTGGAAGGTGCTCCATCAGGGGCTCACCGTCTCTGCCAGGGAACACTTTCACTCGGTCACCAGGGGAGACCAAAGACTCCTAAGCCTAACCCAATCAGAACGGAGATTTTGGTTTGTAGGCCTGCTAACAAACGTGAAGTAGGCCTGTTAGATGAAGTCATGACTCTGTTAGTAGCAGTTTGTGTTGCTCAATCAAAAACAACAACAACAACAAAAACCACACACGACAATGCACATTGGCTCAGGCACAATGAGGGATTTCTAACTAAAGTGGATTCACTGGTCTGTTGGTGAGCTGAACTAGCGCCACCAGCGGCTAACATTAATGCTAGCGCTGTCTGATGGTCTTCAGCTGGTGCACTTGATCCTCTGGCAGTTTCTGCCTCTCCGTGGGCCAAGTTTATATCAACTATTTCTCCATATTCGAGCACATTAGGTAATACTGTGAGCTGTAAAGGGGCTTATTTTGTCCTTAACCAGGAGGAACTGGACATATTGGGAGCGCCTCCCCGAAAGATCTTCCCATAGCCCCCTACTCTATTCTGGAGCCTTGTTTAGGTACGAGGAGAGAGAACCAATCAGGGGAGGAGGGGAGGGTCATTTTGAATACTGCAGGATTTTGAGTAGATACGACACATTAGTTTGTTGCACCCCCTGATCTCCCGGGGGGAGATCCACTTTGTTTTTGGTCTTCATCAGCACTCTAAAAACTACATGAAGCGCATTTTTATTAATCAAATTCCTATCTGTTCTAGTTAGTTGGACATATTTTAATTTTTAACAAAGCGAATACAAATTCACAGAAGTCCGTTTCTTAATTTTTTTTTTGAGTGAACTCACGAGGGAAGAAGTCTGATGCCTGACGCGCCACCAGCTCGTCTCTGACTCTGCCTGCCTGCTTGCCTTCAGCTGAAAATTGCACTATGAGAGCTGAGAGTTAAGAAAGAAGTGAAACCTGGGGAGCTGCAGAGTTTGGCAGCTTTACATTCATCCCCAGTGACGCCTCTGGACCTCCACGCATGTATGAAAAAGGGATTTATAGATATCGAACAGGTTTTACAATTAAATCAATGCAATGTTTACTTTTCATGTAGACTTTGTCATGATTGAAATTCAAAAGCTCTATCTGTGTTGCTGTGGATGAGTCACGGACTACAAATGTGAGTGAATGCAAGCGCAGATGTTTTGCTTGATTATTTCTTTTCTTCATCACCAAGATGTGAATTTAACCCATCAAACCTGTCACCTGGCTCACGGAACCACGACACCTCCGCTGGCAGAGAACGCCAGATTTTTTTGTTTTATCACCTTCAGCCGGACCCAAAAACAGCAGCACCAACAACCGCACATTACACACTACGTCATCGGCGCTGATGATGTAACTGTGATTTCACAAGTTTTTAACGGAAGCGGAGCCAAACCGCAAAGACGGCGGAATCAAATCTGAGACGGACGCTGCGTCGTATTCATGCGCTGAGCGTTGGAGCCCTGGTTGCAGTTTCATCGAGTGTTGTTTGTTTCAGATATGAAGGTAAACTGCATGAATAATCACATAAGCTGCATTCATGTATAACAAATGCATGCTCGAATTTCTGCTCTGCTCCTGTGAGTGCGACTGTATGTTTTGTGCAAGAAAGCCTATTAATGTTTGCATCTCTTATTGGAAAATGGCTGAATGGTTATGATTCCTTTCTGCGCTGAATGGAAATACAATCAAATACAATTCATCACAGCGAATCCTAGCTAGCGGAGAGAAATCAGCTGTTAAACAGCTATGAAAGGACAGCTGTGCAGGATGTAGTGGCACCTGCTGCCAGGCACCGAGGGAAGCATTTTTATAAGTGTACATTTCCCTGAAACTAAGAACTGATATGGTTTCACAGAGAGAATTCCACTCCTAACTCTCGGGCTGAAAGGCTCTTCAACTAACTGTAGTGTGTGTATGTTGCATTTTTTCGGGGATTTTAAAACTCAGGAGTTTTTCAATGAAACCATCTGAATAACATCACGACAAAAATAACTTTCATGCTCTACTTACCTGCTGACTATTTTCACAATGGACAACAATTTCTAAAGTCCAAAGTGACTTGTTAAAATTTTTTCTTAGTAAAAAAAACAACACGACGATTCTTCCCTCTCTGTCATAAGTGGCAGAAAAGCGGCAGAATCTTTTGTTCAAAAGCAAATGAGGCCACTTTTACTTGAAAAAGACACAAACAATCAATTGCTGATCAAAATAGTTGTGGTTGCCTCTTCTTTCGATCGACTGATTGATTCATTGTCACACCTCTGTTCGCCATCACTACAGGCTCATCTCCACCAGGATCTTTGGGGAGATTTTTCCCGTTTTTCCGGCTTTGCTTCACCTGTACTTTCGGGAAATGGAGTTGGTAATGACATTTGAATGAAAGGACCTGCACAGAATAAATAGACTTGGGATTGGTTTTTCTTTCATCTCACTCTCTCCAGAAGGTTCTGTCTGGTAATACAAATTTAATTACTGACTTCAGTTGGTTTTTTTTCAGTCTCATTGAAAACATTCAGCACGTGCAGGGAGGAATTCTTCAATAACATTGTTCCATCGCAGACGTGAGGGCACAAAAAGCCAATTTGATTTTCAACTGTAAAATTGTTACATTTCCCACCACTCAGAGCAATTAAATCACGTATAATTCCCAAAATGGGGTAATTCAGATAATTACTGTTGAGAAGCACCAAAAGACGACATCAGCTGGGAAGTTTTCTCTGAATGTTCTGGCAGGGTAAGAGCGGTGAAAACATCGTATCGGCATGTCTGACATAAACACTCCTGTAAATAGCAATCAGGAACGCCACCTCTGCTGCGTTCCATCAGCTCCGTCTGTGTCTCTGCACACTTGTTTCATTCAAACAGAACAAATCCTCTGTCATTCAAATGCAGTGAAACTGGGCCAGGGTGACTGACACATAGCCCAGTAAAAAAGAACACCTTGTAGTGAGCAGGCAGTGCGGGCGCCGCCCAGCAAACGCTGTGCGACTGGGAGGGAGATGAAAGGAGTGACAGCTATATTTTGCCACAGCTTTTGTCATTACAAACAGCTCCTCTACAGTTTGCTGCCTCGCTAATTTGCCTGGAATGTGTATAATAGTAAAGAGAATCCAAGCTTGTCCCCTGTATCTCAGCAAGGCCAAAATGCAGACCTGCTCTCATCGTTAGAGCGAGTGGACGTGCGGGATTTGTGATGACTGCACAGAATTTAATGATGAGGAATGTAAACCTCTCCACGGCTTAAAACATTTCCCTCTCAAAGACAGAAACGGAGACAATTCATCTTTGGTTTCTTTCAGAAACATCTCCCATGGTGAAAAAAGGTTTGTGTGGATCCAGAAGTGAAACTTTTTCACCCATTTCTGATTTTTCTACCCACTTCTGTTTGAAAAAGTAAAATCTGTGCACATTTCATTTGATCTCTAGCTACAGTATACCGTACTGTATGTGTCATACAACTTCATTAATGCAGACCAGTGAACAAATCAAGGTCCCAGGCGTGGCACCAGACACATAACGCAGCGTGGATTCATGACTGCAAGACACAAAGCCCAAAATATCCCGCTCAATCGCATGATTCTTCTTAAAATAACATCGCAAACAACCTTCCATGAATGGAGGCCGACACAACTCCCATTAGCTCACAAATCACCGCTGCACTTCATTCTGGCTCCTTCAAAAACGACTCGGCGGTTGGAGAATTTCAGCGGAGGATAGAGTTTTTGTTTTTTTGGTGGACTGAAGCCATGGATTCATTAAATTCTGGAGTGCTCGTCCCTGGATGGGAAGCTGGATGAGGGTGGGAATCCTGGCCTTCTCTGGCTGAGAGGGGGCCGAGGGAGTAGAGCAGCGACATCTCGGTTGGGTGAACTGGTAAACGCGGAGTGGCACATGAGTGACGGACGTGAGAGACACATTTCTCTCACACACTCGCGATATCCAACAGATAAATATGCATGTATGACACGCACAAACAGAAAATAGACATTAACTGCATTGGTAATGTCACAAATTTTTTTTTTAAAGTAAATTCCCACTTTTATCTTGATGTCAGCCATCATCCTGCTGCTGCACGGCGTGACGTACGCACGGAGCTACACATTGCATGTTCTTTTATTTATCTATTTATTTTTTTATTTCCAAATCTCAACCAAGAAACAGGTTTGGGAACTTGGTGTGTTTGAGTTAAGATAAAATAACCCTTTTAATTAGTCCCAGGACGGGTAAATTTCCCTGTTACAGCAGCAGGGGTGATAACAAAAATAGAGCATTAGCGAAAAAAGTAATAAACACTAAATAAACATGAAATATAAATCTAAGAAAATTCAAAAAATAGAGCTGAGATCAACAAGAGTAAAAATAAAAATTCAAACTTCATAAACAAAGCAGAGTTTATCTGCAGCGACAATGACATGAGGACCAATCAACTCTGCTGCCCTGATTCTGACCATCTTGTCCTTCTCCTTTGAGTCCCTGTGTAATGGTAATATAACGCTAAAGGTCTGGAGTGTCCCATTACTGGCACCCAGTGTCTCCCAGCACATCTATGAAAACCCTGAACCGCCTTCACCGGAACAGACTGCACATACTGCCAATGATCTTGTCCATATTATGCCATTTAAACCTCTGTAGCTCTCTCTTGTAATGGCCTTTACAAGAGTTTTGTTGGCACAAGCTGCAGATTGTGTTTGTACCTGAGTTCAATAGATGTTGTGGTCTCATTTGCTGCTGGGCACCAGAAAAGACACGGCGTTCCCGCGAGACGGCCCTCAATACTGTCCTGTTTTACATTCAGGCCCACTGCTGAGGGAACACTCAAGCATAGTTTAACGGTAGAGACGTGAAACCCATGAAGCACGTTCGGTCCCAGAGAAGATTTATCACTGGGCTCCCTCTCGGCTGCTGCCAGCAGTAGATTACATGTCAAAACTGGCACGGCGAGCAGATATTTCAGCCAATAAGCACGGGTGGAGGGAAGGCAGAGCTCGTCTTGAGAGTGATATTGCACGAGGACGGATCAGGCTGACCCTTGATCCTATTGTTCTTAAGAGTGATGGCGGATCATAAACCGGCCTGACATCATGGAGGTGAAATGTAGCAACAGAGGAGGCAAAGCAGATTACTGGCCTGAGGATGAAGTTCTCCAATCGAATCTCCACACATGCGTGCTGTCTTGCTGTACAGTTGCCCAGAGGTAATGAGCCAGCCTCAAACCCAAACAGAATTAAATCAGTCCAGACAGTGCCACATGTAGATTATTGGAGGAGATGAGTCATGATTAAAAGATAGACAGAAACAAAACTAAGACAGAATAAATCAGGCAACTTGGATGGAAAACACACACATAAAAATTCATCAAACGCTATCAGCCTCTCAATCATTCTTGGAGACGGATGAAAGAATCTTTCCTGCACACCATCCCTCAAATATCTCTTAATTACTCATACAGTGCTGCCCATTAGCCAGTTTATGTACCTTTTCCAGCATCTATTCTTTTGTTTTGTTTTTGTTTTTGTGGGTGCTGATTGGCAGCACTGACCTGTCGCACCTGCTGGCGAGAGGCAAAGCGAGTTAGCGGCTCACTTCTCCACTCACTTCTCCGACATCGTCTCTCGTCTTCGAGTCAGTGAGAAACCTCAACCTGTGACCCCACGCTAAGCTTTTAGGTGGCAGACCCTCACTGCCAAAGCTAGCACGGCGGGCCACCACACACACTAGCGGAGAATGCTAACATTAACATGCACGCACTGTATTTCAGAGTTGGCAGTGATGAGTAATCTCAAAAACGTAATCTCACTTAATCTTAAAGTAACTTCATCTACTGTTAAACAGCCAAATCCAAGGTGACTCATAATTCCCTGTTTGGTAGAGCCATGCATTCTCACTCCAGCTTCAGTGTTTCTTTACATCAATGCAGTGGATTTCAAAATAAAACCTCAGGAGTAAAATAAGCCGCTATGATGTATGATTTATTCGTAAACTTTTAATGACAGTCAGTGTCTCTTAGAAGGATGATTCAGAAAGCTTCAGGCTGAGTAAATAATTATTTAAATGTGTGGAGATTAGAAACACTGGGGCCCCATCATCTTAGTCACACTCTTTCATAGCAGCCGTCTCAAATGATAAAGCCCAGCTCGTGTGCCGTCTGCAGAGTTTGGGGAATGGGCTGCACTTGTTTATTCTGGTCTCCTGTGGAGATCCATTGGCTTGTCACTTGCCATCAAAGGAAGAGGGCTCCCACAACAAATGATCGCTGAGCACCAGCGCTGACTCATGCATCTCATGCAGTGACAAGGCTGCCGTTACAGTATTTCTCCTGCTCCCCGAGGCTCTCGCGGCGCTCTCCGAGCACGTCACACGACACTGAGGGAGGACGCGCGGTCACGGGATCTCTGAGCGCCTCCGCTGACGTCAGTGTTTAAGATCGCGCATCTAAACAATGTGGATGGGTTTTTGACTTCATCGTCGTGGTGTTAATACAAATTTCTGTTTAAAACGACTGTTTCTATTTTTGTTCACTGTATATTTACTCATCTTTTCCAGCACCTCCTCTACTCTACCTCCACAAATTTCCCTGCCATGGGACAAATAAATTCCTCTCATCTTATTTATCTGTTGAAATGTGTGACTGCACATAAAAGCAGTGTGTGCGCACTTGATATAATTCCAACGACAAACAGACGATAGTTTGACATCTTCACTCTGGTAAAAAGGATAAAAATCAAAGTTATCATTTTAAGCCCTTGAGGCAAAGCATAAAAATACGGTGGGCTGAAATGAGTAATTTCTCTACTCAGGAACACCTTTAGAACAAGAGAAAATGTTTCTGAATCCCTCGGTGAGTCAGCTTCTTAATCAAAGCAGATGAAATAGAAGGTAGCTTTGAATGAACTTTTAAAAAGTGAGACTTATTGGCGCGCTCCTTAAGGTCGACTGGTGTATGAAGACCCTGATGGAGCCTTTCCTCCATGCAGTCCCAACATAAACAATGGGAAAAGTGACTTGGAGCAAAAAACCCAAAGGTTTTTTTGAAGCACACAAGGTCTCAGGCGTGTCAGCCTCCACCTGTGACTGAACCTCCTACGAGGTTTGGGACAGAGGAAGCTGTATTAAGGACTGCCAAGATATTCTTAAAGAAAGAATTTTCAATATTGGCTGAATAGCTACCGCAGATGAATTGGAATTACAAGACGTAGCGGTTTCACATGAGCAAAAGTCTATTTTAGGTGAATTTATGTTTGTTTGGGGTTTTTTTTATCTCCTGCCATCACCATCCTCCTGTATCCTTCTTGAGATACTGGCACTTGCTGGCCTTCGTCCTGACAATCAGAGCTGCAGATCAGCTGCTCGCAGTCCTTCATGGCTGAGTGATCCACCTGGATGCATCACTGACCATCAGCTCATCTCCTCAGCATCATTCCAGCCAATCCGTCTGCCGTTCCTAGCCTCTCTCTCTTGTGCTACGTTATCACCTTCTCTCCCTCTCTCCCTCTCCATTAAACACCGTACCCAGAATTCTGTGCTGCTGTACAGCTGCAGCGGCGCGGTCCTGCAGCCTGTCACTCTCCTGAGCATCAGCTGACACAGGAGCCATAAAATTGACGGTCATTGACTCTGACCGTAAATATAAAGGTCCGCTTGCACAGTGAACATCTCAGAAACTCCCACGCCGGATACTGAGACGAAGCTGTATTGAGCCAGCTTTGTTTCCCTGTAAGCCATTAACACAGTGGGTGATAAAACTCTGTTTATTATAACCCGTGATTGATGATAAAACTAAATGTGGCCTGATGATTTTTTGAAGAGCACAATTTTATGCTCTAACACCTTCAATTATCACGTCAATCAATGCCTGAAAGTGAGTTTTTATAAGACAAGCGTAATTATGACACCCTGAGTTTGGTTGCTGCATCATTGATCGGAGCCTCCTTTGAACACAAACAGCTGAGGAACGAAACGTTCATGAACAATGTGATTTTCACAGGAGCGCGATTATGCATCGGCGCTAAAGGAAATGTGTTCAACTACCTACAGATGCACGGCCACATTAGTAATAACTCTGACTCACGCTGTGACGTTTCAAGAAAGCTGAGGACACTTCACAAGGCAAAAGCAAAGCGAAGCAACAGATAGGACGAATGAGACATGGACTGCAGGCCATAGGCGTCGACACTCAACCACAAACGCATTATTTTTCTGCCTTGAGATGCATTTCAGCTGCGAACATCTGCACATGCTGCAAGTAGGGAGATCAGAATGTCGCAGGGGACTTTCAGTAAGAATCTCTTATCTCACTCTGCTGCTAAATTTGCTTTATCCAAGAGATCTGAATGTTTACCAGAAACATTACAGACAGAGACGAAGCGCCCATGCAGTGCCAAAGAAGTGGCCCCGTTGTGGTTTTACTGCTGTGGCAGCAGGAGAGAGAAGCTTTGGACAGACTTTGAACAATCACTGTGTTTGATGAGATCCTGCCACACACAGAAAATACAAATCGGGAGCCCTTCACTTCCTCAGCTGACACACGAGGCGTTTAAAGCTAACCAGTGGAATGAGAGATTTGACTTCCGGCTGAGCTAAATGTGAACTTTGCTAAACGGTCACCTGCGGAAACTGCCACGCCCACTGGCACCGTTAATGGCTCGTGACCTCACAGCATCTTGAAGCTGCAGAGTAAATCTGGCCTACGGGTTGTTTTTACATTTTACATTCAGGATTCTTATGAATGTAAAAGACTGAATGGTACGATAGTGCAGAAGTGTCTGTGGACTGGTGCTGGAATACCTGGCCATCACCTCTCCAAGCCTCATTTCTCTGCAACGCTGATTTACTGAATCTAAATTGCCTCAGTTGTACCTGCTGCCACAGTCAAGCATGTCTTCAGAGTCGGGCGAATGTCTGCAAGGCAGGATGGAAAAAAAAGGTTCCAACCTTTCACCTTAAAATTCATCATTTCATTCAAATGCTGTGATTGTTTTTCCTGGTACATTCATCATAAACATGAGTTGAAACAGTTATGAATCGGTGTCTGAGATGCTCCTTCTGCAATGCTACAAACAAACTTCTTGACCCATTATATTCAGCTCTGTCAGAGATATGAAAAAAGGTCTGAGGAACGCTGGGCGTGTTACACGATGGCCAAAAAAGAAGCGGTGAGAGATGGGCTTCATTAGCAGTTTACCTCGAGGCGCTCGAGAGTGATTAAGTCAGACAGACTGGGACACAAAAGCAGCCCTGCAGTTTGACCCAGAGTAGCTCCACACACACGCCGCGCCTCACGGGCCCCTCACCGACTGTTCTCCTCACCACAGAATGTGAATTTCAATTTTAAGAGAACGAAAAATCTGTTCAAATCAATTGACATTAAATTCTGACGGACGACGTAGGAGGTGCAACATTAATACCCAGGTGAGGTTGGGTACCCAACCAATACCGGTACCCGCATCTGGCATTCGGTACCGTTTCTTTTTCTAAGCTTTCTTTAAAAACGACAAAAAGGTAGTTTGATGTGCAAAGAGTTCAACTTCCCCAGCGTGCTGCTCACGTTAGACGCAGCTGCTGTGGGCTGAGTCTGACCAGGTGATTCCTGGGATGAAAGGAGAAAAGAGAAGAGGAAATAGAAAGACTGCTCATTTCTGCAGTCACCCACCTAACCTTTTCTGTCCCGATGCCCATGTAAGTAGAGAGTTAATGTATTTATTGCTTCTTCTTCTTCTTCTTCTTCTTTTTTCATCGTACAGCGTGAGGTGCCAATGGAAAAAGCATTACTCTTCTAAAATTCCACCATATTAAGCTTGAATAATGCCAGACGACGTAGTGACACAATGGGAAGTGGTTTCCTCTTTGTCTGAGTGCTTGATAGCAGTGTAGCCGCTGCATCATTGAGTGCAGACACTAATAGTTAATCCCAGTCAGATGTTTTAGTTTAATTTCTGTCTACTGCTGCCCGCCATGCTAGGGCCAACATGCATTTGTAACATCACTCATGTGAACTCCGTGAATGGACTCCACATAGCATTTCCCAACTTAATGGTGCTTTAAGCACTTTTGTCTGATTCACCCACTCTCTCTCTCTCTCTCTCTCTCTCTCTCTCTCTCTCTCTCTCTCTCTCTCTCTCTGACACACACACATGCACACACAGATGGTGGATGCTGCCATTCATACGGTCTGACGTACTCTTCACAAGTAATTGGAACACTTTGCCTCTCTGGAGTAAGCAGGGGCTCGAACCAGCGATACTCCAATAACTAGACAACCCCCTCCACACACCACCGCCGCCATGCCACCCTGAGTTATGGTGGACATTTCTTATCGTCTAAGAACATAGATAGAAATACTCCTGTGACCGTGTCGTGATAACAAACAAACAAACAACTAAATAGTGACAGATTGAAGAGAGTTTGAGATTTTGATCACTTGAGTCGACTCTCGTACTGCCGGTCTCCACCCTGCAGGTCTGTGCGACAACAAATGACTGACGGACACTTTGTTCAAACAGCTCCTTAATATTAAGATTCATATTTTAATTCTGCTGGTATAACAGCCTACTTTAGTGCGTATTTATGGAAATAAAAAACCAAAAAAAAAACAACAACTCCCAGTTATGGCTTTATGACTGCAGACATGCTGTCAATCTGCTTCTGCCCCCCCCACCCCCACCCCCACCCCAACCAGAGTTCACCACCCGAGGCAGCACTTACTGAAAACAGCCTCGTGGGCGGAGCATGCACACAGAAAGATGGACGGGCGGTTACAGATTCTACTCAGCCGCTTGTCATGCGTTAAGGGGCATCAACTCTGAAGAGCTTGTTGGATCACGAGAATTCACTGCAAGAACGCTTGCGTCAAAAGGACACAGCTTGTGAGTAGGGACACCAGAGACCCCACCTATATGCACAATACTGGAAAAGTCAGTATTTCATGATATGGCCTCTATAAAAGGATGAGCGGCGCCCTTAAGATCAAAAAATTGGGTCAGAGAGAATCTTCCAGGTGGGCCAGCCTGGTGCAGAAGTCTCTGAGTGTGCCGATTAATAATAAATGCAAAAAGAGATGAAACAAGGAGTTGATTATTGTGAATCCCCTGTACAGTAGTACTTTTCAATTTCTTATGGCCACCATCTGTATAATTTACTTTATTTACAGCAGATGCACACGCTGCATTCAGAGCAACTCACCAGCAATGTGTGAAAATCTGTGAGTACGTCTGGGAGTGGGAGCCACTGCTGTTACAGATTCACCTTGACAAGGAAGTAATACGTTCACACCGATACACTCAGCCACGCAATTATACACACACCAGGTCCTGCGAGCCGACGGGTCCCGAGAGAGGGAGTACAGCTGGAAGATGCTAATGATGGTCGGAATCAAAGACCCATTTGTCCTCACACACCGTTTACAAAACCAAGTAATGAGTCACATTCACAACTATGTTGCAACGACTGCTGTGATTGCCAGAGGGCGCGCACCAGCCCCTGCACTGGAAACTCTCTGGGCATGTTGCTACTGAATACACCCATGATGGTTGCCATGTTGATTTGTGGTTGACCTGACGTAGAGAACCCGGAGAAGGATTATTGTACAACACTGTACAGTACTGCATATAGAACAGTCCCTCCAGAAAAATGCGATTGTACGATCGCACGAGTTGCTGCATGGAGTGTGTGAGGGTTGTGGTTTTTTTCTTTTTTCCGAATGATGATCAAGAGAGAGGGAATACAGAAGAATGATGAGGGGAAAGTACAGCGTGATCAGATCTGCCTGTCAGTTATACACACAAATAAAGATGTCAGAGGGGAGGTAAAACACTACTCCAGTACTCATCGGATCCAGAATGAATACTTGTTTACAAGACTATGTAACCATAGTAACACTCGCAGGAGATGGCAAGAATTATGAATCTATAATGTCCTGATTTGTATTTATTCTGTCCTCCAGGCATGTGGACATACTGTATATTTTGTGGGGGATTTAGAACTTTAAATTACGAAACTATAAGTTTCCTGGAAAAAGAAGAAGGAGAAGACGAGAGGTAGAAAAATCCCGTGGGACTGAGCGCCTTCACTGCACAAAAAGAATATCCAAGTCACCGTTTAATGGCATGATTAATACATTGTGCAGAATTTTATGAAAGTTTAATGTAACAGTTTATGGATGCTAAATTAATCCAAGCCGGCACTAATAATGACGACTGGGTTGCAGAAGTAATTTAATTTGTTAATTTATATTCCTCTGTCACATTTTGCACAACATTTGAGCATTTATTGTTTTAGTTTTTCTAAGAAATTTGGTATTTTCTTCCGCAAACGTAACTTGTCAAAGGCGCTTCACTGGCATTCTTTAACACATCGTAGACATCCCGCTAATATGGGGTTGTATGTTGATCATTTCTTTTGGTTTTGTTATGAGCCATTCATAAACTTGTGCAAACTGATGTTTCAGTCGGACTCACATGACTGAGAAGCAGCCTGGCTTTCTACCAACCAATTATTACTGTGCAGCGCCTTAATTTGAATAGTAAACTAGTTGCTAATTAAATGCAAATTAGGTTTTTATTTCTCCTTGTTTCTGATTTGTAGCCGCGGCCCGTATTGAAAAATATCCTGATGGCCAATTCTCAGCTTATAACCATATCAATTTGTAAGAAGGATAACAATATGAGTGTGTAAAACAATTAATTTCTTGAATGAATGATTCTCTAGAGTAAAACTGAATAAATGTCAAATGTACCACATGCAATCAATGGGAACCTTCCTCGATATGGCTATTATAGATTCATATTTCACATCGTACCATGAGTGCAAAAGCAGCCAGGTGTTGACGTTAAATCCACTCACGGAGCCTGGGGGGGGGCGCCTGGGGGGGCGCCTGCGTTGCCAGCCGCTGCCTGGCTGTGCAGGGTCCACTGTTTTTCTGTCTTCAGTGATAGTTAGCAGAAGTGGTTGTGGCGACGTGACCTTTTGAAATCCAACCAATGCTAGAAACTGCTTCACCTTTGATGAACCCAGCATGCTTTGCTGCCTGAATACTGAGCACACTTCAAAAGAGCCTTTGAGGAGAACACAGATGCATCCACCGAGTTGGGGGGGGGGGGGTATCAGATGCCAAATATTGCTCTGAATGTAAGGGGATCCAGACCCCCCATTCTGGGCAAAGCAGAGTTGCCCCCATCGTTGTTTTTCAAACCATAATTAAATGCCTCAGAATAAATCATGGCTGTTGAGCAAACTCCAGAGGTACGTCAGTGGTGACTGACCTGCCGCAGCTTCAGGCGCGCTAGACATTTTTCTTTACTTCTACTTTTTAATCGAAGCAGAGAAGAAAAAAAACCCTTGCATAGTGTCCTTATACTTAGTAGAAACTTTCTATAATGCAACATTTTGACCCTTGAGGAAGGTCCCTTAAGTTTACTGTCTTGTATTATTTATTATAAGTCTAAGAGCAGCATTTATGAAGAATTCTGCTCCTGCTGACTTGGAAATTTCTCGCTACAATAAACACAAGTGTGTGGAATAAACTACCCATCACATCCAATGTAGTCAGTATTACTTGTTTCTCACTGAATGTACTTCTAAAGCTCATATTTGTACAGATTTAATTAATAAGAGATATGATTACCAAAAAAAAAAAAAAGGTTTAAAACATTAATTTGGCTTGTGTTAGGGTTGGAAGCCTTCTGGAGTTTTATTATTTGAGCTTTTGACCATGGAGGAACATAGATTAGGCTCTCCAGCTGTTAATGATCCAGAATACAGTACAGATGAGTTTCCTCTATACTGTATATATCTTTAACACAGCGGTAATTTTGCCGTAGTGTCACTCGAAATAAGTTTCAACGGTGAAATGTCCTCCCTGGGCTGAGAGGGCGGTGCCTCCCTTCACTGTAGTCTTATGTAAGTAGGCACTGCAATGACAGAGGATCAGGACTAGACTAGTCTAGACAGGACTGGAGAGGAGGGAACACAAAGGGTAGAACAACAGGCGTGTGTGTGCGTGTGGCTCAGCAGAGAGGATCACCAGGGGAAAGAGAACGGATGTTCATTGACGTGCAGCAGTTGCCGGGTTCTAACAGTTAGGGAGACAGATCCCTGGCCATTTCACACAACACTGCTCTCACTATAGCCAACCTTGACACGTGAGCGATGGTCAATATGCAGGGAGCAGCGTTTCTTTGAGAGAGGTCAGCGCATGAGGACTTCGGCAAGAAGACTCAGAGACAGCAGGCCACTGGGGCGGAGGATGAGAAATATGGTTTCGTGAATGGTGCATCATTTGATCCCGGCGGGGTCTCCAGACTCTCTGGACTACATAAATGAACAGTGAAAGGTCTCTCGGCTCCAGTAATGAATGGGGAGAGGAAGACTCCGATCCTCGGGCCGGGGTCTGTAGCCGAGGCTGACCAGAGCCTGTCGGCTCTTAATGATGACAAAGGTGGCAGGTGTGGTGTGTGCAAATTACACATGATGAGGCTGCTGGCTCTCCAAACATCTCCGTCAGAGAAATTACACATCCGATCCAATCGAAGTAGCCACCAAGTCAACTCTGACATCAGCCAGTATTTACTGCCTGAATCATCATGGGTTAGAGGCTGCAGAGGTCCATTTATTCTGTGCTATGCTGCACCTTTCACTGATATTCAGACTCCTGCTGCCTTAAATCAGCTTAATCTCCTTTTAGATCCCGTGATTGCACACAAAGCTGGTTATTCCAGTTTGTTGGGGTTTTTTTTCCATCTGCCTATTGGAATGAAGCAGACGCTCAATGGACTCCCATTGATCCGGATCCATCATGACCCAGTGTTAACAAAAGAAAATATATTTGCTTGGGTTCAAGCTCCTTCTTGAGGATTGATCCTTCTCGCCTAGGGGCATACGGTCTTTAAAGCTCATATGCATCCAACGGGCGAGGATAAACACTAGTGTGAGGGGGAGAGCAGGTGAATTCCTAATGAAACCCAGTTTCTGCTGCTTTACTTTGTCGCAGCAGTTTTGCCTCAAGCCACATTCAGCTGGGAAAAACTGAATAGATGAATAGACATTTAAATATTCACTTCTGGTTTGGCATTGCAGTTGTCTTGGTAAAATGTTGTTTGTTTTGTGTGGTGATTTTTCTAAACGGCATGCAGCAGCTGCTAACAGCAACAACAGTCCCACATATTCAACAAAAACAGGTACGCAAGACATTTCTAAATCAAGTGAAATAAGAATCATAACACAGCAGAGATACCCGTCTCATATTTTGCTCACTTCTCCAACCACACACAGGCTTTCCCAATCAACCCATCGGGGGTGGAACAGAGCTGCTGTCGTGTCTGTGTGGAGTTTGCATGTTCTAAGACGACTAATCGGCTCCCCCAACAGGTGACCCACCGGTACAAAGGTTGGAGTAAAAAGTACTGACAAACCGCATTGAAGTAGAAATCCTGTTACATTACTGAACGCTCAAAAACACCAAGGTATTCTTGACTTTGTAACCGTTTGTTGAAAGCATCACACCAGGCATGAAATCCAAAAGAAGAGTCGGACCAACTTTTCAACAAAGCACATTCCTCGAATACACAATAAACAGACAGATTGATGGATCTAAAGGAAGAACTTTGTTTCTGAAGTAATACACGCCTAATGCAACACCAAAGAATACTGCTACCATTGAGAGCACATGTCATTGACACAAGCTTCCTTTTCCTCCATCTTTTCTTGTCCTCCGACTCCGGCCTCGACAAAAGCAGCTCGCTTCTTCCCCTGCAGACTTGCGGTCGCCTCTCCCACACTCAGCCTGCTGCAGCCATTTCTGCCCGTCCATATTTGATGGTTTTCATTGGCCCATTTGCAGTCAGTTAACAGCCGCACTGGCTACTAAAATGCAGATGAAAGATTTCGACAGAAGTCGAATTGGGAAGCAATTTACCAGCTTGAGTTTTATTTGCTCCTGCAGATAAAAGTAGTAAATGCATTTATATAGCTGCTTTCTACCAGAGCACTTTACAATGTAGCCTCGTTCACCCACCGTGCCGGTGCCATGCGGGGTGCCAACAAACTCATCAGGACCAATTAGGGGTTCAGGATCTTGCTTAATATCTCTTCAACAGCAAGGATCATGACACTATAAGCGTGGGTCAAAGTCACCCCACACCCAGGCCGCCATCATGGCTAGGCTGTGCCAGTTTGGTCAGGCTAAACTGTAGTTTTACAAAGTATCGTGATTTTATTGGACATTCTCTTATTATCAGATTTTCAAAGGGTAAAATTACATACCGTGTTACCCGTAAAAGTACAAAATACCACAAGGTGAGTAGCAGTGCCCATCACGACGTGTGTTCTCTTGATACTTCATTCTTCACACCCACTTTGTTGTGTTTTATCTGATTTGACAGAGCAAGTAAATGCAGCTGTTTCCCAGGAGAAGTTATCAGCTAACAGCGGGCAGTGTACAAGCACACAGAACACTAAGAGTGGCTTTAGAAGTGGCTGATGTGTTCAGACTTAACAACGCCAACACATTTTGTTTTCATCTACACTTTTTCTCAAAGTAATTGAGTGGTGGTGGTGGGGTATTCAAGTAATAACCTGTTCTATCAAAGGAGTTGCCACGCTTTCATCTTGGCTAAAACACGCCCCTGCTGACAGGTGATGGAAGGTTCACGTGAATACAGGAAGACAAGGGAACATAGTAGAGGTACAAAATGCCGGTGAAGAGACGGCGCAGGGAGGGAGGGGAAGGTTGGGACAGCAAAGGGGACAAGAAAGGGAGAGCTTTTCCTTTGGCTGGAGGGAAGGTAGCTGAGGGTTTTTGACCAGACTTGCTTTGTCATTTATGACACAAAGCATCCCCGCTGCTGACAAGGTTTTCAATCAATGTGTTCATTGTCACAAGGGTGCCGTGATGGATCATTTGATAAAAATAGGCCACCTGAAACAGAAAAGGACCAATGACATGCAGGAGAAGCTAGCAGGTGATCTGTGTCCCGCTGGGCTTACATGGCTGAAGCAGCCACCCCCACAGTGATGAACTTTTCAGCGTGCAGTGTTTGAGGACATACCTCTGAGTGTGCAACACGCTTGTGTTTGCAAACCAGGCCCAGTGTACAGACGTAGCTATAAAGGGAGGACAGATGGAGTTCACACAGAAGCCACCAGGCTATCGCCGCTTTGCTGGAATGATTTAGAATTCCTGGTGGGTGAAACAAAAATCCCGAGGCTTCAACTCCTCAGTCTACATGTAAGAGCGAACTCACAGCTCAGCAAAAAGAAGGGGGAGAGGCTGTACAGCGGCGTCATTCTCCTCCACTCGTCAGACAACACTGGACTCTGATTTATCAAGAGTAATAGTGGGTTGTAATATCTAAAAAGCACATTCTTTGGAACATAAGACCCACAGCATTTTTGCAGCTATCCTGCAAACAGACCTACCCACAAACCAGGAAACTACTTCTTTCTGTATTTTTTTGTAGCGAGGCATCATCAGACCCTGGTTTATGGCCTTGAAGTAACCTGCTTTCGTCATCTGTCTGGGAGCTCATTCATGTGATAGTTTTTATTCGACATCAAAGTACCACAAAAGTGGAATGAGCTTTTCTTGCTTTTACATCTTAACGTTTGCAATGTTCCAGTGCTGGAGGGTGACATGGCACTGCGGCACACAAAAGGTGCTGTGATTATTGGGGAATGACAGAGAGCGCCAGACAGAGACTGCTCTTTGTTGTTAACTTGGGGGGCGGAAATCAAGGCAAGCTGAGGGACCTTCTAGACTGAGAGCTTCTGTCCTTGCTCTTTAACTACGTGGGGGGAAAGCCCTGCCTTTATTTGATAAAAATGCCTGGACAGCAGAACCACTCGAATGTTTGACAGTGGAACAATAAGAAAACATTAAGATCAACATTCTTTGTCTATGAAGCAGTCTCAGGGTTTCCATGTAAATGGTGTTTCTAAACGTGTCAATAAACATCACCATTTATTAAATACCTGCAGTATATTGGAAAAACCTAATCATGGGATCGCTCATAATGATACGTTACTTTTTCACAGTTGCTGACACTCATCTGAATAACGAGCGATCTGATCTGATGCGAATATTTTGAAGAATGTCACCTGCTTAATTCTGAAGCATTCAACTCTCTCAGTGAGATTCCTCTGTGTCTCTGAACAGTGTTCTTCCTTGAATGATAAAATGTGCTTTCCCCCTGATGGAGGTGTGTGTGTTGACAGTTTACAGAACACAAGCTACTGTTCTCGGTGATGCAGATAGGTGGTTGTTATTCATTCCACATCCCTGACTCTCTCACTGACCTGACTGGATGACTCACCACCAGGAAATCTTAACAGGATTAATAGTGGTTCAGATGGTTCCTGTCCAGGACTCAGACAATAAGATATTACATCTGTAAGAGACACTAAAGTGCAAAACCCATCGGCTCTGCAGCGGTGCGGCATTCGGCGCCCATAGCACCCACAGAACACCTGCTGTTAGCGCGTTGTTTGACAGGAGGGTGCTACCCAGACGGTCCTGAAGCCAGTGGGGAAGGGGGCATCGAGGCTGACAAATAGGACAATTACGTAAAGTACTGTGGAGCTGTGGAGCCTCTAACGCTGCCGCTGGGGGGCGGATCTGATTGAAGATAATAGGTGCAGAACTTTTGACGCTCGTCCTTCAGCAGCGGTGATATTTGCACTTAAGAGGGCTTTCACATTAGCGACCCAGGCCTGGATCCAAGAACACTTCAGTTCCTTTGATTGGGCTGAAACCTCCTTGGATCTGTGATAAGAACGTCTGTTTTTGCCACGGACACACCCAGTTCAGTACTCATTACATTAATCTTCATTTTTTATTCACTGAATCATCATTTTGTGTCATATCATAGTGCAATTCATCTTGCCAGTACTGATGGGCCTCACTGTGAGCCGGTCACGGGTTGCTTAAGGACATTTTCTAGGGGTCTATGGGTGGAGCTTCAATAAAACTTATAATGGGGGTCACCGGGGTCTGATCCTCCTGTCTGGGAGCCCGGTGGCAGCGTTCGGGTTAGGGAAAGTTCATGTTTAGGCTCTGGCCTTTCTTGTGTGGGCCATAGGATGTATGATGTCACAAAACCTCACACTGACATCGAGTTCATTCGTTTCCAAGCAGAGTTTGCGAGACCTGAAGTGACTTGCGTGCATGTGACTAGCCTATGAGCTAAAAGCTCACAGGAGGCGGGGCGGTCGTTTTACCTGGCAGTTTGTCGAGGAGTCGATCCTTCGACGGAATGATTCAAATATGTGCCCAACTCTTCTCGTTCCTGCTAATGTGCCACAGCAGTGCAGCGTTTGTTGCTTCCTCAGTGCGTGCTGCTGTCAGGCGTTTCTGGTGTTAGTTGTGTCTCATGGTGTCAGGAGACGAGTGAAGCTACTTCTTCAAATTAGGCAGAGGTGAACAGCTGGATGTTTGTATGCTCCATCAACCCATGAACGCATCACACATTACTCATGATGAAATTTCTGAGTTCAAGTGCTCAAAAAAAGTATCAGCCATGTTAAAACCCACAAACTGTAGAAACTTGGAAGGATAATTCCCAGTGTAATAACTTGGAAAATCAAATGTTTCTCTCACTGCATCATCCGGGTGAAGCCTGAGCACTCATGCAGGCGGTTCAACACTGCAAGCTGAAATGTTTTAGGAGTGATTCCAGGAGCATGCTACAATTTCTAAACTTTTGATTTATATTTTTTATAGCATAAATAACTATGCTTGATCAAGAAAAAAAGAACACATCTGTCGCAAGAACCAGTGCGGCTATGAGAAAGCCTAGAAGTAAACAAACCGCCTGCCAAATCTTTAACCACAAAGCCAGAGAAAGATGAGACTCTGAAGCCTAAATCCCTGTACCAGGCCTGTACAGTACGCTGTTTAATAAGCAAGGCGAAGTGCTCGAGGGCATGTTGACACGAAAAACCAACAATTTCATAGTTACACTAAGAAAAAACTAGGGAAACAAAGCAGGACATGTTACCAGCTTCTGTGTGCTTTGTGCCAATTACTAATTTTTAATTAAACATGGCTTAATGGTCTTCTGCGAAGGAAATTATGCATTGCAAGTTATACGCTGGCAATAATTGCTTTCTCTTGCTTTATCAGACCCGGATATGAAGAAAAATAAATCAGTTTTAAATGATATACCATGCTGAGACATTCTTATATACAGTCTCAATTTGGCCTTAATATTAATAATGTTGTATCTTCAGAAACAGAAACGTGAGGACAAAACTGTAATGAGCTTTATTCCTCTCTGCTCCAGCTCACATTACTCATTCAGCCACAGTAGCCCTCTGTGAATGGCCAGACTGTGCATTAAAGACATTCATAGACTGTTTTATTTGGGTGTCAGAGAAATAGATGATTAAAATCTCTACAAGCGTGAGCTGCCTGCTCTGATTTCTAACAGCTCTGAGACCAGGATTCGCTCACAGATCCTAACTCATGCCTGCAAAATGTAAAGAACTCATAGATTCACCAAGAGGCAGGAGCACCGAGACATTTACAGCCACCTCACCAGTGACCAAGTGCATCAGGACATTTGCACCTGTGATTCTAGCGGCAAAACAAATGTTTGATAGAAAGTCGAGGGAACATTTGAGGTTGTGGCGCAAAAAACAGGTGTTTTTAGCCAGACACTGAAACAATTGAGGCCATGTTTCTGGCAACAAGTCTGGGGCTTTTCTGGGAACAGCTTTTAGTTTGTCAGGACATATTCAGCTCTTTTTTTTTTTTTTTTTTTAATATTTCATCTCATAATCTTGCACTAACCACGTGCTTTTAAGGCCAAACCTAATCAACTTTTTACTTGAGGCTCTCACTGTAGGGGTTTGCATTCGTGTGACCTGCCTTGTGTCGACGAGCACAATCCCACACTGGCCTCAAACTCCTGACCAAGACACGGGGGATGGAGGTGCTAGCGAGGTCTGCTGCTGTTACAAAGCTGCGCCGATGAGCCAAGCTGCTGCATGTTTGTCGGATTATAATTGGACAGAAAAGTACAATGTAAATATTTGATGAGAATACACTGATAGGTTGGATGATCATGAAGATAATGGAAGTGATACCGTTGACAAACAGCAGCTGAAAACTCAAGAACTGTCCTGCAGAAGTGAATGAATCCATTGTGCCCAGAGAGAATCCAGAATACATCCCGTCTCAGAGTTTGTGCCTCTGAATTATTTAAATAAGATGTACTCCTCCCGTTTATGTCCCAGCCACATTCTTCTTTCCTATGTACAAACACATAACGATGTCATGTTTTCTATGTGGCCTGAGAGGAAACTAGACCCCTGAGAGGTGCATGTGTCTCGCAGAAAGCCTCCTTCCTGCACATAATTTCTAGCACAGCACAGAGCCTTGGCAAAACCTGACCATGGCGAGGTCTCTGCAGAGATGCGTCACACTTCAGCAGATCGAGCTCCAAAGACGTCAGCAAATAAAACTGGAACGATGTGCACATGTTGAGGAGGGCTTCTTCCTCTCACTTTGATAATCCATTCTTATGCTCGACGCAGGAACAACAAAACTGTTGTGAATCACTGTCTGAGCTACTCATGTAACTAAACTACACGTAAAGTCATCTTTTGCAGGCATGTCATCGGATGGTGTAACCAAACGACCTGCAGCTCTTGTTCATTAGAGACGGCGTCACTGCGTTCACACTGATTGGCACACATCATCATCCTGCTGCGAGAAGAACTCGGTGCCTGGAGAATAATAAGCTGACTCACATCACTTCCTGATGGAATCTCAAGCAGAACAGAGTGACATCCCTGTACAAGCATCGCTGTGATAGCATCACATGCTGGAATACCAGGACAGATCGCTCTCTGATCCCCTCGCTTTGTTCAAAGTCAGCAGGCGGGAAAAAGCTAAGCGAGTGTGCACAGATTTGCAGAGCTGCACACTTCATTTCGTCAAGGTTGAAACTCACAGTGAAAATTCAAATCAGTGCGTCTGGAAACATCAGCGCCTGGCAAGAATGACTTTCCACTATTTAGAAGACGTTTATACGAAGCACTCACCTGTGTATGAGACCTCTGCAAAATCCTTGATGAGTATTTGTGGTGAAAAACAGAATTTAAGAGGGTTTATGGCTCCTATAAAAAAATTGCAATGCAATGAATAAAAGGGACAAATGAAAGATCCATAAACCTGCTGTTTCTTTCATTCACGCATTCCATGTTCAAAGCTTTGTGGTATGAGGCATCTCTGCGTCGCATCCTTTCATATTGAACAGAGCAGGTACCATGAGAGGCTTCCTGTTGATCAAGGTTCCCTAAAAGTCCACTGCTTGATGCAAACACAAGACACTGGATGCAGAGTTCTAAAAGCCTCATTACATGAGGCAATTTCAGGGTTGCACTTTCAACTTCTGCGTGTTAACACATCAGTACTGTGACAACCTGCTCCTTCCTCCCTGGTGCATTACACACCTTCAGATCTCACCAGATGATTGGCTGCTAGTTAGCTTAGCGGCAATGAACACCAGCAGCGGGGCAGCAGAAGAAGATGTCTCAGAAATCAAACACACATACTCATCCCTCTCTTTCCAAGTCGGGCACGATGAGTAGCAGCAGTTCTGATACGCAGTTTTGTTGACTGAAATTATGATGGGGCTTTTGAAGTGTGGCGTCAAATCACTGCGCCTCGCCAGGGAAGTAGTTCTGGCTCTGTACCACACTCTCAAATCATCTTGTAGTTTTCAACATTTTTTTCCTCAACAAATTTTTAGCACAACTCCAGTTTTATCAACGCAGGTAAGGACGGTCGAGCAGAAATGTTTACCTGATTTCTGAGACGTCTCTCTCTGTCAGTCTTTACATACATACTGTATGTGTGTGTATGTATGTATATGTACATATACACACATACATATATATACGTACATACATGCATACATACATACAAACATACATACACACACGAGCTTGTGTAGCTGCCTGAGGGGAGGGAGAGGGTAGCACAGGTGCCAGGGGCCATGAATTAGGGGAGTAATTGAGTGCTTGAAGATAATGATCATATGCATGATTGCAGCTCAAGTGGCAACTACTTTTGGGGAAGTAACACTCAGGAGGAGGGGGCCATAATGACCATCTGTTCCTCAGATATGAGCTGGGGGGGAGAATACCAATGGAGGCACTCGTAAACCGGGGCTTTGACAGTCATGCACGCACATTCAAAAAGATCAAGTTTTTCCTCAAATACCTTTTACAAGGTAAACTTGAGCGGGGTCGATCAGACACGAGGAACATTCTGATCTCAGTCAGATTACTGAGGTGCGTTGTAGACATTTATACACCTCAGCCACACCATGACGTCCCCCCGGGGTTTGGCTGCTATCAGAGAACACTGCCGTTGCTCTGTCGTCGGTTTTAAATCGTACTGTTAACTCACTGAAACGTTCACTACTGATGCTGATATTTTGTAAACCCAAGTTTTTAAGGTTCTAGTAAAGTGAGCCCTCGGAGTCCAACAAACTTGGGATCAGACTCCCGGCACAGACTTTTTCTGCTTTGCTAAACAAAACCTGGAAGACCAATGAGGCCCCCTCCCCCCCGGATGTCTTCTGAACTGTAATGGCCTGGCAATTAGGGTTTCCTAATGAGTTTTAGAGGCACTGTGGGAGGAGACAGCGAGGAGACTGAAGGTTCCTCTTTCATTCACCCCGTCAGTGGATGTAAGCTGCGATGCTTCAGGTGGCTGACGGGTGTTCAGGCTGTTGCTCAGGACATCTGCTGACTGGCTGGCAGCCAGCGCCGATGTGCTTCAGTTTGGTGTGTGTGTGTGTGTGTGTGTGTGTGTGTGTGAATGAACGCTGGGTTCTGCTGCAGGAATTCAATGAGTCTGAGTTTCCTGCACTGTTTGTCAATGGTTGAGCGAACGGGTAATAGTCAGACAACTCATGAATCATTGAATAATCTCAACTAAATATATTCAGAGTCATCTGTTTCATGCAGATATTCTTCAATGACATGATTAGTTGACTTAAATGAAAATCCTGTTTCCGTTCACAGATGAATGCAATGCAGGGATTTATTAAAATGTAAAGACTGGTGTATTTCACAGCAAAGCCTCCTACTATCTGTCACAGTCTCTGTTCACTATTTCTGCTCGGGCTCATCACATCGGGTTTTCAGGGCAGAGAAACAGAAAAAGATTCAAGCGCAGCAAATGAAACTCAAGTGAAACCACACACAGTCGATACAGCCCGCAGTACACTGACCATCCTGCCAACGCTTTCTTCTCTTAACTTTGTGCTTCTGTTCATCACAAATCACAAACTCGACCCCACACGAGGGATTCTGAATTGCAGCTTTCATCCAAATGCACCAAAAACAACAGCTGGAGAAGGACGAGTTCACTTGAGGCAAATTGTCGGCATGCATTTGCTGCTGTCAAGGAACACAAAAACACAAAGAAACAATTCCACACCGAATTTGATTATCACAGTGAATAGATGTGGGGTGAAGAAGTGTGGACACAGTCCATCACCAAATCCTAACTTGGCAACGGCCTCTGTGGAACGGTTTAAAGACTGGGTCACGCTGCCTGTCTAACCAGGTCAAGCTTGTTGGCCTCCTGACTGAGCGATGGCTCCAAATGGCCTGAACGGACGACAAACATTTGGCCTCAGATCTCTGACACGCGTCCAGGGCCAGTCACTGTCAGGTCTGGAATACCAGTCCAGTGGAGTTGTGTGCATATGGTTGCAGACAGATTATTCTCACTGGTGCTCTCAGTAAACCATGACACATGGCTGCCTAATCCAAGGATTTACATGATTGTTACTGGAGGTGAAGCCATTGTGCACATCAAAGTGGGGAAAATCAGTAAATGTCCAGTGCCACACTATTCATTTACTATTGGATAAGTTCAACAGACACCAAGTCAACATGATGTTGACCAGTTTGTGAGGGACCATGTGACAGGCGGGAGGTCCTTCCTTGCTCGTGCATATGGGAAACAAAAAGCACGACAAAATCAAGGAGTCAGGAAGAAACAGCAGGTGTTTGCAGGCAGCTGGGATTCTCTGGGTAGTTTGATAATGAAGGAAATGGAAATACATCCAAAAGTTACTAACAACCAGGAGAAGGCTGCAGGCTAACAGGCTGGTTGGGCCACTATCATTTATTGCATCGTAAAAAAGGAAACTTATGTGTCATTTTGGCCTCGCGCGTGCCTCGTGGCGTTTTGGCATCTTTTAAAACTGGTTTCCAAAGTGTGATTTCCCACGCTGTGGAGTCTGTGACGTCACGGCCCCATTTCATTTTACGTTTCAGCCCAATTACCATGCGCAAACAGAATGGCAACAACACTCCATGCACCTCATCGTACCTCCAGACCAAAGTCACTCCTCCACATGCGGAACCGAGCTCTCACAACATCAACGCGTCACTACTGGCCCTGGCAGCACATCACATCCTGGCAAACCAGTATCATTCAACTATCTCCACCTGCTTTTCCTGTCTTAGCAGAGCTGTTATCATGCAGTGGGTCTCACAATCAGGAACACCCACCGCTAAATTTTGGTAAGAAATTATGTTCGACTGTGGCACGAAACAACAGCAACAACAAAGCTCTGTCAATGTTTTTTTTTTTAAATAAACAAAACAAAACTAACAAGTAGCAGTGAAATAATTAGCTGTTTTTGCGATCATCGAAGGTTCTATCAAGGTGGCTCTAATCACAGGCTCTGGTCCCAGGCCCACTTAGCACACACATCACCAATGCTCATCAACTGTGCACTGCAACAGACTCCACACATCCACATTCTGCTCCTTAGCTTCACCTTTAATCTGCACAATTCAGCTTCAGGGCCACGAACTTCATCACTGATTCACTCTGCTTAAACACACTAAACAACTTTCCAGCCTTGAAACGCAGTCGAGTATTAAGGTAGCAGTGTTTCTACTGGCTCGTCTCGTTCACCATCCAACCAGCCTGTGGGGATCCAGCCGCCGCTTCACCTCCATGTCCATGAGAGGAACTCTCAGCCTCAACTTGACCTGGACTGGGGGGTGACTGGGTGAGAGAGATGCCTCCAATACTAGCTCTGGGTGTCTCCGCTTCATGCCGATTCAGCTTTTTGTAGTAAATCTTTTGCAAGTGATGAACTTTACTTTCTTTCAACATTTTTTTTCTGACTGGATGAGGATACGGTTACCATTTTTAACTGCTATATCCTTCATGTCCAAGAAGAAAAATTGGATCTTACAAGGTGATGCTCAGTTCTCAAATTAAGTGTCTGAATGAGAACATTTTTGGTTCGAGACTTTCAGGGGGGTCTCAAGTGTCAATCAAAGGGTCCTGAGTTTGGCTCCCTGCATTGGATCACTGTTAACTAAACCAGTAGCTCAGTTCACACCAGAAGAAAAGTCTCTCTTGATTTGTTCTGCGAATTGAAATTCCTCTGAAATGTACGAAACACTAAACAGAAGTCTTCAAAGTCCTGTTAATGTCTGCATCTTTTATTATTATTATAATTATTAGCGCTTGAAATATTTTTTGCTGGAGCGAAATGCCACTTGTTTGTGGTGATGTAACACTGTATCCCCCTTGCACACCTAATGATTTATAACGCGCGCTTCAGAGGAGACAAGGATGAAAAACGAGGGGAAAAAAAGGAAAAAAAAAAAACCTCTTTTGTGAGGCTTTTGTGATTCTGGTGCACAGCTTTTAATATCTGGGGGTTGAGATTTCCAAGCAGCTCTGCATTAAGTGAAAACTGAGATTCACTCTTGTCACAAAAACTAGGCCACAGTTGCATTTCCCCAATTTCCTCTACTTCCTTGTGTAGACGTTCAGCTGTCAGGAATGTACAATACAGCTTTGATTAGAGATTCTTAGATGAGAGCCTATGAAAGGCGGGAATAAAATCCGTGGAACCTTATGTACCCAGTCTGTGAAGAAGACGATGGAGGGGAAGGATAGAGAGAGAGAAAGAGAGAGAGAGAGGATTGCAGAATATGCAAGATGAGGATGGAAGTAGACGGAACTCATCTGTGAACAGGCTGATATTTTTTAACCTGAATATACTTTAAGGCTGTGTTTACTTTCTGGGGCTTCACTGAAGTTGCTATCAAACTCTACCCTGCAAGTAGATGCTAAAGAGATACTGTGCATGCAACATAATGTTCTAGTGTATGATAAGATGAAATCTTCAGCATCCTCATCTTTAGCGTGCAGTTGTGACTGATGGTCAGTGAGTGTTTACAAAACGAAAAACTGCACTGAAGATTTCCTGCCACGGTTACCTGAACATTAAAAACTCTTTATCCTCCAGTCCCGGTGGACGTATGTGGAAAATGTCTCGAAGTCCTCTTACGGCGTTCCTGGGGTACCACGTTAAAAGTGATGAAGCAGAAAGTTATTGATATCTGAAGATATTCCCTCAAGGGGCTCCTGAGAACGAGGAAGGGGAGGGATGCATGTGGACCGACAGCCCAAAAACAGGAAGTGACATTAAAATAATGAAATATTATAATGAAATAAATGACTTCTCAACACTCTGAACTGCTTCCCGATGAGATTTATGAAGTGACGCCTCATTCACCCTGGCACAGCCTCAGTCACAGTGACCTCATGAAGTCAGACACCGTTTCCTGGAATAAGAGCAGAGTAAAGCCATCTTAGGCAGAGACGATGTCTTGGCACATGAGAAACAAGGCCCCTCCTTAGTGTGGCAGCGGTGACCGATGATGGAAGGAGTCTCATTGACATTTGAAACAACAAAAGAGAGACTAATTCTATATCAAAAAAATAAAATGATGGTCTCTCATCAATGTGGCTGAGCAGCAGTCCTCACCTCTCTGTTCACACGTGGTGCTCAATTTTCAGACTGCGCTGAGGTCACGCAGACCGTAGAGATGAGCTGCTAAAAATAATACATCAATTAAGAGTACTGAAGTAAAGTGGTTAGAGATGTGGTTTTTGCAAAGCGGCACATTAAAACAGAAGAAGTAGGTCAGTGGTGAATGAGTTTACAATAAAACTGTAATACCGTGAAAAAAGTATTCCACAAACAGTAGCTTACATATGCAAATCAGTTTAATATCAAAGGCCTGAAATGCAAATGTCTAAGAAGCAATATTCAGATAGACACAAAGACGTGCTCACTCCTTTCAGGCAGGTGGGAGGGTTTCCTGTGTGTACTGCTGGGTGAAGTTCATCTATTTCAGACATAATCTGTTACTTTAAGTGAGCCAACACATCTGTTTCACCTTCAATCAGAGTGGAGCATCAATCTACGGAGCCCCAGGATAACACTTGAAGCACCACATACAATACGGCACACTTAGGCTCCTTCTCTGTCCTTGAGATATGACAAACACCCCAGCTGGCCACAAAATAAAGCCAAAAATCGGACTTCTTGACAGCCTTTTGTATTTTCCTCCAGTGATCCAGTGGAAAGGCTCCCCTCCGGTGACCAGGGTCACAGAGCTGGAGGTGAGGTCTGGCCGCCAGTAAGAGGATGAGTTGTAAAGACCTGCCAGGGATGAATATGGCTTTGACAATGACAGGGCTTCAGGTGACCCATCCGTCTCGCTCTAGTTTAGCTTCACTCCCTGAAGGAGCCACAAGACACGGCCATCACAGCCTCTCAGTGGGGTGGATCTATCATTACTCCTGCATTTATGTTCTGCCTGGAAAAAGTGCAGCAGTAAAAAAATATATTGTGGCTCTAATACAGTAGCTTGAGGATCATTGCTTGAAATGGGATGTTGAACCGACCATCCTTGGGCTGACACTACCCTTATTTACTTAATTTTATTTTACAGTTTCAATGTGGATGAGTCTTTTCCCCATCCTCCATATTACAACAATCCTTCAAAACAAATCTTTTTCTTTTTTCCAGTTATTTCAGACACTGAGAAGTCCTATATATGCACCACGTCTTCATTTTTGCCAGGTTTTTTTTCCAAGTTGAATAAGGAAGTTCCTTCAGAGGCATTTTGGTGATAAATACGTCTGTGACAAGAATTGTCATTTTTTTTGTTACACTAAGTTCATTTTCTTTCACTAAGTGTTGCGCTGTTGCCTCACAGCAACAAGGTTCTGGATTCAAATCCATCAGCCAGTCGGGGCCTTTCTGTGTGGAGTTTGCATGTTCTCCCCATAGCTGCGTGGAGACCGGAGTCTCCAACTTGCCCGTAGTCTGGCGATCTGTCCAGGGTGACCCGACGGCAGCTGGGATAGGCTCCAGCCCCCAGGATAAGCGGTTGACGACGTATGGATGGACGGAAGTTCATTTTATTGCAAAAACATGAAGTTCTTTTTGTCTCCAGCCAACTTTTTCTAAAGTGTGGGACAACTTTCATCAGGAGAATGAAATGCAGCGAGCACGCACACGGGGGAGCAGGGCTGTCGTAGCGGAGCGCCTCCATTATATTCAACTGACAGCGCATGACAGATGTCTATTTTTACAGGGCTGGTCTATCTCTTTGTCATCAAGCGGTGTCAATGTGGCCCTCCAGGCATAGAGAATGGCAGGAACTACATAGACCTGTGTACATTTTGTGAATCATTCAAATGAACAGCTCCATGCACCAGAGGCAACACGCAGAGGTAGATTCATCATATCAAGGAGAAGCCATGATCCTGCTGTTAATCAATCTCTATACATGCAGGGAAGCTGGTTATGAGACATACTGGCAATGTAAACAGCCGAGTCAGAAGTTGAGCCCTGCAGCCAAACGTCTAGATCCCTCTGATCATGAGAAGTTTGAAAGTATTGAAACCTCCATGAACTGCATTCTAGGTAATGTAGTAGTCCTGAGCAGAGCTACAACTTCCTCTGGTCGTTGGTGACGCTGCGGGCTCGTATTAGTTGGAGAAAATGGCAGCAATGGCAGACCAAAGACAGCCATAAGAGCAGTTGCTGCAGAATTAGACTCAATATGAGTGATTAAACAAGAGCAGGCGGATGCACTGGTGGTTTCCTGGTGTTCGCCATCCATCCAGGGAATTCAGACGTTACTGCAAAGCTTGAGATTGAACTGAACGAGCTGTCTCCCCAGGCTGTTGTGCAAGTGTTGTATTTATATTTTGTGTTCACTGCATGCATTCTGCAGCAGGTCACTAGATGGGCTGCTTTGTTGAATTGGAAGTGAGCAGCATTTTGCCTGCAACTGTTCATTTGATAGCTGTTCCACTTTGCTCAATAGCACCCTTTTATGAATAGAAAAATACAACCTAGGAGTGAAAAAAATGCAGGAAACTGCTGTTTTACAGAAGCACATCTGACAATCAGTCTCAGTCAGCGTTAATAATGACGACAAAGAAACATGCGGCTGTTGCTGTGGCTGCTTCACAGTAGGAGCCTGGTCATTTGAATGCTCCTGATGCATTATACTGGAATAAACCCCGGTAACATATTACAAGCAAGTAATGATCGTCCTATGATCCTTTTCTTAAACGTATTTACTTTCATATGCAGGCTTATGTCGGAGAGGAAGTTGATCATATGATGTGATGCCATGTATCACTCCTCATAATGATCCCGCTCAATGACCAATTTACCATTAGCTCTTGCTTCCTTCGCCTGTCTTCCATTACCTGAGCATCAGTTTAAGATGCTTCCGCGTTAATGTTGCACTTTAAACACATGACTGCATCTCCCTAAGCCAGCCTGGTGCAATTGCATTAAGCAACATGAATGCACCTTGCAGCTGAAAACGTTTGGTGCATTCAACAGTCCTCGAAGAGTAAAGAAGGCATATGGCATGTCATGTATGTTAGCATGTGCCCTGCACGTGCAGATGTGTGTGATGGAGCGAGTGCAAGGTAATAAGGACACATAAAGTAGGAAGGCAGAGCTGCAATGAGATGTAGCAGCGGTGTAATGTACCTGCCACCTCAGTCACAAACACACAAATCACACAGACACGTCACACTATAATGATAGAACATGAAGGCGGAAACAACACGTGCACACTCTCACACACACGCTGACGCTTGGGATCGTGACACTGTTTGATGAGTCAAGTCCTTGTTGCTCACAGGTCTTCGTCCCTCAGGTGCGGCTCGATGATAAAAACTGAGGCAGGCTGGGTTTGAGGGAAGCTGCCAAAATACAACTGAAGCAAAATTTTGCTCGGTTACACTAAAATGGTTTGTGCTGGACGGATTAATAGGTTTTCCTGAGCCCGAACCTTCCCAGCGACAGTCTTCAAGTTTAACGGTTCCTCAAGTTTAGAAAGATATAAAATATATAAACATGCTATGTTAATGTTTGAAATTTAAAAAAAAGCGACATTTTTGAGACGTCTTTCCCTACTGCCCCACTGCCAGTGTTTGAGTAGCAGTGAGCCGGTGGGGGTCCAGAACTCTGTGCTACACCGGAGAAGAGAGAAGAGGATCCATCTGCTGATGTGGAACTAAAAAAAATGTTTGATAGTAAGAGAACTTGTTAAAAGAGTAGCGTGTTCCTTTAATGTTATCTGTTAGCTTGGTCTGAAGACCAAGGGAGGACATTTTGAGGGAGATTAGAAAACTGTTGACCTGTAAAGTTTTTGAAAAATAGAATCCAATATAGCAGATATTGAGGTCACGGGGTGTTGAAGTTCAGCTGAGAAGAACCTTACTTGTTCAGTTCTCAGGGTTGCCAGACACCCAGACCAGAAGGAGGAGGAGAAACACAACAAAAGGCCTACTTGACTTTACCGTTGGTTTATGCAGCATTAACATCTGTCATTTTTTCACAAAACCTCAAAACTGAGGTTGAGAGGACTTAAACAATCAAAGATGATGTATGTTTTGTTTCCCTCTTGCTGTCTTGCTTCGGTTGGGCAAAAATATCAAAACACAGGATTAAAATTCAAAGGCAAAGGCAATTAGTAGGCTGATTGTCTCCTCCGATGTCCGTGGGTGGCTTGTCTTTCTTTTGTTGTGTCCTTCTATTTTTATGATATTAGCGATCCTCCCTTTGGAGCCCGTATGCGATGGGAGTTTGACTATACAGCAGAGATGGTGTGGGTGGATGGCAGCCTCTGGCTACAGATGAACACACACACACACACACACACACACACACACACGCAGACACTAATCCGTCACACATGTAACGAGTGTGTTGCTGCTATGCTCCTTTAAGGAGACGCGGCGACATGCGTGTTCATATAAACACTCTCACAGTATCAAGCCCACTCCCACACGCAGACCAAGACAGCGAAGACGAATAAAGCAGGACACTCATACGATTCCAATGCCCTCAAGAGATGACACGCAAGCAGCGTGACACGTCTAGCAGGGAGCTGAGAGAAGCTGTTTTGTATTCAGACATTCCACACAATGAAAGTACGGCTATGCAAATAAATACTAATAAATGGAGGTCCAGCCAGTTCTGGCCTCAGAGACAAAACTTTAACTATTCCAGACCTTCCTGGCTCTCAGTGTAAGGTACGCAGCGTCCTGCCATGGAGGACGTACACCGACCTGGTGAGAACGGAGGATTCGTCGCACGCGTTGTGTGTTCCAGGACAGCAGGGATTGCTGATGTCGAGCTGCTGCACACGCCAATATCACGTGTGTTTTTAAATAACCTGTTTGCCACACAGCTCTCTCCACCATCTTTCTCCGTATAGGCAGCCTTCCAACGAGAGCGCCATCGTTCTGTTCTCCCCCTCTTACGGAAGACAATTAGACGATTGTGGACATTCATCAAGAGCCAGTCGCTATCATGGACATTCACCACTTCTCTGAAACTAAAGGCTCTGGGGTGAAAGTGAAGAAGCGATGCCTGCCCGTCCCTAATCACGTCCACTGAGGTGCCCTTGAGCAAGACCTATCTTTCCTGTACAAGAGTCAAGGTTTCACATTTGGGACCCGGGCCCAGATCCAAGCACACTTGACCTTAAAGTCCAGTTCATTGGATCAGTGTGAACACAAGCGTACTGTACTGAAAAGATCATTTCAGCCACGGCTCCTGCTCAGAAACGGTCCACAGGAAATGGGAACGCGACAGTGCCAACGTCAGGAAGTGCTATGTGATGTTCCGTTTCCATGCTTCGTCCCTGTGTATAACGAGCTCTTACCCTGTGATGCCAGGCAGGGTGTCAGTCGAGAAGAGGTCGAGGGGCGGTTTGTCCCGCTCTATGAGCCATATGGTGTACTGCCCACTTCGCTTGGGGAGCAGGAAGAAGGTTATATCCAGGCTACAGGGACCCTGGCCCCCCCACAGCCAAGGACTCAGCACCCACGGGCCCCCGAAGGCTGAACTGTTCACCCACAGGAACTGACCTAAGGAGAGAGAAAAATCACAGAACAGAATAATGAACATCCAGCAGGTAGTGTGTGTGAGAGCTCATGATGGCGCTGGTCTGGTACCCGGGACACATGATTTCAAGTCGTTTTCAGGTGAACTGCAGCACATGACGAAAACACACGAAATCAAGCTGCTTTGAAAAAAGAGCAGTCAATGACATTTCTTGTGGAAAAAGGAACAGTGGGTGAAAAATCAAAGCCGTGTTTTTGCTGGCTTTGATATGAAGGCTCATTTCACTCTCAAACCTATTGCACTCATTCAGGCAGGATACATGAGCGAGTGTTGGGAAGCACAAAGACTCTCAACTTGAAAGGAGGACAATCCATTTTTAATGTGCTCTCTTATGAGAAGTACTGTTGATCAGTGGAGCTACAAATTCAAAGCAGCGATCTTCCACAATAAGAAGGAATCTTTTTTTCAATTATTATTCTCCAAGATGAACATGCCATTGCTGATTGTTTTGTTTGTCACTGTGGGATCAGAAGGTGCGCTTGCTGCTGTGTTGCTGTTGTAGAAATAGATCTGGGAATCATTTAGAGCACAAGGTTTATGTTTTTCTCTCGCTTTCTGTTTCAGTTGGTTTCTATTTCCAGACGTACCCCTCGCCTCGGGATCATAGTAAAACCAGCTTCTCGAGGGTCACATTGCATTAAAGTGTACTTCTCTAACTGGGACACGCGTGTTTCCTTGTGAATGTCAGCCGCCGCCTGACTAAAACAAGCTTTTGCCATTACTTGCATATGGAATCTGTAAGCAGATGCTAGGAGGGGAAGTAAATAAGGCCGTACACTCTGCTGATGTTTGCTGTAGCAGCAACATGATTAAGTTCTCTCTTGGAGTCTAAAGCAGTCCGAGAAACCTCTGATGTGAGTTTGCACATATCAACACAACAGGTTGTTCATTATATATATATTTCTATATATATAATTTTTTTTCTATATTGTTAAAACATGTCAGGTAGAATTTCATTGGAGGAGGGATGAATTACTAATTTGCAGGGATATTGCAGTATTTGGTTCAAATACATTTCTTATGAAATCTCGTCAAATCTTGGTCGCGTGACTTTTCAACAATTTCAAGGAATCAAAGGCTAATATCACCAGCGCATAATCATCCGTTACTGGCTGCAAAGGCGGAAACATTACAGCTTGTTCACAGCGCGCATCTACACCCTGAAAATGAGATGAACATTTGAAAGGTTGGTTGAGGGTAGGAGACACGATCAGATCAGATTCTGTTCCTCGCCACAGCCAAGTACTGAGGGTCCTCATTCAGACCTGTGAAGTTGAAGAGATTAAAACGATAAGAATTAAAGTTTAAGTGGGAGATATTTAAATTCATGCGATCAGGTAGCTCATTACTCTCTTTACACGTTTCTTTTATCCTCCCTTGATGCCCAGTGCTTAACTCTCTCCTGTTATACCCTCAGGTAGCTAAAGAAGTGGTACTTTTGGAGGTCTTTAGATTCGAGTGACCCAGCGCCTTCCTCCACATTTGTATGCTCCTTACAAAGAGGTACAGACAACTAGCCAAGGACAGTCTGAGTGCTTCTGACACGTTTTTAGACCACTTTTATTGCACACATTTTCTACACAGCCAGCAGCCTTTCACTACGAAGGCCTTGAAGACTCAACCAGGAGGAGCTTTGGGCCTGAAGGCACAAACTTTCCCAAAGATAAATACCTGCTGGGGAGCATTCATCAGCAGGACGCTGATCCGCAAGCAGTTGCAGCGGTAGACCCCTGCCGTCTCTTCCTCAGGAAAGACTACCACAGCTTGATGCCCCCTTTGCATCTCAAGGCCTGTTCCAAGTAACTGTCCGCCCTAATCGGCCCAGTGCAACATGATTATTCATGGGGTTTTAGAGCGATGATCATTCCAACGCCTCCCCCCCAACATGACGTGAGGTTGGCGTTTTAGACTTTCCTGTTTTGGTTGCCTTATTTGGATGAGACAGTGGAGCTGGAGGGAGGTGAAGGGTGGATCTGACAGTACGTGGGAGCACAAACAGACAAAGGAGGGACTTAAACACTACAAGGCACATTTGCCCTGAGGCTTAACCTACTCTTTTGTCTATGTCACCCAAATTGGGAGCATAATTTACAAACAGGACACCAGGCTGTGTTGAAGAAAACTTGAATACAACAACTGAGACCAAAAACTGCTGGTAATAACTGACCTGTAAGTCAGGGTTCCATCAACGTTTGTCACATCGTATCACATTAAAACAGGTCAGGTGGATGCACACGTATTTGTGACATTTCTAGGGTTCGCTTAAAATTCAAATGTAGATTAAACAGAAACACAATTATAGACTTGTACGATCATAGCAAACTTGACTTTTGCAACCAGAGAAGCCGCCCCCTGCTGGCCAACAGTAAGACTGCAGGTTTCAGGTTCTTCAACATAGATCGCCACAGGGACGACGTAAATACGTAGGCCAGCCCTCAAGTTAGAGCCACCATGGGCTCCTTGGATTAATCAACTGGATTTTTACATAAGACTTGGGATTATTGCTGAAAATAAACACTGTGCCAAAGACACATTTATGATACATGTTTTATTTTTCAAGCTAATCTTCACAAACGAACACCATGAATGATGCAAAGCTGGGAGGTAAAAACAAGTGAAATAGAATGAACAACAGCGCAAACATCTTCAGCGTCACCATTGAACATTCATTCCGTCTCCTCAGCAGGATGATGGCAACTGTTCTCTGGTCTGGTTCTACCCTGCAAGGTAAGGCTGCCGCCAGATTCTCAAGGTACAGTAAGAAGCTGCCAGCCACCAAGCTACGATTCAGACCTGTCAGCACAGTTGCTGCAGTAGCGTCAACAGCAGGAGAACTTGAGCAGTCCTTGATTTAAAGGAGGGCTAAGGATGACCTGAAAGCTTCCCTCAACATTTTTTTTGTTGCTTTTCTCCCAAATGGTTCAAGTTACCTGGGATGGACAGATGGTTGAATGACTCTCCAGTGCCAAGTACTTTAGAAAGTCTCTGCCCTTTGTTCAAACTGTGTCCAAGGACGACTACCCAGATGGTTCAGGGTAACAACGCATCTGACAGGTCTGGTTAGGTTCGGCACCAAACACTGAGGGGATTAGGGATGCTTTCATTCAGCTGCCAATGACTTCAGCATTAAACAACAACCTGAAGGAATCTATTGGAAGAATATCCCCCTATAATCCATTCTCTATTATTGGATTCAGCAGGACTCCAGGAAATTACGCCTCTTTCTCGTTGAAAAAAAAAAAAAAGTTGTACTGAAACAATTATATGGCTATTGCTGGAGGGAGCAATCAATTACCACTTAGCAGGAGTTGTTTTTATAAACCCCCAGCACTTGTTCTCTTCAGCAGTTGCTGAATTGGTTCTTGAGATCTGGGACAGAACGGGGCACATTATTAAAAATACTCAAAAAACAACGCTCACACGAGTTAAACCAGCTAACATGTTGATGGAGAACAAGTTGATCTGAGCATTGTAAACCGTTTCTTTAGGGTCTAGCAGTGTTGACACACTGTGGTTGTGACACAAATATTAACACGAAGATTTTAAATATTCTGAAACTATAAAACATCCCAGGGCCTCTCTGACTCTCAGCAGAGGTGCAGTGGAAGGACAGAAGGTCCTTCAGAGCGACAGCTGCCACTGATATTGCTTTTTTTTATTATTATTAATCATTTTCATGAATGTGTGATGTAGTTAGCAAAAATTGATGAGATTATTTCTCTTAAATGATTAAAAATGATGCATTTGGTAAGACTAAATAAAACTGAAGGGGATAATTGTATTGATTATTAATCCTTGGTCATTTCTCCTTTCTTACTCTGGACATTGTCAGTGCCTATTCGTCATTTGTGTGTGAGGTTCAGGCTTAAAACAGTCCACAGTTGGCACTTGGTTATTTCTCCTCTGTGGAGGACGACACACCCAAAAAGACAGAACAAGAAACATTTTAATCTGAAGTGATAGTTTAATTCTGTATCATTGAATCAAGCTGGTAAACCCTTTTCTCGCTCTCTGTGCGGTTACAGATTCAATCAGCCGAGGCTCTTGTTGACATAGCATACCAAATCAGGCCAACTGTTGGTGAGAGCCGAATTCCCTCAGATAATAAAATTGCAGCTGAAGGCCTGAGAGAAGGAGGAAAACAAACCATTCAACGTGTATTCTCTGCCAAATCCTCTTATAGCATAATGCATTTACCCAGGGCCAGCACAAGCTTTCTGGAGTCCCAACCAATTTGACTGCCTCACATTAATTTACATCCCATTCAGTGGCACAAATATTGACACAGTTTCCACTGGAGAAAAGATGAAGTAAAAGTGTACTCAGCATTCTTACAAAAGACTTCTTGCAACAGTGTTTGGAGGTTGCCGTGCGTGGGAGCTGTTCCTAATATTTTGTCACTTCAATTCATAAAAATGGGGTGGACAAAACATGAGATACACTTATCGGTTCAACCACTGCACAAACTGCAGCCTTCAAAAAGACAGTTGTCACAGGTCCCAACAACCGTTTTCCGGCACCCCCAAAAATGCAGAAAAAAGCAGCTTTGTGCATTCCAGCTCCCTTAGCGACGGTTCCTTTCTGTTCCCATTGCATTTATACTTCCTCTATTCCCGTTTTGCTATTGCCAAAGTCTCATATGTCTTACTGTGCCTCGATTAGCTCAACAACCGTTCAGTTGTCAACATGAAACCTGGTGCTAAATTTGAAGTCGTGTGTCTGAGGGGTTGACGGGTGGGAGGGCCTGGGGTCTGAGGGGTTGAAGGGTCCGAGTGTTGGGGGTCTTCTATGCCAGTCAGGATGACGTTTTATATAGTTTTGCGGCTGTTAATCGTCAGCCAGTAGCTTCCAGTACACCCATCAGCCAAAACATTAAAACCACCTGCCTAATATGGTCGAGGTCCCCCTTGTGCTGCCAAAACAGCTGGCGTGGACTCGACTAGACCTCCGCAGGTGTCCTGTGGTGTCCGGAACCCAGATGCGGACAGCAGATTGGCAATTACTTGATAAGCAAACTACATCTCTGAGGGAATTTTTTTTATGACAATTGACACACATGTTATCAGGCAGTTTTAAAACTAGAGTGATTAACATCTGTCAATCACCACACTATTCTAGTGCAACCAGTCGTGAAGCTTTCTATGACCATTGTTCCTGCAGCTGAAAATACCTGCATCATCTCAGTATATCATATAAATGTAACTGTCACAAGAGATCCACCCGTGCGAGACATTCAGAGGTAAAGTATATACCAACGTGACAAATCACTGGACGGATGATGAAAGGAATATAAATGTAAAATAAAGAAAGATCTGTTGTTGTCTAGAATTATCACGGTCCTCTTCCTCAGGTTGCCAGATTCTGTATTCAGTCATAACTCTACAAATGTTCCACCCCGCAGTGGGAATGCTGCTCTGCTCTTGCCGTGCCCCCAATGTGTTATTATTAGGCGATGCTCTGCTTTCACACAGCAGCGCTGCTTCTCTGCTGTGGCTGTTGCCTATGGGACTTTGGATTTAATGTCACGCTGCTCTCAGGTTGTTCAGGGATTCATCCTCCAAGGAGGTTTGTGATTCTCATTTTTGACTATTAACCATGCAGTGAATGATGAGAGGAGCAGGTTAAGACGCTGGGTAAAACTAATTACATGTAGTTGCACAATTCTACAGAATACTGCTTTAAACAGCCTTGCATCTGTCATTAATTCTCCATCAGCAGTTAAAATTCCTTCTCTCTCTCTCTCTCTCTCTCACACACACACACACACACACACACACACGTTTCTACATTCCTGCTGTGCCATTAAATCAGAAGTGGAGAATGAAAAGTTGCTGAATAAAGTGAAGTGTAATAATTCCATGTATTTGTAATGTCGTCCGTCTCTAATGAATATGACATGGTGCCAACCGGGTTTTGCATTTACATGACAGTTTCCAGGAAAAAGACAGAAACCAAAAGCTTAAGTGCAGAAACACCCACAGAGTTTAATATGTAGCCAACACAAGTTCAATTAACGTAGCTACACATGTTCCATTTTTACGACTTAATTAACAAAAAGTGTTTGAACTGTAAATAAAAGAGTTCGATAAGAGGTTTGTTTTCACTCTGTACTATTTACTGATAACAAACAAGACATACAAAGCAACAAGCTAGAGGAGGAGGCCAAGAGTTTGATACCGATGAGGGCGGTTGTTTCCTCCCCCACCCAAGACACACAGACAGACAACTGCAACCAAACAGCTGGAAGGGAATAAAAGTTGGACAGCTGTGCAGGTGCCAGACTGGTAGCTCTGCCCTCTAGAGGCGTCTCTGCTTTACATCTGGAAATCACATTTGAAATCACAACGCACTGTATGTATGTATGTATGTATGTATGTAAGCATGTATGTAAGTATGTATGTATGTATGTAGGTATGTATGTATGTAGGTATGTATGTATGTATGTATGTAGGTATGTATGTACGCATATAGGTATGTAGGTATGTATGTACGCATGTAGGTATGTATGTACGCATGTAGGTATGTATGTATGCATGTATGTATGTATGTATGTATGTTTGTAGGTATGTATGTATGTTTGTAGGTATGTATGTATGTAAGCAGGTATGTATGTAAGCATGTATGTAAGTATGTATGTATGTATGTATGTATGTATGTAGGTAGGTATGTTTGTATGTTTGTAGGTATGTATGTATGTAGGTGTGTGTGTACGCATGTATGTATGTGTGTACGCATGTATGTAGGTATGTATGTATGTTTGTAGGTATGTATGTATGTTTGTAGGTATGTATGTATGTTTGTAGGTATGTATGTATGTAGGTATGTATGTACGCATACAGGTATGTATGTACGCATACAGGTATGTATGTAGGTATGTATGTATGTATGTTTGTAGGTATGTATGTACGCATACAGGTATGTATGTAGCTATGTATGTATGTATGTTTGTAGGTATGTATGTATGTAAGCATGTATGTATGTATGTACCTATGTATGTATGTTGGTCTGTATGTACGCATGTATGTAGGTACGTATGTATGTAGGTATGTATGTAGGTATGCATGGCTGTAGGTATGCATGTATGTATGTACACATGTATGTATGTATATAGGGATGTATGTATTTATGGAAGGATGTTTATATGTATGTATGTACGCATGTATGTACAGTATGTATAAAGGGATGTATGTACGCATGTGTGTATGTATGTACGCATATATGGATATATGAAAATATTATGTATATGTGGATGTACTGTATGTACACATGTATGTATGTACACATGTATATATGAATGTATGTACGCATGTATGTCTGCACGCATGTATGGATGTATGTACACATGTATGTACGTATGCATGTATGTATGTATGCAAGTCTGTATTTACTTATGTATGTATACGTATGTATTTAAATATCGTACGTATAAAATCAAATATTGTGGTGCTGCAGACATGATCATCCTTCACATTGTCTTCAAGATACACAAGACATCTTTGTTTGATACAGAACTTTACAAAAAAACATGTTTTATAAATATCATTTTTTGAAATTGCAATATCAGCCAAAATAACTGAAATGAGAGATTTTGTCAAAATTGTGCATCACTACTATCCTCTGTGGCAACATAAAGGATGTATGAAAGTATAAGAGCGGTGATGGCTCAAATCTTGTACCACGTATGTAGTTAATGTCTTTATGAAGCCCTCTAAGACCAGCAACATTTTAGCCATTAATAAGGCTTCCGCCAGCATTTTCATTCTGCTCCTTCACAGGTTTCCTTTATTAAGATCCAGTAATTACTATCCAGTTGAGGCGCATATCCTCTGCTAATTATACTGGCTACAATACATGTTCCTCTCTACTCTGAAGTCTCCATGCTTCTTTGTTCTCAAAAATCCATCCAGCACTGTAATGAACCACCACAGCTTATACTGTGGCATGTATGGCACTGCCTTTTTTTCTCCGATTCCACAATAGAAACACCCACATCATGTCACTTTAGAACACTCAAGATTTTTGCAATTTTGATACCCGAAGTGTTTCGATGGAATTCTTCATAATACGTCATCATGTTACAAGCAGGAGCAGCCGGGACATAAAACATGAGCATGGAAGTGAAAGGCACTGGCGTCTGAAGGTAATCACAACAATGAAAAGGCTCATCAGTTTAGATTAAAAACCACATATGCAGATAGCAAACTGTAAGTGCAAGATTGTACAAAAGCCTTCTAATTTAATAAACCATGACTCATGATGTGATTTAGGAAGATGAATCGTGATATTGTGAAATTAATGTAGCTTTTAAAAGATGCTTCATGTCAAGCAGACCTGAGAAACACTGTCTCACTGGGAGGGGGGCGGTCACCGGACAGACTCACGTCGCCGGTGTCAACCACAGTAAACAAGTGCGTCCACATTGCAATTGAAGCAGGTTTAGTGGTGACTTAAGCGTCTGGGCCACTAAGACCGCTAAGTGGCCTCTTGGCGCTCGTGCAAACACGGCCAACAGAAAGACGCTGTGGGCGATCCACTGAGCTGTCAATCAATGCTGACTTGCAACAGGTACAGTTAACATGAAGGAGGCTGGTCCAACACTGTCAGCTGATCGGCGTAAACACAACATCAACAGACCGCATCACTGATGGAAAAAAAAATCATTCGTGAGCTCGCAGTGGATAATTATGAGTGGATGACTACACAGGTTAGGTTTTTTTTCATCGGAAACTTTACCACCACCCGTTCAAGGCTCCAATAATCCATTAATTTTAATGTCTACATGCATCTTTTAACATATTGAAAGGAGACATATACAGAATGTTTTAATAAACCAAATCTATTATACATGCAGTTAAATGGGGCAGTATTTTACCTTTCTGCAGTGTCAATATTTGCATTACATCCCTGCAGAACTGATCAAAATTTCTGCAATAGCGACCCTTACGACATTATGAATTTAAAAATTCAACCATGGGGGGGCACTTGACTCACCACTGGAGAGACCAGCAGCAGGGGAGCAGTTGAGACTTCAAGCCAACACTGCCACTACCAAGCCACTAAATTAGCAGTTGCTTGGCGACACCATGGCCACAGCGCAGGGTGGAGAATTGATTAATGCAACTGAACACTGAATATTACTGCTGCTTGGGAACTTCAAAACAGCAAATATTTGCTCACTTATTCTTTCCCCACGAACGGCTAGACTGCTGAACAGGCCCGGGCATTAAAACGATGCTATCAAGCCACCAGAGTTAGCCGCAGGGGTTTAGCTAAGGCACATATTCAGTATGAGATGAGAATAGGTGAGAATTATTTTCTGTCCTCCACAGAGTCTACTAAAAACGATAGATACCCTTCTGTCCACTGCGTGTGCGATCAGGTTCTGAGACCCACAGATGACTGCTAGCTAGCTTAGCTCCATTAATAACGGTGGATAGGAAGTAGCAGCATAACACTGTTAAATACAGTCTTTGCCTGCACTAACAGAGGTAAGTTAAAAAGGGTTGAAATATTGAGATGTTGTAGAATCAGACACCTTGTCAGAACCAGTTTCCTGACCGGGGGCAGTGAAACGATGCAGCACCTCAAAATGTTAAACAAAATATTAGCTGACGACTAGCAGAGCAGCTGTTGCTGCTAATCATGGAAGGTGTTATAAGCGAGGGTGAGGAGGATTACTGCTGGATCAACCAAGATCCCGAACCTGATCTAGGTGAGGGGTACGCTAACACTTCCCATCCACTACCATTCACTGTGCTAAGCTAACCAGCATTCAGCTGCTCGCTGTGGGTCTCTGCTTCCTTGTGCACAGACGGAAGAGAGAAAGGAGAGGGGTATCCATCATCTTGTCTGGCTCTGGGGAGGATGGACCATAAGTGTTTCTCCAAAAAAGTAGGTGTGTTCCTTTAAAGGCGGGGATGTGCGGTGTGTTGTGTCGAGGGACTGGAGGATCTATGAAAGAACAGCATTAACACCCACTGCCTGGTCTGGTGATATGTAAAAACATCATGTATCAGGGGTTTCCACAGGAGGGTTTTCCCAACTCAGTATTTTTACCTTGGTTTAGTGTTTGGACCAAAAAAAGAGAAAAGTTATTGGGGTATTTGCTAGTATATACGTTCTGAGAGTTTAAACAGGGTTCACAGGGTTCTATGTATCACAGGCTTTCTTGTTAGGCACACAAAATCTGTTTTAGAGCATCCTGACTATTAACACTAAGCTCCTCCTGTCAATATGCTAGTTTTGCTGATCCCCCAGATAAAAGTATCAATAGCAATTAAGACAACAATCTGCCACCATAATCAACCCTCACAGTTTTGAAATGAAGTCATACAAACAGGCACAGATTTGATTTCAACCTATTTGGTGCTTGTGAACTCTCCTCTGACACGTTTAACAGCGCTTCTCTCTAAAGGCCAATGTTTAGAACCACTGGACCAGAAAATCTCAGTGGAACCTCATTTTACAAGTTGAACCACTGCACTTATCCTTCCATTTTCTTTGTGCCGTGTCATTACATTCAGCGCATGATAGTGGCATGAACTTTCTCAAGCTGTTAAAATTTTATCTCAAGAAGCTGCTGTCAGTGAATAATGACATTAAGGTTCCAGACGCTAAAGTCACAATAATTGTCACTGATGGTTCCGTTGTTGAACCAGGTGTGATCTGTCTTGTGTTGACCATGAAAGGATCCAGCTGACCTTCTACTGACGCTGCTTCATCATGTCAATTCAACCCATGTCACCACCTCAGGATGCTGGGAAGTCAGTGTGATAGTCTGTATTCCCAGGGTCACTTCAGATATTTCTAGAAGATCAGGTTGGGTCAGGAAGAGATTGTCAAACCCAGGTGTGTGCAGGGCTTCCTGCATGGGGGTGTAACTGGGTCAGTTGTCCCCTGGTCCCAGTCCCCGTCCCGGCCCATCCAGACCAGGACACAGGGCGGGCCTGGGCATATGAGGTGTTAATGGCCAAGAGCCCTTGCCCCCCACACACAAAACCCTCTCAAGAAGTAAAGGAGCTTCATTCACAGCTGGTGGATGCATTGTCAAACAGGCGTTCTTGCTCCTCCTGTGTTTTCTCCCCTCTAGCTGTGATTTATGTCTTTTCTCTGCTACTCTATGAGTCAATCTACCATCAAAGTGCTACGTATCATCATAAAAGATTACTGTTTTATCAGCGGTGAAGTGTTTATGATTTAATGTTTACGTGACTGACAGCTTGACACACGTCCACACCTTTCCTTTAATGTACTTACAGTACTAGAAACTTCCCCACTGCCAGAATAGCGCTCGCTCACACACACAGACACACACACAGACACACACACGCACACACACACACACACACACACACACACACACACACACACACACACACACACACACACACACACACACACACACACAGCTCCTGAACCCCACGCTGCTACAGCCTCGTCTGCTGTCCCGTGTGGATGGCAGTTTGGCTGACAACACTGCCAGCAGCAGGTTTATCTCTTTAACTGCGTGATGTGTAGCGTTGTCTCATCGCGGATGATGATCAAGGTATCAAAACTAGAGTCTTAAAGCTAGAAAGAAAGAAAGAAGATGGGTATCACAATAATAAAGGCCACTGAACAAAAAAATATCAGCAATCATTATTGTGAAGTGTGGAAAAAAATCAAAAATTTAAAAGTAAATACCTAAATTGAGGAAAATAGAATGTTGTCCCTCATCCATGGAGCTGAGGCTGAGTTCAGAGTTCCCGTCATGAATGGACTCACCTGAAGTATACTTCTACTTACCCCTGAACAGATAGTTGACTTTTGTATTTTCCTCGTGAAGTGTATGGGAGAAACTCGGCATAGGGACGAGATCGAGTGGAATACATCGATCAAGCAAACATCAAACTGCAACAGCAACCTGCTTCCATCTAAGTTTAATATTTGTAGCAAACAGACGAGACGGTTCGATAAACACCATGATCAACCCTTAACTGTGAGCATGACCTGTACAAACCAAGCTGAGTGTATCTGAGCCCAAATCTTCACCCTTCCTTAACCCTGACGATACACCTGTGTGGTAGCAGCAAGCCAAACCTTCACCGCAGCTTTGACCAATCATTGTTTGTCTGGGTGCAAATGCAAGAAACAAACAAATCAGTGATAACCAGGTTCCTGAACCCAAACGACCGAAATGAGAAAAAGAACCCAGAGGTGCAGTCGGCCCTGAGTGGCTCATATATTTGAGACAAACGTGTGCTGCTAGTGCTGAACAGCGACGTAACTGGCGGGATCGGTTTGCGCGAGCGCCGTGGTCTACGAATAAGCTCTTGATCAGCTGAGGGAAAAATAAAGAACTGGGACACATTCTGCCTTTGAAGTTGAAACAAAAAGGAATGAATACATAATTTAGCAGATCCTCAGAGCGGACAAAAGCACCCGAATGTTCCTGCCTCTCGGCAACAGATATCCAGACAGTCTGTGGGAAGGTAGACACAACAGCTTGTTGATGACTCCCCCAGTGCATGCCAGTAGTATCACCTGGAGTGAATTCCTAAAGGCTGGGATATAATCTGATTATAGAACATTAGAGGGACACGGTTGTAATGAGTCCATTAGGAACTTTTTTCCTTTTCCCTGCCTTGTTTTTTTTTTTTATCCTTCTTTGCCCCAAACATCCTCGTCTGTGAGGGATAAATAAAGCAAACTGTGTATGTGTGCTGATATGAAAAAGTGCGCAGTCTGCGTTTTGTGGGCATGTTTAATTAATTTACCCAAATTAGAATGAATGTGAGTGTGCAAGTGCATGAGAGAGGCACAGCTCCACCTGAGGGCAGCTGTGTTCCTGAGTGTTGGTTTTTGACTGTGTGTTCTGGTGTAGCCCGGCTGATAAGGGACTGGGTGTAGACTGAGGGCCAGTCAGCCAGCCTGCCAGCCTGCCGCCTCTCAGCTAGGTAAAGAGAGTTGATGGATCACAGTCCACTGGGAGAAGTCAACACTTCCTTCCCCTGCCAACACCTCCTGCCTGGCCTGCTTGCAGGGAGAAATCCCAAAGCTGCTCTCAACAAGAGGCCTTGAAGCGCCGTGCCAGGGCGGCAGCCACGGGGCAAACGCAGGGTTAGTGAGTGTGCTGCTGCGTGCGTGCAGCCTGCATGGACGCAAATGACAGAAAGTGCGAACATTATTGATGTGCTTGGGTGGAAAAACACAATGCAGTAGCTTAATTGAAAGACTTGAAAATCTGAAAGTTAAAACGAGCAGAAATACATTTATTTAAATGGTTCTTTTTTCTGCATAAAACAGACTAAAATTGAACACAGACGTGTGTCAGTCCTGGATGAGAATCAGGCACTCGTTTCTCCATGGCAGCCTCCAGGCTTGAGGAACATGCAGTGGAGCTCGTTCAAGAATCAACCTAAGGTTACCTCCTTCTCTTGTTGCATTGATCATTCTGACTAATTAGCAATGCAGACAAAATGCAGGGCCACCACAGCACCAATGAAGAGAAAAATCACAACTATAACTTCTCTGACTTTACATACAACAAATAAACAGAGAAATCCTTGTCAAAGTTTACCAGTGCACAGTATATCTAACGAACCTTTACTTCCAACTTTGTCTTCGTTCAGACTCTGGACCATCTCAGAGGTAGCTCTCTCCAAGAGCGCATTGAGCCGTGATGACACACACGCTCCCAACGTCGACCACGTGCTCTCAGTGCTGCTAATAAATTCCAGCGGTCGAAACAAGCATTCATTCTATATTGATTCCCATACACTGAAGGAAACCTTTGTTTGCAGAGGAAACAACCATCACAGCCGAGCGTGTAGCAGCGCTAAAGCAAACACACATGGGGAATCTACTTCCCGTGATCCTGCAGGTACAAGCCAAACTCCGAAGAGGGGAAGTTTCCTCCAGGATGCGTCTGCCAGTGGCCAGAGCTGCTCAGGATGGTGCAAAAGTGTGTTGGTACAATAAAATATCTGAGGTCACATAGGGAGACATGCGCACTTTAGAAGTAGCGTGTTGACTAGTTGTTTTAACGTAAAAAAGTTTTGAGGGGTGGAGCCTATCTCAGCAGCCTTCCCCCTGGACAGGTCACCAGTCCATGGCAGGGCCAACACATAGAGACAGACAACCATTGGCTCTCCCAGCCACGCCTACGGTCAATTTAGAGTCTGGATTAACCTGGTCCCTCTTGATGTCTTTGGACTGTGGAGGAAGCTGGAGTACCAGAGAGAACCCAGCAGGAACAGGGAGAACATGGAGACTCACCCAGAAAGACCCCGTGCTCCAGCCGGGAATCGAACCTGGAACCTTCTTGCTGGGGGGCCACAGTGCTAACCCTGCACCACCGTGCCACCCCTTCAAAGACGATGTCATTTGAAAAGGCAGGTTGAGTTCATGTTGTAAAGATTAAGAAAATAAATTCAACAATTCTACAATTTCATTTGGCAGACGCTTTTGTCCAAAGCGATGTACAACGCAAGTAAGAATTTAGACTGGAGGGAAAAACCTTAGTAAGAACGACAAAGTGCTCCAAGTTTGTCGGCTGCAGGTGCTGCCATCTAGTGGCACGAGAAGTGCCTTTTTTTTTTCTTTCTTCATATAATTTAAACACAACCAATCATTCAACAACATCTTTCAACATTCCACACATGCAATATTCAACACTGTCAGTGCTAAGTATTCACTAAGAGCTGGGTCTTAAACCTTCTGACTCGTTCTACCCCTGAGGACCAAGAGGAGAAGGGTCAGGTTTCAGAGCCTTCTGTTCCCTCAACAGTTGGGCCTTCAAATGTCTCTTCGAAGTGGAAAGGGACTCTGTGGATCATATGGTCGTTCATTCCACCATTTGGGAACAACAGCGGAGAAGAGTCTAGAGATTTAAATTCTCTTTTCCAGTAGCATAAACTCCATCCTTTAGTTCCTGAAACTGAACTTTTCTAGTCAAATAAAGATGGTCTTTATTCAACTGTACGCAACACTTTTATTTGTCTAATGAAAAGATTAAAATACAATTAAAACTAGATTAAGTTCATTTCACTACTGAAGTTCTTTTTCAAAACTCAATATCAAACTACTTCAGCTTCTTTTTTCAAATTCAGTCAGCCTAAAAATGTAGGGCAACACACATTTTTAAGTTAAAACAAATATCTTATTTCTCCAGAAGCTTCATCCAATTCTTTTAGGCACCCTATGTTTGAGTTATGGGCCTCGTTAATGATGCTGAGCAGCAGAATGAACATCAAGCTGCCTCTGCACACTACAATAAACACAGAGACACCGTGGCGGTTACGTGCTGCTCTGTGCTGCACTCGTGGCAGTCGGACGCTCATCACCCTGCACTCTGTGGGCAGAGCGTCCACCTGTGTCACGTGCGGGAACAAGACTGGTGAAAGGGAGGAACTTGCGAGTCATGTGGATACGAATCAGCTGCTATTGTTCCACATGTTCACTTAACAAGTTACAGGAGTTTTGCGAAAGTTAAAGAAAGTAGCAGCCGACTGTTTTGACAACAGGCTGCAAGTACAAACAAGAATCTAGCAAAGTTGACTGTCTCAGTCCTAAAGTGGCTAAAAACTGGTGCTGGGAGAGAACCTTCATGTTGAGACAGATCAGTTTTGTTGTTGTTGTTATGATATCACAGCATTTTTTTTTTTTTTTACTTGTGGGTATTAAAGCAGAAACTAGCTGGCGTGCAGCAGACTGCAGCCCTCTGCCAGTGCAGAGACGATATGCAGGTTACACAAGCTGGATCTTCAAAGGTTTATCGGCTCTTTCATGCCCCGCTACCATCTTGTTCACATCAGCTCTGCATTTTACATTACCACTGCACCTCACACTGAACAACACACACACACACACACACACACACACACACACACACACACACACACACACACACACACACACACACACACACACACACACACACACACACACGTATTCCAGCAAGCGTCTTTGTTGTTTGTTGGGGATGTGGTGACACGAGACCGAGCTAACTGGTGACGTCAAGGCCCAACCTTTCAGCAAAAGGTTTGCAAAAATCAATGCAACTTTGATGGTTAGCACTGAAATGAGGTGAGTTTCATTTCAACTACAAAAAAACAAAAGAAGTATTAAGGATTTATCTGGTCTGGACAGAGAAGTCTTGCCTATAGAGAATGTTTGGTGCATCACAATCCTCCTCATTATTTGAGTCCCTCCAGGTCCTCACAGAATTTGTTTGTGATTGTAACAATGCAGGACCTCAGAATTGCGGAGCGGAGCGGCCGCTAACTGAGACTTGGTGTACGTTATATACGAAGACTCCAGTGATGTTTCAGAAGCGTTAGCCTCAGGCTAGTACTTGGCGTGACGGACAAGCTCCTTCGTCCAGTCAGCCTAACAAAACAGGGCACGCCGTCATCTCACACCCATTCAGCCCCTGTCAGGAGAATGGCAGAACGTCCCCTCTTGTTTAGATGCAGTCATTGAGTCTATTCCTGCACTTTCAGCTGTGATGCCGGCGGTGTCGTCATCTACAAGAACCAATCAGGAGTTACATTACTGCAATAGCAGGGTAGCAGCAGAGCTGATAGCATGCAGCTCTGATTGGACGATAACATTCCAATTTTTTTTACAGCAGCTTTAGTTAGAGATCCAGATGTAGCTGCAGGGCTCAACTCTTGAGCTTGTGAGAGTTTGATGGTATCACTGGGCTAAGCTAACTATTTTGTAGAGAATTCATGTGATGGCAGGATCACAATCTCCTGGAGGGACCGCTTTATGGAGATTATGTACATGAAGCAAATGAATTCCTGCTGATGCTGTTATGACAGTGGTACAGTCCAATAAAAGTCAGTGTTCTCCAGCTGAAAATTCACAGCCCCAAACTGTTCTCTGCCACTCTTGCTTGACAGTCTGCCAGTACTTTAGTTAACCTGCTCGAAAGTTAAAGAGACACTGCTGCGGTGGGTGTGGGACTGCAGATGCTGTGAGGATTCCTGCAGACGCTTGATGCTAGAGAGCAAGACTGCGATGCGACTGTGGTAAATTAGGGGCAGGCGCAGTTTCAGAATGAAATCAAGTGCTAGAGCGCTCAGTCATGCTCAACAAGTCGCTGTGTTTATTATCAGACGGCAACCATCACACGACAGCGCGGGTGAGAAATTCTCTACCACACACAAACACACGCTGCACGCCATGTGAGAGAGAAGTGTGTGTGTGTGTGTGTGTGTGTGTGTGTGTGTGTGTGTGTGGCATGCATGAACACTCACAGACTCACACATATCAGCCGCTTTTTCATACACTTCATTTACACTGAGTCCCTCTCTGTCTCTCTGAGTCAAACACATATAGAATTCAGCCTTCAAGGAGGAGCAAACAGTAAACATTCAGCTCAGCTCTTCAGAGAGACACACACTGGTCCAGGGGTCCAGTGTCTGCACACAGAGATTGATCCTGATGCAGCGACTGGGAATTTTTAATACCTGAACTGGCCGGAAAATACAGGTAGAAACAAACTCAAACACAAAAGTAAACTCCCCTTCAATTACACTCAAATGAAAGTCTCTCTCTCTGGCTCTCTCTCTCTCTCACTCACACACACACACACACACACACACACATTCTTCAAAATGCCCCAGCATCCATTTATTCATGCATAAAGCTTAAAGCATCCTCTCTCTCTCTCTCTCTCTCTCTCACACACACACACACACACTCACACACACTCACACACACACACACACCCACACACACACACAGAAACAGTAAAAGCTAGTTTAATTAGTTATCCTGCCAAACAGGCGCTACTTTTAATTAGTTGTGTGGCTGCACCCAGTGAAGTCTCCCACTGCTGGCACAATAAGAAACTCACCGCGGATTTCCTCGGCTAATGACTGTGGCGTATATAAATATATGGAACATAATAGAACATAGCTGAAGAATAAGACCAGTCAAAGCAGCATACATCCTCCCAGACAATTTGGTCCAAGAGATACGTCAAGAACAAAACAGTGCAGAATGTGCAGCTGAGTCATTAGAACACTGAGTGTTCCTGCACCGAGGAGGACAGGGTTTTAAGGGAGCTGCCTTTTGAAAGATCACAGCAACAGGCAGATGAGAGAACTCAAGCAGCGGGTGCAGAGGCGAGCAGGAATCTGAAAACTATCAGTTTTGTAATCAGGCATCGCAACACAAGCCCGGCCAATTACAGCCTCAAACAAATGTTGCATGTTATGCCAAATCGAGTGATGATTACAGTTCGACTACCCTCGACGAGGGTTGGTTACACTGGTGGCGATCATTGATCCTCTCCTTGTCGGGGCCGGCCAGCGACTGAATAGCTGCAGCTTGAGACCACCCGCGGCGTAAGAATGAAGCAGTTAGGAAGCTGTTGACAGAAATGAAACCGCTTGTCATTACTTGCTTCACAATAATATATAATCTAAATTAAACTGCCAAGTGTTGTTTTTAAGGTTTGCTTCAACAGAGTGACATTTATTTTGTGAACGTTCTTAGATTTCTCAAAAAAAACAACCAAAAAAAAAAACCCAGTTATGATGAGAGACAGAGTCCTGACACACAGCGACACTTCAGAAAAGCGACCCCTCAAGGTGACGGCTGGGATCCCTATGAGGCTCAATGCGTTTGTCAGCTTGGTAAAATAACTAGTTACTGTACTGTGGTTCCCTCCTTTATAAAATATAGTTTGATTGCGGAAAATCGAATTGCAGTTGCAAGTGACTGAAAGAGTTAGAAAGACATTGATTTGTTCAGATATGACAAATAATCGGGAGTGTTGCAGTGTAGAAAACAACATTCAGCAGCAGCAGCAACATCTCATTGCTAGCAGCCAGTGACCATCATAGACCAGCAGCTGTCAAACCTCTCCAGGCCACTGAAATAAAACAGTATGACGAGGCTGTGACATTTCAGATAAAAACCCAGCGGTGTTGACTAAAACTACTGTTTGGGCTCACTCTTAAAATGTGACTGTGATTTATCAGATACACAAAACGGCTGCGTAAATGTTTGACTCGAGCGTGGGAAGACTACAAGGAAATCTCCAAAAATGGCAGTAGCCCGTCAGCTCACCTGTAGCCTATGTACCATGTTAGCCTGGTGCTGCTAGCACATCGTCCACAGTCCATCTGAAATATGCTGAAAAGTTCTATTTCATACGACGCGCCTGGAAAATAAAGGATTGCAAAAAATAAACGGGAGGAACTTTCTAAACACATTGGCGCAGACTTCCAGTGTATCACACTGAGCTGCAGACTCAAAATGTCTGGAGGAGGAAGCACAACACTGAGGAGGGCTGGAACGAGGATTTTCAGTTGAATGATGAACTGCTTCTCCAAGCTTTTCTCAGCCTCCTGGTTTTCAAAAGTACTCAAACAGTAAACACAGACCGCCAGTTTGTCGACGTGGTTGAAGGTGTAAAGCTCTCAAAATTGGATTTTGCCAGAGTCCGTTTTTCGATATCTCATTTTTTTTTCTTACCCCATCTTGACATGCAGTTTTAATCCATATAGAAACTGATCTGTCAGACGTAACACCCTAGCAGTGCTGAGAACACCAAACACGCCACCAAAGCGTCTGGATCAGACCGGCACAAATACTTTATTGATCACAATCTGAGTCCGAAAACAAAAGCCAAGACACCCCTCCTTCAGATATCGTCACACACACCACACTCTCCGCGGCGGCGGCATCCTAAATTGTACAGAACACATGGTTACATTTCCTGCAACAACAACCCCAGCGTGTGTAGCTGCTCTGAGTTTTCTTGGGCACGACACTGCTGCTTTGACCTATCAGAATTCATCCTGAGGGCAGCGTTAAAGCGTTCACCAAAATTCATGGCAACAGCTGTTACAGTTTTTGCATTCCTTTTTTTTTTTTTGGTAACCGTCCTTCATTTAAATGAGTGTTTAAATATTCAAACATGAAATAAAATGGAATAAATACAATATCTGTCAGGGGTGGAAAAGCTCTGCCCACGTCTACAAAGAGTTCATCAACATGGCTCATAAACAAGGCATTGGGCTTTTTGTAATATATTCTGTCTTCCCAGGAGGCGATATATTTCTCTGTACACTAGCAGTGAGCCAAGCCTAACCCTGGAGGCCTAAATCCATCTGTGTTGCTCTACGTTTTAATGTGCTCCTCTGAGAGCCACTCATCCCTCGCTCCCTCTCTGCATCTTTACTGTTGCCGGTCCATTTCTGTTTGCGGGAAAGGGAGGATGTGATTGCCATGGTAACCAAGCCTACTTCCACTGACAGGGCCACTGCTGAAAGCATTAAGTACAATTCAACAAATTCACATAGCAAAGAGTGAATGATCATTGGTGCCATATAGTGAATATCTCATTGATTACGTGTGATATGTCATGGACTAAACCACGGGGCGCAGATTTACTGACATGTCAGCGCCTCTTTCAGGCTGAATTTTGTTGCTTATAATCTTATCGACCACAGATTTCACGTGTTCTTTACCTGCTGCAGAATAGCACACTTTGCAATACTCACTCATACAAAAAAAAAAAAAAAAAAAAAATCCAAGGCAGAATCAAGGAAAAGTGAGAGTTTAGTGCAAAATCATGGGAAGAGATGTTGGCCTCCAAACAGGCTGCAAATTAGATGCACCAACAGGACAAACTCCCACTAGCAGCACTCTGAGCACCAGTTCTGCTCATTTGTACCATGTTAAAAACAAAATTTCAATTTTGTCCGCTTTTATGTATCTTCCCATCTCTTTTTCGCTCCATTTACTTCCCTACATGTAGATTACAGGGTTGCTGGGCCGATGTTTCTTTATCCAACTCCGACCCAAAACTGAATATCACCTCTAGGTTTTAGTCCAAACTGTCCTCATCGTCACATGCCAGCAGTTTCTAGAGCTATTATCTGTGTGATGACATCTTGGATACATATTTATTCTCAGGTCAGTAAACCTACATTATAAAGTTGCTTTTTCCTTTCTTTCTTTTTTTTTGTGTTAGTGTTGTGGATTGTGACGTCAGACAAAAGACAGCCGGCTCCTTCATTCGATAATGTGTTGCCAACTAAAGGAGAAGAAAAACAAAAAACAAAAAACAAGAGGATGGAAGACAGCGTGTGTAGATTGCAATCCGATTTCTGTTTCATTTCTATGGTGGAAACACAAGATTTTGACATGACTTCAACAGCACTACAGAGGACAAGGAACAAAGGAGCTGCCGCAGATGTTTTGAGGCCTGTTGTGTTGAGGAAGGAAACTGACTCCTTATATCACGTGACATCATTGCCGCAAACATTTTCTTATCGCCTTGTTTAACGTGAACATACATTTCTCAATAGGTTACATTAACATCATAAATAAGGGGAACCAAAACCGGTGAAAAAACACACTCTGACCTTTGTTAAAGGGCAAAGGTCAAATCCTGCGGGGCAATGGACAAGCCCTCTACTGTCATGGTTGCATCTCATCGTGATTTCCAGTCTACCAGTGTTGCTTTACCTCCAGGTCCTGATGCAAAACAGCCAGAGATGAAATAATCTAGCTGCACAAATACCGGGAATAATGAAGCTGTTTATAAATATCAGGAAATGCAAAGTAATTCTCCCAAAGGTCTCAGCACTTTGATTTGATTGGTGGGCCACTCCGTTCTGTTGCCGTGTCTGCCAGCCACGTAGAACAATTCCACAGCTGAGTCGTTTCTGGCAAACAGAAAGAGATGTTCATTTATTTGAGTTATCCGATCCCAGGTAGGCAGCACTGCTTCTCTGTACCTGCTGATTGCCTGTCAAGGAATAATACCAGACAGAGTACCATTTTAATACTAATTATTAGATAAGATCATGTAATCCTCAACTCTGACGCAAATTGTTGCATTATCAGTGGATAATGTTATGTTCCTATCACTTGCCAGCTGGGGCCAAATAATAAGCCCTCTTCAATTTTGCAGCCATGTAACTGATTAAATAACTCCACTTCAGTGACAAAGGGTCATCAGGCGTATCTCCCGCTTCAACTCAAAAAGTTTTTAATTCCCTTTTCCCTTACACGATTTCGCTGAGCAAAAAAGCAACTTGGTTGATTTTCCACCCAGTCTTTTCTGGCGCTCCTGCCTGCTGCTTTTGGAACGACGCTGTATTCTTGATTGCAGGCGCTATTACTACTTTGGCTTGCAGCAGCAGCTAAGCTTGGCTTGACAGACTGGCAGAGAAGATGCAGCAAGCAGGGCATCGATCTCTCCTCTCTTTCTGGCATCCAAGCTTGTGGTGTTTCCAAACTGTTACACTGTCAGTCTGGCATTTAGCACAGCAGCTGATGGACCCTAATAGGGGCTTGACTGGTCCACTATTACCCTAAAGAGAGTCCTTGGCTGCAGGGATGTGATCGGTTCCCCAATCAGGGGTGTGCAACTGCATGGCTGATTAATGTAAAACCTTTAAGGCTAATCTCCATCAGCTGTTTTATCTGGTTGGATACCCATGGTTGAGATTTGCATGGCATGAACAACTAACCATATCTTCCCCTCACATACACCCACAACTGCCAGTTAACTCCAGTGTAAAGCTGCTCAACTATGAGAAACGTGACAGAAGTGCATGTTGTAACTGCAACTGTAGTTTTCCCACAACTCTAAAGCCTGCAACTACAGTTGCTACAGTCAGTGATGATCATGACCAACTGGAGAAGCTGCACTGACCATCTGACCACATAACCGACTCGATATTTATGCAGCACGTCTATCTGTCGTCCCTCCAGGGACTTAAAAATGACACAATGTCCATAGAAACAGCTAAGTTAGCCAAAAACCGCAGACACACATGTCGATGGTATATTAACATAGCCAGAACAAACGCCACTGGTGGATTGTATCCCACATGTCTCCAGTGTGTTCCAGGGCTTTTCCGTTTATTTTTTGGGCCTAAACTGAATGGCTGGCTAAACAAGTTAAAGTGACCAATGGTGCATTTTACCAAAAACAAGGCAGAAAAAAAATAAAAAAGCCAAACACTCAGCATTGAGCCGAAATAGACCCTCAGAACTACATCAGGCTGCTGTGCTTCGTAACACAGATATAACGACTACGATGAGCTGGCCTCAGGACAAAGGCTTCGAGGGACACAGCCCCTATAATCTGAGAACAGAACTATAACCCTTCCACAGATATTTTTTATTAAAACTGGCTAGAATGAAAAGCACATTTCTGGCCAAACACAGCGGGATCTAGAGAGTAGCATGTAAGTGACGGATGATCCAGTTGTTCTTTGAAACCCTGGGAGACACATTAGGTGTTTATGGACTTTCTGGCAAGGAAAAACTTTCCTTTACCAACTTCATCAGCCTAAAAAAAACAAAACAGCCATTGTTGCTTTGTAGTATCACCTCCAGAGCACATCACAAACCCGCCTCTGACTGTGGCTTAAACTCCTGATAGCTTCAGTTTGTTCTGTGACTTCAGGAACTCAAAGCTAGGTTGTGGTTCCCACTGTGTGGGGGGGCAGCGTTAGTGTGTTCAATGGCCAAAATCATTTCTGTAGGAGGCTGATAGGAGAGTTGATCAATGCCAGTGACTCACTGATTACGTGGCCGTTTGCAAAAGAAATGTGACCATGTGAACCCATTTCACCCGTCCATCAAAGTCACCAGCAAATGAAATTCTAAATTGAAAGATTGCTGCATGAACAACAAACACCCCGCACCGAGAGTATGCAGTTTTCTAATCATCGTCATTATGCCTGCATCATTAATGAGCACCACTCTGAGTTAAAAGGGGAATCGAATCGGTGAAATCAGCTGCTTTTTTGACTGGAATGACATTTTGGAGATGGCGAAGCGTTAGCACCACAGCCTGGAGAGGCACTGTGTGCGCCCGCAGGGTCCAGACAGCTAACTGTGCACTGAATCTCTGATTCAGCAGGGGAGTGAGACAACGAGGCTGGAGTGACAATATCTAACACTTTCATTTACACTGCATAGATTATGTTCTCCCTGCAAGCCTGCTCCTCTATTGCCTCCAGCTACAGTTGCTGCTGATCTGAGGTCAGTTCTCCCTCCATATTAGATCAGACTCATTATTAGCTGACTATTTTGAGCATCCAGCCTCACAACTAAAATTGGCTTTATGCTCACACACTAACAAATTGATTTTCCCTCAGAAATGTAACAGTCACTTGACTCTTCAGGCATTTAACTTTTGATTCATTCATGTGTTTCTACAGTCAGGGAACCCAGCTAAACTTAGAATGATGAGATGGAGATGACTAGTGTAAAACTCTCAGCAAGACATCCCTGAACTGCTCTCAAGTGGTCCAGAGTGCCACTTAAATTTTTTTTTTTTTATCAGGCCCTATAAAAAGATGTAATATGATACCAGTGTCTGATGAGAGTCTGGCTCTGAGATGAAAACTAGAAGAGACTGTTCCTTTGAGGTTACGCGTCTTCAACTAAAATTCACGGTCTTCAAACTTGGAGTCTTGCTTTTACTCGTCAGTGCTAATATCTCTTATTGTGACGCTTCTCCAATAACTGAGAAACCTGAGAAATATGTACAAACAATTTCAAATGGGAGAATGCACAGTACGCACACGCTTTAGGGATAGCAAATCATGAAGTATTTGACAGAATAAAGTCATTAAAATAAACTGATTACTGCAGAGATGGTGCAGCTGATCAAACTGTCATAAATGATCGCCGTGATACAAAAGCTGTGTTTTGATAATTCAGGATTATATTCTTGTTTCTGTTTAAAACAGAATATCTGACATCTTGACATTCATCACTGCAGCGGAGAGCTTCTAAAACCGTCAGTTACACTGCGGTACATCCTGCTCCACTTCCGTGAAAGTTACGTCGTGAGTACACAACACAACAGCAGCGAGAAGCCTGTATCAGTGTGATATGATGTCATCATCACTGATGGGATTTTCAGATGTAAAACACTGCCAGCACAGTGCAGCTTCCTGTGTAGGTGTGAGCGACTCCATCAGAGCAGTGAAGAAGATCTGACTTCGCGCATGTACCATAAGTCAGAGTTAACTGAGCTTACTATGAAGTTACAAGGTCCCATTGCAGTGCCGATTAATCACGTGGTACCAGATCGGTGGACGCATTTTCAGAGTTGCTACTACAACCCTGTATTTTTGCCCAGTATCAGTGGTCTTGTGGCACTGGTATCTGAGTGGGAGCAGCTCCAGCAGACTTCCTGAACTAGACACTCAAAAACAGGGGTACGAGACAAGAACGGTCCTGTACTTAGCAGGTACTCTTACGCAGAATGGTCCCTAAAAGGTATATTTGTGACCTCAAAGTACATCAATGGTCCTCAAGAGGCTAAAAGTGTACCTTTCACCAAGTGGAGAGAGTACAGAGTGAACTAAAGGGTGCTCTCTTACAAAAGGTACCCATCAACTTTTAGGTCAACTATGGTACTTCTACTTTGGAGTGTGTACTCTGAACCATACAGCTGAAAAAGGCACACACACAAAAAAGTTGACTTCTCAACTGATGATGAGACTCATGGATGTTTTTCAGGGGCAGCCTTGATTTACAGTTGTCAGGTGTTCTTTAGAGCCTCTCGGTTTTCCTAAAATGTCAGATATAAGTAGGCCACCAACTGCTATCTGCCAAAGATGTCTTCACTCTCCCTCGCTGCCTTAAAATCTGTCCCCTTCATATTTCTGGCATCTATCTTTCTGCCTGTCACAAATTATCTTCAAATCTCACAACGTCTAATCTCAACTAGAGCCTTGTGACATTTTTTACTCACTTTCTTATCTTGAGTCTCTTTGGCCCTCTTATTTCAACGCCAACTATTTCACACCATCTCTCAGAGCCTCCAATCTCTGCATGTGTCCAATCCCCTTTTGCGTCATTTAGAGACCCTCTTCTCTAACTCTCCCTCTGTCTGTCCCACACAGCTAACGTTTCTGTCACTGCTGGCCGTCTCTCCTTCTCTTCCCACTACCCTCACTTCCATTTCTTTCCCCTCTCTATTTTGTTAACCAACCCTTTATTGCAGACAGCACTCGCTGCGTTTCCTTCTTTGAAGAGGGGGAAAGGAAAATGCCCTCGCTGGAATGGAAGTGAAAGGTTTCTGTCTTTCTGTCGAGTGTGCCACTTAATTCCAGAGGAACTTTGTTTTATTTCAAAGATGGAAGCAATACATTCATATGCAGCAAAGCTTGACACATAAGACACAAACCCCAGATGTTCACCCCAGATGGCTCCCATCTTTGCATGGCCGCCCATTAGACTGCTCGACTTAAACTCAGTTTAGAAATGGTTGAGGCCTGCTGTTCTTATATCTTCTTGATCTGGTGCTGATTTGAATCCCATCACAGGCTCAAAAAGGCCTTTGCTTTCCACTTCAAGGTGAATTCACCCATGATGTATTACCTTTACCTCTCTGTCTTCCTCCCGCAGCTCACTTCTGTCTCAGGTATATGCCAGTTTCAACTAAATCTACGTCACACTTCGGTGCCTTCAGGCATGTACCCTGAGGACAGGTAACAATTGCTTGTGTTTCATCAACTTGCCTGCGCCCAAGGCTATCAGACATGGCTCTCTCACCCTTTGTGTACTGGATGTATCAAATAACCCCTGCAGCGTTATTCCCACCTGGTGCATTCATCACACAGCCAACAACTTTGAACTTGCCTGGTTCTTGTGCCGTCAACTTTTCGACCTCATCTTCCCTACCAGCAATTCACTTTGACAATACAGCCTGAAGTGTGGAGAAGGAGACTTTCTTGTTCACTTGCTCTCCATCTAATTAGTGTCAATGCTCGATTCCTCTTCCCAGCACGCACTCTCTTCCCACCCACCATCAAAGCTCTCAGCACAATTAAGCATGTAAAACGGTGCGAGAAGGAAAGGGAAGGAAAGAAAATAAAAGGCAGACGTGCCATCTTTGAAGTGCAAAGTGAGATGCGGCAGGTAAACCTCGTGCTGGAGATTTGTTGGGTTTGTAGCAGTGCTGGCGTGTGGAGAACATGTACGCAGTGTTACAGCATTTATCCTGATGTTTTAAGCTTCGCCGAATGTGTGTAGATGCAAAAAGAGGGCAGAGTTTTGAATGTAGTGTGTTGTGTAGTGTTTTCTCTGGATGAGAGAGGATAATGAATGCAGAGTACCAAGGTACCGCAGGACACTTGTTGGAAGCTTCTTACCCGCACAGGTATTCAACTTTCACCCCCCTCAGTTGTAAATAGCTGATTTAAAAGATGCACCACCTGCAGGACAAACAAACTGCAGCACTCTGGATATACTTGGATGCTTTGTCTGTGTCTCTAAACAGCAGAGATGATACAGCAGAATTAAAACAGAAAACTACAATCGAAGATGAAAAGCAGATTGGGAAGAGCCCTGGGAGTAAAACCCAAAGAAGCAAAGGTGCAGAGGAGTGATGGAGAAGGAGTGCAATTATCACAGCTGAACAGATGCAATTTAGTAACGGTACCAGAAAAGTTCTGGGGTTTTTTTGTTCCTTGATTTTTTTCTGTATTAACAAAAACAGAATTTGAGTCAGAAACTTGTCAAACACTGTTCACTCTTCAGATTTAAAGTTTATTTTTTCTTTGACCGGGTGAGGTGCCTTGCCATGGCAAACTGTGCTTTTCATACTGCAACTAGGAGAGGGAGACCACAGCACCTCCACCAAAGCATCATCAGGTCTGGATCTGATTCCACATCAGGTTCACAATTGTTCTTTAAACTGAGTTCAATCATCCATGCACTCTGAGATATTCACATACACACACACACGCACACACACACACACACACACACACACACACACACACACACACAGGTGATCACATTAGCTCTCTGGCTACGGTTACTAAAGCAGCGACCGATGTTTACATCGAGCTTTGAGAAGCGTCGTAACTTCTCAAAGTTTTCAAGTCAACAATCCCTTGATGGTGTGATCAGCTTCAGGGGCCATGTCACATGATTTCACTCACTCTCATATGTATTTACACTCTAAACCAAATGCGCTCTGACTCTCAGGTGCCCAACTTTGGTACCAGATGATGTGACGTGATTCCGTTCTCTGGAGGAATGCGTCAGTACACATAAAATTGTTCATTCCCATCAAGACAAACAAACAAAGGCTGTAAATTCCCAATTATTTTCACATGTTCAACCTGATTTGCACTCGCATTCACAATTATTGTGGACAATATACTCACACCCTGTTCTAATTGACATGGGGAGTGGGGGGTGGAGGGTGGAGGGATGTCATTGCTTCAAGTAACTACCAAATACCCGCTTGATTACTGCAACACTGAGGCCATGTGGGCCATACAGAGTTCACGAGGCCTCCAATCAGGATTATTAGACAGAGTTTTCTGTATTTGTTCGAGTGCACAAACTAACCATTGTGCTGATGTGATTACCCGACTCTCTCTGGGTTTCCACTCCTCCCTGCCTGAAGTAGCAGAAGTGTGAATTGTGTCAATTATGAACATTTTCCATAGATATTGCTGGCATATAACTGTGGGTCTCTGTATGCTAGTGAGCGCTGCAGTCATTGTGGTGGAACTAATGGAAGTCAGTGACCCTGCGGGAGTAAGAGAGGAACAAGAGAGAGGCGACTGGTGAGAGAGATGGAGAGGACAAAAAGATGTAGCAGTCTAAGCTGAGCTCTGTAATGGCTGTGTGGGATGCAACAGGGTGAATGGGGTCACATGTGGGTCTCTAATTTGGAATCTTCCAATCTTCAAACCACAACAAGTGGTGAGAAGACCAAAGACATCTCAGTCTGGGAGACTTTGAGAGACAGAACTCAGACATGAGAAATGAAGGGATTGGAAAACTTGACAATTTTGTTAGAGGACCCAGACAAGGACAATCTAATCTTCTGTACTTATATACTTAAGAAAATTAAGCATATTTTTAATCCAGAGTGTTTGGATAGATGAAGTTGGGGATTTCAATTTTAATCTCCCGGCCAACATAGAGTTTTTAATAGGAGGAGAGATGAGGTGAGGACGTTGACACCCCTGGACAGAAATGGCATTTTTACCAGATACCTGAGATCAAGTGTCTGGTCACAGGATGGAGACACTTTCTCAAACATTTTTTACAAGTCAAGCGAGATGTAGGATCATACACAGGCTGGAACAATGTTTGCTACAAAAACATGTTCACCCTTTGTCAAATCTCATCCCACAAGTCACCCACAATCACCTCTTCCAGGTCGCCCTCCTAAATAGCTTGAATGGAATAAATGGGAACAAAGTTCATGAATATTGGACTGGAGGACTAAAACTGCAGGGCAGCCCAGTGGAGCAGTGGTCATCACTGTCGCCTCACAGCAAGAAGGTTCCGGGTTCAAGTCTCGGCTTGGGCACGGGGTCTTTCTGGGTGAGTCTCCATGTTCTCCCTGTTCCTGCTGGGTTCTCTCTGGTACTCCAGCTTCCTCCCACAGTCCAAAGACATCAAGAGGGGACCAGGTTAATCCAGACTCTAAATTGACCGTAGGCATGGCTGGGAGAGCCAATGGTTGTCTGTCTCTAAGTGTTGGCCCTGCCATGGACTGGTGACCTGTCCAGGGGGAAGGCTGCTGGGATAGGCTCCACCCCCCTGCGACCCCAAACAGGATAAGAGGTAGAAAAGGATGGATGGATGGACTAAAATTGCCTCCTTCACAGAAGAAAAACCATCGAAGGAAGAAAAAAAAAAGACCCACAAACAAAGCAGAGAACGGTGGCAGTGGAAACTTATCAACTTACTTACAGTCTCTCAAAGTTTTTATGGGGCTTGGACGACTACAACCACCATTCTTACAGTTGCTGTCTGTTACCATCATTGATTTGGAGGGCAACTTATGGACGTACACATAACTGCCATCGGCTTCAGGGTCAGAGGAGAAGACAGATACGCTTCTCTCGTCTTTGCAATAGATCAGAGCGCGACCGACACCTGGGGGCGTTTCTGTGTGGGAGAATAAATGTTCTCACACTTCCTGGCTGGGTTCTCTAGTTTCCTCACAAACAAACATAATAGCTTCTTCATGTCGACCCAGTGATGGACTGTTGACATGTCCACGGTCTACTCAACATGTTTTTTTTTTTTCAAGGCTGTATTCATTTAAATTTTGAAAACTGCACTGCAGAAAAAGTGGCTGAGCAAACCCAGATAGTACAGCCTTCTTAAGAGAGGATTAAATTAGCTTGTTTATTAATCAGAAATTGGGATGATAATCACTATGGATCGACAATCCATATCAATGACTTCTGGCTCTCAGAGTCATCGCCGGTGGACTGTGGTTTGAAGCTCATTACTGGAGCTTTCAGGTTTCGGGGGCTTTGAATGCCTCGTTGACGTGGGACAAAGGCTCCATGACCCCAGACCGTGAACTAATGCAGGCTTTTCTACTGGTATTGTGATTCATCCCAGACCTGCTGCTCTTTTTCTGGAGGGTCTTTAGCAACACGCACACATGAGGAGGAGGAGATGGCTGCTCTCGCTGGGCTGCGAAGGATTCTGAGAGAGTTGCAGTGGCAGGGCTCGGTCATTCGGAATCCCATCAGGATGCTGTCAAGAAACTCAGTGAAGAAGTCGGTCAAAAAGTCCGTCTCTCCTCCAGCGGGGGACGAGTGATGTCAGTCCTCAGCTTCCTCCTCAACAGAGAGCCATGAGGACATTCTCCTCTTCAACAGGCAGGCAGGGAGCAGGCAGCCTGCGAAGCAATACCTCAGGAAAAACAGACTTTTCACTGCTGAATGAGGCGAGAAATGTGATTTAATGACAGAGGGCTGGCCAGTGTATTCCACCTGATTCAGTATGTACTTCTCGTGCTGCAGGGCCAGTCAATTTGCAACTGTGAGCATTTGCTCACTCCCGGTACCAACAGAAATGAGTCAGTTTATCCCTGTCCTTGATCTGTTGTATCACGTCAGCACTCAGCTCAATAGAGAGAGGAGAGAGACTGGAACAATACCGGTGAGATTACCCGGGGGAATTATCTGGGACGATGGATACATTTTCTACTTCACATCGACCATCACCTCTCCAAAAATTATTTGGACATTAAGAAATAAATCTTAAACAAATGTCCTGAATTCCCAAACTCAGAGGTTTGGTGAACCAGTGTCTGTTTTGCAAAGTGAAATGCTTCTATTTGGACATATTGACACAGACGCCACAGGGCTTTAAATCTGCAGCAATCTGTCCTTTATGACCGCCTAATATAATCTGAGAGGAAAGGGGGGATTTGAGTGACATTGTTTTATTTGCCCAGGGCACCATATTATACTGGCTGTCAGTTTCTATTCATAAATGAACTGGTTATACGTGGTTTATGTCCCTATTACAAAAAAAACCTATTGTTAATATGGGGTACAGTTTGCTATCATGCATCTCTGAGGCATAATAACATTGACCGGTCACACCTACACACTCACCATAGAAGCAACAGGTAAAAATGACCTTGGCGTTAGAAAACCGCACTCACTGGGACAATGATCACATTATAAAACATAAAAATAATGCCAGAAAATAATGTTTAGAAATCAAATTAAGTATGCATAAAATCTCGATACGCATGCTGTACAAAACACCCGATTTTCTACACTGTCTTTATGGATTGTTCCATGCATGCAGGGTGGACGTTTTTGCAAGGAAAAATCTAGAGAACAAGACAAAGCAGTTCTGGTGTTTGGAGGAGGAAGCAGTGGATAGCAGTGAAAGTGAGGAGTTGAAGAGGCGAGGTTGGACTGGAAGAACCTTAAACAACAGAAAAATACAAGGACAAAATCATAGTCTCATCGTGTGTTTCCCCATAAAAACATTAAATCAATTACACATGTTGTTTAACCAACTTTGACATTTAGTAAAGGTAAAAGGTACCAAACCATAACCATTGAAATTGAGCTAACGCTCAAGTTTTCATCCATTGTTCTGCACACTATTATAAAACAATAAGAAACAGATGAAGAATTACACATTGACAAGAGGAACGGTGTACAACCGTAGCTAAAGGCAGGTGGTTCCAGAGTGATTGTATAATAATAATGACAGCTTGATTTCTGGAAAAGCCAATAATTAAGGTCAAAGCAGTAAAATATGGCATTTCACTGTGGCATTTGACTACAGCCGCCTCTCACGCTAACTCTTTTCCTCTACAGGTCATTTGAGTCTTCCTGTCCTTTCACATGAGCATCACTGCACTCATTAGTTCACAGCAGGTGGGGTAGATACTGTGTGTGTGTGTGTGTGTGTGTGTGTGTGTGTGTGTGTGCGTGCGCGTGTGTGTGTGTGTGTGTGGGCACACATGCGTGTGTGATAGCAGGTAGAGCTTATCAGGTACAGTAGGAGGCCACCCATCTTTATCAAAACCATCTGACACTAATGCCATTAGGTGAGACGCATGGCAATGCCAGTTCATAAATTTAAGACTGGGGCCAGCGCCTCAGCCAGTGCAGACACTAAGGGCTCCCATCCACAAGCAGTATGATGAGATTAGCATGGTGTGCTAAGTGCTGACAGGCCTCATCAGTTCACATCAGGATGGGCCCGCTGTGAGAGAAACCATGCAACCCCGAGCAAGTACGAGAGAGGGGGAGAGAGAGAGAGACCGTGACGGTGGGCAGGGTCAGGCTATGTGTGTGTTCATACCGATAAAACCTATCAGCAATCAGCAAACCCAAACCAGATGTTCCACAAGCCCGTGCCAATGTTATTAAGAGCTGAGCCAAATACACTCACAGATTCATGTTACTGATGGCGATGCTGATAGGTCAAAATTGAGTGATGCTCATTCCAGCAACAAACTGACGAGCTGCTCCCAACACTGATTACAGCAGACAGGCATTGGAGGGCGTTCTAAGGAGAGCAGGCGCTTGGCCTGAGCTCAGGCCAGTTCCATCACTCTGGGACAGCGTGTCCTTGCACCAGCAAAGCACATTAGCAGTTGTTGTGGGATCTGTTACTATCTATTAATCTCATGGCAACAACAACAAAAAAAAGCATGTAGCTCTCCAAACTACTGACGTTAATGAGATTGTGTGCAGTCAACTGGCACACACAGAAACGCTACATAAAAACAAATCAGCTGCGTTGGTTATTTACTGTGGATTTGATTTGTCTGCAAAACGCAAACATTTACATTCATCGATAGGTGCTAAATATCCCAATTAAGTTGTTCTCAATTTGAACGGAGTATCATTAAAATCTGTTCCTACATTTTCTTCCCAAGCGTTTGATCACAGATCCAGAACACGTCCCGTACATCTCAAGGAGAAAAATACTTATCCCTCTAATTAACATGCAGGGTCTTAGCGAATCTCAAAACATGATGAAATTTATTCGATCAAAAACGTTTGTTTTGCATCACAAATCCAGAATCGCACCGTGGTGATTGATGGAAGCTGAAAGGTTCTTATTTTAACATTGTCACATGGACTCAGGGAATCTGAAATTAGTCTGTGACGGGGGGGGGGGGGGGCGGGGGGGGGGGGCATCTTCGCTTGGGGGCCTGAAACTCAAACTGAGTGATGAGTTGTGGGCCGGAAGCAAACACATATTTTGTAGTTAAAAGCCACCTCTTCATTTTTGGCTTTTTTTTTTTGTGTGCCTTTTTTCTTCCTCACTCTTCGCCAAAGTATCTCTCTGCTGCCTGATATTGATGGTTATTATCTGATCTTTAGGGAAACACATTTTTACCTCAGAAAAAGAAAAAAGTATCAAAAGCGACTTAAAATTTTTAAGTATTTTACATATTTGTATAAATGATTGTCCTTATACCTGGCTTTTTTAATCTATTCTTTTTTTTTTTTTTTTTTTGGTAACATCTAGCAAGCCAAATCCAAACTTTAGGGCGGGCTACATTTGGTCCCCGGGCCCTGCTTTGCGCAGCCCTGGTCCGTTACACGTCCAGAGGAACACAGCTGATTGGTAACTCAAGCCAGATCAAGGATGTACGTTCGATCTGAGGGTTAAACGCTTGTTCCTCCTAAATACAGCATGTACTTCTGTCAAACTGCATTCAAGTCCATCCATTTGTTTTTCAAATATCCTGCAAACAATCAAAGTGAAGCCCCATGAATCAAACCGCTGGTGGATTGTTGATTTGTCAGTCGGTAATGAATAAAGACGTGCAACAGAGCCGACTAAAAGGAGAAGGCTAGAAAGCTCCAATTTGTTTCCCAATTACAAAGTGAATATTGTAAAATGTTCACCATGTAAATCCCTGGAAAAAAAAAAAGAGAGAGAGAAAAAAAAAAAAAAAGAACCCACCCAGGATTACTGTTTACACTGCGAGCAGTGGCAGGTGCATCTGTATTCCTCAATAAAACCACCCATGCTTTCATTATCTTTGGGCCTCCTCCAGATTGCAGAGAAAGAGCAGCCACAGCGAGAGGAATCTTAACCTCGCTATGTCACTGTCACTACTTGCTAAGTTGCACACGTCCAAGCCATTTAGACTGATAACTATTAAATTGTGACTTCATTAGTGCTTGTACAGGTAAGCTGTGATTATAAATCCATCCTGACAGGGGAGATGCAAATGGACTTTTTACAATCAAAGCTCAGATGAATGAGAAAAGGAGTGACTGCCTCAACAGATAAATTATGTCTGACTTCAGCGCGTCCTGGGCCAAAGACGACGACTGTGAAGACATCGACTGATAAAGAGAAAGGAATGAAGCCATCATTGTTCATCTGATCTCCAGAATGATGACTCTATGACATTAAATGTGTTATTAACTCAACAGTTTGACAGATTGAACATCTGATTCCAATTCTGGAGGGCTAAAAGCTTCAAAGGTCTCATTAGCTCAGCAACCATCGACATGCATGTATGAGAAGCATCGGCTCTCCTCGCCAATCGAGACACGGACCAAACCTCCAAATTACCGCTCATCGACCTCATCTAAGCCATCTAATGTGCATGGTGTCGGTTGTAGGATGTCTCTGGGGTGTGTTCAATCCCACCATCTTAACGACCAATAACCCGGAAACAAGTCCAGCGCTCACAAAGGTCTCTATCTTCATCATAGGTGGAACAACAATAAGAACGTCTACATGCCCAGTAATACTCCACTATTCGTGCAAAATAGTGATGTTGTTCGGAATTCTATAAAGGTCATGTAAACAGCATATTCTGGTTTGAAAACTGGAATGAGGCTCACACAGACGCTCGATTGTTTACAGCCTGACGCAGAAATGCGTTAGCTTAATGCTACCAATGTGGACAGCTGGCAAGCCTTGAACCTGTTATCACAAGGTAAGCAAACGTTAGAAGAATACTTGGCATCACTTACTTTCCTTTCATGAAATTTCAAGTGAGGGGAAATGTTGTCCAATCGTGTGTAATACTTTAATTGAACAGGAGGGAACGATAGAAAACCTTGGTTCCACCCTCCGTTTTTCTGACAGGCCTCGCCAGTCAGAATTTGCGCTGCTGCATGTCAGCAGCTTGTGAGCAGAATACTAATGCTCCTTCAGTTTTGTCAACTGCTATATAGAAAATTGAGTGTATGTAGACATCGTCAGACTGCCATCTCCCCTTGAAGAGCCACCTGCATCTCGGCATATGGCTATTTATGTGGCGTAGCGCCAATCAGTGTGGGAAAACTGCAACAAAGAAAAGGAATTACCGTGTCAGTTCCCCAGAAACCTTCCATTTTGGGTCGTCTGAGTGTGCTTGCTGCGTTTATATACATCTATATATGCCCAAATATTTGAGGGAAAATCCTTCAATTGAATCCTCCCTGAAGTAAAAGTTTAAGATAGAGGGTCATTCAATTCTCACTGCGTCACAAATGGACTTCCTGCATCAGGCAATCCCATCTATAAAGCAAGTCATCATTTTTACACTAAAGCAGGGCACAGAGACATCATTAGGCTCTCCCAGGAACGAAAAGGGCCATCATAATCCATCTTTCTCACTATTACTCTCCACTGGTAAAACACAGTTATCTATATTTGCCTTGTATTTGCTCATCCAGCCTACACGCATGTCATCACCACAAAGAGGGCCGGCAGGCGAGGGATGAAGCTGATCTACGCAGCTCTTCTGCTGCCGACGGGAGCAGGAGAACCGGAACACTTGAGTTAGCACAGACGGATCGGAGAGTGTCAGCGTGCTGCCGAGTTATTAGTGATATTGCAGTTCAGCAGGTAGCAGAACCCTAGTGTTTCAGTGGCGAGACAGCTGTGGAGCTAACATGTTGACTTCTTCTTAATGGAAGAGCAGAAAGCAGAATTACCAGGGATATAAATGAGGCTTATCACATCCAGGCACAATTTTCTGTCATCTCTTCTGACTATCGGCATCAGAGACGATCTCTTTCATCCCCGCTTCTCCTCTGCTCCCCAGCTGCTCTCTAGCTGGTCCTCTGAAGATGATTCAGAGCCGTTGTATCTCTTTGCTTTCCCTCGAATACCCCCACCCCCCCCTCCTAAATCCTCCCAGACTTATCTCACACAGTCGTTGACAGTGTCTCTCTCTAATTTTAATATAATTTTATTATCTTTTTAGCATTCTTGTTCTTCCATCTCCTTCCCCGCGCCCTTTTCTGATCCATCATTCTCTATCATGCTGCCAGTGCTATCATGAATAATGAAAAAAAAAAAAAATGAAGAAGAAAAACAGTCGTGAGCTGAGTCAACTCCCACAGCACCGTCCTCTGGGTAAATATGGAGTCCTGGAGGGACACGGATGTCGCTATATCACTACGAGAAAGATGGCGTGCGGTTATGGAGCTGGGGATACGACCAGGAAAACAAATCATGTGATTTCAAACACTGTCCTCTTATAATTTATGAGAGTTGAGCGTTACATGCACCAATCTATGTATGGGACTTTTGATTGAATCTAAACCTTTTCCCACCTGATCAGAGCACAAACTGTGAATCTGTCATTTCATCAGCAAAACACTGTGTCCCCGGCACAAACCCTGCAGCTGAATATGAACAATGCTGCTCTCTGCTATTGTTTATTAAGCCCTTAAATCCCTGATCGCAAGTATGCACTGACATGTCTGTTGGTTGTACATGCACCAGTCAGAACGTGCAAACTCACGAGCATTTTGTTGTGTCTGCTACCAGCTATCAGACTGCTCTATCGCTGTGAGCCACGCCAAGCTTGCTTTTCTGATCCGGCCAGATTAGCAGTGATCTGGACAGATCCCTTCTGATCCAAGTAGCACTGTGGTCTCCAAACACGCTCCCATCCAGAAACTTGCTCACGCTGGATTTGACAGGCGCTACACAAACAGTGTATCAAGTTTTACACAAGTATCACTAGGACTGTCAGAAATAAGGAAATACCGACTGGCTTTGCATGAGCTGAGCTTGAACCTGAGCTAAAACGGTGCTACTTTGGACTCTGCTGCACGAGTGGAAATGATGCTTATGCATTGTTTCAAGTACATATTTGCTTTGCGGTTCAATTCTAATTTTCATTTTAAGATATTCATTCTGGATTTTACTCTCTTAAATATTCTCCTTTCACGTGATTTGGAATGTTCATTTAAAGTGTTCTTCATGATCTTTTCTCTTTGTCCCATAAAGGATTTTGAGCAAAAAAATGTTTGTATGAAAGTTGCTACACAAATAAAGTTTGCTAATAATATATTATGACTCACTGTGAGCATACAGTGGTGATGACAGTGATGACAGGCTGATTTGAAGGCTCCTCTAAAAGCGCTCTTATGGGATAAGAACCTTTTGTCATCACCCACAGCAGCGCGCCTGTCTGCTGTCTGCTAGCTCATTCGGTGAAATCAACTTTAATTTTACAAGTATAAAAAGATCACATATTCTGCTACAGTAGTTTTAAACACTTCTAGGTCTATCAAAAAAAAAAAAAAATTCCTGGCCTTCTGTCATGCAATCACTGGGAATAATGTGCAGAGGAGGCTCATGCCTGTATTTACCATCTTCGTCTTGTCCATCAAACACTGGAACACCAGAAAACTATAATCAAGGAATTTGGAATGTGTTCATTACTGTATTTCTTTGCCTTTGACAGCCATGTTTGTTTATGAACTTGTATTTTTACTTCAGTGGAAAGGGCTTCCTTGTTGCACCTGCAGTTGCATTCTCTGGAGAGTTAACCCGTCTTATCTGACGAGAAGGAGCAGCTACAGTCTGGTTTTTTTCCATCCTCTAAAGGACTAAAGTTTGTGTGCTGCATCCTTCAGAAGATCCAGGCCGTGAAATATCAGACTAAGCAGCTGTCTCTTTTTATCTCCAGTCTCTCTCTCTCTCTCTCTAATGATTAGCCTTTTCTCTTTTAAAGTAGTATCTTCTTGCTCTCTCTCTCTCTCTCTCTCTCACACACACACACACACACACACACACACACACACACACACACAAACACACACACACACACTCTACAAAGCCTATTTGGAATGTTACACTAGAAATATATAAAATCAGCATGATGTTACTGTTATGTAAGTACACAGCCAGGACCAGTACTGAGAGTCCAAAAACTTCAAATCAGTCCAACCATGGCTGTAACTGAGTAGTTAGAATAAAAACTGATTGCCTGTTTACATTAGGAACAAGATTTGATTATAGTTCTACAATTTGATTTGGCAGACATTTTGTCCTAAGCGACATACAACACAAGAAAGAATTTAGACTGGAGGAAAAAACCTTAGTGTGTACAACAAAGTTTTCCAAGTTTGATTGGCCGCAGGTGCTGCCATCTAGTGGCATAGTGGCAGGAGAAGTATTATTTTTTTCCCCTGTAATATAATTTAACCACTTCTGTCCACGACCAATCATTCAACATCAACAACATCTTTCAACATTCAACATTCAATATTCAACACTGTCAGTGCTAAGTATTCACTAAGAGCTGGGTCTTAAACCTTCTGACTCGTTCTACCCCTGAGGACCAAGAGGAGAAGGGTCAGGTTTCAGTGCTTTGTGTTCCCTCAACAGTTGGATCTTCAAATGTCTCTTCGAAGTGGAAAGGGGAGGGCACCCCAGTGGCGCATTGGTTAAGCGTATAACACATTGGCCAAGGCCAGGCAGGGAACCAGGGATCGATTCAAGCCCAGGGTCCATTACTACATGTCATCCCTCCTCTCCCTCCCCTTTCCTGTCATTGTAACTATCTAATGAAAACATAATCTTTAGAAGTAGAAAGGGACTCTGTGGAGCATGTCTCTCAAAGGCAGGTGAGAGGGAGTGTAGGCCTGGATGAGGGATTCCAGGTAGGCAGGGGCTGTTTTGTAAGCCAGAAGAAGAGCTCTGAATTGGGTTCGAGCTGCCACTGGAAGCCAGTGATGAGACATTAACAATGGGGTGACTTGCAGTTTTGGGCAAGTTAAAGACCAGGCGTGCGGCTGCATTCTGGATCATCTGCAGAGGTTTAAATGCAGGGAAGCCTGCTAGGAGAGAGCTTCAGTCGCGCAAAATCACTAGTGCATGTACCAAAAGCTGTGTGTTGTGTGAGGTAGGGTCTGATCCTCCTAAGGTTATAGAGGGCACATCGACAAGGCCAAGCAATCGAGGCCACGTGTACCTCAAAGGTCAGCTGGTCATCAATCACGACACCCAGATTTCTGGCCATGAGTTGATTTGAATCGAGCAGAACACTGATCTGTGGTTGAACGGAGGAACACGCGAGAAAGAAAATGAGCTCAGTTTTGGACAGATTTAGTAGAAGGTGGTGTCCCTTCATCCGTACATCAGTCAGACACGCTGATAACTGAGCTGAGACGGTTGTGTCTTCAGGTGGAAAAGACAGGAAGAGCTAAGTGTCGTCAGCATAGCAGTGGTAGGAGAAGCCATGTGAGCAGATTGTAGCACAGAGTGAGGTGGTGTATCCGGAGAAGAGTAAGGGACCAAGCACTGACCCCTGGGGTACCCCTGTCGATAAGCCACGTGATTCAGACACTTATCCCTGCTATGACACTCTGAAGGATCTACCTGTGAGGTAGGACGTGAACCACAACAGGACAGATCCTGAGATGCTGAGTTCAGAGAGCGTGGAGAGGAGAATTTGATGGTTCACAGTGTCAAAGGCAGCAGACAGGTCCAGCAGCAGCAGGACAGAGGACTGACCAGCAGCTCCAGCCAGTAGCAGTGATTCTGTGACTGACAGGATGCAGTTGCAGTGGAGTGGTCACGCCTCAAGCCAGACTGATAGGAGTCAATCAGGTTGTTTGACTGCAGATGCTCAGAAACTTGGCTAAAGACTGCACGTGTGTGATTAATCTGAGTAAACACCATGTTACCATGGCAACCTTCGGAATGTGAGATATTACCTAGCCTGGGAGGCGGAGCAAAAGATTCTTAACAGCTCATTTTTGTACCACTTAGAACAAACAGTCCAATGCAACCATAGACTCATGTGAGGTGCGTGCATACGCGCATGAATCTATGTCATGTCATGGTGTGTGTTTAATTCCAGCATATTGTTGGTAGCTATAGCACGAGCACTGTTGACACTGGCTGAGAGGAAGCCATCTATCATTCACCTATACATGACACACCGCAGTTATCTGAACTTTCCTGTGAGAAAGTCCATGAAAACTGAACTGGACTTTTACAAGGATTTCCAAGGGTATTACAGGCCTGCTGTACTTTCCTTCTCTTCATCTTCCTTCCAACCTTACATGCCTTATTCCTCTGTCCTCACTTTGTCTTTTAACAAGTAGCAAATCTTGCATGATCACCAGTGTTTTCGTCCACACAACCATCCCTCTCATCCACAGAGGGCTGCAGGGGTGATGTACTTTTGCAGGCCAATCATGTTTGCGTTGTCACAAACTCCGTCAGCCTAACCCCAATGGAACTTTTACACTGTACTTTGGAATTACTGCAGAAAATAAAGTCTTTGACAAACACACATTTCTGAGGTCTGACGGCTGATACGTTTTGTTCTGAGAATCTTCCTCAAATGAACACGACGCAATAAAGCTAACATTGGGCTATAAACATCTACACCAGGCTCACTGAAGAGCTGGGACATGCTACATACCGCTATGAGATTTATAATGGCTACTGTGACATTTTTGGTGGGACCAGTAACCATATCTGCTCTAAACCTTTAATTCATTTCCCTCCCTGTCAGATGTTTGTCAATATTTCATCCCCAGCTCCCCCCTCCTACTGCACAGATCATTATTCCCACTGTTTGGTTAGCGTAAATGTAAATTACACTGCTTCATTTATGATTTCTTCATTTACATGTTTAAGCCCTAGAGTCTGCCGGCTGTAGCATACTAACTACTTTAACAATACAAAATACAAATGTTTGTGGAAGAAACATTTGTTCATTCACACGCTGGGCTTCAAAACACCTTTAGACACAGGGATGATAATTCCATGGAGGTTTTAACCCTGAAGTGCGATGGTGAAACAAAGCGAAGGTGTTGAGCGTGAGGAAACGGAACCACGACATCCTTCATTCATCAGGCGAATAACCAGGAAAGCCGAGTGTAAACATGATGTGAAACATGGACCGTCCACAAGCTGAGGGCACGGAAACAGAAATGGAACCCTCAGCTGCTGCAGACGAGCATGTGGCTCCGTCACTTGAAGAGCTGTGTGGAGCGGAGTGATCGGAAACTTATACTGACACTGCAGTTCTCCAGTTACTGTTATTTTTTTTTTCTTTTCAGTTTATGTTGTCAGAGTACAACATCTCCTCTGCAGAACGCTGGCTTGTGATCACAACAGAAGAGTTCGGCTCTCTACTCTGGGCAGAGTGAAGCAAATCTGTCTGTTTTGGTTTGTGCTTACACCCACATGCTTAAACACAATATCCTGCAGTTTGACGAAACTTTTTGCTACAACTGTAGACTGCTACGAGTGTGTGACGGAATGTAGACGGGAATTAGGCAAACTCAGACTTGTGGCCTGGACAAGAAGCATGTTGTTTAGCCAGTCGGAATATTCTTACTCAAAGGATTCTCAACGTTAATCAACTCAAACACTAATCTGTTATTTCTTGAAATCAATGAATAAATTTCCCTTAAAAAGAAAAATCTAATCAATAAAGAGCAGTAGAGAGTACAAAACTGCAAAAATGCAGTACGCTGGCTTTTAGACTACTCAGAACATTACACATCATTAGAAATTAAAACAAATGTGACACTGAGGAGTCAGCAGATATCCTGGATGTTCGTACGTGTCGCTGATTCCCTCCACCGCTCCAACTAGATGTGCACCAACTACAGGTAGAAGCACAACGGTGGGTTTTTACCATTGCCGTTTGGTGTTGTACTTCATTGGTAAGGATTGTGAAAATGATTTTTGTTTGGGAGGGGGAAAAAAAATAGTAGAAGTAGTTTTGACTTAGGGAGACGATGAATATTGCTGAGAAGCACAAACATCTCCAAAAAGCATTGGACTTGACGACGAATAACAACCCAGCCAACTATGACAAATTAATTTTATGCTTCTGCATATACAAAAAAGGACTTGCACACACAAACTCATCTTTAATTAAATAAACTGGAACAACAGAATTTAACAATGGAGGTGTTTATTTTGTTTGCGTATTCACTCATTTTAATCTTTTCATTGTTGAGACAAACAAGAACCCAAACTTTCAAGATTATGACAGAAAGTCTCTAGTATTTACACAAAGTTGTTATATCAGCTCACCCTTCAGGTTTGCAGCTGTGAGGTAAATAATCTGATACGCCACATAATTTATTGAATAATTCAAAATACAGCTGACAATATAATCAGTAACTGCTGTGGCGCTGGCAGGGGACTCGCACTTTACAACTCTTCTACTTTACAAAATTTCCATTCCAATTTATTAGGGGGATATTCGCAAAGGTGCTGTCGAACACACGGAAAGTGTCGTGAAATCCAGTGCTCTGATTCAATAAAGATACTAGCAGCTGGAATATCAATAGAGTACTGTTAAAAAAATAATATTGCATTATTTTACGGGATCAATTTGATTTCACAGCGCACAGTGGTACTGTAATTGTCACGGCTCAGCTAAAGCTCCTGTGGATTGACGTTAGTTTGGATTTATAATTTCTTTTTCAAATGATTTGACAGATTATGCATGTTTATTGCTTTGTTCATAAAAACCCCCGACTGGTGTTACATTCACTCCTTCATATTTATTGTAATAGATTACCGAACACATATACGTTAATACTGTAAAATCAGAGGGGTTATAGAATAAAGGAGGATTGCTACACCTATTTTGACTTCTACTGCAATACAAAAAGGACTGTTGTGCCATCAAGTACATGAGTGTGAGTGTTCTTGTGGGTGCTCTCTCATCGCCAGAGGAGACTTGGGGGAGATGCCATCAAAGGCGCTTAATTAATCAAAAGTAACTCAGCTGCAGCGCAGGTGGAACATTAAGGAGGAATTCTGGGAAGACCCACAAACTGCCGTGTAGCCAAACACCGCGCCGCAACTCATCATCCTTTTACCCCTGGACGAAGAATCCTCCGCTCTCTTAACTGCTGCTGGTGTGGGTTAACTTTGTATAAACGGGCTGAGCTTCTGTGTGTAATTTAGCCACGAATCTCTCGTAATTCCTTAAACGAATGTGCGCCTGGCCGGCTTACCTCAACATTACACACACTCATTGTCCTCATGTTAAGGTCAGGATCAATAGTCTGACTGATTAAGGCTCGATAGCTTGGCAGCAGGCAGGTTATGGGTACGAGATTGAGTCTGGAAGACATTGGCCCTCAAGAAACCAATCGATCTGACCTTTAATGATCGATGATTCACTCATTTTAAGTGAAAAGCATAAGGGAGTTAAAATAGGTTCCCTTAATATCGAAGTGGAGAAATGCATTTCTGTGGCTTTATGGCAAATAAATGCGGGGGTAATTTATAACTGGGCTCCATTTTCAGGAACATCAATGCGTGAGAAATGAGAAGTTCTGCATTACTTGTTGGACATGCTATAATCAATCTACATGTGCTGTAATAGTCAGAGGTAACAGCCAGGCTGCACCGTGGAAAAAGCCATCATTTCATTGTGACTTTCACAAGAGACAGCAAAGACAGACTAGCTGGATAATTGCAGGTTCTTTACTCCTCCAGGCATGTCTGACAAATGGAACTGCAAGCAGTGGGACACCAAACAATACACACATCCAGCACATACACATACAAAAGACATGGTCCGGGAGAGCTGTCAACAACGTAACCTATGAATACTAATTGGATATTCTACTGACAGTATCCTAATTATATCAAAATGAACGCTGAGATAATGGGATTTTTCCCCCCCTTCTGTCATTGAGAGGTACTCGTAATTGCTTCCCTCTGTTTTATTTGTCCTTTCACTGTAGTTCATTAAATGCGCACGAGGGTGAGAGAGGAGAATGACAATCCGCGCAGCTTACACACCAAAACACTTATCCAGGGAGGAGGAGCCGGGTCCTGTTGGAATGAGCGAGCCGCTGATCAGGAACCCCAACACGAGACACGGTTTCCAACATAAACATGCACTCTTGTTGTGTACATGTTCACAACCGTAGAGCCTTCACCTTCCCTCAGTGTTCCAGTCAAAACGGAATAATTTACAACTTTCATTCATCATAAATATTGTTTTTTTTTGTTGGGTTTTTTTCCCTCTGTTTCCCTCAAAGCCTCAAGGCATTTGAACATAAGCAGCTGATCACCACTTTCGATGAAGGTCAGTGGTTCAGTCTCACACCTGTGGTGATCCACATCAAGAATGACAGCCACAGGAGAAGAATTACCTTCAAACCCTCAGACCTCAGACCTGGCGCAGCTCTACCTCGAGGCACCGGCGACGCACAAGACTGAAATCAGTGAGACAAGCGCACACACACACACACACACACACACACACACACACACGCACACACACACACAGACAGAGTTTTCCTGCCTTTTAGTTAATTCTTAAAGCAATGCTTCTCCCATAAAGTGTATTTTGCCTTTCAAGCACTCGCAATAAGGTGTCTTAAGCAATGACATTTTTCTCTCCTGCATTACTTCTTTGTGACTTCAGAATGCTGAAGGTATATTTAGCTTGAAGCTATCGAAGACTGTTAGCTATCAACAGCAAAACTGTCCAAGAACGTTGGTTAACAAACTCTCAAGTCCAATACAACCCACGAGGTTGTGAACTGATGTTTTTGCTGTTGTTAGCCTCCAGTCACCACTAGATCCTGATTTTCTAGCTGATAATATCTGGACCTTTTTTTTTTTTTCAGAGTGAGAGAATTAGAAAGGAAGCACAGCTGGACTCAGGGCTGCGGTGCAGATGGAGCTGGGTTTGGCTAAAAGTAGAGGCCAAATAAGGCTTCTTCTTTTTTTTTCCTTAATATTTGGCCAGAAGAAAATGTTACCTTTTCCTTTTATTTCTTTCCCAGAACGCACAAGGATGGTTCAGTTAAATGTTAAAATAACAAAACAAAAAAAAATCCATCTCCCATCTTTTTCACCTCCTGTGTGTTCTCAGGTCCCGACAACGTTCTAAAGGTCCTGATTATTGGAATAATTAAGGTGCAACTTCAGGCAATCAACAGAGAGAGTAAACAGTGATGATCCCTACAGAGTGCCCTGTTGACCTTACTTTTAGGGCAGTTAATTAAAGGAGCAGAGTCGAAGGCCGGCTGTTTGCTGGACTATTGACTGAAGAGGCTGTCAAGTCCTCTGACAACATACTTGACATGAGAGTCGGGGAACACAGCGAGCTCACTGGGACCAGGACTTTCAAGTTAGGAGGTGCATTTCAAACTAGTCCTTCAACACCTCCTGGTTCTCCACAATGGAGTAACCTCCAGGCTTAGCGAAGCCCTCGAGTTTCAGTGACTGATGAAAGGAGAGCAGCAACCTTGGTTAATCTATAGCAGATCGTTAGCAGTGACTTACCAAGTGGGGCTGGTGGTTCTGAAGAATGGAGACAGAAGGGAAAAGCACGAGAGAGCATGGTCCTACTTCACCCAAACAAGTGAATTGTGTTTGCTGTTTTATGATTCTTGGTGTACCGGTACAACCCACACACACACACGGAGAGCACAAAGATGTGAGTTACTTTGTTTCGTGCAGTGGAAGGAAGTGGAGACACGTAGTTCAGGTGATATATACAGATTATAATGACCTGAAGTGAGAAGAGAGTATGTTTGAGAATTTGTAACAAGGTCGTGAGCTGAATACAAACCTCGAATGATACAATGTCTGCAGATTTTTTTATTTTTTTTAAAGCTAACAAAGGTAATCCACAGCTGCCGGGTTGGTCTTTTCATTAAAAGACTGTCTGTAAAGAACGGAAAAGTGCAGACTGAAATTCTTTAAAATATGCGATACATTTAAATAGAAACCTGACAAAAAGATGAAGAATGTGACAAAATCTGCTCAAATCCTCACACGGAGATAATACCATATAATGTGTTTTCACAGTCACCTTATTATTATAACTTACAATTAAATAGGTTGTTCCCAGCTGGGAGAAACCAGCGAGGGAGGAAAATGTTTTTGCATAGAAAGACAACACATCATTTGTACGTCTAGAGAGCCAGTAACTACATCCAATAGTTACAACACATTAACATGTGCTTCACTTGCTGACGTACTTTATGCAGTTACAGTAGAACCAAGAGTTAAAACATTTTAAGCTCGTGTTAAGCACTTGCATCAGGCATTCGATTCCCACTCACAAAACCCACAGACTTTGACACAAGGCACCTGCCCTATGTTCGCTCTTCCCATTCTGAGGACTCATTCCTCTGTCACCCCGTTGCAGTGATACACTGATGTTTGAAAATGAAAACCAACTACACCCACCAACCGAGAGCGCTGCAGCACAGAAGCAACAGCCATGGTTGGCAACACAGAGCAGTACTTAGCTCACAGAGGTCAGACCAGCAGTGTTCTAACTGCATTAAAGATTTAGTGTAGGGTGCCCTAGAAGGCTCTGACCCATCACAACACTGACCCTTCACCTTCAGCTCACACTACGATGTTCTCTTGTTATGCTAATCGATGCTAATCAGAGCATTACTTCCTCTTAGAACAGACGCTCAGCGGAAACCAAATCTCCCTGAGGTATACTCCAAGAAGAGTTGTTTCAACGTAAAGTGCAGTCCTCCAATTAACCCTCGATTTAGCTAAGGTGGTCCGCTATCCTTGACATCACAAGCTACAGTGTGCTACATGTCGGAATATATAATCTCTTCCTAATGACTGACTCCCTGCTGTTGAGAGGTGTGTGCCCAACATGGAGCAGCTGGAGGCAATATCATGATGTTACAGTGGATCCCTCCGGAGATGAGCGAGTGAAGTCACTCGCTCATTTTGGTACCGAACATTGCTCCCTACATGGGTTCAATCTGCAGTGCAGCCGAGTGAGACTCGCTAGTAAGCCAACTTTTGTTTTCTACTTGTAAGACAACTGTTCAATTATTTATGCCCCACTCATCTTTTTTCTGGTCCCAGACACACAGGTCTGACAGGCTAAGTGTGTTGCCATGGAGTTAGCTATTTCTATCCGTGTCCTGGTTTTTCGCTGCTCAATAGGTCAGCTTATAGATGAGAGTCCCAAAAAGTCTTGCTTCAAATGCCAGCCCTATTATATAACAGTGCTGGAGCCCTGGAGAATTTTAGCTTCACACAATGCTCCCACTGGTGATACTACACACACCCAGTGGAGGGTGTGTGTGGGCAACAACCAACAGGAGGCCATGGACAAATGACTCCAGCGATACTACGCTGTGTGTGAGTGAAGTTACACTCGTGACAAACGCTTTTGTGCACTGCAGTTTGTGGGATGTCGCTGCAAAAAATTTGGTTGTAGCTTGTTGTGTGTCTGCCTTGTGGTCTGTCGTACAGAGCTGTCATTTATGTTTCAAGAACATGTCTGAGGAGTTATGGATCCAGATATCTGTGAACAAATTCCCAACTTCTCTAAAGTCTTCAGCTCCTCTTCTTGCATTGATCATTTTCTGCTTTATTTTAATTCGTTCTCTTGCTGGAAGGCTTGCCTGAGCACATTTCCACTTCCAGAAAAACCTGCAAACACCCACTAACATCTAGCTTTTGTCTACAATGGGAAAGATTTTAACTAGCACTTAAGCCCGGGTCAAAAGACCCTGCTGTAGACACATTAGTTTATCGGCTCTGACTCTAGTTAGAGCCAAAAGTTTTACTCACTGAGCTCCAACTTTGTGTGGAGCCTCTAATAAATAAGTTTCACCTGCAGTGTTCCTTACCAATTTATATCTTGTGGATTGTGCAAAGACAGAGTTCACCCGGGCTGTTCTATCCTTATAAGGGGGCTCAAGAAGGTATTCCCAGAAGGCCTCACTCAGACACTGCAAAAGCCACTTTAGTTTGTGCGTGGTGTTATTCACGTGGCGAAGCTGCAGCCTTCTGCTTCTGTCTGCAGAAAGAATTAGGTACAGCTGGATAAAGCAAATGCAGTAAAATACAAGAGTTTTGCAATAAATCCCCCCTTCATGAGGAGTCCATTAGCTTTAGGTTGAAAAGATATCAGGAAAACTGGGCAGCATCAGTCTCCACAATGACCATTAAAATACATACCTCTTTCAAATAGAAGATATATATATATATATATATATATATATATATATATATATATATATATATATATATATATATATATATACACATATATACAGAGAGAGAGAGAGAGAGAGAGAGAGAGAGAGAGAGAGAGAGAGAGAGGGAGCGAGAAAGAGGGGTGACAATTGAAAGGAAAAACCTAAAAAAAAATGGGTGTAGAAGCATAACAAGGGCAGTGCAGGGTCACTGACTGATTTGACCAGAGGAATTATGTGGATCACATTAAAAATACCAGCGCATGCCGGAACACTTTTCCTACACTCTTAACGTGACTTTGTGCCTGTGAGCCATGAACCGTTAATATACTCAGACATGTTTTTCAAATGTTGTTCCCAACGTTGCTCCATGTGACAGATGATAAACCGCTGGTTTAAATGCAAAGAGCAAGATCTACCCTGCGAGCGCGTGCCTGAACTCCTAACACTCAAACCACTGTAGGATAGGAAAATTAACTCCTGTAAGCTGCGGCTCCCTCCACATTTCTCCTTTTTTTTTTATATCCTGAATCCTATAATGCTCTGCCCAGCTAAGCAAATCCACATGACTCCCTGAGTTGGCAGATGACAGACAGCCTCAGGGCCACTCCATTACAAACAAACAAATCAACGGCTCCAGCAAACGCCTTCCTACTGGATACCTCCTCATGCCAGTCAGCCAGCAGCTCCATCTCATGTCTCTCTATTCGATGTGTGAAGCGAGAAATCAATGTGTAATCATATTCAGACTTTCTTTTGGCAAGAGACATCAGTGGACATGGAATTGAGTTGATCCACTCTGCGCGCGCGTGCACACACACACACACACACACACACACACACACACACACACACACACACACACACACACACACACACACACACACACACACACACACACACAAAAAGGGCACAGCAGAAGCCGAATACATTCAAATCCTTTTCTGCTTTTGTTTCCCCTTTTTTGCAGAGTCTCCATTCAGAGTCGGTGTAAACTGTACTCAACAGACTGACTCATTCAGGACTGAGGTTGGGGGGGGGGTTTTTGGACGGTTTCCTGAGTGGATGCGTACTCCTTCGCCCCTGCTCACAGCTTTATGTCACCTGTTGGCAATTCACAGTGGGGGGAAAAAACCACTTCAGAGGACGAGCTTTTGTCAAAGCAAACTGCGATAACAATCTAAATGTTAAGTCTTTATGCTAATTGCTTTGCCAATGGCGTCGTTACCTAATGCTTTTCTCATTAGTAACTCAGAGCACTGATTTGGCAAACCACCTCCACAAATCAGCCAAAAGAGGTCGCCCACATTCGCACTGGTTCTGAATTTCCTGTTCATTCTCTCCTCTGATATTCCAGAGAGTTCTTAACAAAAGTGTCAAAAGCCTGTTCTTAGATTTGTGGTTTTGTTTCACCCAGAGAAAGACTAAATAAAGTGGAACAGAGTTAAGGAACTGCTCACCAAACCAGCGAAGGCAAATGCATTGAGATAAACTGCATTTCATGAACAACCAGCCATCTTTGTTGTCGCTACCTAGTTAACTAATACGGCGCTGATTTCAATGAACATAAAATCTCCAAATACTGGACGATTCCTCGGCGGCATGAAGGAGGTCCTCCTGGCAAAACTCAGTAAGTTCTGGTTTAGCCCTCCTTTAGCCCGAACACTAATGAGCTTGAAACAGATTTTAACTGACGCCTCAAACGGATCAAATGTTTAGATAAATTTATTGGGGATTCACAATAAGTGCTCAGCGTGCTCCCCATGTACAGACTGGACGTGCGCGATACATCGATTAAATCGATTCATTTGAATTTACAGTTCAGGAAGATGTGTTGTTATGAAAATCGATTTTTTTATTGCCTATTTTACACGAAAGTCTCAAAAGCGGAACTAATACACTGCAATGCTCTACACGGGTACATTTGCGGGGCGCACCCAAATGCTGTAGATTCGCAAATGGCAGCGACAGGGGAAGGCCGGCGCTTGTGCCAAGGTAAGGTGTTGCTACCTGGAATTGGTTCGGTTTTGTTGCGACGGACTTAGAACAAACAAGTGCTCGCTGTGAGGTCAGTTCAAGATCTGCTGCAAGCAAAGGAAGCAGCACGGGAAATTTATTCCAGCGCTTAAAGCACACAGGGGAGTGTTTTTTGTTTTTTTTTAATCATTATTGCGTCAGTTTTATCAAAAATGACTCTTGAACTTCAAAGTTTGAAGGTGTACTGTATCACTGCCAGGCTGAAAATGAGACATGCTCAGAGAAAGCTTTCTAAAAGTTCCAAAAGTGTTTACAATGGTGGGGTTAGTTTGTTTTTGGCTTGTCAGATTGCGCTTTAACCTTGAAGTAAAACAAAAGGAATTCAGTTAAAACTTGTTTTGAGCCATTTTTTTGTCAACTCGTTTGCTTTTGAGAAGGGCAGAGAGAAACGATTAAAATTGGAAATCAGATTTGCTTTGTAAAAAAAAAAAAAAAAAAATTGGAGATTTTATTTTTAGGCCCTATCGCCCAGCTCTACTACAGATGACATTATAAACGCATTCATGGGTGAAACTCCAAATTGCAGACAGTGCAGTAAACATTCCCATGGCAACAGAAGACTCCTCCAATCAGAGGCGTCACCGTTAACACGTCAGGTTTGTGGGTAGTGTTGCAGGTCTTTGAGAATCAGATTAAAGCATGTTTTCTTAAACCAACTCTGATATCAGTAGCTTATTCCATCAATAGCTAACCTCCTAGCTCCCGAAATAGAAAAAAAAAACAGTTCACTTAATTACTATGCGAGGAATTTCAAGCATGGAGCCAAATCCAATACTGCAGCAGCCACAACAGGGAAGGAACCCTGGGTCCTGTAGTGTATGCAATATTTTATTCTTTACAGTGCATAGCCTCCAAATTATTCATTAGTTGGCATCAACATTTACAGCATACTTAAACAATAGCGGCTGATAAGAGCCTGCTTATGGTGACTGAGCTTGTGCTTGATCTCGGTGATTCGTCAGCTTGTGCCTGCATCACTTAAAGCTAACGACCGGCATCGTCGGATAAAAGAAACACTGTCCGTTTACAAGCTTCAGAGTTGGACATCTCAGGGCGGGTAAGTTAGGTACTGAAGAAAACAGCACAAGCAATCCCACAGATCACGGACATTAAGTATTCATCCCTTATTTCCATCCCTTTTAAATTGCAAACGCCAGTGAAAATGTGTGGAGACAGCAGCTTGCCCAGCTCAATTATTTAAAACACGGCAACTATATTGCGGCTAACTGGGGGCTTGAACATGATTATGTAAATAGATTTCCTTTGTGCTCTGCGTTGCCTACCGTCAGTCATGATCGACTTTGGTTTCCATTTTGGCTTTGTTACACAAATTCATGCATGGCCATAACAGCAGCGACGACAGGGTCAGGGAGGAGGATGCAAAGACCTGACGCTGCTCTGAATTAACTCGCTTCAGCCGTCATTTCTTTCACATTGTGCCGATAACTTACATTTGATCCCTAATCTTATCAGTTAATCAGTGCTCATCACACCAGCCTGACTGTCTCCTAACCATCAGGGAATTTATGCTACCCCAGGGTTCCCACTCTATCCCTGAAATTATTTTTCAGGACATTTTCAGCGGCTACAGAGACAAGTGATTATGTCATACACTGCTACATTTCTCTGTCCCCCTCGTACTTTGGAAGTGTTTGTTTCTAAAGTTGTAACTTGCATTTACCCAGACTGTTTCCATGTTTATTACTCATACATTTGAGGTGCAGTCTTTGGCTATAACTTAGAACAGAGAGGAGGCTGTGGCTGCGGGAGAGAAAACCTCACGCTCGCGGACCGATAATAGCGACACTTCTCAACTTAGAGTCGCGAGTTTTGTCTCTAGGCACTACTGTAAATCCCTAACGGCGTCTGAAAAGTCATGAAACTTAGTGACAAAACTAACTGAAAACACTGGGTTGCAGAACCGCTCTAAGCGGAAATGCAAATCTGATTGGCTGGTAGGGTCATGTGGGGCGCAGCGCAGGCTAGAAGCAGAGAAGCGCAGTGCCCAGAAAAAGGCGACCACACACATGCATGCACATAACTTTTCACCCATTTGCATTCGCTCACAAGGCAGTGGGAGGATAAATAATTTTCCAGGAAACATTAACCGTTTCCAGGACATTTGCCCTTTTTTCTCATTTTCCATATGTTTTCCATGACGGGAAAATTGGTCGATCATTTTCCAGGTTTTCCAGGACGCCTGGGAACCCTGTACCCCCCCCCCCCTCCCCCGGGTTTTTTTTTTTCGGTCTGACTCGGATTCATTTATTCTGAGTTCAGCTGCACTGTTTAATTTGTCTATTAGAAAGTTTTGGTGCACTCTAATTACTGAAGTGCATGAAGTCCTTCATTCCGTGGCTGCCTGCTTCTGTGACTGCACCCAACGTGCCTCCACACCACGAACATCTTGGGTGCCAGAATGAATGAATTTATTTCGCCCTTATATGCTGTGTTAACGCGGAAGTTCCCAAATTAGGGGAAATAAAGAAAAAGACTGAAAAATAACGGGAAAAGTCCTCTTAAGATAAAATGCTGGTCCGAATGAGCCACAAAAAGCAGACGGTGCTGACATACAGGAAGAGCGGTGGCATCTACACGACATGAATGATCAGCCTCACCAATTCTCATCCTTCAGCAGGTTTACGTGATATTAGTCCGGCTGAAACTGGACTTTTAAAATACCTGAATCCATTTTATTTAGACTGAGAGGGTCCTAAGTTTGGCTACCACGCCCAGTGGATGCAGTAGGCACTTAATTCCTTAGATCAATTATTCCCTGGTTCTTGTATTCTGGGACGACAACAGTACTCAAATCAAATGGCCCAATCGAGCTCTAGCCTGATTGCACCTGAACATGGAAACCTACTGAGAGCAGCTCTGCTTCCCCTAAAAACAACACTTTCTGGATGAGAGGGCGTAGAATTACCTACTGTTCCTGTTGCGTTGTTCTGTGGATAATTCTGTGCTCCTTGAACGCTGCTTGAGAAATACACCTCGTCGCATTGACTGACTAGTGAGTTGCTGAATGGGCTGAGGGGAGGTTAAGGTGTCAATCATTAAAATCCCTGGGTTGCACTTCTAGCTTTGAGACATTAGTCACAGGTTATCCTCCAACCCCTCATGAAAGGTTAAAATATTGTCCCTGAAAATAAAAACAGCATTTCACTGCAGCTATTTTAATCTGATGTAACACACACACACACACACACACACACACACACACACACACACACACACACACACTCCCTCTCTTAAAACACCAATCATTTCTGTAGTCCAGTCGCACTAACTCCTTCCTCTTACCAGTCAACATATTTCACTTTTCCAATTTCATCCAGCACTCCACCCATCTGGTCTCAGACTTGTGGCTTGTGATGGAAAAAAAAAAACATTTAGGGAAATAAATAGCCCCTTCTGTCCTCCTCCATTTCACCATCACCTCGGGAGATAAGATGACGGGAGCTGTTTTTTTCATCTTCCGAGGTATGAAAATGAACGATGCTGGAGGATATGGAAGATTTGAAAGGTGTTGCAGACTACTGGCTCAGTAAACTAGATTCACCTGAGAAAACCTCATGGAAAATTCATATCTGGATAGTATCTTAACAAACATACCAAACTAATTTGCCGTGTTGCTTCTCAGTTTTAGGTTTTCTTGAGGCAAAGACAGTGACATGCTACAACAACAGGAAGTCATGGATGCTGGATCTTTCATGACAGAGCAGAGGATATAATAAAAAAAAACAATCAAACTCCCCTGCAACGGGGGAAAGTGATACCTTGTGTCTTACCTTCCTCCCACCCCTGCGGACTTCCTGCCCTCTTTCCGGTCCTCTCGCTCTTTTCCTCTCGGAGGTCCCCTGCTGACACGAGGCTCCATGAAAACTCTGGGATGCCATCCACCAGGTGCTGATCACACGTTCCACTACTGTAGCAGTGTGACTCTGGTGAAACAAGAGAAATTCATCCTGGGTCAAAACTCTTCAGGTGGCAGCAGTGGGACAAACAGTTCAACACGATCCTATACTGAGAAATGATGCACAAACTGAAGTGAACAAGAAGCCTACTAATCGGAGCCCACTGGGAGAGGAAGCTGATCACTGCTCAAATAACGCCGCACACGATGACTGCAAACTTATTTGAAATGTATTCAAAAGCGGCTTCTTCAGACTGATTAGAAAATGAGAATAGTAATTATATGCATTGCCAGGGGGAATGAGGTGTTCAATTAAATAAACAGTGTTGCAGCAGACACCATTTTTGGCCTTTTTTTTTTTAAACTTTCGTTCACTTTTTAAACAAAAGAGGTTCAGACACAAAATCAAGTATACAAAATATAATTATGCAGCCTCCAGATTTGACAAAGGATCAGGCAGAAAAGGTAAAGAAAGGATCAGGGAGGGAAAATGTAATTCAATCTAGTTTTTGTTTTTATTCTACAGAAATGGGATGATTTCTTACACTTAATCATTGAAGAAACGGAGTTTAAAAGATTCATTTCTTTATGTTTTCATCTGTGAAATCTCTACTCTGCAGTCATGTGCGAGGAGATCCAAGTGTTTGTCCAGGGTGTCACACTTTGTCCCTTTCACCTTCAAAAGGAAACTCAGACTGATAATCAAGCATTTTCCAGGTGGAAGGCCACAGTCCAAATGAACCCAGACGCGTCCGAAGGGAAGTGAGACCAACTCAAGTTTACATCACCTGTGCATTGTGAAAACAAACTGCTCCAAGGTCATCGCTGGAACGCGGCATTTTTGCTGCCCCTTCAGCTTAAGTGGACCACAAAGACAACTTTCAAATGTGAAGCAAAAATGTACAGGCTCCCCTTCCTGCCAGCCGCTTTTTGGGTCCACTTCAAGAGGACAGACTTTGATAAACTGAAGGAAGCCTTTATGTGAGCAACCCTTTCAAGTGGTACTTCACCCAGAAAGTGGATTTCAACTTTCAAGTCCTCAAAAAATGGTATCTTCCACTCACAGGGATGTTTTTTTTTTTTTTTCACTGCTTCGTCACTCTTCTTTGTAGCTAGAGAATGCAGAAAGATTCATTCACAAGTGCAAGTTTGAAAGGCTAAACTGACCAAAACTCTTCATTAACAAATTGCAAAGCACATCGTCTGGTAGAATCCAGGCCTTCTTTAACCGGCTGTATGCCCGGTAATCCACAAACACAGTGATTTGAGCATAAAACTATGATCTACAAGCCTTCCAGTTCGCAGAATATTCACAATAGTGCACCATTAGCCCCGTCCAGTCCGTCCTGAGTTATTGACTAGTTTGACTCTTGGAATGTAAGAAAAAAACAGAAAAATTCCCCCCAAACTGCTGTGTCTCTCAACAATATCTTTCACCAAATCGCAGTGTAGTTGTAGTCTGATGGATGGGGAGAAATGCACAACCCCATCTCTTTGGTGTTGTGGTCAGTGAATAGGTTTGATACCCTGTAGACCTGGGTTCACGGCCAGGGTGAGGTCATGACCTCCAGCCTTCGCTGCAACACGCGTTCAGGCTGCTCTACATAATGTGATGTGATATTCATTCACCTTCCATCGCTCCGCCTCCGCTGAAACTGTCAGTGGCCCCTCCTCCCCTGCTCCATTTCCACAGGTGAGGGACTCATGAGTAACTACAGTCTGGACAAATGAGTGCATCATCATTAGTGGAAAGCTGGAGGGGAAAATGTGAATTCAATAGTGGAGATGATTGTCAGACTCGGAGAGTAGTGCCAAATGATGCTGGTGCTTGTTTCTACTGACCAACTCTACACTGGTCCTCGAGGCCCTTCCCTCCCACTTACTCAGGCCTCTTAGCGCTCAGAGTGTGCTTTTCCACTGGAAAGAGTGGAGGAGGGTTATACAAATGCCACGTAAAGAACTCGAATCTATGTTTGACATGTTCAGTCAAACACAGATTCAAGTGTAACACAAGTGAGGGTTTTACTGCCATAAAAAGAACACTCGCCCTAAAAATGTTCTGGGATAGAAAACCAAAGGCCTTTGAGGGGAAGAACTTTAATATTACAGCATCATCTCGCCGTGTCAGTCAGTAGGTTTCATTCACAATGTTCCTACAGAACACTGAGAACCTGCTCTGTTCCTACAGAACACTGAGAACCTGCTCTGTTCCTACAGAACACTGAGAACCTGCGCTGTTCCTACAGAACACTGAGAACCTGCGCTGTTCCTACAGAACACTGAGAACCTGCGCTGTTCCTTCAGAACACAGAGAACTTGCTGAACTGTTGTACAGCAACCAAAATCATCAGTGCATTAAACAAAAAAGTCAATCATCATCACAGTCAAGCTCTTCTTAAACTCTACACATCACCAGGCAAACAAATTTGCTTGCCTGAAAGTCCTGACAAGTCACCACATTTAACGCGTATATTATTCATCTGTGCACGACCATGTGTAATGGCGTGATTTGATCCAGTGATTTTGTGTCCCACAAAAGTCTTGGGAAGGGGCGAGAGCAGCATTTCAAACAGCGAGACCGTCACGAATCAGCTTATGAAACAATGTGGGTTCAGTGATGCAACTAGCAATAAACATGACCAGCGCCCTTCCAATATCCTTTTTCTATTTTGTAGCACCATATAAAAAGCGAAGCTCACATAGGATAAGGACTGAAATGAAACATGTTGCCAGGAAAGCTCATTTCACTTAAACTTGAGGTGCACTTGAAGAGCACAGATCTCCATCAAGGTCCATCTTCCTCAGAAATGGGGGGAAACCATGTGGAAACAGGAGTCAGTGATACATTTATGACTAATAGCATGATTTGATTGACACACCAGAGGTTTGAGTGTACCGCGTTGTATATCAGAACCGCAGTAGTGTGTGTGTACGCACAAAAGACCAGTTTTATCCATGAGGTGATCATGCGAGGCCGTGTTTACGCAATGACTGTTTCCGCCCTGAGCTGATGCACGCTCCCTCCCCTCTGCTGCAACAAACATGATGTACTTCAGTGTGTAAATTAGCCCCACACTGGCTAAATAGACATAAAATGTCTGTTAAGCGTTTGGTCAGTCTAACTGAAGCTTCTACTGCAGTTGGAGGTTGCCATGGTGACGCTAACTGCCTAGATTCAGCTGAGAGACGCCCGTCAAACATATCATCCAACCATCACAACTGATATCAGTGATATAAATGGTTTGTTGTTGTGTTGCAACACAGTAAGCAGCCTACCTGATTAGTTAGGCCTGATCGGACTAAATAGCCAGTTTATATTCACTTCCTCAGCAGACAACGACAACAGCAGCAAATGTATTTTAATAGGCTAATTAAAAAGCGAAGATGTGGACAGCAATTTGGAGGTCTAGAAACCAAGCCAGTGTAATCGCCTGCCTTTAATGAGCAATAATGTTCAGGGATGCACTTCTGGCAGACTTATGGTGACGAGATTAACAGGCCGCTGTCTGATCATTAATAAAAGGCTTATCAGATCAACATAGTGGGGGAGCAACAGCCTTGGTGGGCACCACAAGTGTCACAAGAGACTTTTTCATTGTTGGTCAGACTGTCACACCATTTTAAACCTCCCCTTGCTGTGTGCATCTCGAAGAATCCAGAAGCTATTTCATGTATTGATTTTAGGGCAAGAGCACTAACTTCTTTCAATAAAAGTTTTGTTTTTAATTCTTAGTCTATAAACTCCTCGTTCTTTTCTTCTTGCTGTAAAGCTTGCATTATCTGAGCTCAAGCAGTGCTGTCTTACAGAGTCATGGAGGGCTTTTGTGGGGTTTTTTTTGTTTTCCTTGTGCTTGACTTTCAGGATGTACACTGCTGACACCAGAGAAGTTCAAGTCTGGAGATGGATGATTTGGGCTGGCCTTCTGTACTGTTTGGAGAGTAATACTTCACAAACATAACATAAACATTATAAACTCAGCCAATTACAGTTGGTGGACAACTTGTTGACAAGTTGATATAGTTGGAAACAATGCTGAGGAACTCCTCGCAACTTTTCTGTGAACACCTTTTTCCTAACCTTTTAATGGAGCAGAATGTATCGAAAAATATACGGCCCAACTTCCTTCTAAACATCTCACCTGTGTGTTGGTGCTCCTAAACATGCTGTTCCACTCGATTCGTGAAACAGTGTTTTATTGTCTGTTCAATAATCCAGTACCACTCTGCTTAAATATACATGAACAAACCGCTTCAACGCAACACTGAATAAATTCTATAGGTCTAGACTGTATTAACACCATTCTTCAAAATTATGTTCCCTTATTTGCTTTTTGATGGTGGTGGCAGCGAGCGCCGTCTACACGTCTCAAGAGTGTTTTTGGGTAATGCACATTAAGAATTCACTTTAAGCCCACCACTAAACATGTTTAACCTACGTACTAAACAGAGCTACACATCCAGAAACGCAGCTTTCTCTGAGGGGACAGACGCGGGTACCGTAGCCTCAAACTTAGAGCTGCGTGGTTGATCAGATTTTGATCTTCATCGTGATTTGTGCCTCCCACAATTAAATCAAAACGAGCAGGCACCACTGACATTTGAAACGCGTGCCCCGCCCACTGAGCGCCAAACCGCTGTCAACGTTCGCTGCAGTTACGCTGCGGAAACAGCAGTTGGGGACATGCCGCCATATTAGGTCTTGCAACTCACTCACAGAAACCCTCAGTCAACAGCTGTCGTTTTAGCTCATCACATTCTAAAGGTAAGGGCATGTCAACGGGTTTTAGTCACCAACAGAGGGCGCTGTGGCTCAGGAAAACTAAAAGCTACTTTAACCAGGAAGTGATTTTCAAAACTTCACGAACACACACGCACACACACTGGACTGAAATACTTTGAAGGTGTTTCACCTAATGAGGTGGGACCAAGGCTGTATTACTCTGCCTTTAAATTACCTGGCTCTCTACTTGTACAAGTAGTAGCCTGTACAGAGGAATCATCAGTGCTCTTGCTCCTAACCACTAGTAATGGTTTCCATGCATGCATAAGACTTCGGTTAAAAAAAAAACAAACACATAAACTTTGCTTCCTGTCACTACAAGTGACCTTGAGCTCTGATGAGATGTGGAGAAATGAGAGACGTTGCGGTGAAAGCTGATTTCTTTTCCTTCATTAACAGTCTGTAGCCAGGGTGGGATGAGGCTGTACGATAACCGCACCCTTTACAGCTGCAGACGGCACACGTCTGACTCCTAGAAATGCAGCTGTCTCACTGATATGAATGAGACGCACTCAATCTACGTCTGCAGCGATCCCACCGTTCAGACCAGAGAGCCATCAATAACTTCTGGTATCGTTGGGACTTTTAATAAAAATGGACATGCAGCTTCTTGTTGGGTTTTTGAAAGTAAACACAATCGTGGTTGAGAATATTTAAGGGTTCCGTACGAATACAACAAAGTTTCTGAGCTGCCTCTTCACATTTTTCCACCCTCAGTGGAAAATCATACCAGTTTCCAAGCATGCAGAAAGGCACTTGGCAGAATGACGAGCTGAGCATGGCGGTGTGCTGCCAAATGGGGATGAGAGATATGATTCAACTGCGGTGAGCAAGATCTGGCTCCGTCATCCAGTGGCGCCCACCCTCTGCATGTGCTAAGTGACTAAGAGCTAAGTACTTGCCAAATGACCCGGGACACAGCTTTTAAGGTCCATTCATTCAAAATCACACACTGGGTTTTATTTTTTGCTAGCTTTTTTTTTTTTTTTTGGCAAAAAGCCTCAGATTCTCTAAAAAAAAAAACTAATATTCTAGCTGAGCAACATTTATAGTTTGATGACTGCACTGAACCAAAGCAACAACAGGAGATGTGTAGAAATGATAGCTACCATTAAACCTTTCCCCGTGTGGTGAGCCTTCCTCCAAGTGTCTGCCAAAAATAATCCTGGGTTGCTCCCTAATATTTTGGCAGAGCAGCATTAATTACAGGCAAGTAATTTTTTTTGTTTTTGGATTTGATCCGTCTCCAAACACGAGGTAATTATTCGAGGTTATCTCACAAAAAAACATGTGAAATAACCTGATGAATACAACAGTGCATGAAAATGGCACATAATGATTTAGATTTACGTGTCGGCACCACAGAGACGATCCGATGTTAGAATTCATGTGCTGGACACACAGGTGTCCTGGTCTGATGCCGTGTGACAGGTGATGGTTACTGATGTTAAATGAGGCTGTGCCACGGGGCAGGTTGGAGTGGCGTTCCAACAACCAGTGAGACATCCACCCTGCCATTCTCACCTCACATTACACGGGTGGTTTTTTTTGTTTTGTTTAGTGAAAGAACAGCATGTCGTCAAGAAGTGGTTTGTGAGTGAGAAACGATAACATTAATCTTTCTTAACTACAGAAACACATGAAATGCCTCCCACAGCATTAGCTTGAGGATCCTGATTGACGACTGGTGTTACGTCTGTGGTGCTGCTAGCACATAATCACGTCGGGTAATGCTGCTCAGCACCACATATTCAACTGTTGTATAAATGTGTAAAGGCCCTCTCATGTGTAATACAGCTTTATGTAAATCAAAGGCCTATTGAGTGTTGAGTTAAAATCATTTGAATAACGAGGGCAAAAGCTTCAATGATTTTGAGGCTGGGTAATTTCAAAACTCTAATATTCATAGATGATGTCAGCCTTTCAGACCCGACAATTCTCTATCTGAAGGCAGATATTATGAGGCGAGAGCTCAGTTATATCCGTTCACCATTTTTTTGGGCTGTTACAGTTTAAATTCTTACGGTCCAACATGTTTTTACAAGGTCAGCAACCATCAGGAAAAAAAGTGGGGATAGAAGAATTCACATTTAGGTCATGCGCACTTAGTGCATGTCTTTGACAGGCATTTATAGATAATTCAATAACAATGACTTGCTTGTGACGAAAATGGCACTGATTCAAAACATCACGTAATCCAATAATTCAGCTTCTTCTAAGCAACTGAGCTGAAATCAAAGCCCAATCAGCATTATTTCTACCACCTCATCTACACTCCATTACTTCTGCAACCTCACTGGAATGTAATTGAACCGTCACCATAACCCAACACATAATAACTACAATCAAGGAACCACGGAATGCAAGTTAGAATCAGACTTTTGTTGCTTTTACTGGGATGTGTTGGGCTGCATTCAGACCAAGTGCAGCGGGGGTGTAGAAGGTGACGGTGCAGTGATAGCCACCTAGAAGTAGTTCACCAGCTGCTGTTAAACACTGATGCAATGCTCTCTGTTGCAAGGGAAATAGCAGAACGCTATGGGGGTCTCCGGGGCCGGTTAATGCAGCTAACACGATTGGCAGGTGCAGTGACACGTCAGGTTGTGTTTGTCTCAAATTTGGTTCTGGATCGACTTTTCTGGGGCCCCAACCCCTGCAGCTAAAATGCTCCATCCTTATCAAATTCAATGAGAACTTGTATCTTGGCCTCGTCTCACTTGGTCTGAACCAAGCTCTCACTCAAAACCTGTTCTTACAGGCTACTGTAAGAGGCATTCAGCAACACAGGCTTAATAAAGGCAACTTATGAACACTGAGGCTGAGAGATGAACACATTATAGTTACGACCGCGACCCAGAGTTGTTCTGCAGCTTGGATGAGAAACTTGGTTTAGTGAAACGATACATCATTGATGGGGAAAATATCAATTAGTCACAGCAAGATGGAGACCACTGGGAAAATACAGCCCTTCTCCTGATGTTAATAAAAGCAACTGTAGCGAACTCGGCTACTGGTCCGATTTCACGATGAGCATCTGGAGGTTCTGGACAAGAAATGAAGGCAATTCATAAAGAAATGAAGGCCAATCAGACCCAGTAAGTTTGACCCAACCATCGCTGAAGGAGAAGTTGGTGTGTGAAAGAAAGTGGACTGGTGACAGTGGAGGTTTGCGATGTTAGCTCAGGATCGGTATTGATTCTGTGAATACGAAGCACAGCTTGATGGATTATTCATATGTGCCCGTCTTATACGCGCAGCTGAGGTTGTTCCTTTGTGTCTGGTGCTACTTTTATAACATAACTTGACTTATCCACTGTAAACAAAGTCAGTAGGCGGGGTTCATGTAATGAATCTGCCAGGGTTTTTCATCCTGAATAAATTCAATGTAAAAACACCGGTGAAATCGTTAATTAAGCAGAGCGTTTCCAGGTTTGCCGCTGGTTCCGACTTTGTTAACAAGGGTGTAAGATTGGTTAATGAGCCTTTCCCGACACTGACCCTGACCTCATTCATCAACACAGCAGAGATTGATGTGTCGTGTTACACAGCCCAAGGTCGTTCTGATGCCAGCACACTGTGGCCATCTTAATTTTGTGTACAAATGAACTCGTCAATTCCCAGTAGCGCACAACTGTGTGATTACATGTTTAAAAAATGAGATGCTGAATATTCTACAGAAGCACTTTTGGCATCACATAAATTGCATTTAACGATGTATGTCTCTTTGTAGATCCAGAGTAAGGAAAGCACTGACAAATCTCCCCATGAAACGTTTTACCTGACATGATGAATATGTTTATTTCCTGATTACAATGAGATTGTGTCAAGCTGAGCATATTTACATATCCATTTGCATTTTTTATAGCCTTGGTATTCGACGGTAATGCATTTCTTCTAGAGCTGGAATGATGCAGAAGATACATACCGATCAGACGAGTAGCTTTTGACAGGGAGGAATGAAACATGTCGAAAGGAAATGCTTGAACTACAAAGAAGGCAAGACTTTTTATGGCCATTCTTACAGTGTCTGTGTGCTCAAAGATCTGATTTCTCTTGTGCCACATCATACCACAATAAGAAAAGAAAATCAGACCTGACACAAAAAAAATTGAGAGGTGCAGCACAGTGAGGATTGTGTCTCATACGACACATCTAGTGTGGCCGCTCCAGGTAATTGCGATGATTATTGATCGCAACAACGACTGTCACGCTCACGTAAGGACCTGGTGTTTTAACCTTTACTAAAAGAACTACTAAATTTCTCCTTTGCTAAAATGCTCCATCGCAGGCCCAGGTTCAGAGTACTGTACTTCTCATCGTGACGATGCCCAGCCTCATGTGGCTCGGTCACTGCTTCTTAAGCGGACACTCTGGACTATTAAGTATATTGGCGTGCTCTTGTGCCTGGGAACATCTGGTATTTCCACCCAGTTCTTCTGGAGGAAAGCTTTGGCCCCCTTGTCTCTCATTTGCTGTTAGTCTGGTAGAAATATGTCAAAATGTTTAGAAACCATGTCATGTCTATCTACTTGTGCAGTATATTGTAAAAAAAACAGAAATCTTACTTCACTTTTATGGACAAACGCGGATTGAATGAGTACATTTGTGGTTGATTACTCAGCTTCAGCCAATCAGAGTTTGATTTGAATCAGTTCTACTCTCCTCTAATCAGAGGTCCCATTTGTCCTGGTTAGAGATTGTTTTGAATGTGATCAACTGGCATCTGTAGACTGACAGCAAGTGAAAAGAAGATATCATTAAGTTAGTTTGAAAGGTCGGTTCATTGACATTTTTGGGCTCAACAGAGTGGGATGGTTTCTGACTGTATATCCGATGGAATCAAAGTCAAATGTCAGCCTTCCTATTCTCTGCGAACTCTTCTACTTATTGCATCTACCCTTTAAAACTACAAAGACAGCCTGCCGAAAGGAGGTCAAAAGAAATTCCTCTCAGCTGGTCCTGTAAGGCCTTGAAGATATTGGAGAGACTACAGACAATACCAAAAACCATAATAAGCATTTGGCCTTACAGTATGTTCCAAATCCCTGCAACAGCCAACAAGAACCCAGAGCCACAATTATCTGTCTGGTCACTGAATGTCCCTGGAAGACAGATGTCAGGACGGCATCTTTCCCGATTTCTCCTCAACAACTAAAGAAGCGTCTGTGTGCCTTCATGATATCCTCCGCGGTGTATTGATCAGTCATTTACTTCAAATGTTTGCTGTTTGTCTTGTTCTCATTCACAGCTAAATTAAAAGTCGCAGTCAGACAATCTTTTGAGTAAAAAAAAAAGAATGTTATTTTAGTGTTATTAATGTTATGGATGATAAACACACTAAAAACAAATATACATTTGCTATGTTTGATGCATTTTATGTAGTGCTAATCTATTAGAATTTTAATCTCCTGTGGGTATCTGATGCTGTACTGAACTATAGCTTATGCCTCATCTTGGAAACCATCCTTCCTGACACCTCCTGTAGAAATATTACAACATAATACACTCTTAAAGCTATATTGTGCTGCACTGCGTGATAGGCTTCCCTGTAGCTCACTCTGTTGTCATTGCTGCAGCTGTAAAAATGATGGAAACAAAGTGTTGAGCGTCGCACAACTCCTTTGAAATGATTCACTTTGTTTTCCGAGATTTGATGCATTTAATCTGAGAATATTTTGAAAGTCTAGAAAAAGATACTTAGCAGAGGGCTAACTAGAAGTAGCCAGTAAAATCTCTGGTGCGCAACGGGTTGAGCATGCTCAGTATTTATTTCAGCAGGAGGGAAACGTCCCTACATACACAAACTAAAAACTGTAAAATCAGAGATTCACCTGGTGGTGATTTTGTAAGTGGGTTCGGTGAAGGCTTGAAGGTTAAGTAACATTTATTCATATGAAAATATACACGTTATATCCTCAAAAATGTCCTTTTTTGTTTTTGTTTTTTTTAGTTCAGTTCCACAAGCAAACATACGCTCATGGAGGCTCTCTATGGGCTCTCCTCTCCAAAATTACAAAGGTATAGAAATGACACAATGTGGACTCTTGTAGGTGATGGGAAGACTGAATGACGCTGCTCCAGGAGGGCGCCATATCAAAGCTCCCACACTGCTGGGCTGTCTTTTAGAATCCTCCGCTTTTTGCAAATGTGTTCTACTCCACTGTTGTGTCTCATTACATGAGAACAGCAGCAGCAGCTGAGTGAGGCAGATGTTCTATTGTGGAGCACAGCGACTCCTCAAGTGGCTAGCATCCATCTGAGAGCCTGGGTTACAGCTGGCAGCCACAGTTGAACCAGGATCATCCATCTCGATGCAAGGAATGAGTCTGGAGTGAGAAAGATGGCATGTAGGGTGGGTTTCGCTAAACAAAATATGGCAATGGACAGTCCTGCTGCACGCTTCACCCCAGGGGAAGGCAACACGCTGTAAGATTGGAGGCAGCAGACAGCTGAGGTCAGAAGGCTCTGACACAACTGCCATCACGAGTACACATTGGCCATAAACACCTCTCTCTCACCCGCTCTCTCTCTCTCTCTCTCCAGAGCTGAAACGCAAACAAGAAAAGTGACTTACCCTGTATCCCCAAATGCTAAAGGCTGCTAATGGATGCAGAGGAGGCAGGATTTGGGGAACTCGTGGCGAGTATCCAGTCAGCCTGTGTTGGCTTTAGCGGGAAGTAATAAATGCCAGCGGACAGCAGATGCTGTGGGGACAGCTGAGATTTATCACTGCAGCCTACAGCCATGTTCGACATGCTGTGATTGTGTGACCTGTCCTCTTCAGACCTGTTCCCTCAGCCTCCTTTTAAGCTGTCACATGTAACACCATGCAATCCCATTTTCATCCCATAATGTCAAATAATTTTCCCATGTTGTCAAGGATTTTACTCACACGTCGAGACTGACACTTTAAGTACCCTCAGGCATCTATAGGAGATGCAGCACATATCAGCCAGCGCCAATGTAAACCCACTTACATCAATATGTGATGTGCTCTGTTTTTCACGCTTGCAGCAGGAAAGTTCATGTTGGGTGGGCAGGCCATACTGACACTAGAAGTGGCAGTGAGGGATGGGTGTGCAATTTCCATTTGCAACATTCAATTTGAGTTTCTTATTTGCAGTAACAGGTTGAGACTGTAAACAGCAAACTGTGTATTTTAGAGTTACCAGACAGCACAAACCCAGGATATAATCTCTAAGACCGTGAAGAAGTAATGCCTGCAGCACTGGAGAATCGGGCCGATTCAAGGACCCACTCACCCATCGCAACAACTGGGTGTCGGACTGGTGCAGCCTTGTGCAACCAGTCGTCTGCCTAAATGATCCTGTCAGTTTGACAAAGATAATCTTTATGTCAACGACTTGAAATGGAATTATTTTGACTGTATGAAATCTGACTCATATGGTGAGAAAGAAACAATAAATTAGTGACTTGAAGCTCGCAACAGCCAATGAGAGCAAGCTAAAGAGGAAGCGTGACCAAACAATGACACATCATGCAGTAAACTAGCACTGCTTGAAGCTTTCTTCAAATTCACCTTCAGGTTGTGCGACAAGAAATCAGCAGATTCCTCTAACGTGACTTCAGCCAGGTTTAGTATTCAGTTCTAAGTACACTCAGCTGATGATGAGAGTCCCCTTCCACGAACGTGTTTAGCTGAAGTCACATGCGAGTTCTTCTGTCCCTGAAAGCACCACGGTAATACTGTTGAGGGTAAATGCCTGGTGTGTGATTCTGTATCTTGACCAAATTGTCTGGGGGGTGCATTTTTTAAGAAAAATCTAGGGATGAAATTTAAGAAAAAAAGCTGTTAAATCTGTTATATCTGTCGTCTCCCATGTTTTAAAATCAACCAATATTTAAAAACAGGATCTTGTGAGCCAAGATGCCACTTTTGATTGATATTATCTCAATCTGAGAAGCCACTTACCCACAACTGTAGAAAGACAAGCCACAAAAATGTTGTTCTGTCCATCACCGTCTATCACCGCAATCTACCGTTTATCGCAGGCCCTCTCCAACCAATCAGATTGAATCGCAGACGTAACAGCTGAAGCCAGTCAGGAGAGGACTCAGTTGTGATCTAACTGATGCGGCGGCAGCATCTACGCCGACCTCTTCAGGTGCGGCCATTGTTGTCTTAAAGGAATAGTTGCAGCAGTCACACCTAAACCCCGCCCATATCCCCTCAAAGGATGCTGATTGGTTGTTCAGACACAAACGTGCAGCTCGAAGCCTAAGACAGACGGAATCTTTGGTGATCTCCTGAATCCAGCTGCCTCACAACATAAAGAAAATACAACATGCTACAATGTTTCAAATACAGCACAAATAAAATATACTACCTTTGTTTTTGTGTTTTCACTTTTTTGGCAAACTCTGCAATATTTGAGTGAATGAAGATTATTTTTGTCTCACTGGGCTGTGTCACTTTTATCTTGTCTGTCCAGATGTGACCCTCGCTGCTACAGCCCCGTGGATAATCACCATATTGGATGAATGCATCCTGCAGTTTGCTGACAATACCGGCGGGGATGAAAGCTAAGCCCCTTCACGGTGCTAACATGATGGATTGATCAGTTGAAAACATGGTAGGGTAATAGTTGTCAAAGTGACACATATGAACCTCCACCGCAGGATGTCTCACTCATGAATGCGTTTCATAAACAGCTGGGTGACAGTAAAGTGCTGCGGGAACTTTTGATTCGTCCCTTACGGGATGACCTCTGACCTCGCTGTTGTCTTCGGCTAATGTGAACAAGCTTTGAGAGGCTGAAGTGACGCGCCTGCACATGCACACGCTTCTAGAATCACGGAGATGTTCACACACTCCAGTCAAACACTCGCTTATCTCATGACTCACACTTGTCTTCATAAATTAGTCTGGACTCACTGAAGCAATTTTATGTTAACATTACTGTGAAAATTAACTTTGTGAACAAGTTCTGAAATTTAATTTGTAGCTTAGCAGCCAAATATCTGGTAGATAAAAAGTTTAACCCTCCAAACCTTTTATTTTAACCTGCCCACGGAGAAAAAAAATGGTGTGATGCGATTGTACTTCTAAAGTATATGAATAAGTAAAAACAGGATAGTGCAAAAAATCCTAACTGCTAATTGTTTGATTATTTTCTGAAGATTATAATCAATATTTCTATTTGTGTGATCATTTAATGAGCTGCACTAAAAGAAAGTGATTTCGTTTTTTTTCAACAAAGGAAAATCAAATCAAACAATTTTTTTTTTTTTCATTCCAAATAACCTTTCTGGCCTTTTAAATAGATTCCTGTCTGTCGGAGGCACTATTGAATGCAGCACAAACTCTATCACACACTTTTCTGTTCAAGATGATTTATACTTCAGAGTTCATGAGGTGAACTAGAATGCACCGTGAAGTTGCTATTTTACAGTTGAGGCCGGGACTCCACAAAAAGCTGCAGACTACAGTCGATCATGTTTTTAAGAGGCATTGCCCTCCAAAATATATACAGCACACAGGAAATCCACCTGCATGAGGCGTGTGGCCAATGTTAAAGGGACAGTTCATCCAAAAATGAAAAGTCACATCCTACTCAACCTCATGAAAGGTCAGGTGAAGTGCTTTTAGTACTGCAAGAGATTTACAGGAAAAAATGCTGCAGTATCTCCCAAACAGTTGGGAGTAAATGGTGAGAAGATTTAAAATGTTTGACCAAAAAAACAAAACAAAACAAAAATAAAACTGTAAAATGACTCCATAATGCTCACGTGAAACAATCAGAGTGTCCTGAAGCTTCAACATGCCAAGTTATTTTGAAAAAGGTCCCTGACACCATGTTTTTTGCCTGTAATTCCAGACCCGGCTCGTGAATGAATGAGACCTCCAATCTAATCTTGTGTCATTCATTAGAAGTACAAGATGTAGTAAATAGCAGCCCCCTGGACGCTGAGCAGATGTACGCTGAGAAACGCAAAATATCAGCAGAGATGAGTGCAGCTATGAGGTTGTGATTGTATGTGTGAACTGTGGTTGCACTGTTGGTTGACTGACAGTTTAAATTAGCGAGAGAATATCCGGTATCATCTCACATCAGCCACCCACATTACTGTGTCTGTTCTCAGCTTATATATATATATATATATATATATATATATATATATATATATATATATATATATATATATATATATATATATATATATATATATGTATGTGTGTACGTGTGTGTGTGTGTGTGCACGTGTGTGCATGTGTGTATGGTGTTTAGACTGGCTGTTCTGCTCACAGTGCATATGAAGCACACTGGAGGAAACTATTATCTTGTGCTGACAGGGATTCTTCTCAGTCCGGTTCCATGTGGATACAAAATAAACCTTGATTATTGCCATTGGAATCCATCATCGTCCCCAAAATGAGGAGCTGCTCAACGCAACTCACATAAATACGTGAAATGACCACAACTGCTGCAACACTAAAATTAACATGATAGTGGCGGTGGCCCCGAAGAAACAGCAACAGAAGAGACAATAAGGATCTTGCAATGGTGGACACACAAACTCCCTGGTTCAACAGCATAGCGCTGTTGGCTGCAGCAAATGGTCTGGATTTGAGAAAAGGTATTATTATCTTCTTTACAACAGCTCTTTGAAAGGAAATGCACTGATGGAAAATACAGTTCTAGGAAGTCTTAGGATCTGGCTAAAGGTTGGAGCACAAAAACACTTAGATGAAGTTAGGAAAACATTGTGTGCTGGGTCAAAGCACCAAGAACGCGCAGGTGTGGTAAGGTGTGCTGTGTGCTGGACACATCCACGACCTCAGTCTGACATCTACTGTGGCATAGCTGGAATATCAACACAGTGCTGGAGAGCTTTAAACCCTTTATGAGGCAATAAAAAAAAAAGTATATCCAGGAGAAGACACAATGGTACACATACCTCCACTATGGTAAAAGACTATATAAAACCATCCCTGACTGTCGTCTAAGAGTTAGGCATAAGCAACTGGACTTCTTTTGGTGTAGAAGACGTTTCACCTCTTATCCAAGAGGCTTGTTCAGTTCTGAAGAACAAGAGGCTTCTTCAGTTCTTCATACCCAAAGTTCAGTTCTTCAGAACCAAACAAGCCTCTTGGATAAGAGGAGAAACGTCTTCTACACCTCAAGCAGTCCAGTTGCCTCTGCCGAACACTTAAAGCTACCATGACCTGGACGACTGAGAACCTTCGTCCCTCACTGTCATTAACACCGGCCTGTTGGATCCGAGACTGTCACAATTCCCAGAAACTAAGATTAATTTTGGCTTTTGATTCTAAGGTCACAATTCCAATTTTTTTCTCCTTTTTTCAGCCTCTGTTAGACTGTTGAGACAGTTGGGCCAGTCTGAAAACTCTCCAACCAATTTGATATCACGCCACAAGACTGGAGTGGTACACTGCCTTTTTGTTAAAAATTGAAAGAAGTTTTGATTGTCTTAAACTGGATTGAAAGAAAATAAATACACTCAAACTCACAAAAACTATTCAATACCAAGCTGATGGGAGAGGGCAGGCAGGAAAGAGACACTTATGCGAGCTGATGCGAGGCTGAGCCTGCCTGTCTGTCTCAGCAGGGCTGGCCATGTCCAACTCACCTGACACAGGCACTGAGTTGTTGGGGAAACTCAGGTCATCCTCAGCCACCCAGGAGAAGCTCCAGTACCCCCGAGGAACGCCAGCAGCAGGCCTACCAGCCAGCACTTCACCTGCAGATACAAGAATTCCATATCTTACTTTCACAGCACTTGTGAGAAATTATCAGCAGCAGAGGAGACACGAGGTGGGAGAACTTGTTTAAATGCGAGATGTTCCATTTCAGTGGTATTTGTTCCTTACTGTTTATTCACCCTGGCTGGTGGCAAATGATTTGATATCCACTCTGAGGTTCCCTTTATTTGCTAGTCGAAACTCATTATTGGCTCCACTAGTGAGATGCTGTATGATCTTTTTAAACCACTCATTATTTCATAAAGCTCTTTCCACTGGCAGCGTAATTATCAAACAGACAAGGTGGAACCCTTCAAGAGCTTTAGAGGACTTTGGTCTTAATGGAGAGTGACAAAGTGATGCTGTAATTGGGACTTCTGTTGTAATATTGAAATGCAGTGTGGCCTTTCATGTTACAACCACAAATGTAAAAGACATCCATGATCAATTTTAAATAGTCAGTTAAATAGCCATGAAGCATCTGTGTGAAGCGGTTATTGGATATCGATATTGCTCAAGGAGAGGCTTGTCAGATTTTGTCTGACTCGATTTCAACCTTCAAAACTCAGGCTAATTACCACCAGATGGAAGAGATCTTTCCCTCTATAATTGTACCTCTTCTTCTACCTCTTGTGGACACAGTTCTCCACGCTCCCATCACACAAACTGCATCTCTCACTTTGTCCTCAGTCCATGGGTAATTAGCAGCCAGTCACAGTCGGATACACCACTGCCCAGGAAGGAGACTCCTGCATAAATCCTGTAGACATTTCAAATGAGCCTTAAAGAGCGATTGATCGTAAACACTGCCTTTAAAGACACACATTTTACTATAATATGCTCCACTTCATCTGGCCTAGAAACTCCCATGATACTCAACTGTCGTGTTCCCTTTCATCACCGTCTGAGTGATATTTCTTACTTATTTTCTTTGATTCAAACTCGCCACCAGCATCCATTCTAAACCCACAACATGGTTTACCTCCTATAATTAGTTTTAGTATGCTTTAATTTGAAGCGAAGGGGAGATTGGAAACAGTTCTGAGTTTGAAGGACAAACGTGGTCTGGTTGTTGGAATGAAAATGGTCCCGATGGTGGTCCTGCAAAGTTTCACTCACACAATTTTGGTTCAGATCAAACTGAAGACTCCAATTAAGGTAAGTTTGAAGAGGTCCTGAGATGGAGCTCTTTGAAATTGATTTTCCCCTCCTGGCCTCTGCTTCTTTTCAGTCTGCTTTACCACATCAGATACAAGCACAGGTTAAGCAAAGAGGAATGTTAGATGCTCACAGGCCAAGACCGATATCAATATGTTTTTATGAGAATCATTTTTATATTCTAAAGTCAGGAGCAGTGGAGGCTGCATCTATTAAAGAGCGGCCGAACTGAAGCAACTGAAAATAAAAGGGTTGAACTTTAAATGAAACAAGGTTTGTATGACTGATGCCGGAGGAATTTAATGAGAATTAGTCCAAGTTCTCACTCTTGAAATACTTCCTTGTTAATCTGACTGTCAAGCTTAATTCATAAAGTTTCCAGTCATCAGGAGTTGAGGACAGACTGGTGGTCATGTGGGGGAGGCTGACCGTGGTTCCAAGCGAGGGTCTGCTTTGGGGTCAACAGCTGCTGCTGTTGGGGAAACTGCTGTGTGATTACTGGTGGGCTGTCATGCAGATGCTGTAGCGACAGGCTGAGGAGATGTCAGCCTGATCAGCTGCTGGGTGAGCTGTCTGACTGCCTGGTGTCTGTGGGGGCTTGCCGGTTGATTAGCAGGCTGACTGGATGCTATAGGGCTGAGCGGCTGGCAAGCAGGAGGGATGGTTGTGGCTGCCTGACAAGGCCATGGCTACCTCACAGAGGCACTGGCCCAGCGGTGGAGGGGTGGAGCCCGGGCCAGGAAGGAAGCAGGGCAGGTCTGGATCACTGGGTTGAACTACGTAACACTGCCAGGAATTTTTTTTTAACATCACTTTCTAAAGGAAATAAAACACTGGCTTTTATGAAGTAAATCTAGACTCAATTAAAGTGATACCTGTGTAATGTGTAGGATTTAGTGCTGATAAAATTTTATTTAACAGTGAGCTATTGACCTTGGTGGAGGACTGCTCTGTCCAAGCCTCCCCCTGGTTTTTACTAGTGGTGGGGACACTGACCCTTTGCACACTATAAAGGGTTTCACAGTAAAGAAAAACCCGTCGAGCTGGCTGCCTACATTCGCAACACTTTGATATCATAAATTGTGTCCCGACACGAGGAAAACTTCAAACTCATCCAAGCAACTAGGTAACAACTGAGGGAACTCATTGCTGCTGCACTGCAGTTTATGTTCTATTTCGATCTTCTGCTACCCTTTCAGCAGCAGCCATTGTTCTGTGCAATGACAATAAAGTAGAATCTAATTTAATCTAATTTTGACATGGCATTGCAGGGTAAACGCAGGGGGAATTAATAACCTTAATCATGGTCCTGCTGCAGTTGTGCGGCCCGGGCTCTGGTGCTGTACATGGGGGTTCAGATCGGAATTTGACCAACCACACCTGCGTTTACTTGCTGTGACACGTCAGCATGGCTACCAAAAAAGGGCCGATTCAAACGCTGAAGGCTGAGAGAGCCACTTGACCTCCAAATGCTCGAACCAAAGCACCTGTTTTTCCAAAACAAATCATAAGTCATTCAAAAAATGTATTGTTACACATCTTAGGTGAAAAAACACGTTTATCAGCAATTATATTCCCTCTGTTGCATAAAATAAAAAGAAGACTGAATTCAACTAAACTCCCGACCGATCTATTCAACTTGTCTTTTGCCAAAATAGTTGATCTTGTTTTATTTAATTATTATTTTGAATGTTTTTTTAGAAACTAGTCTGAAGCTCTCTGTGTGAGGTTCAAAGTGCCACGTCCATTGGGCTTACATGTTGCCTCCGAGCAGCTCAGTGACATCCTCTTTGAACATCAGAGAGCCACCAGTCACCAAAGACGACCATGTGAAGTTTCATGTTTACCCCCCACCCCTAAGTATGACTCTCCAGAGAAGGTGAAAGGCAGCCTCAGTTACTTGAAGCTTCCAGAGAGAATCTTTCACATGTGAATTAGAGCTGACAAAATATTAAGCACGCTTCTGTGGATATCCTCTCAGTAATCCTCATGAAGCCAGGATTTATTGCAGGGATGTTGTATTATACTGCATTTTATAGGGATTAGAAATTGTATCTTCCCATTTGCTCTCTGAGGTTTTGATGAGTACAGGAACTCTACAAACCCTCTGATCCATTTTCTTAATTTTTCCATCCGTTTCCTTGACTTAAAGCACCAGGACATTGGAGTGTTGGCTTTTAAAAAGCTTTACTTATATTAGACTTGAATGTTTGGCGCGCACACACACACACACACACACACACACCAAAAAAATAAAAATTAAAAATAAATATCAACTATTCCTATTTAGTGCTGTGATTTGATTATGAAATTGAGTTTTATTTGTGTTGACTACAATTGTATTTGCTGGCGCTATTAAAAACAAACAAAAACCTCCGGTGGCTACAGCAAAATCAACAGACTGACATCATCTCTCCATAGTTGAGTGTAGTCGTAGTCGTGGTGATCAAAGAAGCCCAGAGCTTTGAGTGAGAACTTTGAGATCAAAGTCAGAGATTAATCAGAAAGCCTTTGTGACATCAAACAAACGATAGTTCCTAAAATTCCATCACACTTGGAATTAACTGTCAGCCAGTTGCTCTGCCTTCTATACAGCAGATGACATCATATATGGAATGCAGGGCCTGACTTGATCATTTAAGGCATTTGAGCCTCTTTACTGCATTATTACAAGACAACTATCAAGACAACCTTTAGCTCCAGCAACAATTCGTCACCAAAAAGAAGTGAATCAGATTCTGAAACCTTCAGCTTCTTCACTCTTGCATCGAAAAAATTTCTACATCGCAGGACCAAATACACTTCCATCCCTAATGTCTAATCAACACAAGCGTTCACCGCCTTCAGCGTCTCACAGATCAGCTTCCCTCCTCTCAGTCTCTGTCAGTAATCCGTCAACACACAAGCCCAACGTTGGAACTGCGAGCTCTTCCCTGGCTGCTCCTCCTGGGTTTGGGAGAGTCTGTTCTGTCACAACTGCTGAACTGAAGAGAGGACCATCGTTTGCTGATATAATCCAGGAACATTCAACCCAAAGCCCAACTCTTAGTGACTCTTGCTGTAGTACTCATGGCAACTTAAAGTGCAAGAGTGCGGTTGCGCCAGCGCAATCATTCTCACTCGCTGGGCTTGCATCACAGCACCTGATCAGGAATACACACAGTCCACCCCAATCACAGAGCACTGGGACAACAGCAAGTGTGCACTTTGTTTCTAATTTAACTGAAACAACTCCGACATGCATAGGTGGGACTGTTGGGCCCTCTCAACTTGCACTGCAGCCTCAAACCAAGAGCAGCTCAGCTGTTCATCAGCCTCACAGCACCAAAACTACCCCAGCTGGCCTCTCTGAGCTGATCTCTTTATCACATTTGTCTTCTGAACACAAAGACAAACCCTCATCCACCTCAAATGGGTCGCAGTGCTCCCTCACATCAGCAAAACCAGACAGGGCTGGCGTGATGGTAGGAAATACTATCGAGGATGGAAACAAACCTGAGCTCCACCACAAACCATCCCATGAAAACATAGCACCAACTACGTTGGACCAGAGTTTTGATTTAAGGACACTCGTGGCCCCGTCACTGGAATCTCATCACTCCCAGAACAGTCTCCAATCACCATCCTCTCCAACCCCTGTGGAACCAGGGCTGAGTTCTCTTTTTGCACAGCCATCGGTGTTTGCGATTGCTCTGACGTATCAGAGCTGCAGGCAACAGAAGAGGAGAGATAGAGGAGAGAGAAAAATAAGAAGCCATCACGCATTTGTCCTTAAACTGCGGGCAAAACCCAAAGAGCAGCATAGCCCACTTCCACCTATTGTACCGTTCAGATTTGACACGCCATCACCTGATGATATTGTCCGAGCTACACAGAGAAAACCTTTAACAAGACCAAACTTTGCTTCCAAATTTTACACCAGACCACACCTTTCCACCAGGCCTTATACCAAACCAGACCTTTCCACCAGGCCTTTCATCAGGCCAGACCCTTCCACCAGGCCTTTCACCAGACCAGAACCTTCCACCAGGCCTTTCACCAGGCCAGACCCTTCCACCAGGCCTTTCATCACACCAGACCCTTCCACCAGACCAGAACTTTCCACCAGACCAGACCCTTCCACCAGGCCTTTCAACACACCAGAACCTTCCAACAGGCCTTTCATCAGGCCAGACCTTTCCCCCAGGCCTTCCACCAGACCAGAACCTTCCACCAGGCCTTTCACCAGACCAGAACCTTCCACCAGGCCTTTCACCAGACCAGAACCTTCCACCAGGCCTTTCACAAGACCAGAACCTTCCACCAGGCCTTTCACCAGACCAGAACTTCCCATCAGGCCTTTCACCAGACCACACCTTTCCACCAGGCCTTACACAAGACCAGACCCTTCCACCAGACCAGAACTTTCCACCAGGCCAGACCCTTCCACCAGGCCTTTCACCACACCAGACCCTTCCACCAGGCCTTCCACCAGACCAGAACCTTCCACCAGGCCTTTCATCAGGCCAGAACCTTCCAACAGGCCTTTCACCATACCAGAACCTTCCACCAGGCCTTTAACCAGACCAGACCTTTCCGCCAGGCCTTTCATCAGACCAGACCTTTCCGCCAGGCCTTTCATCAGACCAGAACTTCCCATCAGGCCTTTCACCAGACCACACCTTTCCACCAGGCCTTACACAAGACCAGATCCTTCCACCAGACCAGAACTTTCCACCAGGCCAGACCCTTCCACCAGGCCTTTCACCACACCAGAACCTTCCACCAGGCCTTTCATCAGACCAGACCCTTCCACCAGACCAGAACCTTCCACCAGGCCTTTCATCAGGCCAGAACCTTCCACCAGGCCTTTCCCCAGGCCAGACCCTTCCACCAGGCCTTTCCCCAGGCCAGACCCTTCCACCAGGCCTTTCCCCAGGCCAGACCCTTCCACCAGGCCTTTCACCAGGCCAGACCATTTCACCAGACCAGAACCTTCCACCAGGCCCTTCATCAGACCAGACCTTTCCACCAGGCCTTTCATCAGACCAGAACTTCCCATCAGGCCTTCCACCAGACCACACCTTTCCACCAGGCCTTACACAAGACCACAACTTCCCATCAGGCCTTTCACCAGACCACACCTTTCCACCTGGCCATTCACCAGACCAGATAAGAGGATATAAACAGTGCTTGCATCAACGGTTGTTGATTAATAGACACTCCAAGAATTAGAACCTGAGTTAAATATGTCTGTTAGTATATTTTGATCTTCATCTGTCATAAATCATTTGATTCATATTTATTGTGCGTGTCATTTTAAGGGTGTGCATCATGTAAGAAGACTTGATACTCACATTTTTGTTTAATTATCTGTTTATTTTTGCTGCATAACTCTTAATAACGTATCCAGGTCTCATCTCTGACTTTACATCAGAAATCAATAAAATCTTCAGTGATGCCGATCATCTCACACACACAGTCTCTTGGCCTTCGTCCTTGTGTTCAGCCATTGCCTATATCATGTCTTTCCATTGGTTGGTATGAGCAAGGACAGTAGCATTCTGTTCAGCAAGGTCACCTCTGGTACATTGTGGAGAGGAAACATATCTCATCATGTGTTCCAGGCGTTCCACTGTTTTTTCAGAGAGCCTCGCTGTTTGTGGCTGCAACTGCAGTGGCATCCAAAAAGCTGTTCCTGGAGCTGGGCCTTTGTCTCTCTCGACCACACCCTTGCTGACGCTGCAACTCCATCAGTGCGTGTTGCTCTGTTGCTGCATCCTACCCTTCCTGCGAGTATTCCAATCTGCATCCAATAACTACAGTTTCTACTTTACCCCCAATAGTTTTGGAACCAAAGAAAAACACCTGCCTATTTTCAAATTTTGCCACTGTGTTACAGAGGTATTGGTTTGCTCTAGTGAACACAGTCAGTGCTTCACTAATAAATTCTCCACCACAGAGGAAAGTTACCTCAGCCCATTGAATGGTCAGTGTCCTGCCATCCACACTCCTTCACTTGCTACGTCGATTGACAAATGAGGTTTGAATCAAACTGGACATACATCTCTATCAATCCTGCCTCTTTTTGACTCTATCACCCCCAAATCTTTTCTTTTTAATTGAACTGGAATAGTGACCTGTGAAATCCTTAAAATTATGGGGCACTAAAGCTTGAGGGAGACACATGGAGCAACTCACTGGGCAGGAGTGGAACAAACAATTCGCAGGGAGACAGCAGTGTTTGTGATGTATGTGGCGCTTTCAGGCTTTGTTTCACAATAGCGCAATGATCCAGAAAGAAGCCAATTACCCATGAAAAAGGAGGACTGGGTAAGTGTAGCGGTAGTAGATCTCAGGTAAACCTGAGAACTGGTTGGGTGTTAGCCGCAATCAGTAGGATTCAGATACATTTTCACTCACTAAACATGTCTTTCTAATGAGATGGCTGTAGGAGCCTGCTGTGCTGTGCTGGGGAAGAAGATCACGCTTAAAAAGATGCTTGAAAATGCAATGAAACACAACTGGAGAGTGAGCTGAAGTGATTACAGCTAATTGAAATGGAAATGAGCCACCTTTTACACTGTTGGATTTTCATACTCTTTGGCCTCCTGCATCACAATTGTCCTCTTCTTTTTTGCCCATTAATTAAAGATTTACCTAGGGATACATACATTACTGCCTACATAAATTGATTACCTGTCTGCTCCAGCGACGCGTCATTAAACGCTCGTCAAAGTCTGCCAACCCCACATCAAGCAGCTGAGGCCTGGAATTGGCTGCTCTCTCCCCTGCTACAAAAGACTGCATTGATTTCCATCAGAGGAGCTCTCATGTCCACTAAGCATTCACGGAGACCCTCACAGGATTCCAGTCACGTTTCACCTCGACTCCGAAACACATACGCTTGTGTACACAGTCATTCTCACACACACGGTATTCACCTGATCTCACTAGAGAACTTACCAAAGTAAAGACATCGCGTCATAGTTTTACGTGTCCAGGATGTGTCCTTCAGTTCATTCTTAAATCACACTGGACGCGGGTGGTCAAGTTGGGTAAATTCCCTCAAGACCTTGCTGGGGTAACACATTCCTGTCAGTTAACAGTGACCTTGACCACCAGTTTTTCAGTCCCAGTGGACATTTGTGCCAAATCTCCCTCACAGGGCTCCTGACATGTAACATTAACAGTGACCTTGACCGTAAACATTTTAACAACCAAATCTTTTTAATTTATCATCAAGTCCCAGTGCTCATTTCAGCCAAATTTGTAGAAATTTCCTCAGACACAGACAACCTGCAAACAAATGGCCTCAGGTGTTTGGCTTTTGCTTGCACGGAGGCTTAAAAAGCAAAGGCAGCCAGTAGTCGGCTCACTAATTAAACAGTATTTAAAAAAAAAAAAAAAGAGTACGGTGACAATAAATCATTCATCAACATTAATAGAGAGGCCTTGTTTAGAACACTAGCATCCAAGGTTGAACAGGGGTTAAGTGGAAGACGCAGATTCCAGCTGTTCATTTCAATATAACCTGCTTGTTTTAACTTTAAATTGTTTCTCTTTGTCTTAAGATGTTTGTCCATGATTCTTTGTGGCATAAAGCCTGTCTTGTAAACAAAGGGTGGTCTGTGTGTGTGTGTGTGTGTTGGGTGGGGGGGTGGGGGGGTTCAACAGTAGGATGCAGCTTATTAACTCAGAGTGCTGCTCGTAAAACTTGACTTAAAGCCACATATACGGCAATCTTTACTCTACAAATTGAGGCCATTTTAGCTCGCTAACTTCTCGGTGGATTTCAAGAAGACAGCATGGGTTACTACCCGCAGACTGTAGAAGCATCTGATATAATGAGGGGCGAAGTTAAAAACGGCCCGTTCAGAGGGAAAGATCAATTGAGTCTAATAGGATGAAGTATATATAGTTTAATATTGTAAATGTTCCACTAAAGGATTTCACTGAACACTTTGGATTTATGACATACATCTAGGGGTAATACAATCAACTGCAATGAGCAGAGTATGTTCCACAGTATATGATGAAATAGCAGCTAGGCCAAACAACAAACCTTTAAATACCATCACAGGAATGCCTTCTGACAGCACTTAAGAGACTCCCCCAGGTAATGTATGTTTATTTGACATGTGTACCCGGGATTCAGAGGAAGATCAAGCACCGCGTTGTCTCTCAAGGCGAACACCAAATTAATTATCAAAGAAATGGATCACAAGGCTTCAGTCTGAAACCATTATATGAGGGAAGAAAGGGCTGCGCGGTGACAATGAAGATGTCAAATGGGCTTCACTGTGCTCATTAAAGAAAATGATTCAGCTCTTGATGTCCCTTTATTTCTTTGAAGCATTTGCTGCATGATTTGTGCTCTCAAACACACAGCAGCTCCCCTTAAGAGAGCAGGAATTCACAAATAATGCAAACCAACATCTCAGTCACGGATGTATAGCTTGGGTTTTGTTATGTATTTTTTCGGTCGTAAGTATGCCAACCTGCCAAGGCAACAAGTGAAAATACTTTTTTTTTAAAGATTTATGAAAAAAGCTGAACTCCTCCTACATACATGTCCCCATATATCATTGTGTTTCTACGAGCCAGTCGTAATCGTAGTAGGCAGGCATGGTAGGCCCTTGTAAAATAATGTTGGGGGTGAACTCAATTTTATCCAGGACACTTTCTTATATATTTGTATTCGTTGTCCATATTTACAACAGAGCTGTCTTATTTAATGATTCTTGCCATTTCCTGTGTGTAGTTTACTGCCAGCCGAAACAGTTTATTTCTGTTTCATGTAGCGAGGGAGACTCTGAAAAGAGCAGCACGCAAAAAAACGGAAAAGGCAGGGGATGCCGACTGAAAAAGTTACCCAGTAGCAAACTTCCAGTCACTCTGAGTACATGTCACATGATATTTGTCTCATATTCAAGTGATATTTCACCCAAAAAGTATTTTTTTTTCTAAATTGGCTACTTGTCATTAGATGTCTTCAATCTATTTATTTATTTTTTCTCTGCATCGCTTTTGTCTTGGTGACTCCAGGATTCAGGATGCACTAACAGCCACATACTTGTCACTGGAAGGTACTGGCCTGTACAAACTCTCGAATGTGTCATCCAGTATCAGCCACATCTTCTGTAGCACAAACACTTTGATCTGAGCTAGAAACGACGTAACCGGTCCTTGACTCCGCGGCGTGAGCGTGACCAGCTGTGTTTTCAGATGAAATCCCGCCATCGAGCTCATCCAGCGGCTGGACCTCCACGGCTGCATGGGGTTCCTGGTAGCTGAGCCTCCATTTGCCTCTAGCAGCAAGTTCAGTATGTGACTGTCTGAATTCTGGATTCAACAAGATGTCATGCAGGAAAAATATCTTCTTCATGAGTTCAAGGCTTTTGGGTGACTATTACTTGATGTAATGAGATACCACATAGTAGACAAATACAGAAATGTGTCTAAATTCATAGAAAAGTTGCAATACTTGCTCGTGGCCACCGCGTGTGTACGTAGCAGCAGAAGCACTATTTTAATCTGTTACATAAGTTGTCCTCCTTGTTTGTGCATAGCTCGCTGACAGGTTCTGCATTTCGCCCTGCAAGAGAGTATTTCGCGAGTCCCCTCATGTTATTTACAGCTCAGTCCCCTCCAGAGGCAAGAAACTTCCGTGATATTCGGAGTCATGATAGTGGCTCCTACCAGTATCTGGTGTACCGGTTTGACCTGACACTGATGAGTTATGTCACTGTCAGACTAATGTACAGCCCCATTAGGGGCTATGCTTTGGAAGTTTGTAGCAATAGTTTGTCCACATTGACTGCATTATGTACAACCCTGCAGAGGTAGCTGAGGTCAAGGAACGTAGCAGCTCCCCCTCTAACCGTTAAAACTATAAACTAGCACAAACATGAAAGTTAACAACATAAAAGAGCCACCATGGCGTGAGCAGGGATTATAGTGTTACCATGGAGAGGGCTCGGTCTAAGGAGAGTGGCAGCAATGGTCATCAGGCAGCCCAAACAAAATATAGAGAATATCTGCATCAGCCCCCCAATTCTAGCATCCGTCTGGCTCTACTTCAAAAATGTTAATGATGTCAGGGTGTTTGTTTTGTTACATCATCAAAGCACCCACCAAGCATGTTCTCAATTGACCCCACTCACCAACTCAGGCATTGATTAGTAGCCTCACATTCGTTTTAAGTCACGAAACTTTAGAGATGTGCAGTTGAGATCAAAATGAAGGCCGAGTTTGAGGATGGAAGCTATCCGGCCCATGAGCAGTGATGCAATAATGTAGTAATGACTACTGAGCACTCACACATCAGCAGGTCAACAGCTGGTGTGAGTCCTGCTTCGTTCTAGGGTTTCACAGCTATGCAGGTGATGCAGCACGCTCCGTGTGAGTACAATGAACCAGCTAGTTTTAGATTTCAAGTTAGTTCATTAAAGGGCAAAATTCAAAGCAACAATGAGCACAAAATCTAATCATCATGAAGGTGAAGTTGCTGACGTTTCCCTGGGATTGCAATGAGTGGAATTATTATCCTCTGGGGCCCAAGAGCAGAAGCGTGTATAAGGTGATTATAAACGAATAAATACCAAAGGCAACACTTTACAGTTCCTCAAGATACTCTCTGTATTTCGCTGACAAAGCTCTGTTAATCCTGCCTGTACTGCCACCTTCTGATGTCATAATGGCGGATGAGCTGGACGGACGCACTGAATGTCGAGGTGCAGATCCACCAGGCTGTTTTGACAGTACACAATTGAGGTAACCAAACGGAAGAAAGAAAGAAACCCAAAATGAATAGAAGCATTATTCTATATTATGCTTGAAAATCACTTCTTCTACAAAAAAAAGCATTTTCATCAGTTTTATGTCTGAAAATTAGTTTTCAGGAAACTAACCCTCATTCAAGAGTTAAAATGAAACAGTTTTCTTAATGAAAATAGAGGCTTTGATCCTTCTAATATGTTAGGTTATTCATAATAACGGATTAGTGCAAGACAGCGTGTAACATTTTCACTGAGAAAAAAGGTTCTTGGAGGTAAAGTGTGTGTGGAAGCTGTTTGTTGAACTCTCTGTTTGTCACTGTCAGCAATGTGAAATAAAACCAATCTGAGGCTATAATTACAGCACCACATTCATCTTCGCTACAGTCACAACACGAGTCGTTCACGGCGTCTTGGAGCTCCACAATATCAAAGGCAGGTGATGAAATCAGTGATACACATTCCCATTATTGAGAGAATCGATACCTGCAGAGGAATAATACTTCATGGTGACTGAAAGTTCCTCAACATCTGAGAGCACAGACAGCACAAACACAAATACAGCCTCCATTCAGAAAAACAGACATCCAGAATAAACAACAATAAAAAAAATTTAAAAAAAACACTCCAAATCCCACCATGTCACTCGTAGACAAAAACATCAACATATGCAGATGTCTCCTCAACAAAGACACCGCAGCTCGGACTGTAATATCATTGTATGTGTCTGATGATCTGTCAGGCTTCCTCACAACCATCACCATCCATTATTCTTGGATTATTTTGTCACTGCTGCTGTTACTCTGATGTCAGTGTTCATTTGATGGGAGCCACTGTAGCTGCTCCTGCGTGTCCTCCTCATGTGCGACTGCTCATCAGTCAATCACATGACGCAACAACTGCTGATGCCAGGCACCCGCCACATCAGAGTTAGCATGCTCAATGAGGAGCAGGAGACACGCTGGCAGTTTGTACAGCACGGTGGGTCTTGTTTTGGTTTTTTTTAGTAAATTGAGCAAGTTGGTCTTATCTTACTTACCCACACAAGCGCCCATCAGATTGGTTTATAGACAAATCCCCATTGTCTCACACATTGAATCGCCTGCTGTTTCCTAAACCGGCCGCTCACAGACTCAAACCAACAGAATCACTCTTGTGATAAGGCACTTTTACAGAAAACCATCTTCTGGTCCTCGTTGTAATATCCCAGAGAAATAAAACCTGCTGAGCCCTAAGACTTTTACAGATTTAAAATATGCCTGCTTCATATACAAGGTTTCCCATTAAAATAATTCATCAAGCAGAGGCCTGACCATAACTAGAGCTTACGTTCATGTTAGCTGCACCTGATGCAAAGTACCTGTGACTTTCTCTCCTCTGCTGTGGGTGATGGAGGAATTTTTTTTTTCCCTCTCCGTTAATTTGGTGAGAAAGGGCTCCGTAAGGTCGAACAGGTCAAAGGCTCAGTGTTTGTGCGAAGAATAATGTCTTGACGCCGGTAATCCTTCAGTCCTTAAGTTTGGTAGCTCACAGCCAAGGTCAGAGCTCACAGCCCTCTGGCAGGAGGTGATATCTCCAGGATAGGAAGTGGACAGATAACACCATGGTGCTCCTCTGAGTCAGAGGGCAAGTTCACAGGTGATGTGAATTCTGCATGATCTAATGCCATGTTGCTATGGTAACACACCTAAGATGGCTCATCTTCACACAAGTCTCTGGAGGTGAAAAGAAGTCCTCTTTTGATAGACTTTAATTCACTAACAGGTAATAGGGGGGTGGCTGGTTCTACAATTGAAACTGTCGATACAGAAGATGACGTCAGTGCCAATCTTTTTCATCCAAGTTCTCAGGGGGTTTTTGATCTCAATCAATTAGCATTTTCTTCTATACTGTACTTGACAGGTAACTCTTTTCTTTTCATGCCACACTCTCAATCTACTCCACTTTTCTACTTTTCTTACTTTACAAATAAAGATTTTTGCACACAAAACATAAAAATCTTCAGAAGGAGGATGTTTTGTTGAGAACCATCTAACGGGTAGGCCTCTACAAGTGTAATGGTGCGTTCCACTTGAACTGGGGTGCCAGAATTCCAAAGTTGGAAATTTCAACTGCAAACCGCCCTGAGGTCGGATTTCCGACAGGAAATTTGGAGGAACCCGACGCATATCTGAGATCACGATCCAAATGCCGGCTCAGTGTTGCTATGACATCTGCATACACAAAAATAGCAGTTGAAAGTGTGAACGCTTGAAACATCGACGCTGTGTGTTTTTCACTTTTCCCACTTCGACTGGAAACCCGTCAACGTGGGTGTGATCCTGCTCTCAAGTGTTGAGAGGAGCGTGGCGGGAGAGGGGTGGAAAGATCAGCTGATTGAACAAAACATTGGCAACAAGAATTATTACAAACCAGACAACCAGTTACTAGAAACACTCAATACCAAACAACAGCTGAACCAGCGTGGGGCGGCATGGCTCTGATGGTAGAGTGGCCATCCGGTAATTGAAGGGTTGCTGGTTCAATCCCCGTTATTGTCTGTATTTACAGGGTTGTTTCTTGGTTGCGGTGAGCCAGAACGGAGACCAATTTCCACCTCAATGGACGCTACAGATTCGTTTAATACAATTCTATTTTTCCTCTCGGGTGTCCTTGATGAGTAGGCTGGCGCCCCGCATGGCTGCCTCCTTCATCAGTGTGTGAATGAGTCACCAATTTGTACATTACAGTGCCATAAAGGTGCCGTGAAGGTAAGAGAGCGATGCATAAATTTGACCATCAAGACAATAATCTCTCGTCTGTTTCCCTCTGCGTTAAATGATTTTTAACCCTGATTGTGATCTGATGGACACGGAAATATCGAAAAAAACGAGCTCCACAAAATCCCCCCCTTCATATGAATACATTTGTAGTCTGATATATGAAATAAATACTCCCTCCTCCAGCACTCATCTTTTTCCCTTTAGTTTGGCAAACTACAGCTACTCTGTAGGAGAGGGAGAACTCACCTTTCCTCTTACCTATTTGGGTCCAATTAAACAATCTAAAATCATCACATTCTCTCCCATCACACCATCAAAGGAGCTGAGCAGCTGCGTGCTGCCATCGTGAACGTGTGAATCAGAGGGTTTACAGCAATCACTTATGAATTCAAATCATCACACTGGTGAAGGCCACTGATATCAGAGATACAAGCATCAACCGTAGGCTGGACTGGGAATAAAACATGAATGTACACTCACACTAAAGGAGAAGGTTTTTCCAAACTCCCTTAAAAAAATTGTAATAAAATGAAATGTGGAGCTGGCTACGATCACTTCACACATCAATCTACATATTCTGCTTCGTGCTCAGAAGAGATCTATCTCGACAAAACTCTCAAAATAAATCAGGCAGTCAGTGAAATAGCAACTCCTTGCTGTGAGAAAACGCTAACTGTGTTTGTGTTGGTGATGTGCCAACTTCGCGGTTCTCACATCTTTCATCATCTAGAATATTGATACATACATTTATGTGCCGTGCGTGTAAAGTAGAGCTAAGGAACAGGGGGGTGAAAGTTTGGCACGTGGGGACGCACTTTATTTTGAGACTGCTTTGACGTATGTGCTGCGCGTCACGTATGAAGCCAGGAAACACTCTTTAAGAAGAGACGCTTGAAAATCCCATCAGCTGACTGGTGTGATACTGACAGTCTCACTGAGCTGCAGCACAGTGACACAATATTCACAGTCCCCCTTTGTAACGTCTCAGCCACGTTGCAGGCGTTTTGCACATGACTCCACTAACAAATACGATCCATCACGTAGGAGCTGCCGGTGTATGAAAGCGCACATGATTTTCTGCAACGCCTTCCCACTCCCACTGTAATCGCTGCAGTCAATGTGATGTGGGCAGGCTTTTAAAAGCGGAAAACTATAAATCCCACCCGTCTAAGCCTGCCATGTCTCCCTTGTGTCCCGTTTTTACCCATTCCTGCTTGTTTTCTCTTCCTCTCTTTTTTGTCCCCCACAAACACACTCAATATCTCTTTATTTGTGGCAGTCAGTTCTTGCAGCTCTCTCTTCACAGCAGCAGTTATTTACCTGCTTCTTATTCTGTGTGATTCCCCTCCACCACCACAGGACAGCTACTAAATCATCTCCGCTGCCTCTCCATCGTTTGTCCTTCGACATCTCTTCAGACTGAGTGGGCATCCAGCATTGCCCCTCTGCCCTTTAAAACATGCTGTGTGTGGGGTTTGTAAACCTGACATCAAATTGTGTGCACAACGGTGTGCAGACAGGTCATATTACTGCATAGAGACAGTGTGCCTATTAACTTAAACATGGAATTCCATCATATTCTGCTAGATTTCCCCTTTCCATGTTAATGTTGAATGAAAATTGATATTTTATCATGAAATATAAATATGTATTTGGTAACGTCTGTGGAGTTGTGGGTGGAATAAAATTGAATAATTACTCATACTTAAATAGCCTCGGTGTAGGCAGGTTTGCTTTTCAAACTACAGCCAAGATGAGTAATGTATTCATGGATTGTGCCATTTTAGTCACTGCAGAATTGGTGAGGATTTAGGGAGCTGTTTTAATGTTCCATCTTTTGTGCGCACAAATTACTATTTTTTCCTAAAAGACAGGTGACACCAGTGCAGATCAGTGCACTTGTGTGAAGCATACCGTATCTTGTTGAGATTCGTAAGTCTATTTGTGTAGGTATACAACTTTCATATCTAATACGCGGGATGATCAGATGGGTTAGAGAAGAGATTTATTTTGACAAACTAGCCCCATTACCATGTCAGCACGAACAAAAATAAACTATTCTCATTCATTTCTTTGCTTGTTTTGTTTATCCCTGATAGATTTAAATACACAATAATTATCTAAATAGAACTCTGCTGCTCTAAAGGTTCATAAACCCCTGCAGGGTAAGGACCAAAGAGGCTCAGTGCTCTGATGGCCAACTGATGGTGAAGCAAGCAACGCCATTCCTTCAAACTGGCTGTTGCTGGCACCACAACCAATTTGACCCTGTAGCATTACATTTGAGTCACAGTGCTTAGAATAGCACACAACTCCTAACACCAGGTAGCAGGGGTAACACAGGGAATAGTAGCACTGTGGTCGTAACAAGTTGGAGTGGACCAGAGTCAGAGCGCAGCAGGCAGGAAGCTATTAGCAGCACTAAATGAACACCAGAGACCAAAACAATATTCCACCGCAGTTCCAATTCTTAGGTTCCCAAACCTGCGCAATTTCCAGAAATACTTTTAAACTTAGAAGCGTTCTTCCACAGGCACTGGGAGAGTCTCTGGAAGTGAATAAGGAAGAGTAATTATTGTGTAAGTCATGTAGAAAAGGTCAAGCCTGGAAGTCTGAGCCGGCTGTGCATGTGGGTGTTGAGTCGGGATGTGTCTGGAATTACCACACTGTTACCACACCACAGTCTCTGCTGAGGGATCCCTGCCGTGCCCACTGCCTCTCTATGTGAAACAAGTTCAATTCATTTCTTTATTTCAAATCCGCTCAAATCATGAAAAACAAAATAAAATAGCAATGAACTGTAAAATAAAATAAACTGTGTTCTGAAAACAATTTTCTCTACTCTTTCAAGACCCTCGTATTTTGTCCTAGGAACAAAGAGCAATGCCTCTTTTTCATTTAAAGGAAGTTGGTTTCCTGAAAAGAGGTCATTTTCAGACAAGCAACAAAAAGCAAAGAAACGCAACATGTAAAAGGAGTGATTAGTTTTTAATATATTTCAACATGACACTTGATCTGTATCTATTTTATTTGGGTTTTTTTCCCCCTTACTCTCATACGATTACTTCAACTGTACACACAACAATATTAATCAGTCCAGTGGTGCCACAAGCACAACCATGCACATCCATCTGCCTCCCCTGCCCAATAGTGCTAAGTCAGCCAGGCGCAGTGCTGCAGGCCCCCTGGAGAACCACAACATCCATTCATCTGCAGCACTTCTGATTTTCGGAGCTTCTTGTTCGCCTGTTTTTGGACTGAGACGTGCAGAATTCTGTCACAAGGTGTGCAATCATGCCCTCTTCCACATGACAGTGATAACAACAATTGCCAGAAAAAAAGTTTATGTGGAAGGATTGTGTCACACATGAAGGGAGGTCTTATCAATGGTGGGAAAAGAGTTAATCGTGGCACTTTTTTAGTAACAGTTCAGGTTCTATCTTGATTGACTCTCTGGCCTCTAGCTGCTAGCACACGCTGATTCATCATCTGCATTCCAGTCTACAAAGGAAGTTAATTACTAGTGTTTTTTTATTGCGAGAAGTTCCTGCAGGCTACCATAGATTCTGCTACAATCTTCAACTGCACCACTAGATGTCACTAGATCCCAAACACATCTTGATTCGAAGGTCTTCATGTGCAAAACACATTTTCATCAAAATTCTCACCGTCAGTGGTTTGAGTGTGTCAGCTGCACTGATTGGAAGGAATTAAAGTGATTCATTTTTTTAATTGTCCATCTACAATGGGTCATGCCTTTTTAAAAGTCAAATGTCACATCACGTGTTTCTCTTCTAACGAGGCTCTGTGTTGGTCTGCAGCTATTCTGAGTGGATGAGTGGAGCCTTTTGCCCCATTTCAGTTGAGTCTTAATGTCTGCACAGACATTAAATGAAAACCAGAACAGCACGTGCAAAAAGGATGTTAAAATAGCAAGATTAACATCCCATAACTCATGCAGTTATGCATCACAGTGCTGATGTCACTAAAAACATTCTAGGAAATTCTACCTTTGTCAGATCAAAGAGTTATTTAAGTCTCTATACATCTGTATTGATCTATACTTCCAGTACCATCCTCAAGCACCCTACAAGAGGCTTGGGTGTGCCTGTGTTGATCGGCCTCTCCTCGCAGCCTCTCAGTTATTGATCAGTCCTGTGGCCGACAGCACAATGACTCTCATATTAACACCGACCGAATGTGTGTCGAAAATGACGGGGCTTCAATGGCTGGCAGTATTCCCAGCAAAAACCTCCTTCCTTCAGTGTCACCATCATAAGTGGCTGTTCACACTGTATTCACATAGTGGTTGTCGTAAAAATTACAAATGAAGATCTTTGGGGTTACAATTTTTTTTTTTTTTGCATAAAAGGTGGCAGAGTGCTGCTTCTGTGGAGTCACAGAGTGAAGCTAAAGATCAGTGCTCGCCCTTTGATTTTTTTTCCCCCCACCCCATTTATATGAATTAGGGTTGACAAAATGCCAGCTCCCACTATAACCTAGTACAGTTCAACAGCTCCACAAATCACAGCCTTTAAAATGACCATTACAATAAATCAACACCTCTCAAACAGATTCAATAAAAACTTATAATCCTCATGAAGGGAGGATTTATTGCAGGGCTGTTGCACAAATTAAGCCAGTATATCGCAAGACTTGGACCTGACATGCACCTGACAGGCCTGACCATTTTTAAACTGCTGTCTGACTGTTGTGAAGTTCCTCCATCAAACTAACTTGCAATGTTGAAGCAGCTTGTGAGTTAATTTGCCTAAAAACTTTAAATTGCCCTTTCATTTTTCACAGTTAGGTTGAACACATATAATCTAGCAACAAAGTTAAAAAAAAAAAAAAAAAAGCTGGGTGATTTTTATGTGCTCCAAATCAATTCTGCCTCCAAACAATCTCAGGAAGCCAAGCACAGACCCTCTGGTGTTCAATGATCTTCGCTACTTCTCTGATTCCTGTGGCTCCTCTCACCCACCTGCTGGTCAGGCCCTGTGAGCAGAACTCACAATGTGATGTGAGCTTCCTCCCTTCCTCTTCTGTATATTTGCTTGCATACACCAAAGCACCCGCTGTCCTCATCTAAACAAACACGGCCAGCGCTCCTTCACCCGTGAAGAAGCCACTAACTAACCTCCACAGGGTGCCCCACTGTCAGAACCATTCCGCTGACCCCACTCGATGCAGTGTACTCCAACCCTGTGTCCCTCTCATCAACTCCATTGTAGACATCAACCAAATCACAGGCTGGCTGCCGCGAGTGTCCAGCCTGAAGCAGGGATCCATGTTTATCCAACTAAAGTATCCAGATTATGTTGTGACGCTGTTTAATACCCAAGAAGAAAGTGACCTCCACCTCCTATCAAGGTAAAAAGCTGTCTCCAGACGACTGGAGACATCAGTTGGGAAACCCCCGAGTCGACTGAGATTCTTCAAGTGGAGCATCCAAGAAGCCCCACCATTTCCTTGCGACAGTTTGGTCATAAAATAATTCTTTATTCGTATTCCAAGAGCTGGACTCTACTAGAAGAAGAAGAGAATACTGCCGCTGTTGTTCGTCTTCTACTGTTCATGAGCATTTCAAGCATCAGTTAGGTGAGGTGAGTTAGGTGTTTAAACCTTTGATCTGTGGTCATTTTATCAAAGGTTTATCTGCAAGAAGATGATCTAATGTTCTTGCGTCGCTGAACTGTCACAACGGCTGGTGAGAGCCAAGGGAGGCTCAGGTGCCTGATGCTCAGATGAGTGTCACCATATGGCCAGACCGTCAGCGTCCACCATCTGTCTGCTAACGGCCCTCCATGCTGGACCCATGGTCCCTCAGTAACAACAGTCCCACATCACCAGCTGATCCTGAACCTCACCGCCACTTGACACAAGCCTGCAGTGGTAAAACATGAGATATACAGTGCAGCTTCTCTCTTCAGCAAAACTCCAAAGCTCACTGAGTTAGCACTCCCTGCTAGCAGAGACTGCTTGCAAAGAATTACTTTGACTATGGCCAACAATAACAGACTTGTTTTTTTGTTTCACTTCATCATAAACTGCAGTTCCAAAGTGGGTGGCTGGTACCAGAGAACAGTAACTTGTTTTTTTTAGCGCTACTCTGCTTGTGACCCAGATTCACGGTCTGCTGCACTATTTGTTTGTGTTCCTTGTTCAAATGAAACTTTAACTGGCAACTGCTAAGCGCACATGACTACGTTCACTTAGTACATCTGCTTTGTGTGGGTCATATGAGGACTTTGGACACGAGGCCAGCCATCACTGGTGAGCACGGTGGCTTGGCTACATTCAGCTACTTTGGCTACCTACCTAACTTCCGACAGATACTCTGCAAATGCTTTGATCCGCTGGATCGGCTGCCATGAACCTGTTCAAATGTGTGAGGCTGCAATCTGAGCATAACAGGCGGCCATCTAGAAGAGGCGGGCCAGATGGAGTATGGAAGCACCTTTGACCACAGGGAAGGCTGCCTCCTGGCCCTTGATGATACTATGTAATGCGGGACTGCTGCAAGGCAGGAAGGAGGAACTCTGCAAGAACGCCAGAGGATGTTTTACATACAGAACCAGATGGTGTTCACGGAAACCTGGCCACATTCAGACATCCACAACCCCATGGTCGAGATCAAGGGTTTAATCCAAGCCAACCGGAAGAAAATATCTGGGAAGATCAGAGGTGGCAGTGTTTGTCAGTAACAAACAGTCACAGTCAGAAACAATCTGCTGCCCTGATGTTGAAATCTTGTGTCTGAGACCGTTGTACCTCCCCAGGGAGTTTGGCAAGGTTATTGCTGTTTATGTCCATCCCAGCCAGAAAGCAGCAAGAGCAGCAGCCTGCATTGCAGACAGTGTTTATCTAAACTCTAGGCTTGTTAAAATGTAACTTACATATATCATTGCTATACGATGCTATATAGCTAGCATTAAGAGAGTGCATTCCACAGCCAAGGCGCTAGGTTATCATCAGATCTGGTTCTAGATCTTAATTGTTTCTCAACTTCAGTCATCCAACAACATCTGATTAAAATCCAACTTTTAGTTCTTCTGCTAGCCGATAAATTGCAGTTTTCTCTACACACGTTTTGCACAAGAGTACAAAAAAAAAATTAAATATCCGTCTGTTATTACGGCAACTATTGCTTCTTCCCCCCCGATTGATTATTCTCTATTAGGTCTACGTTAAAACCTGTTTTTCCTGTTCTGTTCATACAGCTGTGGAGATGTTGCTGTGGCCACAAGTTAAAATTGAAGATCAGGTAGATAGAACAGTTCCGCTCCGAACCTCCCCCTCTGAGGTTCCCTGAAACAAGGCTTTGGTGAATGATCAGATGAGAAAGCATGGCAGCCATGCTGAGATCAATATCTTCACATGAGCAATGATTAGGTTTACTTGCAGAGGATGATTACCTATGATTGTGTGTCTATGTGTGTGTGTGTGAGACAGAGAGAGAGAGAGAGAGAGAGAGAGACAGAGACAGAGACAGAGACAGAGAGAGAGAGAGAAAACAATTAGGCTTGTCATGGTGTGTCTTCATGTGTATGGTTATACACACGTGACCTAACAGATCAATCACACATTGACAATACCAATAGTGACAAGCAGTCAGCAGGATTCCACAGTAACTGCGACACTGGGCCGAGATTGGGAGCTGGAGGAGCTGGAGAGATAAGTGTAAAATCACCTTGCCCAAGGGTACAGGCTGCACAGATCAATATCTGTGAGAATGGATGCCCAACTATGGCTAGCAAGCACATGTACATAGAGTGAGTGTGTATCTGTGTCGTCCATAGTACACAAGTCTAAGATAAACAACAACATCTCCTGTTCAGAGGTTAAAAATGCTGGTGTTATCAGCAAACTTTTTTTTAAAATCCTGACCACGGATAACTCACGTCAAATACTTCATCAGTTTTGTCAGAGGTCGCTTTGGACAAAAGCGTTTGCTAAATGAAATTGCAGAATTGCAGAATTGTAGTTTTGTCTATTTTCCACATTCACGTGGACACAAATAGACGTCTTGAGCTCCCAAATACATTTCTCCCTCCTGCTTTACTTCTTTGTGACTCCAGAATGACGCAGGAGCCAGCCACAAATATTTAGCCCAAAGCTATTGGAGAAAACAAAGCAAAACTGTCCAAAAACGGATCTGTACAGTACATCCTCCAAATCACATCAACTGGTGTAATTGACAAAAACTACAATTTGAGCGAACACACACATTCAGGCAAACCTACTAGTGCATGCATTCCCTCAAATTAAAGTGCTTGTGGATTACTGAGCATACCGCTAAAGAAGCGTATCGCATCCTGGACGACACGCTTTTTGTTGCGTACAGTATAGATGCTCTATGCAGATTTTAGGTTTGAATAAATAACCAGAGACAAAACACAGACAAACACTGTCCACAACCCACAGCTGTGCATCTCACCCCACTGAGACTGAGTCAACAGCGTGACTGCCGGAGGGTGGCTTTGAACTGCTCCTTTGACTTGGGTAGAACAACCCTTGTTCTCCTCATGTTTGCATTACAACCCTTAGCATGGCAGCAGCAGCAGCATTAATCATTCTTGAAGGTTTGCTAGTTCGCTATCCCGTAGTTGTGCATTTGTTTTTGTTGTTATCATTACAGTTCATCAATTTCTGATGAAACCTCCTGCACTGTTTCATGTGATTCAGCAGCCTGGATTAATATCATGGACACAAGAAAATAGATAAATGAACTGGAAAAAAAAATAATGGCAGACAAGGGTTTATTTCATCCACTCAATTCACTTGAGCTTTGTTGTTAATACAGTCGTCGTGCCTGTGTTAAACTGTTGTGGGTTTTTTTCCTCAAATTTGAAAACACATCATTTTTGATTGGCAGCCACTTGAACTGTCAAATAGTTTAATTTAGATCCAAAGCTCTCTGGTTTTATTTTGGTCCAAGTTTATTTGGAATTTAAATTTACTGACACCTCGTAACCTGTTTTTGATATGTAAATAGTGACATTTGAATAAAAATATTACTCCTCAGTATTAGCATTATATGTCATTATCCCTATGATGAGTTAAAAATAAGGAGCCTCAGTAAAAAAAAATTTTTTTTTTTAAATCATGTAATTGATATTGACTTGTTCAGAGATCCATTATCTTCAGCCTATGTTGTCTAGTTCCAGGGTTCCCGTCGGACTTGGTGTCTTGAGACAGAGATGCAGGGATGGACAGATAAAAAGGATAATAAAATAATTGAGCTAAAAAAAAGGCCCTTAATTGTTTCTTAAATTGAAATCCAATCATTTCTATAAAAGTAGCAGTTGAGTTTTAGACCTTTGGGACTCTAGTGGTACACTCACGCCTCCCTAGAACATACTGCTGCTCTTTCTTGACCATTTTGAATGTCTATTACTGAGTTACCTCAGGATTTTCATTTTGCAATCAAACAGATTAGATTCACAAACCATCATTGGATTTCAATCAGTACATTTGTAATGGTAATCCATTTTTTTAATAAACATTTTGATTTGAGTATATATACACACATATATACATATATATATATATATACATATATATACACACATATATATATATATATATATATATATATACATACATATACACACACATATACATATATACACACACATACATACATATACATACACACACTGTACACGTATGTGTGTGTGTGTGTGTATATATATACAGAATATATATATATATATACAGAATATATATATATATAGAATATATATATATATAGAATATATATATATTCTATATATATATATATATATATATATATATATATATATATATATATATATATATATATATATATATATATATATATATATATATATATATATATATATATATACATATATACATATATACACACACACACACACACACACACACACACACACACACACACACATATATACACTGTAGTTTCACTCTCACATTGCAAACCTGTTTGGTTCCTCAATAAAGCGGCAGATGTAACCCTATAGGTTTTATCCTACAGCATCCTGAGAGTGTTCCTGCTGGCCCGAGGTGACACACAGGGAGTCTGAGTTTACACTACCACAGCTAATATTCCAGCAGCTGCTTCCTGCTGCAGGGCAACCCAGCAGGCTAATCCAACCCTGTAGGTTTGTTTTCTGTCCAAAAACTGAAACCTAAACATTATCTATCAAGAGTTTTAGATCCACAAAGAAATGTGATTTAAGGCAACTTAAATATGTCTTCAGAGCATTTACATTCATTTTCTGCAAAATATGCATTTTCTTCCTCGCAGACATCTTTCCACCACAGACACTCTGCTGGTATTTATGTTCGTCAGCAGTCATAAAACCCCCACCTTGTCCTTGTACACCTTGGACCCATTGATGCATTTGATGGGTGCTGCCTTTGGTCTGACATTATTTGCCTCATTTTTCATATTTTTCGTCCTCTCTGCTCATAAATAACACAGGCTGAACTACAACAAGAGGATATTTGAGAGTGTGAGCAGAAGAGGAGCAGGACGCATGTCGCCTTTACGGTATCTGGGTATGAGTTGGTATGCTTGTACATGTGTACGCAAGGTAACAGAGCTGTATTTCAATCAGTGTTATCTGTGTAAGACTGACAAGTGTCCTTCAGTGCCTCCCCTGTGTGTTTTGATTGAAGGGGCAGTCAAAATAGCCCCACCATCGTATGGCAATTTTATCTAAAATAAATGGTGCTGCATGTCCTTCCGTGCCACTGAATTCAACAATGCATTGCTTTCCCTCGCCACAATTTTCATTGGGCTGCAGTCAACAAAAGAAAAGGTGTTCTGCAATCCCATGTGTGTATCTGGCCAATGCAGCTTCAGCACAATTGCAAGTGGAGCAAATTGAAAGGGTGCAATCGGGGACATTGATAGTCTTCAGTGCTTCACACCCAAGAGACCAAAGTGGACAAATGGAGTAGAAGGCAAGTGAAATAATAATTAGAGTCCCTCCTTTTGCCATAAATCTGATATGGCCCTATCCCACAGCTGAAGAACTTTATTAGTGGCCTTACTCCACTTCTTTATTCATGCAGAAATCAATTTGAGCCTCTGAGCATTCGCCATTCATCTGTCTTCATTGCCGTTATATCAAATAATACCTTATATATGTCTTTCCCTTTTAAGCTGCAGATACTCTAGACAACGTTAAAGGACTGCACCAGATTAGGGACCACAGATCACATGACTTTTCCACTCTAAACAAAGCCAACTGAACATACCAAACCCTCATAAAAAAAAACACTCACTTGCAGGTACGGGAGTTTGCAGAGTAAACAAACGTGGAGGTGAGAGAGCGAGCAGCCACCATCCACACCAAGAAACAGTAGGAAAAACAGAAAGGAAGAAAAAACACAGTTATGCGCAGTTGCGGAGGTGCAGACATGGGGGTATGGGCTGCTGAGGGAGTTGGAGGTGTACAAATCAAATATATTTGGTGACATTACATACCAGAGCCAAAGCTAGGCTATGTAGGCCAATGCCAGGTTGAACAGATATTGTTGTAAAAATAATGACATAATCCTCCGTGGCCGCTGTTTTCTTTGGCAGTTGATGGCTGATGCGTTTGCAGTTGCGTTGGTCACAAATATAAGCTACCTGCCTGTGATCAGAGCCCGCTCCAATAAAGTCAGACATGTTTGATACACTTTGACTCAAACTGGGAGAGCCCTGTTGTCCTAACACACTCACCAAGTCGAGGCTGTACCTGACACACTTACTGTGCCAACTTGACACGCCAACTGATCCAAACCAATGCAGTTCCACTGCAAGTATTTATTTAAGCTGAGCTATCTAAGTCAGCTGTTTGTGTGTATTACAGTGCTCCAGACCCCCACCAGAGGGGGGAGAAAGGTATCTGCTCATCTAGTTGTAAAAATGATACACAGTATGGGTCGTTCCCAAGAAGCTGTCATATTTCCTTAAGTGATGATGATTTGTGTGTTACATTTATAAATTTTCAGGAAAAGAAAGGCGCCATATTGACAACAGAATTTACTCCGGACAGGCTGGCATGAGGGCTGTCCTCAGCTACCCTGCCTTTCAGAGTGAAAGCAATTCTCCTTAAAGATCTTCCTGCCCATTATAAGTCCACATTTTTCCTCTCTCACCTCTGGTTCTTTCTCTCTCTTTTAATGGCAAAATTGTCTCCAGGCATGAGCTCATTTCCTCAACCAAAGGGCATCGAAGGTTGAGTCATATAATTCTACATTTGTCTTAGAAACAGAGGGAGACAGCATATGAATCACTTTTATGGCCCCCGGTGTGCATGAAGCGTTGTCGCTGCAGCTGCTATAATATCTTGTCATTCACACAACGCTGAATGCCTGGTGCACTGCTGCCACTTTCGCAGTGAGTGCCTCCATGTTCCAAGGGGAGAAAATGATGACAACCCTCCTCACAGTAATGATAACATTTGGAACGCAGGACATGAGGAAGCTGGGTTGGAGACTGTCAGGCAGACAGTGAGCTGCTGTTACAGAGAGGGGGCAAAATGCCAGGACGTCTGATGCTTCGCTGCATGCTCCTCTCTGTCTGACAGCTGCCAGTATACCGCCTGAGAGCCAGGGAGGAGTCGAGATGAAAAAGTGATAGGAAACTCCAACTTTGAGGTGAGCTCTGATGTCAGGGCCCACAGTGCTTCACACTTACACAATATTTGTTAGGAATGCTCCCACATGGACACACTTTGTGCATTTGGCAATCACAAGAGCTCTATGTTCTAAAAGAAAGCGCTCAGATATGCATGATGAAAAGCGTGCCATCAAAGTGTGATCGCTCGTGTGTCATAACACGGCTCAACGCGCCCGGCTGCAGAGCAAAGAGCTTTCCCTTAACCTGTTTCAATTACCAAGCTGACAGAGGATAAACGGTGACCCTGTTACTGCTGCTGGAACATTGAACCTCCTAATGGACTGAATGAGGGAGGGTAAAGAGTGGGACCTGGGAGTCAAAGAGTCTCTTTAGGATCCTTTCAGACTCACTAGACCATCACTGAGGGCAGTCAGAATCCATATTCCCCCAAGAGCGACAGGGAACGTGTTGGCATGACTTCTAGGCAGACGACAAAATACATAAACAAAGCCTCATCCGGGAATTGTGCGCATGTGAGTGCCCTTAACACAGTGAATCATCTCCTGCAGCACTGACAACAGACACTTCACAAAACCTTTTGTGATCCATTTTCCTCATTTGTCAGGAGTGGTCTCTAAGGTTAAAGCATTATTTTTTAAAGTGGTTGATGAGAGAATATTAGATTGTCTATTAAAGTGCCCCACAGAGAGATTACATTATGGAAATAAATTAGATTAAAGAAAATGACCGAAACCATTTTTATAACACAAGATGCAAATGTGTAACGATCAACAATCCCTGAGATTGTAGAGACAGAAACTAGTCCTTATAAGTTGTCCTTGCTAGAGTGACCTCCGTAGCATTCAGGAAAACCAGCGCCGCAGTGTTTCTGAGGAGTATAGCTGGTGTGCAGCTGGCCATGTCTGATCCAGGAGAAGAGATCCAGGCTCTAGTCGCCTTCAAGGAACCAAGTACCAGCTCAGTTCAGTTATTCGGCGAGTCCTCTGACACCTACCAGCACGATCATTTATCGTAACGCCTCAAAATGTTTCATTCTCAAAGCTACATGGCTTTAACTTGAACGCAACTCTTCTTCCATATGTTGGAATCGCACAAAACGTAAGGAATTAGCCACCCTCAAATGTGTCTGGGTGCATGACTTCAATTCAACATCCAAACATATTTGAAAGTTGGCAGTGTTTGTTGTTAATTTCCCATCAGCAAAAACATGCAGATAGGGCTTCAGAGATGTGAGCAACTAATGCTTTACACAGTTGGTGGCATTCGGTCGACTGTTAGCAGGATTACATGAAAACCACCAGGCTGATTTTCACTTGGGTGAGGGATGTATCATGGATCCAGCTTATTACATTCTGGAGCAGAAAGGAAAAACTGCATTTTTAGAATTAGCTTTGGTCTTCACTCTGTGAGGGCACACACAAAGTAGCTGCTCCTGGGGGCAGCAGCACATATTCTAGAGACATATCTTAGCAACAAGACCATCACTGGTACCCTACTGCCCCACAGTTGCTGTGCAACTCCTGTGAGATGGAGCAGAGCATTCAGTCCACATGGCTACTGACAGCTGAGCAAGACGTTCTGTTCCTTTAACCCTTTCAGTCAGAGAGGTCACTTTACATGTAAACAGCCACAACAACAGCACAGCTGTTAAATAAAGGCCTTTCAAGATCGCATTGTAGCAGTGCAGAGCAGCAGCTGCCAGATAACGTGTCTTTTTTGGCAGCTACGTTTCAGGTCCTATCATATCTGTTCCATTATCTTGCAACAGGATCAGAAAAAAACATACATTTGAGAGCAGCTTTCTTGGGAATTTGGCAGCATCAAAATACAGGATGTAAGCACAGACAGGAGTGGAGACGGGGCGATCAGAGTCTTTGTTTGCTTTACGATACCTTATGACACTTTTCTGGTCTTTTTGAAAAAAATTCTTAACATTATTCCAGACATTTGATGGCATGGATTTGCAAATAACTGAAGAGTGTGCCACTGGAGTTGGAGGAGATCTCGTTGTCTTCTGCCATTTATCGTGAACGCAGCACGCACGCACACACACACGCACACACACACGGCAAATGGTCACAAACTATTGTTGCACCAAGTGCTTATTTAGCATCTAAGATCCCCAATGAAAGAGAATATCTAACCCAACTGTGACACATTAACGCCATCACAGATTCTGTTTGAAGAAAGACCCTCCAGGACAACACACAACACATCTCCCTTTGTGAATTCAAATCAAGCTCAGAGTTTATTGAAGCATGCCCAACTGACTTCCCCTTGCCCTTGGCATGAGCATCGGGTATCCCTTGGCAGGAAGTGAGAGCACAGTCCAGCATTTGGGATACCGCTGCGCCACATCCCCATCCACCGTTTCAAGGACAGAGTCCACCAGCACTGCGCCGGAGACTAAACCCACAGTGAGGCTCAGCAGGTAAACCAGGCCTGTTGCCCTTCTCCCCAGAACTCAACAATCTGACTTGCCAAACAAATTGGTCTTAGCAGCTGTTCCCCAATCTGCCTGTTGAGCAGAGTGTTGTGCACTGCTGCCATCATTGTGCCCCAGTTCCCCCCACTGCTGTGTTTCTGCTCAGACACCATAAGGAAGGCCATACGTGTTGTACCCGACAGCAATGACTCACCCAGACACCAATTCACCATCTCTGCCGCCTCAAATCTCATCTCCAATGACGGTGATATGACCCAATCTACTGCTATTCATGTGGATTAAAGTATCACGCAGGCAGGAGGCAGGGTAATGCGTGTCAGAAAATGATACCCCTCAGCTGTAATTTGTGTACCCTTATCCTGATTTGTTTCTGTGCCGTTAAAGGAAATTGCCTGTTGCGAAACAAATGGGAGGTTGTAGTTAAAGATTTAGGATAATTCACGGAAAACAAAAGACAAACAATGACAACTGCCACCTCACTGTGATCAGAGCAATGATGGCGGGCAAGCCAGGGAGACACTTTTTAGTCAATCTAGGCTGCAATGCTGCCACATCACCAAGAGAAGCGATCATGTTATACTTCAGAACATGAATCAGACAGGAGCTGCTGGCATGCTGAATCCAGTGTATGGTCCAAATGAGTCCCCATCTGATTTGTTGGTACATTTTAATGAGGTCCCTGCAGGATGGATGACATTCCATCCTAGAGCACATCCACTTCTCTTCCTGAACACTTCCTCCACTTCCACGTTTTCCTGCTGTATTTTAGTCCCTCCGTGTCCCACCTCATCATCACGCCCTTTATCACTCATTTGTGACCATTTCTTACTGACCACCTCTTCACCAGAATCCCATCTCCTCCATCAACACATTCCACTATCTATTTCTCCTGCACATCCCCATCTCCTTTGCCCTTTCCCATCTTCTCCCCAGCTCCCTGTCTTCTTCTATCTTCCCCTCATCCCTCCACTCTATTCAGCTCCTAACAGTCTGGGAGCCTTTTTTCAGAGAAAGTGATGGCTAAACAACAATAGTCTGAAGTGTGATGGCTTCTACCGAGGACCAGTTCCCACGTGAAACAGGTGTTTAAGGCTTAGCGGTGTTTCAGATGGAAGGTTGTGGACAGAGAGGAGATCCTACGCGGCTGATTTAATGTGCCCCAGTCAGGGCTGAGTGATGGCGTGCTAAAGATTTTCTGGCAAGGTGATCCACCCAGCAGTGTCCCTATTTTTCAACAATATACTTTTACAAAGGCATGTTTGGTGGACTTTCTGTTACCCTGGGATTTATAACTTGCCCTCTTTTGGCTGAAGTCCGGCTTTAGCTCGTCAGCCATTTAGCATTTCACATAAGGAAAGATGGTTAAAAACACTATTGCAGCATATTCTGGTGAAATATTGTTATATTTCATGCTACAAAGAGTTTTTCATACATAAATCTTCAAATGTCTACCAACACAAGCAATCAGGGCCTCTGTGCAAACTCCTGCCGCAAGGATGTCATGCAAAATGCAAGAAAATCCTAGCATTTTCAAAGGAAAATTAAACGATTTAAGACAGTGGTGGCAAGACTGTTTAAGAAAGATCTTGATCGGAGCCATTATTCAAACAAAACCTGCAGATAGTTTGATAACAATCATGACACATTCCTTTTCATTCGTGAAGGGACCGTGAGAATATGTTGCTTATTTCATGACCCACTAAAAGAAACAGATTTTCTCGGCAAAGAAAGACAGCTGGCAACTGAACTCACTTCCAGTACTGGATTGTCTGATGAGTTTCCAGAACAGGATTGAAGTGCGCCTTCCTATAGTTGGTTATATGCCCACCACATCTGGAACGAGCAAATGAATGTATTTGAGTCGGGCAGTAAACAATATGTTTCTGGCGCCGGTGTTAGCCAACAGGTGTGCACTTGCACATCCAGCAGACACAGAGCAACATTAGCATTCACTGGCAGCTGTGGCTGTGGCTCCAGGTACTTCTCTCCTAATAAGGCGGTGTGTTGCTCTATGCACCACAGAGTTCAACAGCTATTCGCGATGGGCGGACATGAGTCAGCAAGTTTACACTGATTTGCAATTTTTATGTAGACGTGCAAGATGAAACTTAGGCTCTGTCAAAGCCACGTACTCCACTCTCTGGTCAGTAATTGGTTGTTCCTGCTATCTCTAACGATGTGATTCATTTGCCTTGCTGAAAGCTGACCAGTTACCCTCAAAAATAGGGATGATGGACATTTTGCTTCGAACCTGCCTGGAGGCAAAATGCCCCCTTTTCAGTAATGGACTCACAAAGCAGCCGGAATGATAATTATTATGACTCAACACATAAGGGGCAGTGATTGCCGGTGGTTTACAGCTCATGGAGTCATACAGCATTAAGTGGTTTAAAAGATCAAATTGTAGGAGTGAAACACAAAACCACCTGAGTCTCTGTGAAGCTCCAACTAAGAAAGGGAAGTAAATGTTTTCCAGAGCAACAACCTGGCTTCCGTCACGTTGTCTTAGCCCTGCAATCGCACACAAAATTCCTTGAACAGTCATTCAGCACTGTATTCTCCTCACGTGCAGCTTTTCAATATGCTGCTGTTCTGAAATGTTTGACACTAGAGTGCTGCAGTGAAAGTCAACAGCAATTCTTTTGAAGCAGCCTGGTGTCCTGTTGTGAACGTATTTTTATTTATTTCCTTCCATTTAAAAAAAAAACAACAACAACAACACAGGGATAAAAAGTTTCCCTTCATGTCATTAGTATGCACCCCATTTTTCAAATTCCCTCTGTGTCAGCACTCAGCTCCCAGTTCATCACTTCCAGGATAAAATACCGCAGTGGCTGTCTGTCCCAATTTATAGACTTCAAAAAAACCATCATTTCAGTCTTCATGCTTGTCACACCTAACTTACCAGTCAAACACTGCCTATGATCTACTGTGTCTTTTTAACGACCATCTACCACACTTTACTATCCTCTATCTTTTATTCAAAACTGGGTCTGACAACCACAAACTGGGCCAAAGGGAGAGAGATTAAATTAAAGACTGACAGGAGAAGTTCAAACATGCTGCTGTGGAACCACTATTCATACGCGACGCTGTTTTGTTTTGTTTTTTATTTCCAGTTGGCTGCTTGAAGCTCACTAAGCAAAGCCAGCACTTTAATATCTATGCTAAGACGTGACAGCGGGCCGTCTACATGCGTGAGCTGTCAATCTTTGGCACAAACTGACCAGTTTCAACTATCAATCATGAATTCCAAAAAGGTGAACTGGCGGAGAAAATGACAACCTTTGATGCAAACGACAAATATTTAAATCTGTTATTCTATAAAAAATATATATTTCGAAAAACAACAACAACAACAACAACAACAACAAAGGCGTATGCCAGCAGTGCGTCATCTCCTGGGTTGTTTGGTTCCACAGTGTTTATCTGAAGGAGGGTTGGTGCTTTGTTAACGGCCGGAGGATTAAGTACAGAGGACGTTCATCTGGTGTTACAGCAGATGTTACCCAACCATCCGTGGTGTAATTATTATCACTGCCATTATGAAGCTTCAGATGGAGCAAAATGCAGCTCCCAGCGCACCAGAAGGTGTGTATCATCTGTCATTACCCTGGGAACAGCTCTGCCGTTCCCACCTTCACACAGCTAATGTTAGGTTTACACACAGAAACCTGACCAACTGGACTCATGTACAGTTGTGTTCAGTGTGGACGATGTGAACATTTCCACGGGTGTCAGTCACACAATTGCACAGCGGTTGGCGACGGGGTCATTTAATGGGTTTCTTGTGCAGTCCTCAAACAATACCGGCTCACGCTGACAGGTTCATGGTTCAGGTTGGAGGCGAGGACAGCTACAGGAAGAGGAAATGTGATGCTAGGGAAGTGGGCTAGTCGCCGGGCCATGTCAGGCTACAGTGTAGCTACAAAATGAAGCCTCATGTAGCAATGCTGTGACCTTTGGCATCATTAAAACTGGCCTACTGGCAGGAGGCCGTCCAGACTGTCCAGGAGGGTCAGAGATATGCCAGACTGCTACTTTTAAGGAGCAACTCATGCTGGACGTCACTGGGAAGTTCTGAATCTCATAAAATAAACGAATGTCCCTGAACCACGTCCAGTTTAAACAACTACAGCAGGTACAAAATAAAACACAATCATCAGCTAATCAGCAGTAACCAATTATGCTAATTGTGCCACTCACCCTCAAAACTGTAAATTAATCCAGTGACTTGGAACTCCAGCAAAAATGGTCTTCTGGCATTGTTAAAGGTCCAGATAATCCGTACTCAGTCCAACGGTTAGTCCTAATCGTGTAATATAGACCGTTTCGCCTGGCGACTGCTGAATTAGCAAGCAAACGAGCCGCAGCTGCGTTCACACCTCATGATAGCCGTCCAACAACAGACTGATTGATTGACACCCCCATTGACCAATCAGAGCGCTCGATTTTCGTTTCACTTCTTTGAAAGGAATAAAACACCCCGTGCGACGGTGGTCTAAATTAATAACAAGAAGGTTAAAGCCGTCCTAATCCTCCCAAATGTGATGGAGAAGTTTTAAAATGTCCGTAACTGGTATTTTATTGGGTTCCATTTAGTTGTTTTTTTTTTTTTAAGAAATTTGATCTTAAATCAGATCAAGTCTTCATGCTCTTATTACAAAACTTGATTCTGAATGTTGTGAACAAAACTTCAGTGTGTTACTTTTTCTAGTTTAAGATTTCAATTTATTCTGTATGCTGTTTTTTTTTTTTTTTTTTTCTCGCACAGTTGACCCTAATATCATCACGACTTAAGTTAAACTGACAACTTCTTTAAGGGTTGGTATTTTATTTTAAAGACACAATATAAAATGTACTACCTGGGGCTGCAAACAGCGGCTGTAAATCCGTCTCCAGAATGAAAATGTGGTGTGTGCATGACCCCGCTGACCCGCCGCTGCCTCCCTGCTGTAAAGACGGGAGCTCAGATTTCCCAAAGTGGGTCACATCCAGTTTACTGCAGTGAAGGTATGAACAGTAACTTTGAAGTGTGATCCATTTCCTAAAGTAATTGAATTGCTGCCTTTAATGGGTGGATTTGCTCATTTGATTTTCATATCTGCAAACTATTTTCCAGATCTTTTACCGTGTCCAAATTAGGAATTTAATAACTCTTAAGTGGTCTCCTGTTTCTTGTTAGACTTTTTATTAAAGAATATGAACTCATTTTTCCCTCCTAATGCTGCATTTGTGATATTGATAGGGTGTTTTTTTCTTACTCTTTTTTTCCCCTGGACTTTTGTTTCTGTTTTGGGTCTTCTCTTGCTTGACTTCCTGGTTGTTTACTGTCCAGCCTGGTTGCTGTCTGCTTCAGGGTTTACCACCTGTTCTTCATCCTTTCATTACTCCTGCCGATTCCTCGTCTTCATCAGATCTTTTTTTGTTTTTTTGTTTTTTTCAGGCCACATGGTCAGTCTAAATGTCAGTCTGGTCCAGTTAGACTGCCAGGTGAATTCAGCATGAGAGCGTTCGTGCTTCAGAAGAAGTGAACGTGTTACCAGGTAGGAGGGGACGACCATTGATGGTAAACACCTACATTGACAGGGCGGCACGGTGGAGCAGTGGTCATCACTGTGGCCCCCAAACAAGAAGGTTGTGGGTGGAGCCCCGGCTGGAGCACGGGGTCTTTCTGGGTGAGTCTCCATGTTCTCCCTGTTCCTGCTGGGTTCTCTCTGGTACTCCAGCTTCCTCCACAGTCCAAAGACATCAAGAGGGACCAGGTTAATCCAGACTCTAAATTGACCGTAGGCGTGGCTGGGAGAGCCAATGGTTGTCTGTCTCTATGTGTTGGTCCTGCCATGGACTGGCGACCTGCCCAGGGGGAAGGCTGCTGGGATAGGCTCCACCCCCACCACCCTCAACAGGAGAAGAGGGAGAAAATGGAGGGATGGACCTACATTGACTTTAAGTGACATCTACTGGCCATAGTGGTCATGACCACAGGCCATTAAATCGTATGACAGCAATATTAAGTGAAAATCTGTACAAATTGGCGTGTTGGTGTGGTCGATGGCTCAGAGACTCCCAGTTCATTTCCTGCTGCCAGAGGTGTTATTAATAATTTGGGAGCACATATGACCTTGTTGCTAACCAGGTGCTGCTGTGCGGACGCCTGACCAGACTTCACGGCGATTCGAAAGTTATCAAACTAATGAGAACAGCGCTCTAACTGCTCCCGTGCCGCCCAGCAGAACCGCAGCTCCTGATCACAACCCTCGAGCTCGTGAAGTAAAGACGGTGTCACCAGAGTGGAACTGACGCGTCGTAGAACGCTGCAGTATTTGATCACGGGGGAAATGTGCTGATGTGTCGGCTGGTATCAGAGGCTTGGAACAAATGATGTCTCGTGGTTGTTTGGGTTGGAGGACATTTTCCCACCACCACAGAACTCCCTGATGACCTGCCTGTATTTCAAATGTATCCAGTGGCAGACCAGAGTCTCTCGTCACCGAGTCGTCCTTGAGAACCAGGACTGTGAGGGTGGGTCCACAGCCTCTCACTCAGGGGGCTGTGGACCTGGTTCTCTCCAGAACTGCAGCCTCTGTTCTTGTGCTGCGGCTCTCAACTGAATGTTGGTTGATCACTACATCATCATTGCAAGGATAATAAATTACTGGGTACTCTATTTTACAAGGCGTGCTATTCCATTTAGTTTTACGCTTCAGAACTGCCTTATTAAACAACCGCATTATACACTGAAAATGTGCTTTAGAAACAAAACAATGATCCCGAAACGATTATAAAATACTGCCTGTTCATTTTGAAAAGAGCAAGTCGAAATAAATGAAACCTACTTGTCATTTGGACGTGATGTTCCTCTGCTTAATGAGTGGATGTGTATTTTCGTCTTCAGGAGGAGGAGACACTGCAGCACATGCAGTATGTAATGTGTCATGTGCAAACCAGATGAAGTGTGACCACTGTCACCTGCCGTACCCGTGAAGGGGGGTGGAGGTGGGGGTGGGGGGGTGACAGGGGTTAATGGGAAACTAAACTGCGGTGCCAGGGAACTTCTTGTCCAGGTTTCTGGGCGAGATAATAAGGCTGCCTGTCACAGGTAATTACTGTCATCAAATCGCTGAATAGGGTTTTTTCGACTCTGTAATGATGTAATATTACAGAATCCCCACATCAGGCGCATAAATGCATTCTTACAAAATGTCAATGCTATGGTTTTGGCTCCTGATTTGCTTCAGACCCAATCACACAATCACTCCAGAGTTCAATTAAAGCGAGTGCCGGCACCGCGAGTGGTACAAATATTTACATCTCTCTGAAGATCTCTCTGATTCGTCAAACTGGCAGGCTGAATCTGACATGAGCATCACACAAGTGAGAGCAGGCAGACAGGTGTTCGCTTCGATGAAGGACACACAAGAATGTTGTCATGTCCCCAAGATTGTTGGTACTTTGCATAATGAAAAAAGTCAATCACACGTTTATCTGGCATGTGGCTGAGAGTTATATGCTAATCTGGAGGAGGCAGACAATCTGTTGTTGACTTAGTTTCTTTTGGAGGACTTCAGTGTGAGGAGATTCTGTGAGCTTCCTCATGGAATGACATCATGAGTCCAGTCCATCTGTCGGGTCAGATTCGATTGTCGAGCTCAGTCAGAGCCCTCACAGGGCTGCTTGAGGGTCCTCCAGGGGTTCAGTTATGTAAACGCAGCAGGCTGCACCCAGGCGCCTTTCACCAGCGTTTATTATTGATCAGAGATGCTGTTTGAGGGGGTTTATTGGACACCGACACAACATCTCTCTTCTCATCTGGCTAATTTAGTCATGACCTTCCCTTGTTGTTGGGAAATGTGAAAAACACTGACATAAAAAAGATTTTTTAGGGTAAGATCAGTGTGTGTGTGTGTGTGTGTGTGTGTGTGTGTGTGTGTGTGTGTCAATTCTTGTGAAAGCTGTCTGAATGTAGAATGTTAGATTTGGACAAAAAATCAAACTGCTTCACACGAGGGTCTGCAGCTTGCTGCGTCTGTCTGGGGCTAACTGAGCATCGAAACAAGCGCAGCAAAGAGAATGTCAGGCAGACTTCTCCAGGAAAACCACCAGAGGACAGACTTGCAACCCACAGCTACAAATTTTGATGTTTGGGTGACGGATGCCATCTCGTGACCATGGCAGTTTGAACTCCAGGTAAAGAGGACATGTGGGTCACTCAAACCTCCCAAAGTTCCAGGTGTAGCGGCGGCCAGCTGCGACAGCCTGACAGGCCCCCATCCGAGCTGGCCCGCCTCCCAGTGGGCCTGTGGTTGCGAGCCCAGTGTGGGACTGAGTATGACAAACAACACAGGCTACTACGGAGGCTGGTTTGGGTGGTGGATGCATCTCCCATCCACCAGGGTTTGGCCAGGGACGGCCGTGAGTCACGCTCATTGCCGGCGGTGAGAGTTTCCTGCTGTTTGAACGGACGCAGCGGCAGGAAACCGCGGCGTGATCCCTGCCGCCAGCGAGCGGTCAAAACAGTGTTGTAGATTTTAGAGGCGATTTAAACCACACTTACTCAAAAGCTTGTGAGGGCATTTGTTGCATTATTAAAAGCATTTGGTGAAAAATAATTGGAGAAAAATGAAAAGAACTATTTGTGTTTATTTATTTATCTAATAGTTTATTTCATCCACTGACAAAAGAAAAAAAAAGAGCAATATAACAAAAACGCAAAGTTTTCAAATCTTGAATGAAAGGGAGAAAAAAAGAAAAATTGTATTTCTCTGCCCAATTCTACAAAGAAACCAATTTACAAAGAGCACAATCTTAAAAAAATTATACCAAATAAATAAAATATCTTCAGCCCACAAAGCCACATACAATCCTTTGCTCTCGGGATTTATTTTTTCAATATTTTTAATCTGTAAAATAATCACAGTGGTACTAAGTCTGAACCCATTTAATCACATCTCATTAACGTACCACCTTTAATTATCTTTTAAAATGTGATGCTTGATTTTAAATCTGGGCTGCACGGTGGTGCAGTGGTCAGCACTGTGGCCTCACAGCAAGAAGGTTCCGGGTTCGAGTCCTGGCTCGGGTGTGGGATCTTTCTGGGTGAGTCTCCATGTTCTCCCTGTTCCTGCTGGGTTCTCTCTGGTACTCTGGCTTCCTCCCACCATCCAAAGACATGCAATTTGGGGACGAGGCTGATTGATTCTCTAAATTGACCGTAGGTGTGAATGGGAGTGTGAACGGTTGTTAGTCTCTCTGTGTTGGCCCTGCGATGGACTGGCGACCTGTCCAGGGTGAACCCCGCCTCTCGCCTGTAGACGCTGGGATAGGCTCCACCCCCCCGCGACCCTTACTAGTAAGGAATAAGACGACAATGGATTTTAAATCTTTGGTTTCTCCCGTCAGATTGTTTGACAAACTGATTCCTTTCACGGAAATGCAATGTTCCAAAATCTTTTTTTTTTTTTTAAAGGTTGTGTTTCATTATAAGTTTTTAGTTTAATGAATACACATTTGGTGCATTATAACACACTGAGGTGTCGTTTGGACAAAAATGAACTAGTGTGTGTGTGTGTTTGTGTTTGTTTATGGTACCACTCACACACACACACACACCATTTACACATCAGCAGGTGACAATGTCGGCTCACTAAAAGTTCTCATTATCTCTCTTCGTCTGTGTACTTGTTAGCGTACTTGTTCTTTGTCAGTTCAGGTCTCTTCATGAAACTTGCTGACTTTATTACGACATGCAGAACATCAGCAGCTTCCTTCAAAACACAGCTAATCAGCACCGTTGAAGGAAAACGTGGGTCCCTTTTTTTTTTAAGCGAGATGCATGATTACTTTATTTAGCAATCAGTCATGTTTACCATAAATTGGCTTTGAGACAAAGAACAAGCACGATAATTACGCAAATACTTCGCTGTTTCTGTAGTTCATGTCTGGAATGTACTGTGTGTGTGTGTGTGTGTGTGTGTGTGTGTGTAACCTATAGCTCTCCGTAGGACAGGATGCTACGTGTGACTGGGGTCACTGGGCGATGGCGCTAACGCCTCGGCGCTGTGACAGCACCGGCGGTGAAGCGCTGCACCATTTCCCTTCCCGTCATCTTGCGGGATGCTCTTGTAAAATTGTTCCCTCCCCTCACAGCCAGAACACACATCACATTACTGACCATTTGGAAATCATCTCATTTCTCTCTTGCCCTCGTCCCTCTACAGAGGCACCTTGAAGTGCTTCCATTTCTTTAAAAACGAAAAGCAAGAGGATGCTGGAGAGCACTTGAGCTCTCTAGCATCCTACAGCTGTTTTTTTTTTCTCTCACCAGAGATTTTGTCTTACCTTACTCTCTGTTTTAACTCAGAAAAACAAGCTCCCACTCATTTGTCAGTGTTCCCTTATCTGCAGCAGCCGTGCTGTGTTCTCCCGGACCTCTCTACACAACTCAGGTTGTTTGGGCTGGGTTGGAGTGGGGGGTGAGGTGGGGGGTGGGGGGGGTGCTGAGCACAGCCTCTCATACCAATGACCTACTCTTCACATCCTAGAATCCCTCGCTGTAGACAATAAATATCCCTACGAGCAGGATTCTGCTGCCCTGATATGTTGGGCTTTCTGGGATCTGAGGCGCTGAGAGCTCTCCTACCCCGAATACTGAGGCCACGGCTTTAGTGCCATGAATGGAACACGCACTCTTCAGGGAAAAAAGAAAAAAGACAAAGAAGAAAGAACTAAGATGTGCTTTGATGTCGATTGCCCTCGTCGACCAAGGAAGTGTTTCTCGCCTCCGCCATTGTGGGCAAACTCAACTTCACGTCCACAGACCTCTGTGTGGGCTACTGTGCTGACTTCTCGTCAGCTTTGCATCATGGCTCTTTGTTGCAAGTAGATATTAATAGAGCACAAGTGCATCAGTGCACACAGGCTTGCCAGAGGTAGCATACACAGAGGAGTAAATGTTCATAGAGAGCTTCTGAGTAGCCCTATAGCTGCAATATAGACATATGGAGTATTAGTAATAGTAGTGAATTGATACAGGAGGACTTAGCATCCGTTGTTTGGCTCCCTCATCACCACACAGTCGGGAGTAACACAACCACTCAGCAGCCAACTATACCCTTGAAACCCTTGTCCACAATCGTGCTGTACTCAGGATCCATGCTAACAACATTGTTGATCCTCTGACTTTTTACCCAGCTTCACTAGCAGGTCTAAATGTTTTCCACTAGCACTGATGACACATGTTTACTCAGCTAAGCTCTCAACCTTCAGCTTCAGCTGTGTTTCATGCTAATTGTTGTAAAAAGCAGAGAAGTGTTCTCAAATTACTCCTCCACGTGAGTGAAGTATTGTCGCCATGTAAAGCTTTTTCCAGACTGGAGCGCAACTTAAGGTACGCATGCCTGTAGCATTATTAGCACTGTTGCATTCTAATTGTCATGTTGGTGTGAGCATTTAGCATGCAGCAGCAGTCTGCTACAACAGTCAACTACAGACTCGCAGAGCCACTAGCATGGCTATATATTTGAATAGAAGTCAATCTTAGAATATTCTATTGAGGCTTTCAGTTGAAGAATTTGGTACCTTTGCTGTGAAGGTAATCCCAGTGTGACCTTTCCTTGGTCTTTTGTTTGAGTTAAATTCCAGCTCAGTTTGAGTCTCACACAGACTATTCTAGACCAGAAAGCCCCTCTGGTCCAGATGCTAATTAGTGTCTGGTAGGCATAATAGACTTATGGGTATCGAAGCGTCTGGCTGATATGAGAGTGAAATCCTTTCAAGCAACACTGATGACGTCACCACGTGGAGTAAAAAGGGCCTCAAAGAAAAAGGCCTGATTGTGAAATGGGCCGTTTGTGCGACTGCGCTCATATAGCATATTGAATACAGGCCAAGTTCACGGGAGCAGTGGGAAAATTGAAAGACTGGCAAGTGACAGAGGAGAGGAGAGACGGAGTGGTAACGTGAGGAAAAGCATTCGCCACTCAGTCAAGGCGGCAGAAGAAGCCAGAGAATTATCTGCATAATCCAGCTATCGTTTACACCCACACTATCACTGCTGGCCGCTGGACACATTATGGATTTACATGGAGGATTAGGCCATGATAGCTTCTAGGAGATGATGACGATGACGACGGAACCCATGACAAGTACAGTGAATGCGCTCGTATTCATGCCGATTATGACATATATACACTTAATTCAATGTTAATTACTAGAAAACAGCCAATCCTCCCATGTCAGAAGCTGCAAGTCAGCCATTTTTTTAAATTCTGAAACATTATTGAAACAATCACCCAATTTTTCAAATTGTTGCCAGTTAATTCTTCAGTAAAATCAAGAAATTGTTGTTGTTTTTTATTTTACTATTAGTCAAATTATGTATCGAAATTTCGTAATGTTTTTTTTCGGTAACTATGTAAGTTCAACGTCTTGCTACCAAAAAAGGGAAAAGAGAAGGTGTTTCTTTTTTTTTTTAATTCAATCAAAACCTCTTCACCACCAGAAAAACCTGTCGCCTAAATATTTCCTGATGCTGACACGTCATGGCTGCAGGACCCGACTCTATCTGTCAGACGAGCGTGAGCCCTTTACTTTGTTTGTCTGAGAACTGGACCCTTTCATAATGGAAGTATTCATATTTTATCATTTCATTTCATAGTAAACAAATACAAAGCCATATGAGTGGAGAGAGGACCGCCGTTCATGGTCATGGTATATCACCTGCACCAGCGCTACACGCTCTCAGGAGCTGAGTCCTGGCCACAAGTCCGGCACATTGAAAGGTTCTGAAAATCCGAACCGATTTTTTTTAAAATGTGAGACTCCGCACGTGAGGATGTACGATGACAGGTTTAACAGTTTCGGTCTGACAGTGTGTGCTGACGACCGACACAGCACACAGCAACGGATTCTGAGTCTCAGCTCCCCAAACTCAAAATCTCACACGGTCAAGTAGGACCTGGGGGTAAACAACTGCAGGACAGTTGGACTGTGGTATGACTTACAGGATACAAACGCTTGTGTTGCTGCCACAAATGAACTGGTTGGTCCTCCATTTCTGAGCTCCATCTCCCTTTGTGCTTCACATGCCTTCTGCAGTCAGCTTGCTTCCTGATTGGCTGTCGTTCCCTCCACACAGAGCGGAGTGGATATTCAGGGTCCAACTTTTGTATGGTTCGCCATGAAAGGTGTCTGAGATGAGCTACACTCACTGTGCTATCACCAAGTCAGAGACGGAGTTCATCACATACATGAGCTTCACGTCTGCATTACTGTTCCCATCAGCCAATGCAAACACGAAGCAGAGACTCTAAATTCATATTTGCTTAACATCAGCATTTAACAGGCCGCACCGCTGTTTCCCCTGGAGCTCTGCTGCGCCTCACAGGCTGCCAGCATGTCTTCTGAAAGGGCAAAGTACAAACAAAACAAAAGGAACAACAAAGCTCCCTTTCTGAGCGGGCGACGGCCATCAGAGGGTAGGATATGGAGGGGGAAAAAAAGGCAACATTGTTCTGTCCAGAACACACTTGTTGCTGCCATGACGACAGTATCAGCATCATTAATCTTCTGCAGAGTGTCAGGGGTGATGAAAATACCACACAAGTCACACACCACAGCTGCTGACTTTGCTGAAGCTCAAAGCCCAGTGTGAGTCTCAGGAAAGGTATTGGCAGGTGACAACGGGTAACACACGCACACACGCGCGCGCGCGCACACACACACACACACACACACACACACACACACACACACACACACACACCATCAAGCTGTATAAATTAGCAGCCATTCTTACTTGCCTGTCTTTCAATCAATCATCTGATCCACTTCGGCAGCATCTTCTGGCTTTCTATTCTCTGAGGCGGCCTGCTGGGAACCAAACAGGCATATGCGTGTGTCATACGTGTAAGTGTGCCTCAGCGAGGGGGAGGGGCGGAAGGGACAGTCTGCTGTGGATGTGGAGGTGCACGCTGAGCCACGGTGCTGCAACAAGAGTGATTAAAACGACACCTCGGGTAAAAAGTGGATTGGGACGTTGGGAAGAGTGCAGACAGCCAATCACCAGCTGCTAACAGTGTGCTGACTTCTCCTGCCCCAGTAGTTAAGGAGACACTCCTCCGTTCCCACAGGGCATCTGGCAGCTTGTGGCCCACATTTCTGCATGACACTTTGCAGACATGCGTGTCGGTGCACACACACACACACACACCTCATTACAGTACATGTGAGTGTGGAACCGCTCTGCTAATCAGAGGTGTTTGTGTCGCACTGATTATGCATCTGTGTGTGTTTGTTGAGTAATTTCATGCAGTATTTTATCAACAGAAGGAAGATGAAGGAGATACGTCCATGAGGATTCTCAGTCACAGATCCAAGAGCTGAACATGAACTTGGTGTTTTTTAAAAAACAGGCAGAGCCAAACTAAACTAAACATCAATCATGTCAGTTGTTTTCGAGGGGCAGGAGGGGGGCAGCGTAGGTGGTGGGGAACCCGCATATCATCCATCCTCCTCAGACACAGATGAGATAGAGCCCCTTCTCTCACCTGTGCTGTATCAGGAGGATGCTAACACTTCCCATCCACTACCATTCGTTGCGCTAAGCTAACTAGCTGTCAGCTGGTCTCTGCTCCCTAGTGCAGCACAGAGGAAGGAAGGGCATCTTTCTTCTTGTCTGGGCATAAGGAGGATAAAAAACAAGCACGTGTACAAGAATGATGTGCGTACCTTTGAAAAGTAACAATGTTTTATCGTACTTTATGCTGCAATAAAATAAATGGTAATGATGAATCCAGATCATTTTTTAAATAATAGCTGAAAGGTAAATTAAGAAATTGATCCGCAGATAAAAATTCCACTCGGTTACATCAACAGTTTTCTTGTGTGAAAGTGCCAATAAGGAGCGTGCAGCTACAGTAAAGTAGCATGATACCGAGCAAATTCTCGACTTAAATGGAAGATTTGCAACAACTTATACATCATCGGGAATATGGCCTAAAGCCGTACGTAGCACCCCGATAAAAAAGAACACTTTGCTGCTCATTCACTGTGACATTAATGTTTGAACTTCAGTGCAGTTCACTTAATAGAGGGGGTGAATTATTCCTCATGTGCAGGCCGTGTGTATTTGTAGCCTGTGTCCAATTTATGCAGCAGGTAAATCCAGCACTGTGCTCCACAGAGGCTCTTCATTGGGAACATATGCAAATAGCTTTCACACTGCTCACAAGGAAGATGGCCGCACTTCACTTTGAGCCAAAAGACGAAGAGCACATTGTATGTCCATTGAGGCAGTTGTGCTGAGTACCTCTATGCACCTGATGCACCTTGAGAAAGTCAGTTTTGCTGGCTCATTCCACACAGAATGACCCTGAGAGTATAATTGGAGTTTTGTCTGAAATGTTGTTCCAAATGTGATTCATAATCCATTAGCTGTAGATGTGCCAGCGGAGCACAGCGCGACAAAAAGGTGAGTGCAGAAAAGGCTGCACGCATGTTGGTTGATATAACATGAGGCAGTGTCGACTCCTGCTGGGAGATCCAGTCAGTTAGATAGATAGATAGATAGATAGATAGATAGATAGATAGATAGATAGATAGATAGATAGATAGATAGATGGATAGATAGATAGATAGATAGATAGATAGATAGATAGATGGATAGATAGATAGATAGATATATAGATAGATGGATAGATAGATAGATAGATATATAGATAGATAGATAGATAGATGATAGATAGATAGATGATAGATAGATAGATAGATAGATAGATAGATAGATAGATGATAGATAGATAGATAGATAGATAGATAGATAGATAGATGATAGATAGATAGATAGATAGATAGATAGATGATAGATAGATAGATAGACAGATAGATAGATAGATAGATAGATGATAGATAGATAGATAGATAGATAGATAGATGATAGATAGATAGATAGATAGACAGATAGATAGATAGATAGATGATAGATAGATAGATAGATAGAGAGATAGACAGATAGATAGATAGATAGATAGATAGATAGATAGATAGATAGATAGATGGATAGATAGATAGATAGATAGATAGATAGACAGATAGATAGATAGATGATAGATAGATATATAGATAGACAGATAGATAGATAGATGGATAGATAGATAGATAGATAGATAGATAGATAGATAGATAGACAGATAGATAGATAGATGATAGCTAGGTAGGTAGATAGATAGATACACAGCCTGTATATAGTCAATAAATAAACAGTAAATAAAGACTATAAAGTAAAATAAAGCCGAGTGTTGATTCAGGAGCTCTGTCCCACCTTCCCATTCAGGACACAGTGATGTATGGTGATGAAGTGTAATAAAGCTCTGTGCAGAGTGAGCTGCCACAGACAAATTTACAATCCATTGCTGAGGAAACAGACGTAAACAGCCTCTCTCTCACTCTTGCATTATTAATGTCGACAAAATGTACTATTTCCAATTATCATGATGTTCTCTGACAGGACGTGGTGTAATATGAAAGGAAGCCAATGCTAACATGCGAAAACAGCATCTTTCTTTAGTAATCCTGGATGCATTCTGATGAAAAAAAATAGATGTGCAGAGAGGGGGAACTTTCAGAAACTGTTTAGTACCACAGCTGAGAGAGACTTCCAGCACCATGGACAGTTCATTAGTTTGCCCAGCCACCGTTTCAGCACCACGGTCAGCAACACTGCTCTGAGTTGCCTTCAGGACGGCAGGGGACAGCAGGGGACAGCGTGTGCTCAGCAGTCACATCCCTGCAGCTCTCCTCTAGCTTCCAGGCTCATTATCAAAACATTCTATCACTTTCTGCATCGTGGAGAGCAACAAAAGCGTTTCTTTACACCCAAGGACCAGATAAACAGTCCCATTCTGCTTCATCACAGATAAAACCCAAGTTCCACTCTTTAATGGGACTCTTTTCGGCTCCTTTCTCAAAAAGTGGCGAGGATGGTTTTAGAGGAATCAGAGAGCTAAATCAGAGTGAAATGCTGCTGTAATTGTTCATTGTGCAAATTAGGCCAAAGACAAAGCTAAATGTGTTTCTCAGCACTTTGGTGCCCTAATGGTCCATTTACCTGTGCCCTATTATAGCTCTTTACAAAGCAGCACCATTAAGAGCAGACAATACATCTGGCTCAGTGAAAGATTCCAGATCCGTTATTGCACTCTGTGTGTTTTTCCCAAGAAAGTTATTGTGCACGTAGATGTGGTTGTGTGTGTGTGTGTGTGTGTGTGTGTGTGTGTGTTTGTGTGTGTGTGTTTTGATCAGTGAGGACCATTTGAACTACATGCATATAAGTCACACATTCAAGCCTGTTTTCCATCCATCCATCTATTTTTCTATACTGCTTATCCATTCAGGGTCATGGGAGGGCGGTTCACCCTGGACGGGTCGCCAGTCCGTCGCAGGGCCATCAGGAGCATTTAGGGGTTCAGTATTTTGCTCGAGGACACTTGGTCACCAGGGGAAGTGAAGATCGAACCAGCAACCCTGCAGTTGCTAGAGGGCCACTCTACCTCTGAGCCACGCTGCCCTCAAACCTGTTTTTGCTGTTATTAATATTTGCCAAAGAGCTCGACTGTGGCTGAGAAAGAAGGAAGGAAGAAGAATATAAATGTTTCCTTTTTTGCCAAGCTGCTCTCTGATCCGTGCAGTGCTTCGGCTGCAGTATTTTGGAAACCTGAGTATAAGGCGGGTCGGTCCCCAAAGCAGCACAAGTCTGCAAGACCTGGCTGCACTATTGATTGAAGTTGTGAGAGACAGTACTTCAAAACGTGAGGGACATGCTAAGAGCCATCAGGTTTAAAAGAGGAGCTACACGTGTGTGTGTGTGTGTGTGTGTGTGTGTGTGTGTGTGTGTGTGTGTGTGTGTGTGCGTGTTTGTACAGTTTGAAACACGGGGTGGGTGTGATATTGCTGTGCTTCCATGATGCTCATTTGAGAGTAAAAGTACTGCAGGTTCAGAAAAACAAGAGGTGGGTTGAGGAAGTGTTTTCCGGCTGTGTGTGTGTGGGCGGAGTTGTTTGGGGGAACGTAGATACTTAATTAAACTTAGTAGGTTGTATAAATCAAATCATGTAATGAATCAAACAAGTCAGTGGTCCATGAAACTGGATTTTCCATTTAGTGTGAGCTATGATACACATGCATGTCGACAGAGAGCAAGTAGGGAGTGGAGCTTGTGCCACACTGATGGTATTTACAAGCTAACCACACCGGCTACCTGCCTCTGAAGGTCAAAACCATGGGTGAAAGCAAAAGCAACTTCAAGCCACAGTGGTAAAAAAGATTATTTTCTTTGAAAGCAAAGAGGAGGCAACAAAGACTCTCCTACTTTGCTATCTTTCGCCAGATCAAGTGCAATGAAAAGGAAAGGCCAAGGCACAAGAGAATAGGTGAGTCAATGAGTAATAGAACACAGAACAAAGACAAGAGTTTTAGCAGTCGAAAAATATGAAAGTGCACTTCCCCGAGAGATCAATTGAGCTTCATTGATTTTGCTCCTTTTATTTTTTTTCTCCTCTGTCTTTCAGTCAATGATCTCCACCCCTAACAGAGAACAAGAATGTTGCTTTGCCCCTGGGACTTAAATTCTCAACTTGGAAACTGGAAGCAAAAAAAACAAAAAGGAAAAAAAAAAAGGGGTGAAGACACACACAGGATTTATACTGTATATCAGAATGACTGGTGCTTGGGGTGGTGCCTATGCAATATTTTCTAATTATTACACATTGATTTCATATGAGCTTTCTCCACTCATGATGATGCGCTGTATGTGCTCAAAGTACCAATGTGAGCAACAAAGATGAGCCCTCATTTTTATCTCTCCTCAGATGGCTCCGCTCGAGTCAGTCAAGCAGCCAAGTGCACTGGAGAGGAAGAGTTGATGTCTTTTCTTCAGGAGGAACAGCAGGATGGGGTGCAGCAGAGAGCCTCGCCCCTCCTTGTCGTGTTCATAGCATTTCACGGTCAAATATGCAGCCCCAGACTAAAAATGCACTAAACAGGTCTCACAAACATGCAGGTTTGGGTTTTTTTTTTTAGAGCACAAGTACAGGAAAACATATTTTGATTGTGACAGTCAACTGGAATACTGCATACTCACAGCTAACCGCTAGCAGTGCTTTGAGCTACAGGCTAACATAGGTGAGCTAGCATGCACACCGTCTGCCGCACTGATGTTTAGACGGTGCGTAGACGGTGTCTGCTGTCTTCGCTGACTTACATTTACCAATCACGGTAGCGCCAGCTTTGCCTGATGCAACTGTGATTAGCTTGGAAGGTAAAGTGCAGACATTCGGACCCATGATGACACCAACAGAGTTTTGGGCTGAGGTGTAAAATAAAGCTGCCAAGACTAAATAAGCGACTCTGTTGCCATTTGTGGAGCGTTTGAGTATTTGTAGGTGAAAAATATGTTCCACAGGACACAAGACAAGAACCCATGTTTTGCTTCCCACCTGCTTAAAGTGAGCTGCGTGTTAGCCCTGAAGCTATCAAGGCTACTTCACACACGAAGCTGCTGATACTCTTACTTTCCATGTGCGTCTTTGCTAAATAATTCGCCCTCTGCTGGCTACTCGACTGCATCGTAACACCTCCGTTTGCCTGCGTGACTCCGCTGATGTGAATGCAACTTTATAATCACATTAAATGTTCAACAGCCTATGGTTAGTACTAAATATACTCCTGACTTTTGATGGAGGATGAAATGTGACTAAAATTTGACCAAAATGTGGAGTGACAGAGCAACAGACCAGCACTGCCCCCCCCGGAGCGGCACATTTAGCATGACTAAAACTGACTGACACAAAGGCAGATGTTATTTTTGAACCAACTTGTTATGGTCATAACTGGATGAAGTGGAGGGACTATGATTTGTTATCTTTAGCTTCTCAAGGCACGAGGAATGGGAAAGGACACGATTCATTTAGTAATGTCAGGAAACTTCAGAAGGTTGAAATTCCTTTTCCTTATAACAGTCATATGTGTCCATGCCTGGGGGAGAAGCCGGAATTTAAAAGGTGAGCAGCCTTTGTATTGTTATAATACTGTCTCTTTGACTCAGACTCGAATTTTTGTTGTTGCCTTGGGGGATGGGGGGCACTGCAGGACTGACACTCACTGGAACACATAATTGCAGGCTTTTTTAAAAATGTTTTCCCTCTCCCTGCCATTGCCTCCTCTTCCTCTATCATCTCTTCAACACTAAGCATGTGTTAAGCATGATGAAAGAGGATCCATGGAAATTAATGGCAGCCAAACTGGGTCATTAATTCTCTCTGAGCTCTGTGACTTATTTACATCATCACATGTAACTGAAGAAGCGTCCACGCCATCTGAGGAATTGACGAGCATTAGCCGACTGGTAGTTGTGTGTCTCTTTGATTGATCTGTTAATTTTTCCTGCACTAAAATTCCTTGCATGGTTTGACCCACTTACTCTTAACTCGGCAGAGTATTTATACGAGGGGGGACTGAATGGGCACCCTGCTGGATTGATTTTCAGGTCCTCACATTTGATTCTCCAGGACCAATATAGCTCTCCTTTTGACTCCCTGCACTGCTTTGGCGCCTCTATGTGCCCGATGGGAGGCTCCGAGCCAGCGCTTGGCTTTTCAGCCTTTGTTTTTAGAGCCAGCCTGCAGCTTGGAAGCACTGAGGATTCTTGTTTGTATCCTGACTCAAGTAAATATGCAGGTCGCTGTGTTTTGCCTCAAATTTCTGGTTTCCTCAGGAAAGAACTGCCAGAACCTGAGCTGGCTGTCGCAGTGACGAAAAGAAAACAAATGCAGGATGAGGCGTCCGGGTTACAAAGGCTGTTGAGATCAGTTTGCCCTCAGTGGGTGTCTGAGGAACAGTGAGTGTAACCCAAAAAGACAAGTACAAACGAGTAGAGCAGGCACCATAGGGGTGTGATACAATTGTAGTTGTGTAACAAAAAGATGGAAGTTCTCCTCTTGTATTAATGAGTTGGCTTTTTAGCCATTTTCACCACTTGAACCCAGACTGAAACATGTAAATCCCACTCGATGGACTGCCATGTCATATTTTGCAGGTGTTGATGGTACCAGGATGGCGTGATCCTGATGGTAAGGGGGTCCCCTGCCTATGCTCTTACAGCCAACCTGTGGTTGGCATTCTGTTGTTTTGGAGGTCTCAACACTGGGATAAACTGGAGTGAAAAAGAATCACGGCACAGACATTCTGTGTCTCCAGAGGATGAACCCCCAATGACTTTGACATCGCCTCAGATGAAAAGTCATCAAAGTTAAATATTTTGAATGTAATATCCCAATACTCAGAATTAGTACGAATATTCGTGGCCCCCAGAGAGCAAATCCAGATGAGCCGGTAGATTCTCCTCTATTATGAGCTTGAGGTGGGGATTCAGCTGTCGGTCTCAACATCTGGAGTAATCTCACAGGAACAAGGTACAGTCAGATACGCTTGGTCTCCAGAGGATCAATGCTGATGATGATACTTGACACACCCTACTGGCAGGGTCCGTTTATTTTGACCAGATTTGTGAAAAACCCGTTACGTTTCCCACTGCTGCATCTATACTGGATGATAATTGGCAAAAGCAGGCACGCAAACACACCACTGCTTTTGAAAATATCCACTTCTTTTACAAAGGGACATCGTTCCCACTGGCTCATTCAACTAATGCACAACCCGAAGATTTGTGACTTAATCGGTTCCCATGCAGGCTATGCTTTGTCATTTTTATTTGCTCGCTATCTATTGCATTTGTGCTATGACTGCCACTAATAAATACCTAAGTAGTGTATACAGCCCTTCCTCTCTGGGGCGGCCCTTTTCATTACTGCATAAAACAGAATGGTAACTTGAATCAAGCAAACATATTTTTCTCCGTCGAGTTCAGTGTAATTATTTCACAAAGATAAATAAACAAATACCTGAGTCATACACTTCTGAAACCTCCATCAGAACCGGAAGCCTTCTCAGCAGCTGGCAGACTCTCTTTTAGCAGCCACCCGGCTTCCACTCGAAAATTTCAATTACCATTTATGAAAGTAGGTCAAACAAACGGCTCATGCATCACGCTAGAAAAAAACGAGGATGCATAGACCTTCTTGTGTCAGAAACTGCTGTCAGACTGCCAATATTGTTGTGTGCTCGCAGCAGTGCTACAGAGAAAGAACACACATGCAGGCACAGTTGGTGGAGGCGTGCCTATTAGACCTGACTTCTTTCTGAAGGACTATCCAGCCAAAGGAAAGGCATGCTGGGAGGAAACGGCTCCCTGAGGTAGCTCTTGGCTATGCTGATTATGGCCCATCTTGCTAGCACAAGAAGTAAACAACAACAAATAGCCAAAAGTGTTCATGTGTAATGGAGGAGGAAGTGACGGTGGGATCCAGGTTCTGAGACGGATCCAGGGCAGCCCCTCTTCACCCTCCCCCATATTACATCTTCTTGGAGGGATACATTTAAACATGTTTGCCAACACAGACAGATGGAGAAGGAAAGAGAAGGCGGTGGATGGAGGAAAAGGATAAATGAGGGAAACGGACAGAGGCCACTCGTAGGTGGCTGGCCACTGTTGGGTCACTGTTGTCTGTCTCTGCTAGCAAACTCACTGGGAGAGGGCTGTGGAACAGCCTGGTTACAGCGCTGACTAGATTTCATGGGAGCTCAACAAATGGTCAGAGAGAGACTTCCTCAGAGGTGTTTGAGGAAACAGAAAAATTGTTTTAAAAAAGTGAGACATCACCTGTCAGCCTGCTGTTAAGGCCTCAGATTCCTACAATAAACCCTTGAGGAAAACAGTTTGTTAGCAAGATCATACCAGAAGAGAAGAAAATGAGGGTGCCCGAGGTCAGGCTAACCAAAAAAAGACAACCCAAAATAAATCAGGTCCAGATTTGTGATCAGGGACTCTATGGATCAGTGACAGCTCAGAGAATCTTCTCTCAGTTTTACTGACACCACTACTGTTGCCAGGTCTGAGTCTTTTTTTGAGGAAAAAATGTTCATTTTTCACCTCACCTTCTACCTCGAGTCCCCAGTAGATAACAGCTTGATAGCAATGATTCTTTTATCACAAGATAAAAGCCAGTAAGCATCCTGAGTCTGGGACCCGGCTCCTGGTCTATGGAAGCCAGCTACACTCCAAATGCGGTTTCATTTGGGCTTTAAACAATAAAGCCGTACGATAAAAAGACCATCAAAGCAAACAGAAGAGTAGAATCATCTGACCTCGCATTGCAGCTGCGATAATCATGTGTTTGGGTTTACCGTGAGGCAAGAAAAAGGACCACTCTCAAGGGTTTTTAAGGAAATAAGCTGTGTAACAACTGTGAGGCTGAGAAACATTTCTCCTGAAATAAAGTGGAAGCCAAGTCGTGATGAGTTTGGATGAGGATACGACCGTTTAGACACATCAGCAATCGCTCCAGCGGCTTTATCTGGGCTGCACCACACAGCAATGTGTTCTCTGAGCTTCCTGCTAGTCCATATCTCAAATTAAATGATCTCACACAGAGAGGGCGTTGGAGGGTTGTCGCTCCGTCGCTTGTGGCAAACATTCATGAGATATGCAACAGTCTTGTACATGCAGCAGCCGGATGCAGAGAATCTCTCCGACTGTCCTCTGGTCGCTGCGTGTGTCTCGTGTTTAACAGGAATACAGTGGGTTGTGTTTTCCATTACCACGTTCATCACTGTCTTCTGATGCAATTACTGTGTGGCGCTGCACTAACAGGCATCAGTAGGGCTGCTATACCTCTTATATTCCATCAGGAGCCATTTTCTTTATAGACATGCTTCAGCCAGACATGCACATAAATTGAATTCAGGGACTCAAAGATGAAGATACACAACATCAAAGCATTACTGAACCGGCCGTGACTTAAATTGATCTTTCAGTTTGCTCCAGATTGCCTTTGATGCACAACATATGATCGAATGGGACTTAACTGATTTGATTTTGCTAATAAATTAATTTCATTATATTCAAAGTGTTCTTCCATTAACTTTCTTTATTTGAATAAATGGTATTTTATCATGTAATAGTGCAGGTTTTCGTTCCATGTAATGAATTATATATAACCCCCAGAAATATTTTAATTTCTCCTTTCTTGGTTTATGTAAATTTTAGGCTGAGCGCTTGCGTCTCTTGACCCATCAGACTTGACTTCCCACCCCAAAGACTTTCCACCTCCATCCGTCAGTCACTTCTTCCTAGTTTCAAAGCTTCTCTGTTGCATCAGGTGGAAAATAGTTCAACTGGGAGGGAGACGGCCTGAGGTGACACATCACATTACATCTAAATGCAGGGTGACACGCTGGTCTGGGATGAAAGCCAATGAATGCTGAACCTTTCTTTTCTTCAGTGTACAACTGGACATCACCGGTGGACAGGTAGCAAAAGGCTCTCATTATTTTTTACTTCCTAATCTTTGCCTCCTGCCCAGCCGCAAATACAAATCTGACATTTATGACGGGAGCTGCTGCTGCTGCTGCTGCTGGGTTGGAGTTGCACTTGAAAATATCTTCCTGATTAAAATACAAAGCGGCGTCATGTTCTATTCGGGAAAGATAGGTGAGGCAAGTCTGTTTGCCAAGAAGACAAGTTTAACCTTTATTTGTTTACAATCATTTTGATTTATTCCAGGGACCAATTGGAGTGAACGACCTTCTCATCTTTCACACTGCAGGAACAAAGTAGTGAATTGGCTGTTGTTTCATGAAACGTGTGAATCTATCAGAGCATCTCTCACAATGACTCGTGGATGATGTCTGCATGTGAGGAAGGAGATTGGAGAGGAGTTTGAACTTCTCACACGGGGGAAAGGACTCATAATTACAATGATACTGCAGATGTGTGTGTGTACTCCGACCTCACCGGAGAGGATGGACCTGTTCATGACGTACTGGGGGAGCACCTGAGTGTCAAACCCCTGGGTGAACGTTTAGCATGGCAGTGATCGACTGACACCGGAGCGCCAGCATGGCCACATGGAGAGCTTCCTGCTTGTGCTACTGACTGGAGAACATCAGCCTGGACAGTCAATAACACTGACAGAAAAATCCATGTTTCCACACAGTTTTGGTTCAGCATCATCAGTGATTAAATGTTGTCTCAAACCACCTGACAGTTTTTGCTTTCCAGGAGCAGCAAAGCCAATAATCCAAATTATCAAAACTCAGAGCACAGAGGGAGGGAACCCAAGGTGTTGTAGCCGAACATACGAGTAATGACCACAAACTCTTAACGCTGTATTAATTGGGGCAGCATGGAACCAGAGCCTAAGTGAATCACTTAGCATACTTGTGTGGTTGGCACCCAAATTCCCTGGTTCAACGTTGGGCAGTGGTTAGGGTTGTTAGAACACAAGACAGTCCACCTGGGGGGCAGGTTTTGTGGCGGTGGCTGGCAACAGAAAACACCACACTTTACAACAGTTGCATAAATGTTTGCATACTGCTTAATTCCATTTTATGTTTCTGAAAAAAAAAAAAAAACATCATCAAATAGGGAATTTGATGTCCAGAATCTGATGCTGCTAGGATTGATGGTGTGTTCAAAGGGGCTCATGTTTACTCATGTGCTCATTCAGACACCATGTACACACATACACGCGCACACACACTCCTGTAGATCAGTATCAGCTAGCAAAGCCAGCGTACAAGCAGGTGAACTGTCTGTGTGATGGTGAACAAAGTGAGTTTATGAATAAGACAAGGAGACAAAACATCCACACAAGGGAGGATTCGGCACAAATTTGTCCTCAAATATAGGCGGGCTTTTTTAGCCCTCAATATGGTCTTACAGACAGGAAACAAAGACTGATAACTTTGTTCCTCTGTGCTCGTGATGTCTATTGTGCACTTCTTGTAGTTCTAAATCACACAGGCTTGCAAAGACTTTCATGTCACAAGATGCACAAAACACATGTCAGGAGCGAGGACAAGAAGTCATCAGCTCTGTTTCCCATCTGTGAGACTAAACTGAGGGCTAAGAAAGCCCGGTTTGTGTGCCAAATTTATTTGCAGGAAGATTCCATGAATGACGCCTGATGTAGTTGATAGAATCAAACTATGAGCAAGCAACCCACCTACACTGGAAGCTGTGCTCCATGGCTACAATCTCCAGCTGCACGTTGTCCCACTACACACTAATACAATCAAGCCAGATGCAGAGCTCTCAGTCTTATCTCCAAAGCTGAGAATCCATCCTCCAACCCCCCGCCCTGTCCCTGACCTTGTCATATAATGGAGTTGTGCCATCTTGCCATTTAGAATTGGACGGCAGCATTCTTCCTTTATGGTGCTGCTGGCCATATGTGGCAGGTAATCTCACGCTCGTGAGTGTTCGTCTCCTCCACCTGAATGACTCTGACAACGTCACAGTGATGGCAGCACCTGCTGGCCATAATGAACACAACCTTCCTCTACTGAGTCGTTGTTATTTAAATGTATCAGCAGCACTGCTTTGATAATACGAGGTAAAAACTAACCAGCGAAACTATTAGAGCCAACAACGACTTGACCATGGCAAACCTCAGGCAGCATGTGTAGAGTTCTGGGGTAGATTTCTCACTGCGTGGCATAAATTGCCTCATGTTCCGCTTCACTAGAGCATTTAGGGCCACACTTTTGAAACAAAGCAAGTCAATTGTGCATTGACTCAAAAGGCAAGCGCAAGAGACAAAGAACTCTCTGAACACATTTCTTTTAACAGCTTCACCAAGGAAATCAGAGCCTGCCCTCGACTTTTGCAAAACAATTAGTCAATAATAAACATAAATGAGTGTGGCCTGCCTCAGGAAATAACCAACCCTCTGAGTAGCAGAGTCAACCCTCTGACGCTGCAGCATAATCTTCAGAGTCAATTTCTTTGATGGGTTTTTCGTCTTTGAGTTGGTGGCTCTTGTGTGTGCGTGTGTACAGCCTCGATGCCCGTGAGGAACCTTCTCTACGAGCTGCTCTGCGTGCTGATGCATTACACATGTCACACAGAAGCACTTCAACATACAAGAAGTCGTCTACGCATTGTGTTGTTTTTTTGTTTTTTTTGCCACGCTCTGACTAAATTGCACCGCTCGGGCTCTGAGGCATCAGTGATGCTTTTCTCTGGAGCAGAAAAACTAATAATCTCAATGACAGAAAGATTTTTTTTTTGTCCACAATGCCATTTTTTTCTTTTTCATGCGATAGTTTCTCCCTTGGAGAGGACAAAGGATTTGGACCATGTGCTTGAAGTGGGGCAATCACACTGATTTGGTGCAGCGGCCCGTGCTATGAGACGTTAGCCAGTGTTCCATCGTACGACAGCATGTCGGGTCGACTGAATGATGCCGAGGAATGAAGGAGACGTGCGGAATTCTACACGTGTCCGGGGACGCAGCAGTTAAAACGTGTGTCTACATGTGTGTCTCCTGCACCGGCACTGTCGGTTTTCTATACAAATCTCATGAGGAGAGTCACACTTTACAGGAGGGGTACATAAATAAGGGTTCATTGATGCTTAGTTAACAGTTGACTAACGCGTCTTGTGATGGTTTAACTACGCTGCTATGACAGAGACGCCGTGTTAATTCTGAGTCAAATCTTCCCTTCTTCAACAAGGGTCACAAAGAGCATTAATAAGTTATCATAAGTAACTTGAACAGCACCCATACGTAACCAAGCATCAACTGTGATTACTGCACCCTGACTGAAAAGTGCTGCCACAGATACGGACAATGTGAAGGTGGCGGAGGACTAAGTGACGCTACCACTGACAAATGAACGCTCGAGCATTGAGGGAAGATGAAGACTCAAGAGCGTGAAGTTCATAATTCCAATAACTAGACTCAGGAAACCGGATGTAGGCCACTGAACTGAAGCAAGATAACACATTGAGGCACAGATGCAGAATGTCCTCTTGTGGCACTAGCATGATGCTAACCGCTAGCCTTTATCTTTCTGTTGAAAGTTGCTAGCCGTTACCAGCAATGGTCCAAAAGTAACTCTTCCTTCAATACCCAAACACCTCTCATTCTATGTTTATTAGCATGTTCGTCATCATTGCTAATGTTATGGCCGTTATCCACGTCCTGACTGCAGCGACCGCGACCTCCGCTCCCGAAGTGGAGAGCTGAGAGTCGACTGATAAGCTGTCAGGAAGGTAATGGACATGAAAGTCTTTTATATTCCTGGAAAAGACATAAAATTCTCCTTCCTTAGAGCTTCCTGTTCTCTGCATAAACATTCTGGTCATTAGTTCTGCGGAGGAAATAAATGCAGCAGTATAATTTGTGGCTACAGTCCAAGACATTGAAATAAATTACTAAATTACTGATTTACTCCGTTGGACTGAAAACTTCTCTGCTGAATGTATGTGAATGGAACAGTTATAACACACTTGGCTCATAATGAGCAGTGGAATGAAAAGCTTAATACCTTAGAGACTTTTTAACCATGTTTGGCAAAAAAACCCTTCTTGGTGGACATAATTAATTAGTCTGGGCTCATATGTAGCGACGACAGACATTTGTAAGGAGAGAAACTTGAGCCAGAAATGTATGAACTCCTAGAACGTGCTTTTACATGGTGCTGCAGTTTAAACTGTAGAAAAATCCTGGAGAAAGAACTGTTGGCTTATCTCTGTGTAGCAGAGGATTAATCCCCAGAAACATAAATTAAACAGCGTGCTTTTATAGCAACACAGCTGGAATCCATTGCCTAAAGATTCTATATGTAGCATAGAAAACAAGCTAGCGCAGCCAGGCTCCACACCAACAGGGGGCTGCAGAGTACCACAGGGTTCTGGATTCAACACTGTCGTGGGAAACAAGGTAACTTTCTGTGAATGGGATGGAACGTTCCAACGCTCACCTGCAGTCAAGAAAGAATTAGAACGCAGATACAAGTCTGCAGTTTCCCTGTCGGAGGTGAAGACGCAGTCAGTAGGACACCTAATTCCAGTGAAAAGGCGGCAGAAAGCCTCAGATGTGTCCCATGTATGCGACTCACAAGTGTGTTTTGTTGTCTTACACAGCTGTATATCAGTGTCTTGAACGGGCTGCATTTGTTTTGGCCGTTCCACAAGACAGGCAGGCGTTTCTATGGAGATCCTCTTTTGAAATGTCAGGACCACACTGTTGCACGACGAGAAAAGAAAAATAGACAAACTGAATGAGCATAGAGCTGCTGTGACCGGCGTGGTCAGTGTTTATGATGATTAGGGACCCCCCTGGAGGTCTTTATGCTCCTGTTATGTATCACACAGGTTTCCAGAATACGTCGGGCTCAGACAGCTGCTGGCACGAACACAAAAAGCTCATAAGTATCCCATGTTTTTTACACAAGGAACATGGAACATGCTGCAACATGTCATCATACATTCATTGTACCACGAGTGCATGTAGAGTACATGGAAAATGTTTCCACATGTTGTAATACACAGTAACACATGCGGCATTTCAAGACGTGTAAAACGACCGCACAGTTTTAAAGTTTGTGAGATTTTCAACAAGTGCAGTAATGTGAGCGGTGACCCAAAGGTTCAGCAACATTGATTAGTGAAAGTGAGATCAGAAAGTCTACATGTCGGGGAAGCAAGAGACAGAGTTGAACCAGGAGAAGTTAGACATCTGCTCAGTGTTTCAGGTCATGCAGGAGACTCGACCTAGAAGAGCCGACACAGCCGGTCCAGCAAGACGCTGAGCTCAGCAGCAGCAGGTCAGCCGAGTCACAGGGAGAGCGGCGGCAGCAGCAGGCATGAGAGCAGAAGCTCTTTCCCAAACTCCGCAAACTCCAAAGGCCTGCCAGCTATGCAGAAATGTTTCCCTCTGACCCATCTGAGACTTTCACCGAGGCTGCAGCATGAGTGATACAAGTGCCCTCTTCACCCCCAGTGCCTTCAACACTGTCCAGACAAGAAAAAGACATTATGTTGACTGTGATACAGGAAAGACAGGAAGTGGCTGAAATACATCAGCTGACAAGACGGAAACAAATCCACAACTGCTTATTTGATACGGTGCTGGGTCGTGGGTGGCAGAGGACGATGCCACGAGCGTGAGGCTGAGGTGGAGACAGCTGGAAGACTGGTAATGAGAGTTTCATCGGCAGGAAAGGTGGACGTTTTGCCCGAGACTGGCACAAACACAGCTGGAGAGATGGCAGGGCTGAAGACAGGCTGAGATCCAGAGGAGCAGGGGGACATTCAGAGCCTCCACGCCAGCTCACACACATGACCGTGAGAGCACAGTGCCTCAACAGCCCTCCAACAACCAGAGGAAGACACACGCGCGCGCACACACACACACATTATGAAGACACTTCTCCACATGACACTTACAAACCGCAGTAACCACACTGACAAGATTCAGGCAAAAAACTGAATTGTACTCAATACAAAAACATCAAAAAATAAAACACTTAAAAATAACATTAGATAATGATTATTATACACTGCAAGTCAAAGCTTATGCCATTGCACTTTTTGTAATGTTAAAATGCTCATTAAATACGCCATGCAGGATCTGTAATTAACTTTTTTCATAAATGAATCCGGCTGTCATTGTGGCACAGGAGTCGTACTAGAAAACGCAGAGGCAGAGACACACAGCTGCTTTTGGTCCGCAGCCCTCCATTCAGATCCAGTTTGGTCCTCTAAGGGGAGGAGTTTAGGTGCTCCTGGTTTGGAGCAAGCGTTGCCTGTCTGTGTCAATCTTAGCTCAGCTAACCAGATTCTTCTAAAGGCTCAGCTCAGCAGTTGCCAGAGGTGAGCAGGAATGATGGAAAGATGAGGGACTAAAGGTGAAGGCTTCAGGAGGAGAGGGACAGGCTGGCAGGTTGGAGTTGTTGCTGTCTACATTTATGAGACCTTCATGCCTCTTTGGGTGTCCACAAGATTTCAAAGCTTCCCCCTGCCCCTCTCTAGTGTGCGCGTGTGTGTGTGTGTGTGTGTGTGTGTGTGTGTGTGTGTGTGTGTGCGCGCGCGTGCGCTGCAGGCACTGAGGTATCTGTGATATAAGGTGGAAAAGAGGCTTGTATATGTGTGTGCTGTAATGTTGAAACAACATTTAAAGCCAAAATAAAAAGCAGCTTTTCAGTAACGAAGAAGAAATATGAAAGTTGTGATTTCAGTTCTTAGGCAAGAAAAACACTGGAAATTGAGAAATACATCGTGCAAAAAATATCTGCAGCCATTTTATTATAGCAAACAAAATCTGCTGCAACATTTGGTTGATAGTGGTCACAAGCTAATTGGAGCGAATTGTAATGGGCACAATAGTAAGTGACCTTTCTGGGGCATGATCACACACACACACACACACACACACACACACACACACACACACACACACACACACACACACACACACACACAACTACTCTTGCTACACGATCTGTTCTATTAGCATTGAAACAGAAAATGGCGTTGATCCACACTTACAGATATAAGTGTTTGTATACCGGCACTCACACACACACACACACACACACACACACACATGCGCGCACGCACACACACACACACAGTTGTGTATATACTCACTTCATTTTTTATTATCATTCCTGGTGTTATTTTGTTGCTAATATTGCTGCAGTGTCAAGCAGCTGAAAGAATTTTACTCTCTTCCCCAAAGGGAAGAGAGTAAAATTCAGTGTTGCAGTACAGTGTTGCAGTACAATTTCGCATGAATGACAAAGCACACATAACTAAGAAACACACACACACACACACACACACACACACATACACACACACACAGAGCAAGAAAACAGAACCCAGAATTACAAATACATACACAAAACTGCTACACCAGAGAAAATAAGTGGGATGAAATAGAATTTAACAAGATCCTGTCCAAATGTGACGGTCACAATCTTGATCCAGCTCCAACAGGGACCCAAGCTGACCGCCTCTCTCCAGCTGTCACACACTATCGCTCACTGGACAACACTGTCACACACTTCAACAACACACACACACACACACACACACACACACACACACACACACACACACACACACACACACACACACACACACACACACAAGCAAGAGCAGAATTAGCTGGGATTTAGGAGTGAAGCCTGACTGGTAACCCCTTGTTTGCTCCAAATACCTGCTTCCTTTGACACATGACGAGAATCCCAGAGGCACTTTTATCAGCTTGTATCAGTTCTAGCTTAATAAGGGGGTGTGCTACATTAGCCGTGTAGCTCGGGTCACGATGACCAGGCTGATATGCGGCCCCATGCCCCCCTCACATCAAGCCTTCAAGGCTGACCTGAACAAATTATCTGAGCAATGATCCTGCAGTGTGAAAGGCTCACAAACATTATCCTAATGTTCCAAAGACAGTCGGTTTCACTGATCTCATCGGAACCATGAGAGCGATACTGCACCCCAAAAGGGCACTTTGACTTCCAAGTACCCACAAATAGGTACCTCATTCTTCTTAATCACAGCAGCACTTATAGTTTGTTTTTACCTCAATTCAAAGTGTGTACATTCCTGAGCATAGAGCAGGATAACGATGACGGTTTGTACACTTGAGAGGATGCACTTGAGAGCGTGTAAACCGACGTTTTTGGACAGTTTTGCTGTTGTTAGTAGCTCGTAGCAATGGAGCATCGTCAGCTTTGGGAGGACTGCATTAGAAGCATGTTTGACATTTTCGACTCGACATCGTGTTGACAGACAGGAGCATCGGGTGGGACTCTGAACGCTGAGACCCTGAAGTCGCTCATGAGAGCTGGCTGACCAGGACGCTTCATCACCAGGATGTTGCGTTAGCCTGTTGCTGTAGCTAGCACGACCTCCTTTAAGAATACAACTGTTTCCAACTGTCCTCCAGCTCAGGCTGCGAAATTTCTTCAGTGTGTACATCCACCAGTGTGTGCCAGGTGTTAGGGACAGTAACAAAAGGCTCAGCAGGCCTGTGGGAGCGTTCAGATGCAGGACGGGAGCGACGTTCCAAGAAATGGAAGAAACAGTGTTTTTAATCTGCTTTACAGTAAACAGCCTCTCACACTAGAGATGAGAAACACGCCATCTGAAATCGAAGTTTCAAAAACAACTATGAATTTCAAGTGGTAGTCCCGCCCCTGTTATCAGAGCGGTTCCAAGGAGCTGCAGGAGAACCTACAGGTGCTGGTGTTTAGCAGCGTGACTCTTACCGCAGAGTAAATCCCTTCGCCGTGAAAATGAACCCCACTGACAAACTACAATATGTTGCTGTAGCCCGTTGGCTTTGTTAACTTTACACAATTATTGTCTGAGAAGCTGCAGCTGACTGTTCTCCATCCTCAGTGGGAAAAAAATTCACGTAGGCAGCCGCTCGGTGACAAACAGGCTGCTGTGATCAATTATGAGGAGGAAAAACATGTAAGAGCAGCTTGCTGGAGAGATTCCAATCAGCTCAAACACCAGCAATGGCCAGTTACCACTTAAAGTACAATGTAATTCACCCTCCTTTGCAGACAATGTGAAGCCCTTAGTGATAAAATATGCATCATCTTCCCACGGCCCAGTCTCCCTGACAGCCAGCAGAATGGTCGGGTAACCTCCATACATCTGTGTGTGACAGCAGGCAGAATCTGACTCTGTGCCAGATCCACAACTCTCCAGGGAAATCATTTAGTTGAGAACTTGGGCCTTGTCACAGCCTGCTCGCTGCTGATAAAGGGGTCATCCCGCTCCTGAGTCCCGTCCTGCACCCTCTCTGCATCACGTTTCGAAAAACCCATCAACCGTACGATGATGGAGTCAGAAGAAGAAAAAGATTAAAGAATATCATGGAAGTAAGACAGAAGCTGCGGTGTCCATGTAATCACACAAAATGCCACAGTTTTACTGGCGGGTAAATAATGGCTGCAGTGAATGACCAGTAGCAGACCGAGCTTTGATGTCCGCCGTCCATACTGTTACTTTTTCCCTTATCTTCCAGTCATGGCTGTACCAGTGGAACACCGCGCCTGCCTCGGAACATTCCGGTATTCATTCTGCAGGCTGGACAGAGGAAGCTGATCCTGTCGGAGCGTGTGATGCGGGGCAGCATGTCCGTGTGCAGCGTGTTTAAACTAATTAAGCGCTGAACATTGTCATGTTGAAGATAGCCTGCTCCATTTGGTCATCCATTACAAATGTGTTGCAATTAACATCATGCATTATGCGCTTAATTATGGCATTACCGCTGACATGACAGAAGATGGAAGCTTCTCAAAATCACGGATGCAGAGTTAAAGCTTCCGGCGTATGTGACATACCTGATAATCATAAAGTATGTATGCTAATTGATGCTAATAATGCTTTCATGGTAGGATGATGAATAACCAACAGCCACAGTTTGAAGCATCGTTTTCCTTCTGCAGGAAGTAAATTAATAATCTGCCATCATCAGCCTTGAATAGAATATAGGAGGAGCTACGGTTTAATGACCTCATTTCCCAAAGGTGTGGCGATGGATGGATGGGAAGATACGGACCCGCAGACACCAATTAACAAGGATCCGTTTAACCTTCCTGCTGAGGGAGGCGAGATGGGTTAAACATGCACACGAGCCTCTGAAAGTGGTTTTGACTGCTCTTTCATTTGTGGTCGTCTCAACTCCCCCACTGATAAGCCAGCTATGAAATAATGAGCCTCTGTGAGTGAGAGCGACTGCAGGCTTTTGTTCTCGGGACAGAGGAGTAACTGCAGTCCAGAAATGGATTTGGCTTGTTTGTATTGTTTAAGAGGGAGGAAAGAGAAAATGTATGTAACTATGAATCCATGGAAGAATCGCATTGATAAAAGTGAAGCTTTTGAATTCTCTGAGGAGTGTGTGTGAGTAGCCCGACAGCCCGGCAACATTTCACGAGTGTGTTTCATCTTTCACCTGTCTCAAGAGGAGAAAAGCAGCGAGGTGGACATTCCGAGGCTCTGACTGAAGAACCATTCTTCAAATCAGACACCAGAGTACACAAGATAACTCTTTTTTTTCCATTGAGATGCTTTTGGAGTCTGAAACAACCAAATTAACCATCTGACCTTCATTATAACTGCACAATGGAACATTTGCTTTCCAAGGTTTTCGAGTCTAAAGAGATGTTTGAAAGGAAAAATAATTATTTTAACATGTTGACATGAAAAGCAATATAATTTTCTCCTTTGTGTTAATTTACTGCTTAAGTCCTTTCCAGGGTTGTCTGACCTAAACAGGAGAGGCTAATCCTGACCTCTGTTAGCAAAACTAAGATAAATAGGGCAGTTTAGCGCTGGTAGCACTTAGCAACTTTACTGGCTGTGACATTATCAAAGCTCCTGTTACAGCTATGGAGCGGAACCTTACATCATGGGGTCTGCTGTAGGGTGCTGTGAACCCTGCCAGGGAAACCAGTATGAACACACAGTTTCAGAAGGTTCGTGAGAACAAGTTGCTGCAAAACACACCACACACACACACACACACACACACACACACACACACACACACACACACACACACACACACACACACACTTCAGGAAACTCCTTTCCCTTATCTAGTCGTGGCCCAGCAACAGCAAGTACAGTTTCCTGAGGTAGTTTCTGTCATTGAAGGTCTCCTTGCGATGCTCAAGTGTTGTTACTAACGAGCTATCAACTTTCTGCTAAAATGAGTTGCACTGAACCACCTGGAGTTGGGAGGGGCCGATAAACTGCGGCTCAGTTCCACGAGGGTGAGCGAGCGCCGAACAGGAAGTGCTGTCGGTTGCTGTTTGAAGTGTATCCTTTACGAGACAATCCAGCAGCACAGCACTCTGAACCTTCCATCAGCTTGACCTGCCACATGACCTTTGACCTATCAGTAAACTATGCTGAAGTTGTTTTGTTTCACGAATCTTGGGAAATAGCCAGCAGAATGTATTCGAACGTGTGTGAATGCAGTTCAACGCCGCGTGTTCCCTACGGGCCAGGATACGACCCAACAACTCTGTAGAGGCTGTTAATAAAGCAGCAGATGATGCGCTGCCCTGTAAATATTCAAATCTCTATATTTCCCTTCATGTTCAATGTGGCTGAACACATTCTAATACCTTGTGAAGCAACAACAAGTGATTAAAGCCCGTCCCCGCCGCGTACCCATCAGCTCTCTAAATCAATATCACACTTTTACAGACTGGCGTTATGTTGCATTAGAGTGAGTATTTCCTATCATCCCAATTAATTATTCATTAAGGAAAATCACTGGATTCCATGGACTTTTGCCACGAGGATTAGCTGTGGGTTGCGTCCCTGATTTCTTCCTCTGGCGGCGCTTCACAGTTTGACCAGACAGCCACGACCTTGCTGCAGTCACACATCCAACGCTGCCATGTGCGCCAGCTTCAGGCCTGGAAGTGAAAACTGGCTGAAGACGTGTCTACATTTACTGCCGTTGCCATTTCGTCGGACGTTAGTGTTTTAATCCCGTTTCCAGTCCAACTGCTGATGAGGCAACAACCTGCATCAAGCTCTGGTTTAATTATTCACGGGCATCAGTCGTCATGATTGCAAAGGGTAGGGCACAAAATCAAGGCCAGGTTGATTATCACCTGATTTATCTGGTGTGCAACCCAGGCCTCCCACACTTTCCTTGAAGGTGAACATCACCACTGAGCCGCTCATCGTCTTCACTTCATGATTTCTACTTCTGCCACGAATAAAGCTGTCAGTTCCAGCCCTCCACTGCGGGAAAAACCTCTCTGCACAAGAGGTCTCATGTATGACAAATGCACAAATGATAATGAAGCATCCGCCGCCGTTTTCTCACACCCTCCTGTCATGTGCAGTTAGGTTTTCTCCTTGTTGTTCCCTCGTTTTGCATGCATGTAACGCTGCGCCTCATGCTTGACTTCATTGGAAGGCCAGTGAAGCAGTAACTTGGAAACAGCAGAAAGCGTTGTTTACGAAATGTTTCTTTTGGCTGTCGTGGCCTGGGCACACAGAGGCCAGTCCTATTAGGCAGACGTCCCAATCATGGCGACCTGGGAGTGTGTTGATCTCACAGACGCATGACGGAGCGGGCAGATTCTCTCAAGGCAGCTCAAGCATGATGCCTGACAAAGCCTCCTCTGGGATGCTGGCAGCCTTGTTTGTCACTATTACCACCCACCTTGTGGGGGTGTGCGTTATTTGAGGAGGAGTAAAAAGATGAGGCAGGGAAACACATTACAGCAGATGGCGTGATTAGGCAAGACTTATTCAGTTTGGAGTGCACTGGGATAAATAATGTTGAGGAACACAACTCCCTACTTTCAGCTCCGTGTTTCTGCTCTCATGCTTCAACCGTCTCCTCCCAGTCCTCCTCTCTCCCTCATATTTTCTTTATCACACAGGCAATTTTCTACTTTCATGCTGGCTGTCTCATTTTCTCAGGGACTCTTGTGTTTCATCTTGAGGGACACGTTTCTGTGCACAGAATTAAGTCACGCCCTGTTTCGGCCTGATAGCCTTCAGCGGGTCTGATGAGTATTTAGCGACCATGGATGCAGACGGCTTGCGCTAACACTGTCCTCTTCAATGTCCTCAGCAGATAATTACTGATGTTGGAATGCTTATTATACCATATGCAAAGATGACACGACTGCCATCGCTGAGTCTCCGGTCCCCATCAGGGTTTGTGTTTTTTTAAAAAGTTAACAACCACGATCAGCGTCTTTCATCAGTTTCACTCATCTTATTTACCACATCTTAACAGATCCAAGTGCAAAGCCTCTTTTTTCATTTTGAAAGAAAACAGTTTCCTCGTAAGTGCATCCATTCTTTAAAAAAACACTTAACATTTGAATGAGGGAAAATCTAATCAAAAAATTTTCCATTTTCCAACAAAAACCTGAGTAAAACACATTTTCGGAAAAGAGATCTTCAAGCAAAACAATGATTTAATAGACGTATTCATTCATTTTGGGGTTTCTTTCTCACTCTCGTATGATTGCTTGGATTGAAAGCGATTATAAACAGCGTGGTGGGGCTGTACCCACCAACTTAGTGGGCCAGGAGCAGCACCACAGGCCCCCTGGAGAACATCCATCCGTGTGCTGCCACTCCTGGAGCTCACTTGGCTTGTTCTTGGACGTGCAGTATTCTATCACAAGACGTGCAATAGCGCCCTCTACTGTACAACGGTGATAACACCCATTGTCAGAAAACCTCGGCGGCGGCGGGGAAGGTGTTAAGGTCTTTGGGCCTTCTGCTTGTACTCTGAGTTTTGTGTTGTTCATTACTGGGCCTTGTTTCCTCAGCGTCCTTGCAGTTGTTTCCTTCCTTTTTCGTGAGCTCACTGGTGTCGTATCCGTTATGGTGCCGTCTGTTGCTCGTCCGAAGTTAATAGTTCAGATTCGGTACCTCAGACCATGAAAGTGCATTCCAGTGTATCTGATCAGGAAAACTACAAATCTCCCGGAGTGACCTGAGGTTTGTTTACCAGGTGCTGTTGTGGGAGCTCAGCCGGTGACACGCATACAGACACAGGTTAAAAAGACGGGATTCGAACGCCCGTTTTCCACACTGTTCCGTGTTGGAGGCCGTGATATTTCTGAGTCCGGGTACACCAGTCCTCCGTCCTGCTCCTGCTGTCACCCAGTCAGCTCCTTCTCTGCCCGGCTGCTCTCTCACCTGTGTTTTCGAGAGCGATTAGTTCAGTTTTTGTTTTTGTTCTGTTTTTCTTGCCAGTCTTCGTCCGACTGCCTCGCCTGTTGCTCTGGTCTTTGTCCCCCTGTGCTTCGCATGAATCTCATCGGTTCATTACTTGTTCTTTTCCTTTAATCTTAGTTCGCATTTCTTGTGGTGTTTTGGAATAAATGATCACAAATTCCAGCCTGCCTCCAATCCCCGCATTGAAGTCCATCTGCCCCCTCGCCTCTGTCTGACCAGTCGGACTAAAGCATCTATACAGGAAGCCACTGTTTCCTGTCTCATCATACACCAGAGCTGAGGAATGTAAATGAGCTCCAGGATGAAGCATCTATCTGTGCGTTACTCCCTGACTTCCATTAGATTTCTGTTGATGAGATCTTGTTGTTAAATTGCTTGATATTTGCATGAAGCTGGTACAGCAGGACGCCGAGGCAGACAGCAGCTGCTACACAACATTAGAATCCCTGAATGGCAGAATAGGACAGCGAAAAATAAATCAACAGCATAATAGAGAATATTGTGGGATTTAGTAAAATACAGTTGCAATTTACTGCAATCAGGGATCCCCCTGTACTGTTATCAGATGAATAACGAGGGGAAAAGTCTATTACTGCCGAGCCATCTACAGCCGCACTGCCTCCTTCTCTGCTCTCGTGGTTTTCTTGTGCCTTTTTCTCCAAGTGTTCCCCTCAAATGTACCCAACAAGCTGTCCTAGGTGTTGCACCGCCCCCTCCGCTGCTCTAGGGCGCCTCACCGACTACAACCTGCTGCCCCCGTCACATGTGGAGAGGTTTCACCTGAGGAAGAGGAGATTGTGTGTGTGTGTGTGTGTGTGCGGGGGGGCAATCCATGCTATTCCACCCCCAGCTGCCCCCCTCCAGAACAGGTGCCCTGACCAACCAACCAACACAATCCTCATCTGGCTGCCCACCCACAGCCATGGCCAACTGTGTGTGTGGATGGACGTAGCTGGAGGCAACGTAGGGCACTGAACCAGTGGACCGCAGCTTGATACAACCTGCTGCAAAGCTTCAGGATTGACCGGCTCTACCAGCGTTAATGCGTGGAGGCACGAGCTTCTCAACTGAGCCGTCATGAACAGGTTCCTCTAGTCTGTCTGATGGAGCCTGATAGTTCAGCTCAGTTCAACACAAATCCAAAAAATCAGAAATGTCACATCATGAACCGAGTTAGAGACTCCACCAGCAGCAGAGCGAGGACGGACGACAGGAGGACGGGCCGATCCTGTCTCATGTCCGTCTTCTTCATTCCCTCTGAACCTCTCTATTTTGATGTCTGGAATGTTGCCATCTATTCCACTGACATTTTACATTTGTTTCCACTCAGGTATTCTTCAGTGACCTTGATGTTGTAAACTGATCTGGAAACAATATTCAGTTAAATCTAAAATATGTATCACTTCTCATTTTCTTTTGATTTCATTATTTTCAAAACAACAAACACTATTTTGTCAGTAATGAAAAAGAAGCCAATCAATAAGAGACAAGTAAAGGACGGAATTCTAATAATATTCACCCAAACTTTGGAAGTATAGAAGACGTTTTTAAAGGCATTGCAAAGATTACAGTGAAACCTGTCGTGAGCAGCAACTCATCCTCTACCAGTGTTTGTTCAGGGGCTCTCACAGAAGTATTACAGTATCCATCCATCCATCCATCCATCCATCCATCCATCCATCCATCCATCCATCCATAGTCTCCCGCTTCATCCTGTTAAGGATGGGGGGGGGGGGGGGGTGGAGCCTATCCCAGCAGCACCTGGACAGGTCACCAGTCCATGGCAGGGCCAACACATATAGACAGACAACCATTGGCTCTCCCAGCCACGCCTACGGTCAATTTAGAGTCTGGATTAACCTGGTCCCTCTTGATGTCTTTGGACTGTGGAGGAAGCTGGAGTACCAGAGAGAACCCAGCAGGAACAGAGAGAACATGGAGACTCACCCAGAAAGACCCCGTGCTGCAGCCGGGGCTCCACCCACAACCTTCTTGCTGGGGGGCCACAGTGCGGACCACTGCTCCACCGGGCCGCCTCATTGCAGCGATACTTGTACCAAAAATATGTATTTTACTTTTCACCCACTAACAAAGAAGCCTGAGCAAACTGTGTCACAAAGAATCCGTTAAAACAGTTGTTTACGTCATTGAAACGTAGGATTCGGTTTGAGTACTTCCGGACTGAATTGCTAACATTGTATATACCTACTAAATTACAAAAAAAAACAAAGATTTAAAATCATTAAATACAGAAAAAAAGGGTTATTCTTTGGTTTGGGTTGATGCTGGTGAGGATAAACGGCTCCTGACAGTGGCCAAACCTTGAGAGAGAAATCACAGGCTATGAGAAGAGGAATGAAAATGAAAATCAGCACAATTCTGTTGCTGCAGAGCCCTCGAACATAAACGTGTCATTCTAATAATTGAATGGAGGCTATCAGACATCAATTACTGTGTGCTGTCCAGATTTAAAATATGTGTTTATTTTGTAAATGTGAATTTCCTCAGAGACCAGTTTCTACATTCACTTGGAAAATGTTGCAGTCGGATCTTTTATTCAATCACTTTTCGTGTTTATTATATTGACCAAAGAAGTTACACAATCAATCATCCATGTGGGAAGCTGAATAAATCTTAAGTTTAATGTGCAACACACACACACACACACACACACACACACACACACACACACACACACACACACACACACACACACACACACCACAGCTCCACTCACTTTTTCCTTCAATATTCAATTAGATTATTTGCAGTTTGTAGGGATGACAAGGAAAACCTATCCCATGTTAAGCTCTGTGTATTTAACATAAAAGCTTCATCCCAAAAATATCCCATTCTCCTGAAGGTGGCTCTTCATGTGGCTGACGTGGATTAAGGAAGCAGGAGCAATATTCAAAGATTACAGAGATGTATGTGCAGCGTTTGGAGGTAATAATGTTTAGAAAACTGATAAGAAGCTGCTACAAAATAAGATTATGGCTGTCAGGAAGCAGGGATTATTCAGTGGATGATGTGTTGAGATGACGGCCGCGTCTGGGCTGCTGCGGCGCTCCGGATGGAGGCGTGTGCATGCATGTGCGATTCAGCAAGATAGAAAATCCAGGAAAATCCAGAGAGAACCTGAGACTAACTGAAGAGTTACTGGCACAGCAGCAATTAGTCGCAGCCTACCGAACCATGCCGCGACCCAGCTGACACGAGGAGAAATATTCAGGACGACCCCCTTTGCTGATCTAAACGCATAATTAACATTAAACATTACAAGGCTCGGTTTATTTAGTCCTAAAAGATTAATGAGTGGCTGTGCACTTCAGTGAGTTCAGGGGTGGGGGGGCTTGAACCTGCACAGTCTATCAAACCCTCCTTTACAGAACCACAAGAACGTCACAGGCCAAAACTCATGCGATAACAACGTGTTAAAAACACATGTCCAGCATGTGAGCAGGTGATTCCAGCATGTTGAAACAGGAATTTTGCATGTGAAAAATGTGGTTTTGGAATTTTTGTTGCCATGTCAATCCGATGTAAATTCCAGTATGAAAAACAGGAATGGAATTCGGAGTGAAAACAGGACAAAGTACCACCAACCGCAGTTTGTTTATGGCAGAAACTAAACCAACATCCTCCTGAGATCAGGTGATACAGGACACGCCAAACGATTCATCCATGATTGGCATCCAGGTTTCTAGCGATCCGTGCTGTCTCAACTCTACCAAACACTTTAAAAATGGTGCATGTTGTTCCATCACTGAAATCTTCACAGCTTCCTACTTACGTGACAAAGTGACAACGCAGCATTTCGACCACACCCAGCAGCATGGGCGAGTGCTGGTGGTGCACCGAGTCACCCGGTCTCTTTCCTGGACGAGCCTCCGTCCCTGAGGTCGCAGCTTTGCAAAGCTTGATAGAAATCAGGAGTTTCTCTGAATAAGAACCTGCAGCAGGCAGCAGAGGAGAATCACATCATCCATAGCAGCGAGCATTCACGATCTGCCAGCGTGACCGCTCTCAGTCTTCTCTCCAGCCATCACAGCGCTGCTGTGTAGCCTCACTTTCCTACAACTGAGTCTGCAGCCAACTGACAGAGTCACAGCTCAATGTTTAAAAAGGATTCATCTCTGACAGCATTTTTGATGGAAGCCTGTGTTAAGTTGAGTGAAATAAAGAGAAAGAACAAAGAGAAAATGTCATGGCTGAGGCCAGCAGTCTGATCGTGAGGACGACTCTGACATAGGAGTCCTTTCACTAAAGCATGACAGCATTCAAACATTCTCCCCTGAAAGGAATATGGCAGAAGTGCATTCCCATAAAATGTTCTTTCTCTCCGCAATATTCATCTTGTCAGAGGAGCTGTTTAATTGTGAGAGACGGAACATAAAACCGATCAATACTCAATGACAGATCTGATCAGGAGTTCAAACCAGTGACAATGAAGCCACAAGCCCACACATCTAACTTGTAGGGTGAAGCCAAACCCCTCAGTCACATGCAGACTGTGCTGGCTGAAACCCTGCACAACAAAAGAATTCCATGTCTATAAATAAATAATTTCAAGAGAAGCGCTGGGCTCAACTTTCATCAGGCGGCGTCGTTACGCTGTCGCATACTGTGTCGACTCAAAGGTCAACTTAATTTTCCATCTATAGACGATGAAGAGATGAACATTAGTTGGAATCATCTCAATCTCATGAATAGTATTAATGTTTGTATCATTTGCATAATCGTACTGGCGGACTGTTTGTTGTGTTATATTTTAACTGGAGCAGTTATTTGTTTGACCCTCAAGAAATTGATAAAATCATTAATGGGCTTTGGTACTGCTTCTTCCTCTCTCAGTATCTCTCTCTCTCTCTCTCTCACACACACACGCACACACACACACACACACACAGATTTACTGAAGTCACATTTGGGTTTTATATATATTTACAAACACAAACAAGTTCTGTGTTTTACCAATACCGCCTTTATAAGGAGCGATACACTTGTACAAGCTGTTCCCAATTAACTGGTCTTGATTCTGATTCACACAAGCTCCAGCTACGATCCCACAAGCAGGGAAATAATTGTACGGAAATCTTCAGGATGTTGGTTATTTTGCAGCGTGGTTGAAACCAAAATGTAGTTCCTTTAATGGTGCAATTTAGTCTCAAAGGAACCTGAGGAAGGTGAGAGGCAAAACTCATCCACGGAACGTATGGAGGTATTAAAAGATAGAGACGACGCGAAAGCATCCCTGATGTCTGCAGCTTCACTGACAATAACGTTCATGGAGCAATAAGGATGATGGCTTTTTAATGGTGCTGGACATTTGCAGGTCTCTGCTTTCCGCTAGCTTAATGCTGGATATTTCTGAATCTGTGCATCCATTACGCTCAATGTAACACTATTATTATATTAAATACAAATGTTCAACATTGCTTTGAGGCTGTGATGCAGAGAGAATGAGTTGGCTGAAGCTACTGCACCTGAAGAGTTAGCTGTCAGGCTAACCAGCCTGTCAGGCATTATTGCCAAATCGCTTTTGACCCACGAAAACACTGCAGCTGCTGAGCTTTGTCAGTTAGCGCTCTTAAAGTGTGATTAATGGAACTTGATGAGGAAATATTAGCAGCATATCAGAGACCTGGTAGTTGGTGTCTGTCTGAGGAATACACTGCAATTTAATGAGCGATGGGGAAGAGGGAGATGAGCAAGATGGAGCCAATTTGCACGTCAATGGCGGCGAGCGCAACGAGGACATAGTTGGAGAGGGATGGAAAGAATCAGGAGGGAGCACGACGCCGATGTAATTTCCATGTTTAATTAAAGTGACCGTCGTGTTTGTCATTGGAGGGACAAGGTCTGCAGCGTATGTGACAGATGTGTGTGCACAGGCAAACAGGCATCGGCGGCTACGTAGTCTGATTGACTAGCGTATTGATTAGCAAATAAAAGAGCTAAACAGTGGTAGCGTGTTGAAACGCCGACGTCCTGCTTGCTACCTTGGAGCGCGGCTTTCTACTGGAGTCGACAGGGACTACAGGTCCCGTCTCAGAGGCCTGTACCATGTGACCACCTGCAGCCTCATGCTCCAGTAACACAGCTAACAGGAACATGAGAGAGTGTGCGCTCATGTCAGAGGGAGCGTGGTCTAATACGAATGCTAATGCAAACAGCACAGAAGCGGACGTGTCACACCAGGGACTGTGCGGTTTGACTGGTTAATGTGGTAGGAAGAACAACAGCGCGATGATGGCAAGAGGGGCTCCTACACAATATGAGGCAGGTGCTGTTACTGTTTTGGCTGATCGGGGCATGCACGCGTGTGACAGCAGAACCTTTAGGCTAGAAACAGTCCACGAGTCACTGTTCCACTTTTCCTGCAGTCACGTTAAGCAGAATGAAACCCGGTCTTAGACGTCATCACTCAAGCCCAGCAGCAAGTGGAAGAGGAGGTCTTGGCCCAGAAATCTGCTACCTTGAACATCTGGCTGTTGGCATTTCATGGTAATTGACTATTTCTCCTGCAAATGTGGGATAATTACCAAACATCTAAATGTTTCCTGCAGCGCTGCTTAACCTGTAGCCGGTCAGCTTCTAATGGGATTGCCGTCACACCCGTGGTTTGGTCCTAATCGGGACATTTCATGCTGTTTTATGACAAAAGCGAAGTAAGCATGGAGTTATTTCATCCACAGGACAGTTTTGTTCTCTGTGGATCCGTGTGGGGAAATCCAATAAGTGATTCTCACAAAGAGCTCACAGAAGAAAAAAGTGATTGTGAGCCTCATTAGTTTGGACTGCACCTCCTAATGTTCCGCATAATAACAAAAAGGCAGCAACCAGATGAAGAAGATGCTGGTTTGAAACATTACAGGGATGATTACTGTTAGTTTGCCGTTTCATTCACTTTAAATAAAGATCTGTCAAAATATATGGAACGAGACAAGAACACAAGCCCCGCAAATGTCTGATCTCATTTCCTGATGAGTCTCCAAAATCCCTGCTCACACACACACAACACACACACACACACACACACACACACACACACACACACACACACACACACACACACACACACACGCGTTACCATGGTTACTAAAGGATCTTGCATAAATAGAGACACCGGATGCCATTTATCAGGCGTGGACTCGAGACACTCGACGTGTGTCAGAGTGAAATTCCATGACTCAACTTGACTACAGAGACTGACCACCAGTGACTGGTGACTTCACCTAAACTAGAGCCTTATGACTAGAAAGACTTGACGCTCTTTAAAAGCCCCCAAACGTAACGCCATGAAAAGTAAAAAAAAACAACAAAAAAAGCGTTCCCTGATTATTGTTCCACTTAGGATTAATCTGTGAGACGCCAATCAAGCAGCAAGAGACAGAACAGAGCTGCATTCAAGACAGGAACTACATTCTTCAGAGGAGGATTACCTTCACATACAATGACGACGCTGTGTGGCTGAGAACTCACAGCCTGTGAAAACATTTCTGTTTCTTGGATAAATTTCTGCATCTTGGTTTGCTCTATATTTTAAGTTGTTAAGTTCAATGTCACTGATGAGTTTGGGTTAGTTTTAATAAGAGTCTGGAGGAGCGGCCCTCAACCTTTTAGATTCTGTGGCTCATATTTCAATATTTGCCTTGGAAATGTTCCATGAAGCTCATTCAAGAGGACCTACACAAGTCTGATCTGCCGCTGTCTGAGGAGCACAACTCTTCAAAAAGCATTTCAATCAATTTGTGGTTTTTGTAAATGTGTCTCTTCTGTGAGCTTCAAAAGGATGAATGGCACTGCACAAGCAAAAAAAAGAAAGAATTACTAACCCTCAGGTGTTGACCGTACGGTCAGTCTTGGGACTTGTTAGAGACTTGACTTTTGACTGAGGACTTGAGCGTAAAGGGTTGACATTTCCTTCCTTCCTTGCTCAGACAGGAAGCTGAGAATGTGGGGTTTCTATCAACAGCCATGAAACAACTTTGTTTGATTGGCGAGTTCTTAAGCGAGGCCAATGCTATCAATGTCGCCCGTGTCCTTGATGCAGTGGACATCTGCACCCCAGCTCGCGCCCCGGCCAAGAGCCCACACAGGGGAGGCTGGGGCCCCCTCATGACTCAGGGCCTCAGCACCATCTCTGAACATGGCCTGGGTCATGGATGAAAAGCTCCAGTATCTGACAGTCACAGTCCAGCTGCACAGAACTCATTTTTGAAGCTCTCAGTCTTTTTACTAGATTCCAAGTAGTTTCAGGTACATGATGAGCGCCGTCAATGATGACTGCGGTTCCAAGAATCCTATCAAGAGGTGTGTGCAATAAGGATGGAGGACAGCAAAAAAAGAAAAAAGAAGAAAAAAAAGACGGAGTGCGCTGGAGGATGCTGAACTGAGATAATGTTGCTCAGCTCACCTCAAATGAGCTCACTGGGGAAGAAAACGAAAAATCCTAAAACAGCCTGCGAAGACACGTCCCCTAAACCCCTCACTTCACTGCGAGTAAATCCTGGCACATGGCACACAACCGCCAGTCGAGTGAGAGCAGGGTAAAGGGAATCCAACGAGGACAGGAAATGCTGCGAGCAATCTATCTGTCATCAGAGATGTTAGAGATGGCAAGGAGATGATTGCATGGGGCAGTGAGGAAAAGAGAAGGCAAACTAATCAGCCTCTGTCTATTTAGCCCTGACACACTGCTTAAGCAGAGTTGACAAGCTTCGATCGGAGAAAGGGGGCCTGATAGGGGAGATTGCTGAGGAAAAGGCCTCAAAAACATGACTGGCGTGCATAAAGAGACAAAAAGAGCAACACATTTTAATGAGAAGATGGAGAGAATGTGTTTGCCTGCAACTGCATTCAAAGTTTGGAATTACTCTCCTCTTTCTGCCCTAAGGCCCTGAGCCACACCGCAAGACAGGAGCTCATAAATAAGAGGTTCTAACAAGACCGGCATCAAATGCAGGACGTGGCGCCTCCACAAGCCATCGCCAGAATGGCTGGCTTGTGGAGGCGCTGGCTCTCCCAACCTCCACTTAATCCATCTGCTTTAGCTCCTGCTGAAGCAACCTGAAGCACACGGTGCAAGTGTCCAATCCACTCAAATTAGTTCAACGATAAATAATCTGCGAGCGAAGTCCAGCACAAGGCTCACAGGGGCTTACATTAGTCTCCACACAGGTGGGATTTGGGCGTAACACAAATGTAACCAGGTGTCATCTCTCATTCCCTTTAAGAGCTGGATTCACCTGCACCTCAGCGGACGTCTGCTCCGTTCGTGTGCCCGGGAAGCTTGAGAGGCCGACATTTCTGCTGAGGAAACAAAATCGTTTCCCGCTTTTCTGTCTAAAGATATTTAATAAGATCAATGCGCCACTCTGGAGAGTTCCACCTGTACTCAAGCCTCTCTTGTCCAGTTAGGTTCCTATCTGTTTGTTTTTTTTTAAATTTGCCGGTTAAATGGACCACAGTATTTGCTGCATGCCGAGATGTCACTGCTCACACGACGAGATCACAACCACTGAACGCAGCCTCTCTGATCTTCAAAGAAAATACATGGAGAGACAATAAAATAAAAGCAATAAAAGGACAATAAAGAAATCACCTGGAAAAGTCTTGACACACCGATTCTGTCTGAGGTTTAAATCATCGGTGAGGACACGCTACATCTTCACATTGTGACCGTTTACATGTTTGTGTACAACAAACCGAGTGTAGCGTGTCTTGTGTGTCCATCTGAGCAGATGCAGTGTGAATAAATTCACTTATAAAGAGCCGAGAAAAAAACTGTTCATGGACTCAACACTTGTTGTTGTTTTATTGGTCAACAGTGCTTTGTGCTGCCTCAACTTCAACACCGTGGGTGCTGGGTGAGAAAATGAAAACTCCATCTGTTGGAAAATAGCGAGGGCACCTGAGCTGCAGGTAGACGCTGTAGGATCTGACATGCAGGACCAGTTTGTTTGTCCCGTGAAGGGAAGAACACACTGAGACAAGGCTGCTGCCACCTCAAAGTACCGAGACACATGCAGGTGGCCATTAGGCCAAATGGTGGGATGCATCTGCCAAGCAGCAGATGGATACGACGACAGGAAAGTGTCAAGAAAATGGGAAATGACGACGAGAAGCAGAGAGCCTAAAATGGAGATCAGGAAAGCTGTTTTGAAATTGGAAACCATCTGGATGCGCTCTGTGGCTGTCCAGCATTCATCAGCCAGGAAAGTTTGTACCCGATTGATTGGCGAGTGTTTCAGACGAGGGCTGTACTTGGCATGGAGCGTTGCCTGGCAGTAATGAGACAATCAAGGCTCTCACCTTGAAGCAGACTCAAAATGCTTTGGCATAATTTAGCCGCTGGACTGACGGAGGATGAGATGAGATACCGAGGGTAGAAGGTTTGCCGTTCTTATTGATACGATCGGCAGAACGCTTAGACGCACACAAGCAGCTTTGCTGCTGCTATCATGAATTTCCTTCCATAAAACAATAAACGAGGCTGTAAGATCATCCGGTTTTACCCTCAGTTACACAGCTGCCCCCCCTCAGAAGCCCCAGAGTTCCCCAACGGTGGATTAACATCATAAAAACTCATTTGTAGGGCTGCATGTATTAACATGGGGATTTGGATGTTTCTCCAAGGAAATTTTAATTTGTTTTGCTCCTTTAATCACTGGTTTGTGTTTCATAGTTTGGGGCTTTGTTCATGCAGTATCAGATTAAATGCAGCTAATAACTGAGGTTTGTTCTCTGACCTCAAAAAAGCAACAAGGTCACGGCCGAGCCGGCTGTGGTGACGTTCTGTAAAATAATTTAAGACCTTTTCTGAAAGCAGATTGTGATTTTACCTTTTTACTAATGAGCACAATGAAGGAGACATGAATACCCAACTGTTTTTTTTTCCTCCTTTAACCTCAAATGAAACCGCATTATTTAATTCCCGAAACTTAATAATTAATGCATTTGGGAAATTCATTTATTATTCATGATATTGTCACACAATTCAATTGGAACCGTAAATAACTGGGAACTGCATTTGCTTTAGCGCCAATTTAATGGAGCTTAATGGGTTGTGTTCAGGCTTCAGGAGGTGATATCAGCAGCATGTTCCAACACTCATAATTGAGCTTTGCTCTCTGACACACTGTGTGTGTGTGTGTGTGTGTGTGTGTGTGTGTGTGTGTGTGTGTGTGTGTGTGTGTGCGTGTGTGTGTGTGTCAGGGGGAGACAGAGGGACAAAGATGTGATGATCAAGAAACATTTGTATAATATCTAATGGAAGGCTATGCTCAATTATTAGGGCGCAATCCTACAAATGTCTGACGTCCGTGCTCCCTGCGCGTGTGGCAGCAGCCAGCAGGTCCCTCCCTCGCCGGCATCTTAAGAGACGCTGGTAACAGATGCTAGCTTGCAGGGGTTTCGGCCTCCGTGCTAACACATCCACCTCTCCTGCTCAGGTCAAGAGTTCGAGGCTTGTCTCAGTGCTGGTATCACTTTTACTCTCAGCATAAAAACCAATGCTGCAGTTAGGTTATGGATGTGTTTACGCACAAAAACCATAAAGTTGGGGTTCGTGAGAGATCATGGTAAAATAAAAAAAAAAGAAAAAAAAAAAGAAATAACCATGTCTGAAAATACACCAACACCTCACTAAAACACCTCATACTGTTGCCAGAAAAGTGACAAAAAAACGTCCCCAAAAAAACAATCAATGTTTTTGCCGGATCGACAGCTGAAAGTGTCCTGACATCATCGTCCAAGCGTCCTGATGCCTGGCTGACAAAGATAAAAAACACACCGTTTTTGTCACCACAACAACAGCTGGAAGGGTCCCAACGTCTAAAATATATACAGCTTTTTGTGTTTTTTGGGGGTCAGAGACACGACAGCATATCTCGCCACTTCTCGCTCCTGGCTCACAATTACATGGCTTGGATAGGAGCTATGGCGCCTTATGTTCAGGGCTGTGGGAACGAGAGCAAACAGGGAGGGAGAGCAGCCGGCTCAGGTTCATCAGCACAGACCATCACTGTCACATTTAGGGTGAAAAACTAGCAGAGACTTCGCTACACATATTTGACAAAGCCACTGACGGGAACTGAGGTGTTTCTAAGTGCTCCAACTTAAATGTTCAATTTTTGGGGGGTTAAAATCATGCATTGCATTTAGGTCACAGTTGCCTTTGTACCCAAACCCAGTCCAGTTAATCTGCATGGGCACAGAGGAGAGAAATCCACTAAGGAAAAAAGAAGGTTAAGGCTGTGCACAGGATTTGATTTGAGCTCCCTCTCTTACCGACTGCAGCTCTGATGCCACGCTGCTTTTTATATCTCCGACTTATGTTGAGCCAATGTTCAAATTGCCTTTTTGTCAGCGATTCCCGGCGCATTCAAACCTGAACGGTCACAACATAAGCGTGACTGTGGGGCTGATCTGCAAAGACATCACTTTGTGTCAGTGACAGCGACATGTCAGCCTCCACTTTCCCTGTACACCTTTCAAAGAGAGCTACAGCAGCAGGGTGGCAGCTTTCTTGTGCTCCGTGTCCTATTCTGCCATCATCAGTGTTTCCAGGATGCAGAGCACATGCCTGGCTAGCCCTCCGATCTTTAAAAGAACTGCAAATGACATTAATAAAAGCAGAATGACGCGGGGCATGTGAGCGGCGATAACAGAGGACATGCTGTGCGGTGTTGTTAACGGAAAGGCTACTGTCATAAGGTTGCTTAGGCGGAATCATTGATCGTATACAGTGGATGATGTTTTTCTGCACCTTGACAGACAGAACAAGACGAGAGGGAGAGAAAGAGCGTGAGGACAGGCAAGAATCAGCGGCTTGATTTTAATTGGGTCTTTGTTTTTCATCAGTCCCACATGACGAGACAATATTTATGAGTTTGATCTTCCCGCGTTGCTACGAAGGAACAATCCTGGCAGAGTGTGACATGCAATGAATCCCTTTTTCCTTTATTCCAGGTGGTGGCGTGACATTTTGTACGCGACGTAGGATTACATTCTGGAGCTGGTGCAGCATTCCCAGGTCAAACCTCACCTGCTGTAGCAGCAATAGCTCAAAGCCCATCCGTCAGAGGAGGTCAGGAAACCTTTAATGATGTCGGCGGGTCACAGCTTTGATTCCCGAGTCAAGGTGGAGAAAAACAAAAAGCTTAAACCGACCAAATGTTGGAGATTAGAAAAGGCTTTTATAAGAGAATAGGCATCCAGATAAACTCTGCTGCGGAATTATTGATGAGGTCATTGCTACCATGATGCGAGAAGGTCCTTCTTCTAGATGACATCTGCAGCTTCACACGCGCCTGAATCCTGCCTGTTTGTCACCTGTAGAAACAGAACATCTCGCAGGGATGCACCTGATTCGATCTTTGGGGATTTTCCCGGTATTATGAGCTGGCGCAGAGACCTCTCCCGCACTAGAACGTCGTTAGACCAGCCCCCCTCCTGACAGGGTGATATTACCCTCGGAACTCTGACACCAAATCAGAAAGCAGACACATCCAGGGAAGGGGAGCTCGATTTCACTTGAATTCACTCGAGTTCTTCATGTCCTATTATATATTCCCTAATATTGATAGGACATGAAGAAAACATTCAAGATTGTAGATGTAGGTTGAGGCACTTTGCGTGGATGTAAAATTGATTCGGTTGCAGATTTTACCAGCATTCAGTTGTTTTCACTGCTGGACCTATGAACTTATAAAGGCTCAAAATGAGGGAGAAATAATCAGAATCAAAAAGCTCATTAGTTCACCCACTCCTATGCATTTTGAGGGCCAGTTACTAAGGAAATATTCATTGAATTAAGGCAGAATTTTGCATGGATTCATTAGATATTGTAAAGTTTTTGTATCAAAAAATATCAGGTTATGCTGTGGCCCAGATGAATTCATTAGAATGACCCGCCTTTTATTTTGATATCATTAAAAAAAAAACTTGTTTTTTGGAGACTTGATTTAAAAACACATTTTCACACCAACTGAAAGTATTCTTGCTCGCAGTGGATCTTCAATAAAAGCTCTTTCTTCACTCTCGTTATCAGCAGGGACCTTTGGCTGTTTAAACTTGAAGTGCTGCTTTCTTACTTTGGCTAGAAAGAAACAAAGAATGACCTGGAGCAACAGAAGAAGAAGACAAATGTATTCCCACATATCTACCCACACACACACACACGCACCTTCAGACACCCACAAATGCTGTGACACACAAATTTCAGGTTCCCTCCCACGGATTGTCTGATTTAACTCAATACTACTTGAAAAGTCCAGGCAGGAGTGAGGCCAAGGTTCAATTTGAACACACGGACACCCCGTTAGCCAGAAGATTGCCAGCATCAAGTGGTGCTTTGCTAATAAAACTCAGAATGTGGGCAGAGCTGGAGAAGAAGGGGAGTGAATATGTCTTCTTCCCCTGCATGTGCACCCACAACCATCCAGCGAAAGGTCGGCTTGGATAAAGTGACCACCCTCTCTCCCGCCGTCCAACGGCACGGCTGTGATGACAGCTTCAAAGAGGCACAGATAGAGTTAATCTCGCATGCTCTCACTCAGCATGAGTGCATGAAAGACTTTCCCTCCAGGCAACTTTACCTGAACCCTCCCTGCCCACGCTCCGCCGCCGCAGCGGCAGCCGCAGCAGCAGCAGCAGCAGCAGCCCCTCTGGTGCCAGATATTTCAGCATCACTACCTCTGCACATAGCGGGCACAACTTCAGGCAGGAACACAAAGTTTGTACTGTACCTCATGTCTGAAAAAAAAGTGATTCCTCCTACCTGAGGCAATGTGAAAATGAATAGGAAGAGAAGGGAAAAAAATTAGACCGCACACTACAAGAGACCAGACAGAGTGAATTGCAGCTTGCATGTGTAGAGCTCCAAGCCTTTGGATGTGATTCAAACGGGAGAAGCAATAACAGTTAGGCTCCGAAAACCTGGTATTAAACGGGCCCCGGGGCGAAAGACGGTTCAGAAATACTGATAAAGCTCCAACATTAAGGTTTATACCAAGGTATTGGAGAAATAAGGACAATAAAGTTCCCATTCATTTAGGCTTCATAAACATTATATTGCACCTTTTATCTCACAACTGCACTTCTAATTAGTAACATTAAGGCATTGGCCTATGATGCATTTTCTCTAGAGATGTCAGCACGCGTGCACAAACACCGTACTACACTTGTCACCCGTACCACCCTAACCTGAACCATTGCCACCCAATGATTCGCTCTACCTTTAAACCCACGTCTGAACCCTGAACGGCCATTTAAAAATCACACTTTGGACCTCAGAAATGTGGTAAAAACAAGGCTGTGCACACCTGCACCGAATGAAGACAGCAGAGGAAACGTAACAGTCAGACGTCTGGTTAGAGTCAGTACCGACAGTTCAAGTAACCAGAGAAATCTTTCGTAACATCCGGAGAAGGTCCATCGGACTCTCAGAATCACCATCGCCGAGGTCAAACGCGCTCGCAGCATGGGGCCCGCACACAAACAAAACAAACAAACAAGGGTTCAGGATTAAAAATAACCACCTGACAGCTGATTGTTCGGCTATTAATATCATTGCGTTCACAAATTCTACCTGATATATTCAGGGTACCAAGCGAGCCGCTCTCCAGCAGAGAGGTCCTGTAGACTCTAGCTCCTCTCAGTTGCAGTCAGCAGTTTTACACATCACAACATTATAACCTTTAATAACGATTTGTTCTTAATATTGATGATTAGCTTGTGGTGTGGTCTATTTTTTGTTTCATAGTCATACAGATTTGTGTAAAACAATGTTCTGGCTGGAGCCTATCCCAGCGGCTACGGGCGAGAGGCGGGGTTCACCCTGGACAGGTCGCCAGTTGAATGTGATTTGTAAATAGTAAATCTGTGAGCGATGATGAGGTCCTGAATTAATGAACTGAATCAAGGTGTGAATTCAAAATGGCTGCAGACACTTGGAGTTTTATGTCATTAAGATCCCTCCATTCATTCACTTCTAAACTACTTTTTTGACACGGAGCGCTGCAAAGGGGTAGGAAGTCCTCCCAGGAATAAACTTGAGATTCCGGGTGATTGCACTGTGCATTAATCCACCGCGGGCACAGATTATTAGCATCCTGTAGCATCTAACTAGTGATGCTGCTCAAGTCAAACTTGGGCTCTGAAAGTCTACAAAAGTGTTCCTTCCCCTCCGTTCGGACCATACCAACCTGCAAAAGGCAACATTCTTCACTAATCACGTAATGTTGGGTGGTCATGGGTAAAAAACAGGGGTGCTAAAAGTGGAACTGGATGTGTCTGCTCAATTTGTCTGTTAAAACTGATTTGAGGTCTGAGATTTTGCAGCACAGCCTGGGCTGCTGTGAGACGTGCCTAATGCTGCCGAGTGAAGCCTCCGATCAATGCTGAGCTTTTTGCGCTCCCAGAGAGCTGCAGGGCACATGAGTATTGTCCCGCTCTCTGTCAGGTGTGATCACACACAGGTATCTTCCACCACAGCCTGCTGGGAGCATGAGAGCCGAGCATGCAGGGGCGATCGTGGCAAAAAGAGTCTCATGTTGAGGCCTCTCTTTGCTCTCGCTCTCTAAGCCGCTTTGGTCTGCAGCTTTGCACTTTTTCAAAGTGCTGGCTGGTGCCATGGATGCTAAGCTTGCTACTCAGAGGCCGGCAGGCAGTCTAGGGAGAGAGGGAGAGATAGAGAGAGAATGTAAGAAATATGATCACAAGTACCTGTATCAGCTGCCTCGGGGTACTGGTGGGTCTATGAAACGCTAGGTACACACGCACGCTCACATCCCACAACCCTCTCTGGCAAAATCTCCCTTGTGCTCATAATTTGATTTCAGATCCTTCCCCCATCACTGTGCTCATGGCTGAGGACAATGAGCACAAGCTCTTGCTCTCTCCCGTGAACTTGATGTCACATTCAGCAAACTTCTCTCCTGGAATCTTTGCTCTCCGCTGATGAGATCGAGAAGCGGGCCTCCTCTTATTTTGTCAGGGAGCCGCTCACTTCTCTGTCCTTATCTTTTAGTTGGCAGCGCACAAGGCTGCACTCTCTTTTCTCAAAGGATTAGATATGCTGAGTGTTGAAGGCCTTTGCATACAAAACGGCGAGGCATAAGAGGACAAAGACCTCAGTGTGGACTGCAGGTCTGTGATTGGACACCAAGACTGACAGCAAGTTAGAGACAACAAACGGGAGACAAGATCTCAGACTGAATGAATGTAATGAGGGCGACACTTCAAACCCCTCAGTATCATTACAAACAATTATTTCAGTTTCACAATTAATTTTCCACCAACTGCTAAGTTCCTTAACATTTCATTTAATTAAAATGTCTGAATGTTTAATGATCAAGCAACCCCAGTCACCAGAAGGAAGCACCGGCATTCAGCTATTCTGCAAAACAGAAGAAACAAAAGCGCTTATTGAAACAGAACTACCCTGTTAAAAGAATCCTGCTCTCTTACGTGGCAACACAATGCAGGTCTGGTTCAGTTCAGGCAACAACAACAACAACAACAACAACAACAACAAACTAAACCGCTGGTTACAGTTACAGCAGCTCAACTCTGTGGCTCTGGCTAAAGTTGAGAAACACGCATCATAATGGACACAGACTCAAAGAAGAGTGCAATGTGATGCAGTCTTAAGAAGTCCCTCCTTGTACACCTCAGACATCAGGCTAGGTATTCACAGGGGATTTTGTTACTGACCTTGCTTGACCTACCGTCTTGATTTCCCATCGTACAGTTAGAAAAATATCAAAAACAAATAAATAAATGCTGCTTTTGGCTGAGGTAGCGCTTCTGCAGTTCGCCCGCAAATGTTCTCATTTCAAGGTGAAGGAAATATAAAAATATATATATAAAAAATACAATGTTAAGTTTGGTGCTCAAAGAGCTGAGTGAGAGCTGAGGCTTACAGTAAACTTTAATCATGTGCTGGCTGAGGTGCCGTACTGCCAGACTGCTGAATCATCTCCAGCAGCCTCCAGCTCTATATGCTCTGCAGGCAGATCAATCCTGGGAGAAGAGAGCAGCCTGACACTATCAAGATATTCAGATCCTGGGCACACAGCTCCATTTTTCCTCTCCATCTTCACAATGTCACCCGCAGACAATGCCAGGAAATGTCAGTTTTAATTAATAAATTAATTATTCCGGTTCCCTGAATGTAGTTGTCCCACGGTGATGAATGACTCCCACCAAGTGGCCTGCACCTCCTCAGTATTTAGGAAAACAATTTAAAAGGACTCCCCTCTGCAAGAGTGAATTGGCTCTCCTGCTGTATGTAAGCAGGGCCAAGAGGAGGTGGTGGAGGTGTGCGTGTGTGTGTGTGTGTGTGTGTTGGGGGGGGGGGTCCCTTATTCTCAACTACAAACAACCTGACAGATAAAGACACAAGTCTGCACCTTTTAATATCCTTCAACCTGTTGACAGAGAGTCCCCTTCCTTCAGTCTCTTGGTGTTGGGGCGCAGAACATCAGACCCCTGCAGGGACATTTGTGGTCTCTCTTCCTCCTCGTGTGGCAACACAAATGCTCAAGCACACTGCAGAGACTGAAAACTAATTAAGTTCCCGTTTAATCATCACACAAATTCTGAGTGAACTGCAGAACTGCTGCAAAGAACAAAATGTCCATGGCGTGTGCTTGTATCGACTGGTACCGCAGGGTAAATAATGTGGCCAGAAGATGGCAGTATGGACAAGGTTATGTATGCGGTAACAAACAAATTAGGAGGAAAGCCATCTCTCAGCGACACATCGTGAACCTCCTGCTGGGAAAGTTGTAACTGTTCTTTACTGCTAGCCAGTATCGGAGATGCTGCTGCTGTCTGGAGACGAAGAAGTCTGGGAAAATTCGGAAAGTCGCCGGTGTCAGAAACAGCCGGTCGAGAAGGTTTAAGGTCCTCTACATCGGCTCTTATTAGAAAAAAAAAGAGGTTTCCATCTCCTGTTGTGTACATTTACTCTTTTTTCAAAACAGGCAAAATCAAAACAAGTGAGTTTAAGAACAATTTTGAAAAACTGGGGGAGTTCTTCAGAATTTCACCGTGAGATACCAATGAGCTACTTCACACTGTGCCTGAAAATACGGCGATGGAAACCTCTCACCTTGGCCCAGCTGGTCCTCCTCCACGCTCTCTATTGGCTAATATCATCCAAGGAAGCCGCTTCAGTCTTCCTGCTTCCTCTGCACGCCGTCTAACCCACCTCCATCCCAACTCCTCCTCTGCATTCTGTATCAGAACCAATCAACGTCTCCTCTGTTGGCATTGTTGCTGCCTCTGATCTGGGCTCTATGGGGTCTTTGCTGCTGCAGTTCTCCATGTATATATTTCCATATGTACCTGAGGAGCAGCAGGGAGGTCTCCACAACAGAGCTGAAGCCCCACATTTCTCTAACCACCGCTTAGGCAGAGAATATTTGAGTGGTTCAAATTTGTCGATGGACTCTTCGTCCTGCCTCACACCTCAGTGAGGACTGCACCTGCAAGTCCTTCCTTTGACGCGTGTTCTTCAGCAGGTGCACGGGAACACCTGTAACAGCAGTCTCCACAGGTTAACGTCTGAAGCAAATTCAATTACTTTGAATAAGTAAGCAGCAATTATCCAAGACATGTTTTGGCTCTGTACCTTTCAGCAGCAGCTGGAGTGACTTGCAGAGAAAGTGGATGTGTCTCTCTCTGGCTTTAGTTGCTCTTGGAAGAAGTCTGCATTTTTATCTTTTCACAGACCACATTCCACTTCAGAGACCATAATGGCTGGATGCCAAAATGAATTTTTGTCTTTTAAAAAGCGCAGTACATTTTTCACATACCCATCAATATTTGTTCACAGATGTTTGCAATTATCTCGACTTAATGTGTAAGAACAGCTTTCTATTGATCGGCCCTCCAAACCCCCAAGTTTAAATCATTTCATTCAGCTCTGCTTTCTGCTCTTAAACAATAACACTCGCTCTGTTTGACTCTCGGCAGTTGCACAGAGGCAGAAGAAAAGGGGAGTAAAAAAAAAAACGCTATTTATTTTACTTTTATCATTATTTTTCAGCGAGTTGTATCACAAAATGAACACTATAGATGGATGCTTCTTGTGCACTGCTGTTCATATACCAGTGTATTTTAGATTCAAGAAGTCTTGGCCCGGTATCTCGTGTGTCAAAGGCTTTGGAGCAGCTAAAGAGATTATAAAGCACGCTGCCGTGAGCCTCTCGTCTAAACCTCCGTCTGTATCCTCCAACAGCATCCAGACAAAGACACCTCCGTTCTAATGATATCATAACACAGAGGGATGGGAGAGATCTGTATCAACACACATAAGAGCAGCAGCAGCAGCAGCAGCAGCACTGGGCTACGCTCCTCGTGTTTCTATGTGCCGCATCCCCTTAATGAACACATAAAATGGTTTTGGTGCTGGAAAAAACCCTGAGCAGCTTCCAGAACTGACGCGTAAATGAACCGCTTGGATCCAAACGAACATTTGAAACAAACCCAGTCTAATTTCAGAAAGGCAATAATTCCAGCGCACACAGACTCTACGTGGGCGGCCCCCCCAGTTAGTGCAACACCAGAACCACGACAGTGTCAGCAATCGCAATGTCATTTGTTGAGGCAGTTAAGTTCTTCATTTCCATATCTTTTTGAAGTAACAAATTAGACTTGACACAATGAAATTCAGCTTATGGCTTTATTTACCCCCTCTGAGGTAAACGTTGGTAGGATTTGTCTGCAGATAAACAGGATTACGCAAAAACTATGAAACTGAATTTCAGCATGGAGCACAGGCCATTCAGGTTTAGGGCAGATCAGTTGTGAAGAGGTGAATAATGGCTTCTTTTTTAACTGAGTTTTTTAGCTGAGTTTACCTTCGCGGAGGCACTCGCTCTCCTGGTGCCCTCTAGTTCACTCCCCAGATCCAAAATTGGTTTCCTATATCGGCCCAGTGCCAACACCAATAACCGGATCAGATAGAGGAGAAAATACTGCCCATCCATGACACCATGACTCAGTCAAATGTCAGTAATCAAGAAGCTAAGGAGAGCTAACAGCATGCAAGGAGCTAAAGGGAAAACAGGAGTTCTCCTGAGTGTTTATCATCACTTCAATATAATTTCAGGAAATGTATATGAATGTATTCATTACATTTAGTTTTCAAATGTTAGGAAAATGGCAGCACGGTGGAGCAGTGGTCAGCACTGTCACCTCACAGCAAGAAGGTTGTGGGTGGAGCCCCGGCTGGAGCACGGGGTCTTTCTGGGTGAGTCTCCATGTTCTCCCTGTTCCTGCTGGGTTCTCTCTGGTACTCCAGCTTCCTCCACAGTCCAAAGACATCAAGAGGGACCAGGTTAATCCAGACTCTAAATTGACCGTAGGCGTGGCTGGGAGAGCCAATGGTTGTCTGTCTCTATGCGTTGGCCCTGCCATGGACTGGTGACCTGTCCAGGGGGAAGGCTGCTGGGATAGGCTCCACCCCCACCACCCTCAACAGGAGAAGCGGAAATGAAAATGTTAGGAAAATAATGAACAGGTCCAGTGCCAGTCTCATCCACGCAGCAAGACACAGCTTGTGACTGAAACAGCCTGGAACTTGGTAATGGTCGATACCCGGGTATCGGAACCAGGACTGGAGAAGTCGGATCTGTTCTAGCTCCATTACAGATCGATGAGCTCGACGTGAATAAATGGATTCAAGCTGACGACGCTTCTGTCTGAAAAACAAATTTGAGTCTAAGAAGCGGCACTCACTTGTACACAGGCTAACTGCAATATTTGCACGATTTCAGGCCCATGTGGCATCGTGAGTGATTTAATAGAACACGTGTGAAAAGTGACATCATCTGGCAGCTTCAACTCGCCATACGCCATCCCATGCCACGCCACCCACTACCACCTGTAAATTCTCACCCTGAGGGAAATGCTGAATTTAAATATGATCACACAACAGCAGTGTCTTATAATCAGGTTCCAAACAACAGAAACTGGTCATCAAGCAACACATGAACTCAGAGTCGTTGTTGTTGTTCTGCTTTTCTTGCCGCCACCGCAAATGCGCTACATGCAAGCATGAGCTCCATTATCGAGCACCAGGACTCAGGACTGCCCCAACGATAACATCCGTGACAGCGACAGCTTCCAGGCACCCATAAATTTACTGAGTATAAAAATGTGGCGGTCTTCCACCTTGACCTTTATTATCCCATCTCCGTCTCCAAGCTGCTGCCGGTCAGCAGCGCGGTAAGTGCTCCAGTGCTGAATGGCTCAGTGTGTGATCCACTTTCATCCCCTGCTCCTGTTCAAAGCTGGATTCTTACCAATGATACATTTTGGAGGTTGTGAAAACTCGAGAGAGCAGCTGCTTTTTATTAGCCGTTCCTGTGGGCACAATTTACAAGCTATCAATGGAGACTGGAACAAAGAACTATAATGAGCTCATAGAGAACAAATGGGAGGAGGTAATGGCTGCGCGGGCCGGACAGCATACATTTAACCACCGTTTCATTTAGCAGGAGATGAATTGTTATTTTTATGGAATCTTGAGAGTAATGCTGTTGATCACTGACCTCCACCGTGTAAACAAAATGCTGCGCTAGCCGAGGTCAAAACAGATTCTTCTTAACCTGCAGACATTGACTTTAATATTCAGACAAAGTCTAAGAAGCTCGGGGCTTAATTGTGTATTCACGTCTTTGGCTCAATATTATGAGTGCAGTTACCCTCAAAGCTAAAGCGGCCATTTCCAGCCAGACTGCTATCTTTTGCTGCCTTTAAAAACCCATTGATCTGCTGACCTTCTCCAATAATGCAATTGGAAAAAGGAGATTTTGCACGCAGCCAGACAATAATACTACCATAATCACATCAGGAGTCAACGTGTCAATGGTGTCTCTCGAAAAAGAAGGCTGAATAATGTCTTTAACACTACTGTCACGTACAACCATATATTCTAAACTTGGCGCACGCACACACACCCTGCTGCCATAAAACACGGCATTTATAAAGACAATGTGATGTCACTGTGTTTCTCAGAGCTTTTATGGTTTGCAGGGGATTCACAGATTGTTAGCTCTGCAGGTTGGCTGTTAATTCCCACATGGCAGATGTGGAAAATTAGCAAATCTGATACAAATGAGCTCCTGGGTTTTTATGGAAAATGGAATATTGAAGCATAATCCTATTAGATTCAGTGGTTATTGTTGCATGGGCTTGGTTATAATGAAATGCAGCTGATTGTAATATATAACCTGAAATTGTAATTCCCTTGTTACACCTTGAACCATCGTGAGCATCTTTTCTCTGTGTGTCGTTTGTAGACGGAATGCAGAAGATAAATCTGACGTTCCTGGTATTTAAGACATTGAATTTCTGCTCTCAGGGAGGCTCAGTCAAGACTAAAGGTTAGATCTACTGATAAGATGGTATATCTTCGACCCAAAGTCAAAGGCAGTCCTTTGAATGGTCTTTTAACAACTTCAAATTGCAATGAGACAGTCGTGAAATAGATCCTTTAATGGAGAATCAAACGACCAGCCTTCAGTATCTATCCATCACCCACAACAAAGTGACTTTGCATGCTTTTCATGTTAAAAATTCTTTGTCACATTATAATTGTTTTCCTCAACTGAATGGAAATGAATCAAAACTTGAGACAGATTTGTTTACGGAGAACAATCGAAGGACAGCTGTAAAACAGGATCAATACACTCCCAGGTTCCTTTCAGAACCAAGATCTTTCAAAGAGGATCTGTTTAGTGGGTTTTTTTTTCCCTTTCAGGAATGCTAATCTGAAGTGTTTGCATTTTTTTTAACTGCCAATCACCTGTCCAGAGCTTGTGTGTTTTTGTTAAGTTTACCAGCATGCCTGACATGCTGATATTTCATCTAAACTCCATAAACAAGAAGCAAAAAGACTACTGACATTTTGATGTGCCTCTTTTTAGTCTGAATTGTTTTTTTATCTTCAACATATCTTCAGTATATTGTTGCTTGATGAATTAATAATAAAGATGCATCTCTTTTTTTTTTTTTCGAGGAAGAATGGCCGCACATGCCAACACTATCAGACGTTGATCGGTACTAAAGACCTTTCTTAAACTGAGATCTGTGCTCAGCTTGTTGGCCTGAACACCTCAGCAGAATTAAACCTGACTGCTGTGTTTCTGTATTTTGGAGGAATGGGATAATTCTATCACTTTCCTGTGGTCAACAATGTCAATTCAAAAGTGATACTGGCCACAAATTCTATTTCTCAAGTTTGACACAGCACACATCCAGCACTAAACTGAAGCTGATGGCCATTTCTTTGGAAAATAAAATGTGTTCTTTAACCGTCTTTATGCTTCTTTTTTCCGCCTCAGACAAAGCAGCGTTATGAGATTATGTGTGACAGAGAGAGGCTATAATTGAGGCCATGATTGCTGACTGTGAAACCGACTAAAACTGACTTCTAGAGGCTTTTGTACTTGTGGGAATGTGGCCACCATGATCGGAAACAAAGGGAGAGCTCCCATTGTCCGTTGACTGCTGGACGGGAAATTAGGCTGGGCATCAAAATCTGCATGTCTGAATGTTAATTTTCTCTCCCAACACTCAGAACAAAAACCGAATTTGGGAGGATTAGTTGCCTTGTAACTGATCATATATCCAACCTATTATTTAATGAGGATTGCCACTGTGGCAGGGTTCCCGGGCTCTCGGAAACTGACAGAGTTAGCAGGCAGCGAGCCAGCAGAGTAATATTGTTTGGTGTGGGGACATGGGGAGGACATGTCTTAACTGTGAGATACAATAGAATTAAGTAGCCACCGCGGATTTCATTGCTCAAATGGTTGTTTATGAGTTATTGTTGCGCTTGTTCTGACACTTCATGGGGCAAATAAATCAAAGCGAGGTTGCTGGTTGCCAGGACATTTCCCAAAGGTGCGTGTGCTGCTCTTTTTTGTGTTTTTGCCATCTGTTCCAAGTTAGATTCCACATTTTGGTTGGCCCACAAGTGCACGTACTTGATTTGTGCACATGGAAAGAGACATTTACAGTTGCAGACAGTTTGGGCTTTCTCATCGTTTTGTCCACTGCATACTAGTAAAGACCTTGAACCCTGTTTGACCTTGCAATATGCAGGTTCTTGTTTCTCAAATGAGGAGCTTTCGTCTCAGTCTCTCTCAAATATCCAGGCTTCCCAGGAGTTTTGGTTTCACGTCCTGGGGCAAGAACGTTATCCCCTTGGCGATTGTCCTCCGTGGGTATCTGTCAGAATCTGGTGCACAGTGTCTACAGAGTCCAGTGTGAATGTTCTGTGCCCCACTTGCGCATCAGAGGTTTTGCTGCCTGGAACTACATTTAACTCATTTTTTTTGACAGGGACTTCTTCTTTTGCATCAGGTGTGCTTCACTGACCAACGGTGACCTGGAGAACTCATGGGCTGTGGATCTAACAACATCAACTTGCTGACAAACCGTCAGAGTGGTATCTCTTTCAGGAGAAGTCCCGAGGGTCTGGTTATATAGCCTGAAGTTCTTACTGGCACATAGTGAGAGTTTAAGAATCGGCTGAAATTAGCTTATAAAATCATTTCCAATTAGGCACTAAAATATATACATATATGTATCATTATTTAATTTTATATAGCGCTTTCTCTAACAAAGGTTCATGGAGAACTCAAGCATATCTGATTATATCAAGTAACCAATCACAGGGCTGATAAATACAGACAGACAATCATTCACATTCACACTTACAGGCAGGTTAATGTTTCTGGTTAACCTCATTTGCATGTTTTTGGTCCGTGGAAGGAAGCCAGAGCACCAAACTCAAAACAGAGAGGCCCCACGTAAGAAGATTCTTTCTTTTTTTTTCTCCAATTTGTTTCTGTCTTTAAGGAATCATTTCATAAGATAAGATAAACAGACTGCCTGTATATTCAGCCTCGACAGGCCACATGTCCTCTGATGGACCACATGTCCTTCTTTGCCTGACAGACCTTAAATTGAATTGCGTCTTTGATTTGACCACTCAGGTTCTTGGGTAAACCGGCGAGGGCACATTGTGGGTGTCACTTGCAGAACCTGCACTGAAAGTGAAGGAAATTACGCTTGCTGACTTTTCATTATGCAAACCACCGGTTGAGTCAGCTGATGGACACGCCGAGTGCTCGGAATCCTTCCCTGTCCCTCTCAAAAAGGAAATTATGCATTGTTTTTGTTTGCCACTTTACCCCTAAAATGATCTTGAGTGAGTGACAGACGTGATTCTGAGCAGAATGACAGGGCAGTGGCGGTGGAAGTGGGGAGGGGACGCTGGGGAGGACAGGAAATGAGAAGCACAAGATCAAATATCCGTCCTTCTGTCTTAACGTGGTCTCACATGGCGTCTGCATGCCTTGACAGCACACACGCAGACTCCACAGATGATCAATACCATGAACACGATATTACCGTGCAAAGTGTGTTCACATGTGCACATACAGAGCTCATGGTCCCATGGGACCACCGCTTTTCTTTTAAGATTTGGTCACTGAAGATCAGAGGAGTACATTTGTATCAATACCTGTGCTTTCTCACAAAAATCGAGGGCTTAAATTACAATTACTGCGGTGGTGATCCACATATGATGCACGTCGGCCCCACTTATTCCCACAAGGCTTCATTAACTCACAGAACCTCACCTGGGAAATTGAGGAAAGTAATAGGTATTTCAAACATCTGTCACAATTGTTTAACTGCAGCCACCTAGAGACTTGAGTATTACATGACTGTGTAAAAATGGCGCACGCACACTCGGACGCTTGATCTATTCTGAGCATCAGAGTAGCAAGAAAAACGACTGAGGTCTGCTAACTTTTAAAAGGAAATGGTTCTGTTTTGCCCTGAGATCCAAGGGAGGAGGGCAGGGTTTGGATTTCACAGTGGGTGTTTCCTGCGCTAACGGTTCCTCAAGATTATAATAATAGATGCTGCACAGTATGATCACTTTATGCTCTCTGGTGGTTCAGATAAACAAAGGGCATCATCCGAGAGTCTGCAGAGAGGAGCAGCTGAGTGCAAGGGAGGGCTGCTGCATGGGGGTGCATTTGAAGTTTGGAGAGATGGCCATTGCTTTGAAACAACCCACCACACAGGAGGGAGGGAACACGGGATCCTGGCACAAAAAAATACGAGATCAAAGCAGTCACATAACAGGAGGTGAATTCTTTACATGACGGAACGCTGATGTTTCAACTAGAAATTGCCCTGTGTCAGTCTTTACGTGGGTGACTCAAGCTGAGGTTCACCGCTGCCTCAAAGGTCTCTGTTAAGGTTGAACATGACACGCCAGCCCATGAGCGGGGGCAGCTACGCTAACTCCTCAGCTCTCACCATGACCAGACAGGGCCCAGGTCCCCGGCTCCAACAATCAGATGTTGGAGATGAAATTTCATGAATCCCCTAGACAACACTACTATGAACTACTACTACCACTACTATGAACAAGCACCTAGAGTCTCACCTAAAGGATGCTTGAAAACTGCTGTAGCCCCACAGCAACAGCCTTCCCATCCTCTTTCTGGAAGAGAACACTCGCAGGTTCCTGTTCTTAAGGGACAAATAAAAATAAAAGATCCAGCATCCAAAATAGCACAGATGAAGCGAGGCAAAGACCTCCTCCCAGTAGTGTGAACACAGTTCAATACACCTGACCCTTCAAAAACAAGAACTCCATGTCCGACTTAAGCCGTGTCCAGTTTTACTCAACTCACATTCAAACTCTTTCCAGCCTTCCGGCCTTATTTCACGCCAATCAATACAGAAGACATCTTAATCCTTTCAGGAACCTTCTGGATTTCAATACAGTGCCATCAACAAATGGTGACCCAGATACCATAGAGCTTACATCATTATGCCTGACAACAGATCCTGCACTTCCTTTAACACTGTTTATCGTCAGCTTCCAGCTTGAGATATCACACATGAGAAATCTTTACTCCCTCATCATTGCCTCTAAGTAAGACAGAGCATCCGAGCGAGTGACCATATAATGGCATCTACTGATAATCACACCGAGTGGGCTTTATTGATATGTATTGTTTCACCGCTTTCTCGAGTGCAGCTCTGACAAACCAATTCCCCTCGCTGAATAGAGCCCCGGGAAAACTGAACGAATTTGCTTTCCTAATCAGGGAAGAGATAAGCGAGTGGATGTTGGTGGTGTTCCGTGAGCACCTGTCTATCTGGAGATCTCCAGACGGCACCAGTACAATGGCTGGTTTAACTGCCATTTAATGCTGCAATCACCGAACACCCCAGACGCCAATAAAAGACACTGCGCATTTACTTTGAAATTGACCGAAATCATCAGCTTTTGAAGACGGTGACACAAGGACGAGGAAAGCAGGGGAAATAACATTAAGGAGAATGGGCAGTCAACTCCGCCTCTGTCATTTTATTGGCTTCTGTGATGGAGGACAAAGAAGGTGCAGTGATGGGATTTGAGGCCACATGACATAAGGATTGGATCGGAGAACAAACAGCAAATCTGGTTAAAAGCCAAATGTTTACTCAGTGTCTCTACCAGCTGGGATGCCTTCATGTGCACATAAATATGAAAATGAAACCAGCAATCACACATTGATTAATGATGCCCCTTAAGACATGTATAAGACATCCGGCGCTCCCAGTTTACAGTAGTTTATGGTTAAATACCACCAAAAAATGGCCTCCAATCTTAAGTTGATATCACTTAATCCTACACTCTTATATGAAACATGTTCTGAAAACATGCACACGCCAGACGCGTTGAGATCACCTCCCTCCCTCCAGAGTAGACTGCACAGGGTCTGCCACCATGTTATGTCACGTTCAAAACCTGAGAGAGGAAACAAGGCGATGTTGTGCAGGCGTAGAAATTCAATACTAAAGCAATCACTGACATGTCAGGGCTAATGTTAGCTTTGGTAAACGGGCTAACCTGACAGGTAGGCGCACCTGCTGTTGTCAGACCTGCGGATGCTCTGATTGGGTGAATGTAGTGGAGGTGAAGTCCTCTTCACCAGCGTTCCCTGAACCTGGAGCAGGGAGTCATGCTCATGTTCACATCCAATTATGACACAGCTACCATTTTCATCAGTGGGTGATGGTTGCTATGGAGATGGCTCAATTTTCTTCATAAGACCAAACACTGGTCACATGACAGCAGGTGAAATGAAGGTCCAAAGCTGGTGATTGTACGGTGGGGTGTACAGGACCTACTGGAGCATGATGGTAGATGCATGAATCACGAGTTATAGTTGAAGTATTCTAGCTGTTAAAGTGTGTGTGTGTGTGTGTGTGTAGGGGGCAGATAGGGAAGGGAAATTGAGGGTAAAATGTTGCATGATGCGTTCATTTGTTGGAGCCATTTGTCTGTGGAGCAGGAGACATCTGTGACTTTCTGGCAGAGCAAGACTATTTACAGCTATTGGCAGGCTGCTGAAAACACCGCACCCCCCCCCCCCCACCCCCCAGGGTGTCTGTCTGGTAATCCTTTCAATGCATCTCCTTACCTGCGACACAAGGAGACTGTCTGTTCCAGGCTGCAGAGCACTGTGCGCCTGCCAAATACCAATTTACATATATTTCTTAATTAACTGAGCTTGTGCATGTGGGAATCAATAATCAGATGTGCTTGTTCTTCCTTACACCCGCCCTCACTTTGACACTTGATAGATCTGTGTTCACTTTGTCTCAGCCTCACCTTCTGGTGAGTAAATTTGTGTATTCTGCACATGACCAGTCTTTTGAAATACTCCTCATAGGTCATGGAGACATTTTAGCGCCTTACATTTATGAATACTAATCAAGCAGAGGCCACTAAACATCAGAGTGAGTCAATTATTCACGCTCCCCCAACAGCTGGCCTCACATTGTATAGAGTAGGAAGAGCTTCTTGTGTGTGTGTGTGTGTGTGGGGGGGGGGGATTATTTAAAAGTTAGCTGAAAGACAAACTCAAACATTTATCCTTGTTACAACAGTATAAAATTCACGGTAAGACTTTGCACTCAACTCTATGATGAGCTGCAGAAATTCACATTTGCACAAATAGAGCTGACCAGCCAATGAAAGCAATCAAAGAGATACTGCTCACACCTGCTGAGTTGACTTTATAGGCCATACTTTGCGAGCTCAGGCAGGATTTGCTGACTGGTGGATTTGTCAGTGCCAGAAACCTCCCGCCCTCTCTGTCCATCAGTGCAGACCTCCTCTACCAGCTGCTGGTCTACATTTACTCTGCCCTACGTGTGGTTTTTTTTATTCCTTGTCTGGACTCGTTCAGTAATTCCACAAATGGCTCAAAGTTTTGTTTCTTAATTATATCTTAGGAGTGTTTTTTCTGTGATTATTTTAAAGCTTTAGGACCAAAGTAGGATATAGTGTGACCTAACATTGGAGCTGCAGACTCCAACCTTTCACCTCACACTTTAATTTCCCAGCGTGGAGAACCTGCGATGAAGCTATTCAAAATACATTCATCCGGGCTGAGAAAGTCAACAAATGCTCTAAAGGAAGTTAAGAAAGAGGAGATAATTGCCCAGTCTGGAGTTCTGCAGTAAGAGAACAGAGAAGGGACCTCAGCAGACAGAAACAGCCCTGTACTCTAGTGTGACCAGGGGGCCACAACGAACCTGCCACTTCTTTTCTTCGTGCTCTTTATTCATGTCATTAGTAGTGATTCTCTGTCTCTGTGACATACTACCATTGCACACAGCGCTACGATTATGTTCGTCCCTCCCATTCCTCACTAGCCGGTCAATCAAACTCTCTTCTAGCTTGTTTCGAGAGGGTGCAGCTTGATGAAGAACATTTTTACAAGTATGACAAAAGAAATCTGAAGGAGATGTGGACTCGCCCCAGGATACAAGAGGCTCATCCAAAGAAACACAATTTCATGTCATGAAACCAAAAATGACTTATGTTCTGTTTATGCCAAAAGCCTGTCGTCAATTCCCACTGGTCCTCCAACTCTTGATATTTGCCTCTAGCCCTAGATCGAGGTCAAGCTCATGAAATAGATGCTAAAGCTGGTTTTCTGCTTTTAGAGCGATAGGGGCGTGGTTTTGGTGTAGGGGCGTGGTTTTGGTGTGTCGTACAACTGTCTGTTCAAAACAATGATGTTGGTTCCTGAAGAGGTTAGCGTTGATGCTGCTACAGCACCTTTTGTATCAGAACTGAGAGTGTTTCTCCTTTGATGGAAGAAAAGATGTTTTCACTCTTCTACTGACTGGCGTCGGGCTGAAACATTGGTGCAGAATGTCAAGTATCAAAACAGCCGCCAAGGTCTTATTTCCCGGCAGTGAAGAAACGCGAGCATTGCCTTTTAGTACATTGCAGCTCCTGTAACAGCTCCTCTTCTCTGCTTCTGTTGTTGCCGTTTCTGCCAGCTTGCTATCATCATCTCCAAATAATGGATGAGGAGAGCCTAGTTGTTGGGACTCCAAAATATCCCGAGCCTCAGTCCTGTCATTAGGACGTGTCATCTTGTCTCTCCTCTTCCGTGCTGCAGCCTGACGCTGCTCAGGGTGTCACTTGATGAGAGTTTGATCTGGTTTCTAACGGTTTTCACGGGGGGGGGGACTTCCCAAATGGTCCTGGGTAATGAAGGTTAAGTCGTCTGGCTGACCACAATGTAATCAAGTGATTTGTGAACATGACCGTCTCCTCAATAACAACTCAGAGAGACTGTGATGATCTAATCACAGCAATGACAACTAGACCAGGAGGAGCAGTACTAACAGCTTAAGCATACAAGCTAACATTTGCGTTCCACACCGACTTCCTCACAAGCTTAGTCGAACAGTGGATAGTTGTGTCCAGATTATCTCGTCTATACCTGACGGATGTTTCTTTATGTCACGGCACAGCGATGAATGCTCACATTAAACCGATCGATATTGTCTCCCTTTGGGATATTCTGGCGAGGAATATTTCAGAGCAGCACCCTTTGCTTCTGCAGCCTGGTGGATTACCGTTATCAAATGGCCACAGATGGGGATACGCACACCTGCATACAGATTTAGCTCTACACAGCACAACCACGCTGTGAGTAGGCACACACAACTCTGCATGTCCACTGATCAATACACCATGGAGATCACTCGCCCCCTACACATAGGCCTGAAAAAACCCACACCCCTGCTATCGCGCTGCAGCACAGAGCCATACGCTTATCATATTCGCTGGTAGCCCCTGATATCAGACGCTGGATAAATGGGAGACTGAGACAGTACACCTGTTGTCAGGATTAGTGTGTGTCTTGATGGCATGAGAAGACAGAGGGACGCTCACCACTGTTCGCTGCTGACAGCAGCAACATAATGGATTTATCACTGCCTTCAGCTGGGCTACACTTTTTCCTTTCTTCTGTTGCAACTTGAAATCTCTCTTGCAAGTAAACTGGGCGTCCTCCCAGACGCCTCGTTTTTGTTGCTGCTGATGTGATCAAGCAATAATCAGAGTGTAAAGCAAAAGATCTCTAAACTAATTAAAAACTAGCTTAGGACGAGAGCAGAGTGCAACCCGTTTTAATCAGCTCCACTATAAAGACGTCACCTGCACAGAGGAGGAGGGAGCCAGCCAAGATGACAGCTCTTATATATTTCTCTCAAACCCCCATTTCAAGCAGTTCTCTGCTTTTCGGCTCTGGCAATTTCCTCAGATAATGGTGATGGTGGTGGTGGTGGGGGGTTGCTATGCATGGGTGTGTATGGGGATGATAAGAAGAAAAAGCTTGCAAACAAAATTGTTTTGGGGTGGAGTTGTGTTAGAAATGTAATTACTACCTATTAAAAAAGCATCACGAGCATCCAGGATGGTGAATATTTTTGGATGAATGAACTGCCATGTCTCTTCACTTGGGCGGCTCTGGCTGCCACTGATGAGAATATCAGAATAAATCAAATTTTGGTTCTGGAAAAGATTAGATGAATGACTTTCATTTATGAGGGGTTTCTCTGGTGAGCATTACCGGCCCGTAATGCTGCCTTTTATCGATTAAGTGTACATCAAATCTTATCATGAAGCATCATGAGCTGCAGCACCAGAAGCATCGAGGTGATCAGCAGAGCTACAAATACTGTGCTTACTGTTTTTATCCTGCAATCGTCCATCACTTTATTATACATTTCAGCAGAAGCTAACGTCACAGAAACTGAAGGTGTAATGCGTGTGAATTAACGCCGGCGCCATGGAAACAGTGGGAATCCCTTGTGGTCGACAAACAAACACGCTGTGGTTATTTGATTTATTAATGTGGCAATGCTGTAACAATGGATGGATTATTATTTTTATCCTGGAAATATTGATACATGGCTGTATTACATCTGCCAAGGTGATTTCCTCCCTGCTCTCAGCTCACTAACTTTCCTTCTTTTCTTATTTCAGGCATTGAACAAAAAAAAAAACAAACAAAAAAACCCCCAACAACCCTGACTTTGAGTCAAGGGAAACGAACATTCAAAAATACTTCCTCATATCTGGGTTTTAGGATTCATTGCCGCTCTACTCAATGTATCATAATAATGACAGGACCACCACTGTGCGACGTGTTGGTAGCTGATGCTGCAACAGTTTGCGGCCAAAATCCACTCAGAAAATCCAACCTGTGGTAGAATTCAGGGTCAGCCCCTGTGCTTTCAAAGGATCACATTCTACCACCTTTGTCTCATAACACGTCAGCCTTCTTTCATTTTTTTCTCCTTTGCAAACAAAGAGTGTTACTGCCATGACTGTGCGCTCCACTGTCTCTGACTTGTTCACGTTTAGATCACCTGAACCACCTGAAGACAGCAGTTCCAGCATCTAAAACTATAATTAACAGTTTCCATACATGTGCTTTTCATTACGCTGAGTACAAATGCTGCTAATGAGCCCAAAATACACACTCACATGCTAATCCTCCATGAAATATTTGGCGAGGTGGCATCAATGACTCAGAGTCAACATATATTCACCTGCTGGTATTTACACAGCTTTCAGTCTCTCGACTACTCTGATTATTCATGCCATGACAGATCTCACTGTAATATTCATGTCAGTGAAAATGTATGGCTTACTGCTGAAATATGGGCTGTTTGACTGTGTTCTGAACCCATTTCCCGCTAACGCCTTTCCGCTAATTAGATCCGGAGCCGCCCCCCACCCCACCCCCCCACCCCAGCCCGTTTCTGTCTCACTCATCTACTGTAGATCTTTCCCCACCCACACACCCACACACCCACCTCCTCTCACTCCTGGTAGATTCAGAGCGGAGTTGAGATGAAGGCAACAGAGCTAATTGCATTAGCATCAATTTACTGGTGCGGCAGAGGACAGCTGTGCAACCCAGTGATGTATGGCCTCTGCTAACAGTCCGAAAAAAAATGTGGCAGGCACCCGATGTGGGTATGCTACAGGGTGTATATTAGCATCTCTGGAGGGGAGGCAATAGGCAAAGAAAAAAAAGCAACATTTTCTTCCGATTAAGATTATCAGAATAATTTCGCTGCGCCATCAAATGCATTACAGGACCTGCTATTAATATTTCCACTTCCCTATAATCTAGCTGCTGATAGAAGAGATCAATATTCTTCACCACAAGTAGCATAAATCATTTCCTCTCTGTCACCAACGGCTGTCATATTCCTCCCTCTTGTATTTCTCTTATTCCCATCCCAGTGTCCCGTGATCCAGCAGGACTCGCAGCATCGATGCTGGATGTAAACAGGAATGTCACAGAGCCTGCGTGCCGTCATGGCAGAGACGATAGACTCGGTAGATTATGGAGATTTAAAAAGTCTTCGCCTCACATGATTGGAGATGTATGAGGTACTCAGATCGAAATAATAGTTTGCGGCAAACACTGTATTTCTAAATGCCATCTTCTCCTTCCCTGTCCCTGAGGAACCCAAACGTCAACATCTTCATCCAAGTCTGCTCTCCTTGTTTGACCACAGAGCTGATCTCATGGAAACGCATGAAATGGCCGACACCAGGTTGGAAACAATGCAGTGAGAAGGCAATCGGGCTCCTTGTCCGTCGTGAATTCCCCGCTACAACAACGTCCCATGATGGGAACTGGTTAAACCACAACCAAGTCCACATCAGGGAGCAAGCTGGTGGTTTATAACACTGTGTTACACAACATTAAATTAACTAATGATGGTTTGCCAAAGTCCCCTTTACACCTGGTTTTGTGATCTGACTGTAATCAGACAGTGGCCAACTACATACATTTACACCTGGTATTAATACAAAGATTTGAATGAGCGGCTGCACGGTGGTGCATCGGTCAGCACTGTCGCCTCACAGAAGGTTCCGGGTTCGAGTCCCGGCTCGGGCACGGGATCTTTCTGGGTGAGTCTCCATGTTCTCCCTGTGCCTGCGTGGGTTCTCTCTGGTACTCCAGCTTCCTCCACAGTCCAAAGACATCAAGAGGGGACCAGGTTAATCCAGACTCTAAATTGACCGTAGGCGTGGCTGGGAGAGCCAATGGTTGTCTGTCTCTATGTGTTGGCCCTGCCCTGGACTGGTGACCTGTCCAGGGTGAACCCCGCCTCTCGCCTGCAGGGATAGGCTCATGAAAGTCGATCAGGTGGTTTATGCATAAACCTGTGAACAGCCAATCAGCAGCAGGCACATACAGTAACTTCCTAGTTTAATGGAATGAGCAGAGACTTCCTACATTCAGCAGATGAATGGGAAAACGGCCTTCTAGTGTCAAACTGCACGTACATCAATCTGTGAGAAAGGGAGCAAATAGACATGCTTCCCCAAAGGGAGAATTTGATTTATGTATTTATTAGAATTGAATCGCTCATAAACCTAGTCTCCACTCAAAAATGTGTTTTTCTTCTTGTTCCCTGGGTTGAAGGATTGCAATATGATGTATGTGCAGAGTTGGACACAGCGAGGCTGTTCCACATTCATCTGCTGGGTATGGAAAGTTGTTCTGTGCATCTTAAATCTGAGTTTCGGACATAAGCTTTGATGGAAGCGAGCGTCGGTCATCATTGAGAAGCTGATTTCAAGAGCCAGACCTATGAGAGTGATTTGCGACATCCCTCAAATGTGTTAGATGTCAATCTTGGTCCAATATTTCAGCTCATACATCTATGATGAGGAACCTGAAGCTTCCAGTGCACAAACACTTCATAGTGAAGTAGGAGACATCATGTGAAGATACAAATCTTTGCATATTCATAAACTCTGCAGTTTTTAATGAGCTTGAAGGGGGATTTTTAAGGATGTTAATGGGGCAATTATACACTTTTTTCAGCAAAAACCATAGACACATTTATTTATGAGTGTATTTTTGTTTGCCTCTGTATGATTGCATCTCATGACACCCAGCACGCCAATCAGCTTGCAGCGATGATCCGTGCAGAATGTCGGATATTTTTTGGGTTATTTGCTGCTCTGTTTTAAACGTCGTACCACACTAGCTTAATGAGTTAACACAGCTTCCTTCTGACCGGCTCCAATTAGGTGTCATTATGCAAAAATAAGGGACTTCAGACTGCACTGGTGGCACAAAGAATTTACAATGCAACCGTTCCCTAAAATGTTTGTTCCTAAAGTCACTGCAATACATCGTGTACATCTCAGAGGAAAGCTTTGAACAAGTCTGCTGGCAATGTGATAAGAATGTTCCCTGCTGCTAGTTGTCAAGGGTGGAAAGTACAAAAGTACCTCTAGACAAGAGTTTGTACTTACTATTTAATTCAGCACAGAAGGCTGCAGTTACCCTTCGGATAAAGGCTCTTACACATGATGCATTCACAGTGCTTCATAGTGAAAGCGCTTAGTTAGCTCCATCTGGATCACCAGCATCATTAAAACTCTAAAATGCTGATTCCCTGTTCTTCACCAGGAGAAACTCCACTCACTCCATCCTGTTCTTCCAGCAGCTGCACGCCAACTTCTAGGTAGCCAGCGGTGTGTTCCTGACCTCCCGAGCCTCCGACTGCGTCCAGGCTAAGTGAGTTTATTTTAAAGCCTCACTACAGTCCAAGAACACAACCTTTAATAAATCAAACCTCTGACAGTATGAGTGACAAGTTCTGCTACTAATAAGGCTTTGAAAACACCTGTCGCTTCTTAGACTAGTGAACCACTACAGAAAACACATGAACAATCCCTCCACATCTCGGCTCTCAGACCATCTTCCAGAGTTACCAGGCTTTACCTGGTCTGGCTTTAACAAACCGTGCCTAAGAAAGGTCCCGGAAACTTTCCGTGACGCAGAAATAAGTTTGGTCTGTGGTAAATATCTCCCCCTTGGGGTCTTTGAATGCCAGCCTGGAACTTCCCTGATGTTTCGGAGTCCTTTCACAATAAATCCATCACGGTATTCGACAATTATCGTCAACGGTTCAGAATACTTTGCGAGCAGCCGAGGGCCAAATACACCGGCCCGAAACCGCGGGGACACTGCCAGCCTCTGTCTCAGTCGGCCTGCTAGCTAGGCTATACTAGTATGCTAATGTTAGCTTGTTCTGCTAGCGCCGCGCTCACGGTCAAGTCAGCGGCTCTGAGGTTTTCACCTGAAAGGAACGGACTTCAAACAAACACAAATCAAATCAAATGTTATCAGAAAAACACTTCAGTGTTGCGAGGCTGTGAAATGTTGGAAACGGTCAAACCAGAACCGAGCTCACAGAACCCCCACCGTGGTCTGATGTGTGCAGATGTGATGTCATGTAAACATGTATCAAACCGCAAAGCCTCAGCATGGAAATGCCAAACTATCCCCACACTTACCCAGTGAGTGACCTGGTCCTGAACCACAGGTAAACCTAGAACCACAGCGGGGGGGGGGGGAGGGGGGGGATTCACCTTTTTAAAAGGTAATGGTCTCCACAAATAACAACAAGCACGTGTACACCAGTGCCACCTTTTGTCGTCTCAGTTTCCCTGTGTTGCTGAGGATCAAGCATCATGCCAGGTTCTTTGAACACCCCCTCCAGTCGCGCAGAGCAGGAAATAAGGAAATTGAAGATAAATCCTATCAAGAATAATTATTTCCTACTTCGCTGGATGTGCTCAACCTGCGAGAGTGCTGATAACACATTTAATTACCCCGCCTTGCTGCTAATCTATGTTGAAATGCTGTTTGAATTCTCCAAAAGGTCAAATGATCGAATTACCAAAAGTCTTCCAGAGCTATTGAGGGAAGTGTCGTGCAGGAAGTTATTGACGGTAATGTTGCGTTCAGCCCCGGCTCAGTGTCTCAGAGGAACATGAAGCTCAGAGTGACAAGGCCGGGTTCTATATTCCAAAATGCAAAAATAAACTTCAGACTGAGCCCCGCTCGCTTTCCCTGCCACCTACACAGTTCAGAGGCTGTCAAACAAATGTCGTCATCGCTGCTGATCCCGGTTTCCAATCAGCATCGCTGCAAAAACGTGTACCTTGCCCTCGTCTACGTCTCCTATTCTCACGCAACAATCGACAATCAATGCGTGAGAAGAGTACACGTGATTGTCATACGACTGCAGCGCTGTGAGCGCAAGTCACATAGGCAGTGGCTGAAACTGGTGAGACAAACAACAGAGGGAGACGAGGATCATCCAAACACTGACAAAATGTGGGGTTTTTTTTTAAATCAGGTTCATTTTCAATCACTCAAACAAATTTATATTTCTTTAAGTTTGTTTGTGACATTTAGTTGAAGATTCACCTGATTTACATAATTCACCACGTTCAGTTGAATGAAAACAGCTGATAAAAATTTGACAACTCATCCAGAATCTTCTAAGACCTGGGGGCTGAGCTCAGCTGACCGTGCAGTGAAACAGAGAGAGCCAACATGCTCGCCACCACGCCGGGTGTCTGCTGTGAGCGCCGTGGCTGCTAAAGCTAGCATGACCTTTAAACATCATTGACGTTAATTTGGGCTCTGCTGTACCTGCATTTGTAATGACAAGCGGCACATTTGTTCAAGCACGAGAGAGAAAAGGTAGCGCGCGCGCACACACACACACACACACACACACACACACACACACAAAGTCTCTTACTCAGTGAGGGACCAAATCGATAGCAAACACACCACAGTGATTGTATTTGCATGGCTTTGATCTGAGGGCCTCTGGAGAGGAGAAAGTTTCTCTTCTCTCTAATGTTTGGACACACACAAATGATGAAAACACACACACACAAACACACACACACAAAGCACTAGAGGCACACAAACACATTCATGAAACCCAGGATATTATTGCCTCTGATTTAGCAGACCTGCACTTATTCCACACATTATTACAAAGCAGCTTGCTCCAAACTGAAACGGCCAATCAGTAAAGTTGGGAAGGTTTCTCTGTGTAACCATGGCTATGCAACACAATGGAAACATCTGTGCGTGTGTGTGTGTGTGTATATGTATGTGTGTGTTTATATGTATGTGTGTGTGCAAGTGTTTGTGCATGTCTCTGCATGACATTTTTTCAAAACTCCCGACTAAATAAACTAACAATTTCCTAGACAGACTTTACAGCAGGTTCCTGCCTCCTGTCTTCATCCGAACTGTTAATTTTCTATATTTAACAATTCAAACACAGTAATTATCATAAACACCAGTTACTGTGCGACTGCAACAGCAACAAAATGGATCATCTTCTGCAATGTGTTGGATTTAAAGCCCCAAATGTTGCTGAACAACACAGGAAACAGGAGCGTTTATAGCATGGGCGGCTCTGATGAAAAGGGGAAGATTTTTCCGAATTTGTTGCTCTGTTTTCTCATAATTCTGATAAAATAAACCTAAAAAAGTGAAACTTCAGCAGGAGCCTTTTCGGACGCAACTTGAAATGAGAAAATGAAGTCATTGCTCAGTACATTCAAAACGATACTCTGATCGAAACTGCTCTGGATATAAACGGACATTATTTGCGCCATGATATTATTTGGTTTTCTCAGTACCACAAAGTGCTGATGATCACTAACCAGGACCGTACGCCATCACGCATTGCACTGTGACAGAAAAACAGCAGACAAACAAGAGGAAAGAGAACCGCAGCAGACACAGCTGGTGTCTGGAATGATTTCCATTCTGCAGTTGAGCTCTCTAAATATAGTCCTCTTCATAGACCGCCGTAGAGAGAGAATACATGGGCAGGGCTGACGGTGGGGGAGCTCAGCCACAGCCCCGACTCACTGAGAACTTTATCACTACAGTGAACTACGGGGAAGTGTTTTGTTTACTATGAATTGGGAGGAACTGAACACGGCTGAGTGGTGGTAGAGCAGCGGAGACGAGCAGTGACCGTGTCTGGCTCCTGTCCAACTGATGATTTTCGCTTGTAACTTTCAGTCCAGATTGTCTTTGTTTGTCATGTCGAGTGTTTTTGTTGCCCTCCTCGTAAGGAAACATGAGCTTAAATATTTCTTGAGCGTGACCTACTTTCGTTTTTCTCAGGTGCAGTCGTGAGTGCATCTGTTTCCAGCAGTCCTGCATGATGGTGTTTAGTCTCTACCGTGCTGTGAGGGCTTGTAAAACTCTTCAAAACTGCCTCAACAGCCTAAAAAAAATGAGAAACTTTCTTTAGACCCCATCTAAAAGTCTCGGCTGCCACGAGTGTCCTCGTCCAGATTCAAGTTCATCTGTTGCCAAATGACCACCTTAGATTTTTGTGTAGCCTTGAACGAGACATAAAGTCTGCTATGCGTTTATTTCGTTTTGTTCTCTCTCACAGCTTCGGTGATACATCTGGACAACAGAACACCACGATTATTCACCCCGATTAAAACGACATCTTACACACTTCAACATCCCAACGAACCTTCACAGTCAAAACTGGCTTCTTTTTCTAGACAAGTCATCAGCGGCTCTCTTGCTGCCCTCGATATCGCTGTCAAGACGCTACTAACACTCCCGACACTCTGATACCAGCACTGTTTTAGGGGGACCTGGCTCTCCAGCCTGGAGCCTGTTTTCCTCATGTTCAGGCTGAATGAGTGATGGCAGCAACTGTTTTAGAAATGGCTCCAGTGTGGAGCGAGGGCAGAGCTGCCTGCTGCCCCAGAGTAGGATATCATGTAATCCAATGGGGCAACTGCCATATCAAGCCCACTTTAAGTACATTTTTATTCCCACTGAGAGTCTCACATTGTTACTTTGACTGCACAACTATAGCTCTGGCCTTACTCCATATAGGAGTGATTTCAAAAATGGTTATTTCCATCACTCACTGAGACTGAAAACGGAAATAATAAGAAATAAGGTGGAGGTGGAAAAAAAGTTCCCTTTTAAGCTGCATAAAGGGGGAATAATGCTCTGCTGTATGAAAATGCACAGACGGAGAGGGGGAACAGTTCACAGCAACAGCAGATGCTGTTGATTTTAGACATTATGCATATATGGATCTTCAGAATGCTTAAGTAGTATGATGCCAATATTGTTTAGGTGAAGTGTAATGTGTTAGAATGGAGGCTCGGTACTGCAGAGTCTCTATGTACTGTAAGAATTCTCACAGCTTCCAAGATGCTGGAGGAGACTGTCCTCACTGACCCTCTGGCTCCCTCTTTAATTTCTCCAAAGAAAAGTCTGCCACTTTGAAGGGTTATAATGGTGTCTGTCTGTCGGTTTGTCCGTCTTCCTTTGTTAATGGCCTTCTGCTGGCCACGATGACGCAACGAACATCTTGTGCAGTGAAATAATGCCCTAATCATGCTCAGAGGATGCACTGACAGCCTCCTCCAACTCTGTTTCCACACAGAATGACGGATTGGAAGTCAACAAAGGCTGGGATTGTTTGTGGATGAACTTTCTTCTGCTGTTAAAAAAAACAAAAAACCTGCAAGTTTTACAAGAGGTTTTTGCTTCTGACATGAACCTGTTTACTACTCACATTTGTACCCTTGAAGGTCACTGACAAAGCCTGAAGTTCCTCATTATCAATAAAAACGGGAGGAAAGGAGCTGCTGTTCGTGATGGTTACAGCGGCAGATCTGCATTCAGGAGTTCCTTCACTCTGCAGCTGTTTTGACATGTCACAGCAGCATAAACACAGGTGGGACTGATAAGATAATTATGGCCCTCCTAGATGGAACAGGACCATAATTGATGTTATTAATCACACCTGAGGTTACCCTGCAATAATATGTCAACGTGGCTGCAGTGACAAGGGCGTTTGTGCATTTGCCCACCACACAACTTCACCATGCAAGAGACCAACTAGCCAATCAGGAGAGCCTATCCTCCCCCAGAAAAGGAGCCGGATGTTGTTAGTTAAAGCAGCTTATCATGACCCATACTTGTGTTTTGAGTTGATGCGACCTCTAGAGGCCATGTCAGTAATGACAGTCAGTGTGTCATTTACTGCTGAAATGTCACAGAGTAGAAAACCGTATGTCTGTTTTGCTCCGTGTTTGTGGCGACTTTGCCAGACGCCTTTTTATTTTCCGTTGTGGTTTGATGAGTTGTAGTTCAACCTCAGCCGCGAGGTTCCTAACCAAGTGTGGTAAACCTAACCAGACTCTAATGACAACGCTGTCTAGAACAGCGTAAAATATTGCATATTCCACTGAAAACAAAAGGGCTTTCCATGGCTTGGATCTCATGGTTGCTGAGTGAGACAATGAGAGCCCAAACTCCTGACTGGGATCGTGTGTAGTCAGCACGGGTCCTGCGGCACATTCAGGAGATCCTGTTGAAACGCCCCACTGATGGTGGGGGCGCTAATTTAGGAAATGCTCCACTGGGTTGTATTTGAGGGTAACTTGTAGAATCAGGAGCAAATAGGGGTCTGGTTCTTACTATAGGCACAGTCTCGAGAGGAGCGCCGGGTCGAGGCAGTAACCCTCCGACCACCAGACAGCCAGTAAAACTCACTCAGCATCAAACCGTCCGGAGTTTTCCAGGGTCTACTTTCACGTTCAGTTCCGCCTTCAGCTGCTAACCGAGTCAACATCCTCAAACGTCCACCGCCTGGTTCCGGTGGTTGCCGGGTTAACACATTTAATCGAGCAGATCAGCCAATAAAAAGCCATAGTTAGAGAACAAATAAGACACTCCAGGTATTTTTATAGGCACCCCTTCATGCTGCTTATCAACTCTTTAGAACATAATAGCCTTGAATTTAGCTTGGGCAGTGATCGCAGCCATAACCTGAAGACAATTTGGCTGTGTAGGGGACACCATCTTTATGATCATATTTTCAAAGACTGCTGCATGTTATGCTCCGCTTCTTAAATCTTTCCGCCAATATGCTCAATGTCGTAAAGAGGTGTGCCTCCCCACTCCCATGTCATAAAAACATGGAGGCTTAACTTTTATGTACTGAAAGGAGATGATTATTGGGTTACAGAAGGGGAAGGTGATGATATAACCTTTGCAGATTATAAAGACATGTAATCTGTAAAGTAATATCACACAGAAAGCCAAAACAACAAATCTTGTATTATAACCTACTCTTAGACTTTATGTGATGTGATTCTTTTTTACATTCCACACATCCCAAGAGCAGATACTACAAATGATGCCAACAGATATATTTTTATTCTGTCCAATTTGAGAATCCCCAACCCATGAAACATCCCCGCAATAAAATGGTACAGCCCATAGCAATGCATTGGAAGCAGCTGGGAGGAGAGATAATGAAATGCACTAACGGAGGCTGCAGAATGAAGTGATGAACTGTACGACAATCTATTTCATAATGAGAAACATATTTGCAGCAAATTGTCCATGGGATGCCTTTGAGCCCCTGAGTAGCCAAATTGAACTGACCAGGAGAGTGATTATTTATCCCTTCACCCTGAAACACGGTTATATTAATTATTCCATCAAGATACAACAAACGATGATGCCCAGCAGGTGCCCCTGTTATAGAACTATGGAATTTAACATCCACTTTAAATGTCAGACACTCCTGTCCTCATGGTAACCTTTGGAACAAATAGAGATCTTCATATCGGAGAATATTTCAAAACGGTTTTGAGTTATTTCTTAATTTTCATGAAGGGGAGCTCATGTGGAGGTGACATTTCTCAGGTTTGAAAAGAATGTTGAGTAACGTCCCCTGGTCTCCGTGGGCTGATTGCGTCGGCATTACACAATGTCTAAGATTTTCCTCTTAGTTTAGAGGTGGTTTTTTTCTCTCAGTAAAAGACTTAAGCATTTTAAAGTATCCGAAGAATATCAGCGAGTGGGATGACGGCGAAGACCACAGTAATCAACATAATCGCAGGGCTAAATGTCCTCTTCAAATAGCAGAATGGCACTAAATATGCTAATGGGTTGCGCGTGTGTGGTTCTGTCACGCTTTGGTGTTAATCGATTGATTAACTGCAAATGACCGCCACATGCACAATGTGAGACTGTTTCAGTTGTGCACCTGCATCATCTGCCTGAGTTTAAAAGCAGGTGTGTTAAGTAAAGCATCGCATGGATGGATGGATGCGTGTGCATTACGGTCGGGAGATCAGCTTTATTTTCAGATCGGCCAATCCTGTTCAATGGAGGTCGCCAATCAACATGCCAATCACGTGTGTGTGTGTGTGTGTGCGTGGGGGGGGGTGGTGGTGGCAGGAGTTACGTTGCTGACGGACAACAAGCAAAGCTGACAGAGATGTTGAGTCGGTGGCAAAGAAGAATGCAAATAAAAAGAAAACATCCAAATGAAAGAGATGCGATACAAATAAAAATGGATAGGATGGAAATAAAAAAGCCAGAGTGGAAGAAGGCCCAGTATGTGGGGAGGCGACACAGCCGCACCACAGCAGAGGTCCCGGAGAGTTTTCACACTCAAAGAAGCATTTCTATGCACATGTCAACACTCAAAGAAAACTCAGGCCTCTCTGGTTCCGTTCAAGTGGACAACAAAGAAAACTGACAACCTGCAGGCCAAAAGAAGCTCTTCTGTCGGCCTGCTTTCAGATCTGCCAGGTTCTGACTTCAGTTTGCTGCGCTAAAATGCTCACAACGTCAAAAGACATCGATGTCACATACTCCACGGCTTGTTAACTGATAAAAATGCAACATTTCCAGTCCATTTCAATTTTACCAATTCTGGTACCTGCACTTTTTTCTGAAGAAGAAGAAGAAGAAGAAGAAGAAGAAGAAGAAGAAGAAGAAAAGCACATTCGAAAACTTGAATTCAAACTTTCCAGTCACCACGTTTCTCCTAGTTTGGGGAAATACTAAAGTTTATGTTTTTGCCACGATGCTGTCAATCTTGTCAATGACCTATTAGGAAGCATGGAAGGGAGGAAGCAATGCTGCGATAATTCTAATTAACGGTAGGACACTCCTGTCAATCGCCCCTGATGGCCAGCTGAAACTATAATGGCGCCTGCAGATGTCTGCAGCGTGGTACACAAACCGTCAGCTGGCAGGGAGCCTCAGAGGGACGTGGACTCTCAGTGGACCAGGATAGAGCCATCAGAAGCACCTCTATGCTGCAGGACGGGTCCAAGACCACTCCCCCGGTTCTGATCTTTGAAAGGGACGATGCATGGAAATCTTTCTGAACAGCGTGAAACACGGCTGCATCACAGTGACTAAACATTAGTATTGACTGCATGCTCTGATTGTATAACAGTCCTCATTAACTCCTCATTAGAACAGCGTCCCCATTTTACATCTGTAAATACCGTAGATTGGGAAATTTACAGCAAAGTCATGTACTTTGTATTAAACCTTCTATTTACCATTAATTAGTTATTGCACTCTAATTAGCAGATCTGGTGTGTGGCAACAAAAACAAGAATTTATATTCAAAGAGAGGTTTTTTATTATTATTTATTTATGTGTTTAGATCGTTTAAAACTAAAAAGGGAGCTCAGATCTTCTTCAGGTCATGAGGTAATATGTGTGAAATGATGGTGCAAGGATGCACTTTCCTTTCAAGGTGGTGTTTACGGATTCACAGCTGTTCCGATAGAGGATCACCCCAGAGGCGTTAGCAAAATAACTTTATTATCGCGGCTGGATACAAGGTAGCTTGAGACCCTGCCAAGAGAGTCCGGCAAACGCTCACTGTACAAAGATATAGAAGAGCGCACGTCACGACCAAGGATGAATACGTGATAAGAAAGTTTTAATTCTCCCAGTCTGCAGAGAATTGCAGTGTTTGTGTGGCTTTGTTTATGAGGGCCAGAGGGAGTGAGGCTAGCTTAGCTTCCCAGATTTGCCACCTTGTTTTGTCTCACACTCGCGCAGCCATCGCACACAACCAGGCTCCGCTGTAGCAATCTAGGTCATCTTTCATCATCTGGTTCTCCTGCTCAGGCGGAGGGATGAGCTCGGAGTTAAGTGGACAAAAAGTGTGTGTGTGTGTGTGTGTGCAGATGCTAAAAAATCCAACTAGTGGAGCAGCTAATGACAGTGCATACTTACATGAAATGATCCGGCTATGTTTAGAAAGGGAAGGGAAACAGTTACATGTGAGGCTCTCGTTCATTAACGGTGTGGTTTAAAAAAATATCTGGAGCTGGAGGGATGCACTTCTGCAAGATTAGCACCAGCAGTAGAGCCTAGCACATGCTACACCTACACACACGCTGTCATGATACACATATTTATACTGCATACGCTGTCATGATACACATATTTATACTGCACAAGCTATTCCACTACATGGAGATCATTCATAATATCCCTATATATTATTAAGTGACCTATAATATTCCGTTATACAAATATAATGTGTAACATGACACTGCTCCAGGGTACAGCTCTTCATAATGTCCAACCATGAGATATAACACTGCACTTTACCAGTATAATGAATGTATTCATACTATAGTCCTGTACCACACTTGCATCAATCCTTTTTTATTTGACTTGAAAAAGGTATCCAGCTGGCATGCAAGGACAGTTCTATCCAATAACACTGGTGATAAACACCAGTGACAATCACTCCATGGATGAAGAACCACAGGAAAAACAGCCGTTTTTCTTTTGTTTGTCTGAGCCATGCATGCTTGCTGCTGCCAATCATTAACTCGGAGAATGTAACAAGAACAATAAAATGAATGACCCCTGCACAGATTTATATATATATATATACTTTTTTTTTGCTTATTTCTTTTTCTTTTACATTGACCTTGTCAGACTGAAACCAATCATACAATAATCTGAAAGTAACATTTGACAGCTCATTCAAGAGAAGAGCTAATCATCTGAGAGAGAAACTCAAAGGATCCACCAAAAGGGATGCATTCCATGATTTTTCCAGCTCTTCTAGTTGACAGGCTGTATAATTTAAGAGTTTTATTTTTGACAGTTGCACCTGAAGCTTGGGCACAGGTGATCCAACCTTTTTGAAGCTTTGTTTTGTTGTTTCATGTATGAAAACTCCTCGGAATCCTTTTGTTTTTCCATACAAATGTGGGAAGCTGGCATTCCACCTACAGTGACCCGCATTTGAAGCTTTATAATCACACTCGGTGTCTGAGGTGCGACCCTTTCCCCGTGAGCTGTTTACGTTGCTGTCTCAACGCTCTCTCGTTAAAACCCGTTTGATGCCGAGCAACATTTCCGCCGTTACCATGAGAAACAAAGACTTTGAAGCTTCCATGTGCAGCGTTGCTCCGAGAAAGCCGCACGTTTGTCACACTTGTGGCTTTCAGTTGAATGGTGGCAATTACAGGAAAACTGCTCACTCCTGGGTGAAAAAAAAGATGAAGGGGAAAAATTATAAATATATATATTTATAATTTTTCCCCTTCATCTTTTACATATATATATATATATATATATATATATATATATATATATATATATTTTTTTTTTTTTTTTGTGTGTGTGTGTGTGTGTTATGATGCCTCATTGATTCAGTATTCACAGACACAGAGGACAACAACCAGCTTTATCAAAGCCTGGACCCGCCTTCCGTCCCCAAACACTGAGTTCCTCTGAGAACAGACGTATGCAAAACCAACGTCGCAACGGTGTCTGCAGGTTATGTGAGGAGACGGAGCAAGCCAGATTTTTCTTGTGTGATTACGTTTTTCCAAGACAACCCTCATGTCAACTGTGATGCCACTGCTTCAAAAATCTTCCACCATTTGTTTATCTGCCCCCCCCCCTTTTTTTTAAATAGTAAACTAATTCATGGCTGTATTTTTCTGCAAAAGAGCATGGAGCCATTGTACCAGAACATTTTCTGGTGCCTCTTGAACTTCTGTCTTTAAAGGAATGACACAGCTGTCTGTCAGTTGTGAGGTACTCTCGCTAAATTGCCTCACCAAAAGAAAATTGCAGAGGGAGGTTTTGAGTCCTTTCGGTTGGTCATTTGTTTTTTGGGTTCTGTTCTGTTCTCTCCTAAGTTTTCCTTCCATTTCGACTTCATTTACTTTATACATACCTTTTTGTGATTCCCCTTCAGTTTTAAAACTCTTTCCTCCATTCTTTTGTAAATAAAAATCTTTTCGTTTTGCGCCTTATTCCGTGAACCTGTACCTTATTTGCTCTGTCCCACACGCAGTGCCTTTCCAACTTAATGGCACTCAAAGAGCTTCTCAGTGTTGCCTCCTTAAGCCGTTGATATGCGTTCATAGACTGATGAAGGAGGCTTCCAAGATTCTAACCTGCTAATCAGGAGCAATCAGGGGTTCAGTGTGTTGCCCAGGGACACTATGAGATGGTGTTTAGAGGAGATCGAACCAGTAAACCTCTGATTAAAAGACAAAAAAGTGGACTTCCTCAGCCTTGCAGTGAAAATCACTTCATATGCTACACAGACTCTTAAATCACTCAGTAATTAAAACAGGACTTTAAGCAGATTGGAACCACATGCTTCTTCCTGCTTGCATTCAGCCCAGCATCACCGGACTGATTTAGACCACATCGAAACCATCTGATCAACTTCTACTTGTGTTTTTTTTCTTTTCCTCACCTGGACTATGCTCCATATATGTAGCAAAGGGTGCGTTATTCGTCCTGTTCCTGTCTCTCTATATATCTCTGCTCCATGTGGGTTAACTTTGAGTGTCTTTCACCATCAAGTCATGTGGAAAGACGCCCAAAATTAACCTTCCACTCTGGCTGACAGGCTGCCCCCTTAGCCTGTGAGCCAGCGGGTAGCGTTTGTCTCAGGTCCTACGGAAATGCAGTTCCCTGCATGAATCAGCAGGGGCATCAGACTGAGACACACCAGAAAAAACTATTGGGAAACAGGCACGGGGTTCTATTCAAGCAATCTAAAGCCCACAGCACCAGCGTCTTTGGGTCATGTCCTATCAAATCAGTGAAACCATGAGTCTTGTGGAGCTCGTTGCGAGACACATAGGGGAGGCCCTTAGTCTCTACATTAATCACAGGTGTGTTTTAGTGAAACCAATCACAGCCTCATCCCTCTTTCCCTTTCCCTGTGTCTCGCCATACTGCCAGGTGGCAATAGGTGGCAGATCCGAAACAAACTGTTTCCTGTTGAGGAAACAACATGTTTCTCACATGTCTATCTAAAAATAATTCAGAAGCTCAATGCTCAACACTGTCTCCCCTGGAGAATTGCCTCTGGTTCTTCTGTCCTGTCAAGTTTATAACAACCGTCTTTACACTTACAGCATGTAGGGATGTGCGCATGACATGAAAATGTTACAACTGCAGAACACAGCCTCTCCAGGAAATCATCGAAGACAACCTGAAAGTGAGGAGCAGTCCGTTTACAGGAGCAGCAGGAATCCACCAGGGTGAAGCAGACACGATGACGACAGAACGATCCTGAACACCGGAATGTGCTGCTGCAGCTGCAGTCTGAACACCCGATCTTTTACGAAACAGGGAAACACTGGGGATGTTCGATTTTATATCCAGATTTTAGACAAACTTTAACTTAAGAAACTTACGACATGAATGCACAGACAGGTCACATGACTGTGCCTCTGTCTCCAATCAACACACAGCCCAGCAAAGGTCCATTGGCTACTCAAACAACATGGGAGCAGAGTGGGATAATGACACTTACATGTTACGCAACTAGCAAAAACTCCTGCACATTCATAGATGCCCTTTTTAAAAAATTAACATTTGCTCTTTCACTGCATGCCCACTTGTGAGAAAGCTAATTTTTCCACTGCACTTGGCACCATTGTGAGCTCTCTTTTTTTAAAGCACAAAATTCATCAGCACCACCCTTTTCCTTTCATTTCTGTAAATAACGAGCAACATCACGTCATGGTACCATTAAAGGAGCAACGCAAAACTGTAAACTTGTGTGCGAGTGTTCAAGTAGGGAGACTGAGCTCGTAGTGAACTGGTCCGCGCCACTGGCTCAGCACACACACACACACACACACACACATAAAATATATATAAGAAAAACCCTCATTAAAATCCTGAATTAAGAGGAATTCTCGTGTTACCTGAGGTAGGCACTTCAGATGCTTTTTCACAGTCACGGCTTGTTATTTCAAAAGAGCAAAAGGAAACTCTACAGAAACTGAACACTTCTAGAAGATACGGTTCTTATTAATCACTCCTGTTCAGCATCCACCGACTACATTCAATGTTTTTCCTCTCTCGGGCTCAAACACATGACAAAAACAATATGTTCCGAAGGGAACCTTCTTTTTTCCGTGTAGAACAAGCAAATGTCAAACCATTAATGAAGCTGGGAGCTTGTGTATTCTTTAAACAAGTATGGTAGTATCTCACACATGTATGGGCCTAAGAATGAAGCTGCTTCCCTCACAGAAAACACAAAGGAAGAAAAAGATGAAAGGTGCTCAATATTTTCCAGGTTCTGAAGTTACACTTTGAGTCCGCATGAATAACTCAGCAGCAGTCATTAAAGTAAGGATCACATATCTTTTACTCCTCATCCTCCAGCCTGTCTGTCGGTTCCGCGCTGTCTTCCTCAGCATCTGTTTATTTGACTATGTTAACAGAGACAGCCTTCTCTAACTGCTCTTCATAATGTGGTTTTCCACCTCAGGAACTTTAACTCCCCATGTGGTGCGAGTATTCATAGGAGCAGCCGTTTAATCCTTCCTAGCTGAGGGCGCGTGCGCGTGTTTGTATGGATACACTGCTACATGCGCCGTCTAAGCAACATCAGACAAACGTGCGTCGACAACCTGGATATATCGAAGCGAAGTAAAATCTGGTCAACTGGACGTACGTTTATCTTGAAGACGTTTCACCTCTCATCTGAGAGGCTTCTTCAGTTCTAGCGAAGAGTGTGGAAACTCCAGCTGATAAACCTATGTGGGAGTGGTCAGTGCTATTGTGGTGGAAACGACCCTCCCGAGACTCACCTGGCCTCCCCAAACGACAGTCGTTGTGCGGTGTCAGGGAGTTTCAGGGGTGGTCGTTAGGGAGTTTCACCGACCACTCAGATGCTAATGGGCTGTGCTGGCATCAGCCGTTCCACATGGGTCTGTCAGCTGAACTCTTTGGGGAAGCTTTGAAAGGACTTGGTTGTAAATTGGTGAAAGGAAATGTCGCAGTCCACCTCCTCTGTTCAAAGATGGTTTCTCTATCTTGACGTGGATGGCTTCTTTAACTCCTCTTTCAAACCATCTGTCCTCTCTGTCTTTTGTCCCCAAAGAGTTCAGCTGACAGACCCATGTGGAACGGCTGCTGCCAGCACAGCCCATTAGCATCTGAGTGGTCGGTGAAACTCCCTAACGACCACCCCTGAAACTCCCTGACACCGCACAACGACTGTCGTTTGGGGAGGCCAGGTGAGTCTCGGGAGGGTCGTTTCCACCACGATAGCACTGACCACTCCCACATATGTTTATAAGCTGGAGTTTCCACACTCTTCATTAGAACTGAAGAAGCCTCTCGGATGAGAGGTGAAACGTCTTCAAGATAAACTTACGTCCAGTTGACCAGATTTTACTTCGCTTCGATCTACGATGACCTGGATGAATGAGAACCTACACAGACGACAACCTGGATATTTTTTTATCTGATGTGCAGTTTCCAGTTCCGGGTTCGAGTCCCGGCTCGGGCACGGGATCATTTTGTGTGGAGTTTGCATGTTCTCCCCGTGTCTGCGTGGGTTCTCTCTGGTACTCCGCCTTCTTCCCACCATCCAAAAACATGCAATTGGGGACGAGGCTGATTGATTCTCTAAATTGACCGTAGGTATGAATGTGAGTGTGAATGGTTGTTCGTCTCTCTATGTGTTGGCCCTGCGATGGACTGGCGACCTGTCCAGCGTGAACCCCGCCTCTCGCCCGTTGACGCTGGGATAGGCTCCAGCCCCCCCGCGACCCTTAATGTGTAGGAATAAGCGGAAGATGACGATGGATGGATGTGCAGTTTCCACATGGCAAACAATGTGAGGTCGGACTGATCATGACTGTACTGTACCTGGCAACTCTTGAGTGTCCAACAATATTTTCAGTTTCTAGGTTGAAGGAAAACTTTGTATCTGATTGCAGCAAACTAGTGCTCCACCATTCTTTCTCCAAATCAAAAGGGTTATTATACACCTAGAAAGTTTGCGTGTCATCCACTGCTAACTTATTTAGCATGATTTTGGGTTAACTGAAAGAAAATGAGATAAGTGCCTTGTAATGTTGCGTTCAGTTGTGCGACGTTGCTTGTGTAGCGTCACAGCTACCAGCTTAGGAGGCTGCACCATGTCAGATGAGGATAAAATCATAGCCTTAAAAAAGAGCAAGGATGGAGGCAGGGTTTGCATGAACTGAAAGTTCAACTTATTGACCATAAAGCGAATACACTAAAAAGCCTTTCTTGATGTGCAATCACCTGCTGGCCAATGTTAGCTCATATTAGCGACATCACCATGACAGCGGTTCTGAAGGTGGAGGTAAAAGCCAACAATTACATCAGAAAATGGCTGAACCTCCCCCGAGGCCTTTCCAACCTGGCAATCTTTAGGAAAAACACTCTACAGCTCCCTCTGCAGTCCATTAGCCTGGGGTGAGACTCCTCTTTGAGCTGAGAGACTCACTGGACCCAGCTATCCAATCTGCCAAACCTCAGATTCGCACAGGACGCAAATGGAATGCAACCACAGCAGTAGACTAGGCCATAGTTCAGCTAAAGCACCAGGAGATCATGGACTTAGCACAGCAAGGCAGAGCTGCCCTAGGATTGGGAGCAGCACCAAAATGGATGAGGAAAGCTACACAATCATAGCGATGAGCCAGCAACAGCAAGGCAGATGGACCACTTGGGAGGCCATGACCAACAGGACCATCACTTGAGCCAACATGTGGAGAACACCCCTGGCCAGACTCAGCTTCTGGATTAGGGCCACCTATGACACACTCCCCAGCCCCCGTGCCATACCTGATATGGCAAAGAAGAATTTTGCCATCTCTGTAACTCCCCAAACCCAAGTCTGAAGCACATCCTGCAACACAGCTCTGTCTCAAGGCAGGTTCAGGTGATGGCATGAGAGAGTCCTGGAGGAACAGGAAAAAACCAACCCACAGGCCAAAAGTGGATCCAGTTTACCAGGCCAGGGAACAATGCACAGCACTGAACCAACACCGAACGGTCCCCTCTGTCACTTGGAGGCGAGTGGCAGCTAGCAGCCGACCTCGACCACCAGCTGAAATTCCCTGAAGAGATTTCTATGACAGCTCTGCGTCCAGACATCGTGCTCTGGTCAGCAACTGCCAGAGGAGTCACCATGGTGGAACTGACCATCCCATGGGAAGAACAGATGGAGGCTGCGTACAAGCAAAAGAAGGAAAAGATCTATCAGCGACATGCTCAGAGAGCATTTACCATCCAGTGGAGATCGAGTGTAGAGGCTTCACCGGGGCATCTGTACAGCGGCTCCTGAAAACCCTCAGAGTCGCAGGCTCCAACAGGAAGTGAGCTTTCCATGACCTTGCTGAGGAGGCTGAGCAAGGGAGCTTCTGGCTCTGGCTCCGAAGGAAAGACAAGGCGTGGGGTAAAGACAGATCTTACGCAGGCTGCAGGGCGCAGTAGGGAGCCGTCCCTATCGTGGCTCCTCCACCATCGGAGGTGTGACAGGCAGAAATGCCAAGCAGGCAAAACCACCACCTGTGCTTAAACCTAGATGATTATAATGTAACTGAAATTACTGACTCACTTCAGACCCTGACTTATAATTTTTTTTAACTTCTCTGCAGAGTTCACAGCTTCACGCCCACTTTACTGCTCTATTATAGTGGAGTTCTGTTCTTCAACTATCATAGCTCTTGACTAAGCTTTTCCTTAAGTGCAACATGATTACACTGCAGTAGACAATTGTTGGATAATGTAAAAAAATTACTTTTGAAATGAGGTGCAAAAGCAGCACAAGAAAAGAAGGCGAATAAAGGTCTTAAGTCATTCTAAGGAACTTAAGATACACAGAAATATCCCAGGTCAGGGTACCAGGCTTGGACCCAGATTTCTTGGATCCCTGATCACTTGCGTACAGGACAACCGCAAAGATCCGCTGTTAATGCACTTACGGTTTTAAAGGTTTCCACCATCCAGCTACCATCTACCCAGCAATCCTGAAAACGCCACTCAAAGCAACTCGAAGCTAATATAAGCAACAACAAGCTAACGGTCATTTTGATCGAGACTCCTCCATGTCTCATCACATTTTGCTTGTCTTTACTTAAATTCAGGAAAGCCCTGTGGCCTCACAGCTGGTGTAGCGTCGCAGCGTATCAGGGAGTTGAACTGCTAATGTACATGTTAATAAGAAAATCTCTTCAATTATTACAGGAAAAACGGCTCATTTGTATTCAAATTATTACCACTATTAGTGGCAAAAAGACCCAACTGCAGATAAAACGGTAGCAGTTTAAGCACTCATTCATCCTGGGGAGGTAAGTAACCCTGCCAGATGGGAGACAATGCACCAAGATGTAATTAATCACCGTGTTCCCGCTGGGTCAAAAAAGAGAAGGGGGGGGGGAAAAAAGCACTGGATTTGCAGTTTTACTACTCAGTGTTAAAAATGGTGGAGTAAGACAGTGGACACGAGGCGGTAACTCATTTAAACGAGGCTGTGAAGTGTTTGAATCTTCCTGCACATCGATTTCTCATCATTTTGCCTTAGACATACTTTGACTGTTTGTGCGTTGTTAAAGATTTTTGCTGTGTGATTCAAGTCTTTGTCCTCATTAGCAGGGCCCGGGCCCGTTTCTACTGACGTAGCTCCATTCCTGCATTGCTGATAGAACAAGTGGGTGCCTATGATTTGAACTCCTTTTATTTCCCCCCCCCCCCCCCCCCCTTGCACTAAATGTGCTGGCACAGTCGTGAGATTGGAGAGAGAGAGAGAGAGAGGACACACTTAATGGCCCCCTCAAGCGAGTTTATGACCTTTTAGTGATAAGAGGCTTGTCTTAGTGCCCAGCAAATTTATGATTGGGAAGAAAAAGTGCTTTCTAATGTTACCTGGCTTCTGTGTTTTTATCAACTACGTCTCGGCGATAACGACAACCATATGCACAAAAAAGAGGGATTGCATGTTAAATAAGACGGGGCACATTTGGATTATTTGAGCCATGATCAGTCAGATCCACCTCCGGGGATAATTAAGCCTTTGAGATTACACTTAAGAATATCCACACACGACTGATTTTAAATCAAACAACATTCAGGGTAACAGTCCCAACTGGGGTCAAGTTTTAAAAGTCGAAGTAATTTAAATAGCTCACCTTAATTATGCAGCTCTGTATTAGCGTATGTCTCACATGCTTTCCCTCTCAATTCATCATCCATGTCTTATGGAGTGAGAATTAGTATGTCATTCAAGGCACAAAAAAAAAAAGAAAAAAAAAGACACATCTCCCTCCAGTTGGCACTTGATTACTTCCCATTTCCTTCCTTCCAATCATCTTCCCCGCACATCTCCTCATTAGGTTTTCACTTCAGCCCCTCTCTCTATCTCTCCTACGAAGGTCCCTTATGGATCGCAACCCTTGCGTCATTCTTCACGGAGACATATTGACTCTTCTGATGGTCTCGCGCCACTTGACAAAAAATATTCCCCCTTTTTATGCAAATGAGCCAGCCTGTGGAGCGAGGCCAGTGTGTGGATCAATGAGCAAATCTCTCCCCAGCTGCACGTGTGTCAAACACTGTGGCACGGGGAGATTACACCGCAGTCCGATACCTTTCTTTTTCTTCCCGCCTGCCAAGGCGATGGAATGCATGTAAGAAATCGATGGTTAAACTCCCGTTGGTGGCAGAAACCTCAGTGCCCCGCCTTTGGCTCCTGAGTTACTGGCATCCATGGGGACGGACCAGATGGTAGGTACCTAAGGCAGTGAGCTTTGAAACTGAACAGCCTTGGCATGCACTTTACAATGAGCAGCAAGTGTCACAACTTAGCGACTGCCTCACATTAATGCTGCATAAATAATGTAGCGTGCCACTGGAATAGCAATGACTGCAATTATGCTAATGATAATAACATTCTGTGGATTTGCAGGGCATTCTTGGAGCTGCCCGATTAATCAAATTAATATCACAACATGGATTCGGGCTTCTATGTGAGCCCAGTTTTATGTGATACTGCCGTGTTTCTTCGCAGGGAGATCAATTCCACCAAAACAAACACCTCTAGAATCTCTCTGAGGTAAGCGATAAAAGTTTGTTGCTCCGTGTGAGAAAGTGCGCAGGAAGAAGTAACAGAGCCCTGATGGAAGTACAGCTAACGTGTAGGAGAGGCTGAAGAGTAAAATGACCGAGTCATCCAGCGATGATGAGGATGAGCTAAATATATTCATCCTCCCCCAGTTCTGACAAAAATGCAGGGCTTGTAGAGTGACACGATCTGCTGAGTAGAGACGGATAGAAAGAGCCTGGTGATGCTTCCCATTCCAAAGAAAAATTGACACCACAAATTAGTAATAATGTAAATGTCACAGAAAGATGGAAAGTTCAGGAGAAGAAAAAAAAAAGTCCCTACCCCAAACACGTAAATATCCAATGGAGGTCTGAATGCCTAGGCTGAGCCGGAGACATGGCTCTGGTCCCCACTTTGAAAGAAAAACACCACTGTGATTGATAACATTAGTGTAACACCCAACACACACCTGATTAATTTAGGGACCAACTGCAACCCCTTTGCACCTTTAGCTGGACTTCGTGCCCAGAATGTTCATGGCGGAACTGATCTGAGGGAACTGGACTCGCTCCAGAGCCTCTCCTGCTGTACAGGTAAAACCTGAAACCCGGGGGGTTGAGTCCGGTCCGGCCCCAGTTCTGAAGGCAGTTAAAATAAAAGAATCTAGTTGTGGCTGCGCCAAAACGCCATCACACATCACAACACACCCCACTCGTCTCCAGTGTGTGAATTATCTATCTGAGCTTCCTTGCTATCGCTAGGATGCTAACAAGTACAACTAAATCATGGACATATGTCGCCATGAAAAAAGAGCCATTTAAAGCCATCCGGGGACGGCTGGTGGCCGCTGACCTGGCAGGGGTGTGAGGTCCTTCCTTCCCTGGAGTCTTCTAGCTGAGTGAGACAGCAACAGGTTGTTGTCAGAGCCTCATCATCAAAATAAACCGCACAATAATGCAAAAAACGTTGCATTTTTTTTTTTTTTTGGTCAAACTTTCCCAGGTGCTAACGATGTTGCTGCAAATGCTCGGGAAGCAATGTGTTCTATGCCATCCGGATGTCATCAATTAGGAAATGAAGTCAGTGTTATCTTAAGAAGAAAGGATTTCCCCCTGAGCTTTTCACAGCCACTCAATTTGAACTGTAATCACCCAATCAGGGAAGACGAAGGGATTTATCCACCTGGCAGGCCACCCACACAGAGGCTGTGTATGGGAAATGCTGGCCATTCTCATTTCACTTAGCTTGACCAAACACATCCTTAAACCTTATTGCACTGACATGTCTTTCTTTCAAAGATCACCACAAAGCCAATACAATCTATCTCTAATGGCTTCCCTGCCTTTGAGGGGCCTGATGTTTAATCAGAGTAAGAGCAGGGCCTTGTTTGGTTTCTGCTGGCATCCATTACTTCGGCCTCTCTTTTTCACTTTTTTTTTTTTTTTTGTTACTGCCACAGCAGCCAGCTGGCATTCACTGCAGGCCTGACTGAGTCCTGCTCAATACAAAAGCAGCATCGGTTTTTAGACCAATGACTCACAGCCACTTGGTCAATGCCTACACTCGCTGACCCACACACACAGGCGGGGTTCGCTATCTTAGTCCCAAGTGCTTCACGAGGAGAATTATTCTACTCCTCCGACTATGTCATTTTAAAATTAGCAATAATCATTTGTTATAACCCTGAGCTGGCATGCAAGGCTTCATTGATTCCCTGCTGAATCCTCCCCTCTTGGCTGTCACTGCTGAGCCGGGCGCTGTGGACGTGTTCCTTCCTGGCGGTGAGGCCGGAGCAATTTCAACCAACGCATGAACCACATCACACTTTTATGAAACTGCAACAAAACCCGACACTTTGTTGGCTTTCCTTCCCCAAACAAGTTGTTATTAACTTAACAGGTGCACAGTTTGTCATTGTCACTGTTGGCACCGTTCTAAAAATGGCTTGCCTTGAGAGAAGCCAAGGCGCTTTCAAAATCTCACTTGTTAACAAGCAGATACGGCAGCAGATGCAACATAAATAATTGCTAACAGTTGCCTATAGTGTTATTAAAGAAGGAGCGACCTCCACCTGCCTGGGACGGTGAGCAAATATTAGGTAAGCTGATTAAGACATTAGCAAAACTAAAACCACAGCGATTTCTTAAACTGGAAGATGGATCTGTGTACGCTACAGTATGTTGTTGTTGATGCATTGGAAGCCTCTGTTCGTCATCACAGTGCAGACAGCTGTCAATCAATAAAGATGGGCTGACAGCCGTGTAATGAGGGATGAAGACTGATGTAGATGGTCACGTTAGAGGTCCTTGGCTGACATCATAAAACGATTCAGGTATGAGTGTACATTCTTGAGTGATCTGTTCTCCTGGATCCTCCAAGAGAAAATCAATCCCACCATTATATCAAACACTTGAGTGTGAACCTGGAGGCAGTTAGCCTAGCTTAGCATAAATACCTCACAAGGCATAAGCGAGAGGCTCAAAAATGAACCTGCACGGCTGTCGAAAGCTCACTAATGAACAATGTAGATGTTTGTATAACTGGTAGATGTTTCTTGACCAGGAGCACTGACTGAAGCGTAGACACAGAGTCAGCAGTTCGTTAGCCTAATTAAGCATTAAATGAAAGCGGAAGGACGTGACTAACCCGACTCTGTGTGGACGTTGTGTGCTCTAATTATTTCTTGGTTAGAAACTGCATAGATGCGGTGACCTCTGATTTTTGTAATCAGAATGAGGTTGACAAGAACAGCCAAGGTGCCTCAGAGTTAGACAGAGCCTGCTCCCAGCAGCAGATCGATAAACTGCCGGTTGATCACCGTCCATTTGACACTACGACAGATTGCTCCTAAACTCCCATTCCTGCTTGTTAGGTCAGACCTACTGGGGCAGACGTCCTAAAAATATTAAACTGATACTTTATTGTGATGACAAGTGCCAAAACTCAATTTCGCAAGTTTTTATAATTCCCTACACCACTTCAGAAGCATCCTCTGCCTTTACTCATGGATCAGAACCAACAGATTTCATGGTGCAGCAGAAAAATGTGAACTATTCTTCATTATCATTTGAGCTCTTTTAAGTTGCAAATATGTTTGCTCCTCCAGAGTCATAACGAGCACTCGGCAGTAAATATTGCATAGCTAAATGAGGATGGCTCCTCATCAGTGAATAAAGCGTTTCAAAATCTGTCAGCTTAAGAAGCTGTCAGCCTCTTCTCACTCGCTGTGGAAAAGCACTCTCACTTTCCCCTCCAGGTCATTAGCTCAAGCTGGTCCCCCCACAACGCCAGCCCTTTCTAAATGGGCCAGTGCCCTAACCACATAAGCAATGCTCTGGTACCATGTCAAAGCTGTCACACTACATCGAGCCATGCTATCAGTTCCAGGGCTGGGTCAGTCGGGCTGGTCCATTACATGACTTCTCATTGCTGTGGGACGGTGGACCCAGTCACTCATGCCTCTTTATGACGCCCAGCGGTATTCAAAGAGAAAAAAGAGTTGTGAGAACTACAGCAACACCTTTGTACAAAGCCAAATCTCCCGTGTCCCATTTTATTCCTCTCTGATACGTGGGGGCATTATCCATGTCACATTACAGTTACAAGATCCGCTGGTCAGAATGATAAAGGAGAGACAAAACCGACTGTGTCCCAGTTCACTTTGTAACCATTACATAATCTGTCCAGAAGCTTGTCTGTTTTTTACCCCAGCCAGCACGGAGGCGGCTGCATTCCCCATCTTTGCTGTGATAGTGCAGTAGCCAAGCATTTTTATAATGAAATGCCTGGAAGGTGATAGATAAGGCCCCTCTCATACTTGTCAGTCAGCAGCTCTGCCCTGTGGAAACTTGAAGTGTGAATCCAGAGTACATGACAGTCGAGTCAGGCTTTTCTTTGGGATGGCAGTTGAAAATGAACGATTCGATTGTGTGTTTCTCAAAGTGCTTATGTCACCACAGTGAGATTACGCACTGGCCCATTCACTAACCTTGACACCCACTCAGCACAAGTGTCTGATATCACTTCATGGTGCATTCAACATGACCGTCATCTTTGAGGAAATGTGGGAAAAGATGTTACCTGGCTGAGTAAAACACTCGCTAAAACACACTCTGACTCCACACCCAGCCAATCAGGAAAGTAGTTTGTGTCTAATTTAGAGTTGCAAAATGGAAGGCATTAAAAAGAGGGGACATAATTGGAGTGACAAACCGCTCTTAGTTTAGCTCATGATTTACTGATGAGCCTCTGTGGGTGATAAGCTTCAGCCATCGCCACCGCTGGCATCCCTGCAACCTCCTCCAAAGTAAAGAGTGGCCTTAATGCCAGCGTATTTGCAAGTCAGCCAAAGTTCCGCATTTAGAATATTCAGAGCTGGAACAGTTGGTTGCTCCGTCGGTTAATATCTATGAAATTCGTGCCAATGAAGACAAAATTTAACGGGCCGTGTTTGAGCAGTTTAACATCTTTATGTCACTCAGTCCGGCATCCGAACACTCCATCAGTTAAATGCTGTGTCCCAAAATAAGCTCACGTGCGTGTTATATTTATTTTCAAACCCTTTTATTTCAGATCCATGGTCATATAAGTCTACTATTCAAAAATATCTGCACAAAAAAAAAGAAAATCCTTACATTTTTCTATCAAATTGGAATCCTTTTTTTCCAAATAAAAACTAAACTAAATATGACACATGCTTGCATCATCATGTTCAAAATTCAATGACCCATCAATCAATCTTTGGCTTTTAGTACCAGGGATATATGAGCAAAGACACATAAATATGTTACTGTGACATGCTCCAGAGGATAAACCCTCTTTTCAGGATTCTAATTGAATTCTCCAAAAGTCTCCTTTCTCTCACCTGCTTCTCTCTTGACTCTCTTGGTAACAATGCTGCAGCTTGACACTCTAAAATGCAGTTCCAGCTTTAAAAAAAGTGATAAAGAAATAAAATAAAACTTAAAATTCTTGGCCCAGGTTCCATACTTCCACTGGGCTGAATGAAAACTGACATGGTGGATTGTGCATAATCATGCTGACAGCCAAACAAACAAAGCCATAACCTCCTTGGCGGAGGTAATAATCGTTAGCTGCACCGCTAATAAAAAGCCAAACTCTGCACTGCAATCAGAGGCAGAACCACCTGGTGTGTGAACATCACTCAGACTCACTGCCTACAGCAAGCTGCTGAAGCCGGCTTTATTTCGCCACAACTTCATGTTCTATTTACATGAATAGCCGCCAAGGTCACGTGGTTGCACACAGGAAGGTGTGTGAGTTAAGGGTGCCGAGGCCAGGGCAGTGGCTTGATGTTATACAATCTGTTCACGCATAGCAAGGAAATGGTTATGTTGTCCAGCTGGCAACGAGCGAGGAAAAAAGCAGAGGTGCTGATCTCTTCTTTTCCCCATGGTGCACTGCTGGCTCCAGCTCGCTTTCCCATCCACATCAGACAGGAGGGGAAGTGACTTTGTGTAGCCTGAAAGCACCCCACTGCTCCCTAGTGGACATGTACACATGAATGACAACACACAAACACAGGCATAACACAAACACACGCACACGCAAATGCAAATAAAACTGAACTGAAATGTTTTAAGACAAGAGTTTGGGAAAAAGAACATAATGTGACAAGGTGTCCACCGTGTAGCGGAGAGCCTTTGAAGACTGTGCCTGTTCAGATTGCTGCTTGCAGCTGGTAATGAGTCGGCCATTATATGCACACAATCAAACAGAAACTAGGCTATTATTAGTCACTTGCTTCGACAACACCACCGTGGCAGTGGTGTTGTCTGGTGTGCAGTAGTGGGTCGAGTATCCGGTGTAATCCTGCATTCTGCCATGCTCCTGCACTCCTAAGAACATCCAGCAACAACCACATAATCACCAACATGCACATACAGTTGAGGATATTCCAGAGATGGTGTGAATTTGTAGAGAATTCTTATAAGAGAAGGTTCCGCATTAGGATTTTCTTTTCACTCCACAACAAAGGAATTACTCTACACTCTGATGTTGGTTCCAGTTTCAAGAGGATGCATTTAAACACCTCGGCGCCAGGAACATTGACACCTCAAAGGCTTGTGCATTGATCGCCTCTTAACAATGAGAAATCACATTAATGTCACAGTCTATATGCTGTTTTGATGTACGACACCTTGAAAATAAGTAACCTACGTTTGTTGTCATCAGCATGAAAGTGAACAGTTTTACTTCCACTAAAATCCCTGACTTCATCCCTCCAGCCCACATGTGTGGCAGTCAGTTATTCTGGTCCTCTGATGCATCGCATTTCAAACACTTCTGGTCAGGGTCACAGACAAAAACACTCACTTAAGCTTAGGAAAAGATGATGGTTTGGGTACAAATGAGCAAATCTGATCAGCACCTGCAGGGAATCCACTCCCCATCAGTGATCGTACGGAATCAAGACATAACATTAAAACAGCTTCAATCCGCAGCATCCATCCATCCATTTTCTACTGAATATCCTGTTCAGGGTGGTGGGGGTGGAGCCTATCCCAGCAGCCTTCCCCCTGGACAGGTCACCAGTCCATGGCAGGGCCAACACATAGAGACAGACAACCATTGGCTCTCCCAGCCACGCCTACGGTCAATTTAGAGTCTGGATTAACCTGGTCCCTCTTGATGTCTTTGGACTGTGGAGGAAGCTGGAGTACCAGAGAGAACCCAGCAGGAACAGGGAGAACATGGAGACTCACCCAGAAAGACCCCGTGCTCCAGCTGGGACTCGAACCCGGAACCTTCTTGCTGTGAGGGGACAGTGCTGACCACTGCTCCACCGGGCCACCTTTCAATCAGCAACAACGACTCAAATACATCCAACACGTGCATCCATTTTCCGCTCCTTCCACCTCCTTATACCTCCACTGTGAGGTCTCAGTCACTGAATAAAGGTAATTTCCACTGTTTGTATTTTCAACCTGTCTGCTCATTCTTCTCAGATGCACACAATTAGTTGTGTGCGTGTGTGTGTAGTTTGTGTGGAGGAGTGCTTGTGTGTGTCGCCAGGGTAAAGTATTAGCACCGTATTTAAATAACCTGCTTGTAGTCAGTTTAATTTACAGCAGAGTGTAGGATAAGGAAGGTGTTCTCATTTTCTGTTGACCTTTCCATCCGCGCAGTTGCAGCACAACATCCATGCAGAGCCACTTGTGACGTTGTGTTTTTATACCTGCGAGTCCACAAATAAAAATCTGCCTACGCAACAAGAAGGAGTTCCAGCCACAGACTCTTGGATTAGGACTCAGTGCATCCACCAGACCCTCCTAGATGTTACGTTTTGATAGCCACTACAACATTGTTGCATTTAACTGGTATATTTCCTCCACACTGAGGTTTTGGTGAAGGACTAGAATGCATTTGTTGCAGAGATTAGAGCATATTCTGTCTGTTCCAGCTTTATACTCGTATATCTGACACATCCGATGTTTCCTTCTCAGCTAAATCACACTCACTGTGCTCACTACTGCTCTCACATCTGGACCGAGGAGCAGCTGCTCTGAAAAGATACATGTTAAGACATCATTACATGTACTATAGAGAAAGCCAACAGTTTAAAGGCTAACTGTGGGCATTAGCCAGCCAGCAGTTGTAAATAGTGTAAATACACTCAGCAGCATCATGGTTGTACCTTTGCTGTTTCCTAAAAATAGACTGAATAGCACTGAAAATCTACAATCCAAGAATTATACAGCTGCAGAGACGATGTTCGCTCTCTCACTTCTCACTGCTGAGGATGAGTGAGGTGTGTGTGTGTGTGTGTGTGTGTGTGTGTGTGTTGGGGTGTGTGACATCGTCTGATAAAGTGAAACACTTGCACAGGTTGCTGATTTCCAATCCTGTGTTTGTGAAAACAGTCAGTTTGTGAAAATCTCATCCATTATATGAGTTTAAGTGGGTCTGTGACCTCACGTCACTGCCTGGCGCAGCTGCTAAAGATGGTGGGCAAAAATAACATCACAATGTTGTTGTTGTTGTTGTTGTTGTCGTCGTTGTGTCTGCACAGACTGAAGTCAAACCAGCTGGCAGAATTGTGGAATGCACTCATATTCTGGCCCTGACCCCACAGAGCTTTTGGGGACAGCGAGCAACTCAAAAGAATAACAGAAAAGCACATTAATATTTGTTAGTAACGGTTACATCATGAGGTTGTGACAGTGTGACATGGATCCGTGTGGCTCTGGGTGAAAGTCAGGCTCTTTCAGATAACAAAAGACAGCAATTACTGTACTTCCAGGGCAAATCAGGAGGGGAAATTAGATTCAAACTCGTCCTCTTCAGGACCTTAAATATCCAACTGAGATGGAGAGAGAGGTTTTAACAGGCATCAGCAAGCAGAAACCATTCGTGGGTGCCACACGCTCACACACAACATCTCACATGTCATTTGGCACATCTGCACTTAATTTTGTTTTCCAGTCCAATTATTTATGACCTTTACTGAGGAGGTTACGTTTCACCCTCATCTGTTGGCTCGTTTGTGTGTCAGCAGGGTTGCACAATAGCTCCAGGGTGTAATGAGGTGGAGGGGTGTCGCCAAGGCGGAACCTGTCAAATTTGGGGGAAGATCCTTTTAAATAACGTAAAAACTTGATTTCTTTGTGACACTGGCATTGCTCGAAGTTGGCACTCTCTCGTTTTCACGGAGATCCTTGCGAAAAGTCACGTTCGGGATCTCTGTGTGTCCAGAATAAATCTTCCACATCCTCACTTACAAGGTGACGAGCAGCAGCAGCAGCAGGCGCTCTTCTAGTCATCAACACACATTTACTTTTGTTGCTGTGTCAAGAAAATAGTTACAGCTTCTTGTTTGATTTCGAAATCTCAACGTCTTGTAATTTAAATGATTTCATAATGAATGTCACGCTCAATCCCACCCAGGCAAAGCCTGTTTTGGATAAATGTGTATTTGATAGCTTTTGACGGCAGTATGCTAACCTGCTCATCCACTGCCATCTGTTGTGCTAAGCTAACTAGCGGCCACCGCGTCTCAAGCTCCCTAATGCATGCAGAAAAGAGGAGAAAATGGAAGCTCTCTCAGCTACAGTCGAATTCAGAAAAATAACAGTAGTTAACTTGGATAAGACATCATCCCACTTTGTAACCGGAGCTTCCTCTTCATTTTTTTTTAATGCCAAAACCTCTTGACAAAGCTTAGTATGAATTAATCAGGGAGCTTTTGAGAGTCTGAAGTTATGGCTTTAGTCATCATCTTTTAAAACCTAAAAACCTTGCCTGACCCGGGTGGCTGGCAGGAGGGACTGTTACTAACTATTTGTAACCCCCAGAGCAACCAAATGCAAGGAAAAAAGGACTGAGAGGAAGTTCATCTAACTTTTCCTCAGTGCACAACTCTCGGTTCCAGCTGAGAAGATAAGCCGTCTGGAGGCTCTGGTGAGTTCCAAACAGTGCGAGCAACAGCTGAACAAGTTGCGCCTCCATCCCTTGAGCTGGTCCGAGCCACTGAGCATGGTGGGGCTCGTGCTCCAGTAAGCCACAAACAACATTTCTCATGGCACGGCTGTTCTGCCTCTTGATCTCTCTTAGTACTCTCACACACATACACACTCCCATCCGAGCCACAGCAACAGCAGGGGCAATACAGGGCGGACTGAAAATGCCAGCTCCTCACACGCACGCACAGAGAGGCGCGCACGCACACACACACACACACACACACACACACACACACACACACACGCACACACACACACACACACACACACACCACTTGGACAGGTGAATGGAGGGGATGAGACTGTGTTTTGAGGGATTCCAGCAGGTTTGGAGAAACCACTCCTCCTCAACCTTTCACGGCGAAACATATCCAATTAAGTGTTTTTTTGTCCCGTGATGAGGTCGCTGCTGCTCCTCAACAATCCCATTACAGATCATAAAGGGAGCTGGGGATGTGGCCTGAGAGCACTCAGGCTTTGTGTGCACGGCCACTGTGGCACATTTGTTAATGGCGTCTTTACTCCAGGTGAATTTTGGGAGCTTTTCTTCCCACCTGACACTTTGTGGTCAGTAGTTATCATTTGAGGGTTGCGGTTGTGTGTTTGGCTTAAAGATCTGTGAAAAGCAAAATCCAGCTCAAGAGCTTTTTCCTTCCTGATACTTGATTTTTCTGCTGCCATTTTAGCACCCATTCAAATATTGACTTGACTGCATCAGGAGCTTGAGGGCTTCTTCAAGGACGTCTGAGAAAATACAACTCTTTCCTGATGTAGGTTTTTAATGCTGCTCATTAAACCCGCACTCATCAATATATGTATATTACATGACTTGAACGGGTGAAAGGGGTCACTCAGTATGATGAACTCAAAGAACTGCTCCCAGTGTCTCCTCCAGCTCTATACAGCCTCTTAATCTAGTCTGGTTCAGTTTTCTGCATCAGAAACTCTTTGCAAACACCTCAGATAAACCCACTGTGAGTAAAAGGCTACATTCAGCTGTACCTGATTTACTGCAGTGTGCCTCATCACATCAGAGACACCCAACGACTGAACCAAAGTACTCCCTTGATGTTTTAAATAACTTCCCTGAAGCATTTACGAGTCAAATCACAAACACGTGGTCTGCTCTACGCCACGTTCTTTTGATACCAATGTCATATTATTTGATTCCCATTCACAGAGAAACTGTGCTCAGCCCCTTGGGGAGGCCAGAACAGAGCAAAAGGGACAATAACCACTGGATTCACCTGGGATCAGGTTGATCTGCGGGATTTGGATCATTTCTGTGCTTCAGGTTTTCCAGCGTTGCTTTCACAACCTGCCAAACCTGATGCTACAACCAGCGTGTTACTTTCTACAGATTTTCTAAAAGACTAGATTCTTTATATTGTCTGGTGTCAAAGCTTTCCGTACAACATCTTTGCATCTGTTTGTTGACTGTGAATGGTGCATTTATTCAAATTTAGACTCGTGTTTTTTCATAATTTTCACACTTCTATTTTCAGATGTCAGCAAACCTACCGCTGCAACCTTCAGCCAGCTGTATAAACTTGCTTGCTAATTTATTATGTAAACCGAGATGAGTCTAATGCAGTAAGATACAACAGCTCTGTAATAAATCCCGCATCAATGCAGCTTATAATACTCAGCTGCTTATTCATCTTAATAATGACAATAATAAATGCACAATGAGGGATTTGAATACAAATGTTCCAAAGTACAGCGAGCATAAGTGCAGTAACCATGCTGTAACCAGTAATGATGAGCCAGTTCTGTCTACAGTGTGATCATGCAGGAATATCTGATAAGCCTTGAAATTCGTCAAACAATTTATCATTTGCACCAAACCTGACCAGACGTCTTTGTTTAAGAGCAGGGTTTTCTCCTCCTCTCTCTGCAGAGCGTGCCCTGACACCCCTGTAGCTCTCTCAGGTTCACAGCTTCATAATTGCTACTGTATTTCAACTACATACGCATACAAAAATAGACATCCACAGTGGTATGTAACTGGAGCACGAGGATGTGTGTGTTCCCCTTCACAGCGAGTGCTCAACTCCGGCTGCGAGGCCTCGTATAAGCAGCAGCATTAATCAAACAGGCAGATTTGCCTTTAAAAAAAACAACAACAACAAAAAACCCCAAAACAAAACAAAAAAGGAACAAGAAAGCAGCATAAAAAACTAAGACATCTGGTGAACGAGAGGAATGAAAGGGTGCTTAACAAGAAGTGAAGAAGGAATTCATGGCTAAAGTCACCTTGAGTCCACTTAATTGAGGAATACTGACACAAGCATTAACGGCAGCGGCGGTGGTGATTAATATCATAAAAGGCATTAGCTGCTGTTTACATTGTTATAGATGTTTACCTGCGCCTTCCAATTTGGCAAGCTTTGCCTTTTCATATTTTACTTTAAGCGTGGTCGTCTCTGGAATGCTAACAGCTTGACTCTTCGGGTCGCCGCATCTTGAAGGAGCACGAATTCACTTCCTGCCAGTCAAGAGGAATCCGCCGTCTCATTACGCTGACAGCAGTGCGACTGTAAATAATGAATATGCACAGGTTCAGGGTGCACGTCTTTACTATGCATACATCTTTAACTATCCAGACGGACGAGGAGGCGCTGAGAATGTCAGTTTTCTTTACTCCGGGCCGCCAGAATAGAGAGAGGTGTTCCATTCATGTGGGTGAAGGCAGTGTGGGGATGCGTACAAGGTGGTGGCGGCGGAGGTGGTGATATCCTTACACTATTCTCTGAGTTAGCTCAGTCAAGCAGCACTGATTTTAAAGCACTTGAGAAGCTTCAAGGTATTTCTACTGCAGATGCCACGAGTGTCTCATTATTCACATTTGTTAGGAGAAGTGACTCAAACAATGCCGCTACTCCTGAGGAGGAATCTGACACTCCTCAGCTGCTGCGTAGGAACCTCTAGCCAAATAATGGTGGCGGCAAAGGTTCACTTTGACCCGCACACACTCTCGACATTGTAACATTAACACAGGATCAAGCGGCGAACACGAGGACACGTGTACTTGATGCGGTATTGATCAGCGGGGCACAGCCCCAAGGGGCCCGTTGGGGGTGTCACGACACATGCCGGAGTGAATTGATCATAGAAATGCATAAATAATAAAGTGGCACGTCATTCTGGCTTCCTATTGATTTTCCCATTAGCGGCTGATTGATACAAGCTTTAAATGTCAGGAGCACCATTGATTACTACAAGTTCATGCACTTACTTGAGACGCAGCGTCGCTCCTCTTGCGACTCAGCAGCCTTGCACCTGGACAGGCTGAGTCAAAGGTCAACAGGTGAACAGAGCTGAACCAGAAACCAGACACCAGATGAAGGTGGGCTACAGATTCTGCCCGGTAACACACTGGAATGATTTCCCCCAGGCTTATTATTACACCGTTCTTATATTTACTATATTCCACCTGTCCTGAACCCCCAAAATAGTTCGATGTAATTGGTTCAGGAGTTCAATCCCACAATTTCAATGAGGAACAGTAGTTAGTGTTACATTTCAGAACAAGAGAGGGATTATGAGCGAATGATGCTTCTGCTTTTGATAAGAATCAGAGTCTTGCAACGAAAGCAAATTAGAAATTCCAATCTTGCGATTTGGAAAAGGCGACAATTATTCAGTTGTAAGTCAAAGTCAGTGTTTACTGACTGTCGATGACATATCAATTACATGTCAAACCCCCCAGCGCGGCAGAGAGCATTCATTTGTGTCTATGAGTCATTAGTTTTCCAAATGAGTTTACAGTAGCACAGCTGTTGCAACTGCGCTCGCTAGCTAACAGAGGAAAGAGACGACATCGCTTGGACAGAACCTCAAAACAACACATGAGCAACATAACAACCGCAAACTGCAGAAAATGTTAGGCCTTATTGGACGAATGTTAGCCAAACTCCAGTCAGGGGTCCGAGGGTCTGGGGTCACTACGGGCCACGTTCCAGTCACCAATTCACAACTGTCCCGTTTTCTGACATCAACAAGAGGATAAAATGTAAATGAGAACAACTTCATTGAGAACTTGGGGGTATTAAAATACACAATACACTTACTTGCCTATTTATGAGTCAACCAAGATCAAAACAGTGAAGAGGAACGGCCCTTCACTAAATCATCCTCCCTTCATGAGCATTACAATGCTTTTATTGAAGCTGTTTGAGAGGTGTTGATTTACTTTAATGGTCATTTTGGAGGCTGTAAATTGTGTTGCTGTGTTATCCTTCACATTCACTCAGAGACCTCTTCTGGGTAACTCTGCTGTTTATAAACCTGGGCCTCAGTTAATACCGGTTTTAGGGCTAAATGATGGATGGGGGCAACAGTTATTAGATTAATCCATAACTGAGAACTCACGCATGCACGTCTCACTCTGAAACCAGAGTTTTTACCTGATAAAAACCGTGTAAACGTGAGTGAAAGATGGGGAGAAACATCCGGGGAAGAGTGGAGGACAGAGCTGGAGTGCAGAAAGTGTATTTCCAGAAGACCACATAGTGTTTTGCATTTGCACATTTCAAAAATTCCGGCTAAAAGATGATGTCACACTTTGCTACGCTTGTGATGTTTTGATAGATGAGCCACACTCTCTGAATTAGCGGCTGCCTGCGCTACTCTGCACCCGCACACCGGGCTGTGTTAGCGGTGAACAGGTTCACCACGAGGACCATCGCCAGACTGACAAATCAGACGGACAGACACACCAGAGAACGTTTCCCTGACCTGGAAATATCCCGTCGCCGTCCCATCAGAATCCATGGAAGCATGGCAAGATGCCAGAAACTCCCCTCACGTGATAAACCAGAGGAATGAACAAAGTATCAGGACAGAAGAAGAAGATTAGGAACAAAATGTCTGTCTCTGCAGGGATCACCTCCAAGATGTTGAGCTTGTCAGTGGAAAAACAAGCAAACTGACATGAATAATTACGCTGTGCAACCATTTTGTGATTCCTGGTAACAGCATTCCTGCTCACTATTGGACCAGTTCCGATTATTTTTGTCTCCATGCACGATTTAGACCCAAAAAATAGAGCCCAGAATAATCCCTCGAAGGCATGTTGATGCCCCACGTACAAAGACACCACAAATCACAAAACTTCTGAGATGGTTATAGTACAATATTTCTTTTTTCTACTTAGGCTGAACTCCGGATGAATATAATTCAATAAATTAGAAGATAAAATGTCAGAATTATGCCATTTACAATACCCTTAAGCCTTATTCTCTTAAGCTTTTTATAGGGCTTTTTCCCACCTACAGTTAAAAGAAGCAGTTTAAAACAGAGAAAGGCAGTAAATCCTCGGATTTCACCTGTTTTTTAGAGCAGAACAAGCCCATCATAGAGATATAGAGCAATTAAGTGCCACTCACACCAAAGGGGGAAACAATTCATCGCTCCCCATTGTCTTTGCATTGCAAGACTCTCTTGTCACTTCTGTCTGCCAGCAATAAAAAAAAGTAAAAATGCATAAAAGCTGCTCTGTGGTGGAATGAACTACCATCGGGGTAAAGAACCAGAACTGAATTTTTTATAAAAGCTGCCAAACTGGAAATTAAAAAAGAGCCTTTATGGAGACAAAAATCAGGATGAATGTGCAAACGGTAGGATCCTCATACTCAGCAGCAGCAGCAGCAGCATTTAGTCATTAATAAGTAAAACATCCAAATGTCAATTTTAGTTTTGGGGTTAAGTATTCAGAGTACTCTGTTTTGTTGTAGCCACTAACATGACGCGTTAACCTTGCACTTCACGTAATTAACTGTTTAGTCTCCTTTTAAAATAACGAATCATTAAATTAGAAAACCCCTGGACGGCGTCTGCATGGCGGAAGAACTTTATTATGTTCACACTGTGTGAACTTGTGTGTGAAACGGATAAAAACGTCACTGTGGAATGCAAAGCTGAGCAAACGAACATGGCTCTGCAACACAAAAGCGCAGGAATGACCCCTGCCTGTAAGATCCTCAGTAAAATCCATCAACATACCTGAAGAACTCATACCTGCAGGTAAACTCGAGCATTTCTGACAGTATGACTCCTGTCCCTCAGAAGAACTTGGAGTTTGGGACTTTGCGCTCGGACAAAAATGACCCCAAATGAAGCAAAAATGATGACGCCATTATGTGTCGTCTCCAGCAAACATAGGTGTGTTTCCCGGCGCCCTTCATGATGCAGCGTGAAGGAGCGAATAAGAGAGCTAAACGTCTCCTCTGTGGTTCAGAACTTCTCTTGAGGCGACTATGCGAAGACACGAGGGAAAACATTTGGGACATGGGAAACTGAAATTGCGTTCATCTGTCAGCGATGCCTACTTTAGAGGACCACAAGCGACATCAGATAAAGGTGAGAGGAGGAAACGATAAAATTTTGCCTGACGGCTACAACATCTGCAACGCTCAGATCCTAATTTGGGCCTCTCAAGGGAAACGGCGAGCTGGAGAGCCTCACACAGAAAATCATGGGAGTGTGTGTTTGTAATTGCCGCAGAGCTGAGGGGCAAACACACACACACACACGAACACACACCTAACATACACAGTTGCTCTCTCAAACATGATGGTACTTCGGGGCCTGAATCAGAAGGTGTGTTTGTGAGAACGTTGGGAATTTCCACGGAGAAGCAGGAACGTTCCGTCTAACAAAGCCAGGGCCCTGCTGTTTCCTTCAGCTTCCAATGACTCTGTTGCAACCTATTTATTGCATCACTTTGTGAACAGAACACAGGTTAATAAAGTGAGGGTCAACCGTCTATCACACCTTCTTACAACAGTTTCATCCTCTCCCACACTGCTTCAGCTCGTATAAACCTCTTTCAATAATGATCCTTCCCACGGGGCCCATGGGGCCCACGGGGCCAGTCAGTACAAACGCACTGCGCAGGCTTTAATGCATCGATTCCCGTAGGCATGTTTGCCGGGTTGCCAAATTATTCCCGGTGCCATGGTGGGTATTTATTTCATGCTAATAGCCAGCATTTTACTGGGGGCTGGGAAAAACAAGCAAACACAGAAAAATGTCAAACCTCAACCAATCAAGAGCGGAAGAGAGCTAATAAAGCGAGACATCCACACATTACAGCTGCGAGAGGAGGGTGTTTGTATGGAGAAGGAGCTGAAACTCTTGCACAGAGGAGCGTGTGTGTGTGTGTGTGTGTGTGTGTGTGTGTGTATGTGTGTGTATCCCCAATAGGAACCTGAGCAAACCTGACTAACCTGATGAGAAAGAAGCTGCAGCTAAATATGAAAAGGCAACAGCATCTCTGTCAGTTTTAGCATGACCTGATATCAACAGGGCTGTCGCTATGACAGCGGCGCAAACGCTTCCATCATTTTGTCAAACTGACATCCCCAAGAGACTCACACTCAAGTCAAGCTGGTTTTCAAAGCAACAAAACATGTTTTTTGACCCAGTGTGTGTGTGTGTGTGTGTGTGGGGGTGGGGGGGGGGGGGATCACTTCAATTACAGTACAAAAATTAAACAGACAAGTTTGAGGGACTCTAGTTCTCGTCAACAAGACCAAAAGAGAGTCGGCACATCAGAATGAACACTCCAACAGGTGACACTGTTTCAGATTTTGCCAAATTGAGTTTTACTTTTCCACCATAAAGGAGATTTGTCCAAAAGTTCTCCTGCTGATGGAACCCACCTCCATCTGGGAGCATGGAAAACAGCGTGAGGATCTTTTCTCCAGCACACGTTGTTTTCTAATGCAAATTTTGATGAAGGTCCACGGAATTACACACAGCTGGGAGCCGTCCAGAACCACCAGTTTAATTAGCTGGTCACTGGGGGACTCTGCTCTTCGCTCAAGGGTCCATGGGTGGTAGGAGAGAGGCAGAGGTACCCTTAAACAGAAATCCTCCCCAGCTGGCATCCACCTGCAGACAGTAGCAGCTGCTGCAGTGGTGGCCCACTCAGAGGTTGTGTGTGTATGTGTGTGTGTGTGTGTGTGTGTGTGTGTGTGTGTGTGTGTGTGTGTGTGTGCATTAGCATGAATGAAAACCCATATCAGAAACAGAGCGTATCCATGAACCAACATGATGATAGTTTTATACAACCAGCACACATGTAGTAACTTCTCACTCCGCTCCAGTTTTTGCATTCTGTGTGTGTGTGTGTGTGTGTGTGTGTGTGTGCGTGCGTGCGTGTGTTCCCACTCAATCAGCTTCCAGCCGAGCCAGCCGCTGCTTTGCTTTTGTCTGATAGGTTCCGTTGCATTTTTCTGGGCCAGCCTCCCTCATCAAAGCGATTAAGCAATTACATTGCGCCGATGCTCAGAAGAATGAGGGAACGAACCCTCGAGTATTGAGTGCTGGAGCTTTCTTGGAGATAACGGCTTAATTTGGGCCTAATCAAAATAAAGCCTTTCTTTTTTAAATCCATCCCTCCACCAGGAGTGGAGGGGCTCGGGGGACTGAGAAGGTATCCTCAGGGGGGGCCGATGAAGACCGGGCCCTGCTGGGGGCTTTTCTGACTTAAATATTATTGGGTCTGATGCAACGTGCATGCATATCATTAACAGGCAACGAGGCCTCACTTTCCTCTCAATGAATTAATAAATAAGCAGCAGTGAGCTCATCATGACAGAGGCCTCAGCAGATGCTGCCCGAATCCAGCGTGGATCCCAGCCGGAGGAAAGCAAAGAGTTCGGGAATCAAATCAACATGCTGGTCGCCTCTCGGCGTTGCTGTGGGCATCAATAATGAATCAGGAGTCTGAAGCAGAGCAACAGATCCTGAATCTGTGGATCCGTACAACTGTTAGTGTAACTCGGTTCTCTGGAGTCACCAGATCAGCACCAGACCCTGGGAGTGTCTGGCAGCCACTTCAACTCGTCAAACTCAGCATCAACATCAGTCAGAGCTGGACTCAACCTGCCTGGTGGGTTGTGCGTGTGTGTGTGTGTGTGTGTGGGGGGGGGGGGGGCTGAGAGCACTCACCCTGGGATGATATGTGAAGGAAGAGGCGGGGGTCTGCAGCGCGTATAGCCGCGGTGTATCGATCCTCCATACCGGGCACCTGCGCCTTTTTCTCGGGCATGAGCCGGACCCTCAATCGGCCTCCCTCCGCGCCGAGCCACCACTCCAGAATAGACGTGAGGTCAATCTCCAGGGTAAACACAGGGGCCTCCGCGTACACGGCGAGCCCCCCGCATCCCGTCCTAATTAGATCCTCTCCTATTTCCACCACAACTTGGTTGGATTTCATGGAAGCCAGTTTCAGAACTTTGGACAGCGGCCGCTTGTAGAAGAAGGGCAGCTGGTCATCCGTGGACGCGTTCCTCTCCGTGGACTTGTGGTCAACAAAAGTAGATACGGTTTTCTGTAAAGGTATGCAGTGCATTTTTAAGTTTGCGCGCACCGTGTAGCATCCACCGTGAGCCTGGCAGTCTCCGTTCAGGGGTCTCTTGATGAACTCCGCCAGGTAATAACGCAACAAAGAGGGCACGGCGAAATCCACAGCCAGGGTTTTCCTCTTGAGCCTGGAGTTTAGAGTTTGATTCAAGTCTCTTTTGCTGGCGGCTTCCCCGCTGCCGCCGCCGCCGCCGCCGCCGCTGCTGTTGCTGGAGCCCGCGGTGAGGGGCTCCATCCCCGCTGTGGTTCTCGGAGAGGCGCACTGCAGCCCTGGGAGAAATGCCGCAGAACAAACAAGCAAAAACAACATCCCGGCGTTCATTGTTTAGGTGATTACAGTTGCGGGAGAAGCCCCCCTTTAATTCCACAGTTGACCGCTTCCTCTCTGCGCCTGTCACAGCATACGCAGCGCAAAAAAAAAAAAAGGAAAAAAAAAAGGATGGGAATCGATGATCCTGCGGGTCCTGCCCCTCTCCGCCGGTGCACACACGTGGTAACACTGAGGTAACGGGGTTTTTACATCTGTTTGCCAGCGGCTGTAGCGATCCTCCCTCCTGGAGACAGAGAAGCGCCGTCTCCCTCCGAGTCCCCGGTGTGTTGCAGCGCTGGCGGACCAAGCCAGAGGCTCCCCGGGATGCTGATTGATATGCCGGTCGGGTTCGCTCCCGGGGCTTTCAAAGCCTCCCTGTCTCTTGGCACAGTTGTAACGGCGGTACAAGTGGTCTCTCTGTCAGCAGCGGGATGCGGCGGCGTCTCTCTCTCTCTCTCTCCCTCTCTCTCTCCTCTCTCTCTCTCTCTCTCTCCCCCCTTCTCTCCCTCCTCTCCTCTCTCAGAACTCAACCGTGAATTCACTTTTGGAGAAGCCGAGCGCCCGTTAAACTTTTAAAATACGATCCTAGCTTCCGGTCCCGGCTGCTTTAGGATGTCAGAGCTCAGTTGAAGTCGCGGCTCCAGCCGCTCACGCGTCACCTGCGCGCCAGCCGTCAGTCAGCGGTTCTCTCCCTCAGCGGCGGCGGCGGCGAGGAGGCTCCGTGGTCGCGGACTGGTCCGGTGCGCCCACGCATCCTCGGCTCCTGGAGGTGTGGAGGACTGAGGAGAAGGCTGAGCTCCACCGGTTGTTGGTCTCCCGTGATTTTTTGTTGTTGTTGTTTTTGTCAATGAATCACCGAGCCGTCGCCAACTCTCCTGCTGCCTGAGCGCTCATCAGAGTTTTCAGAGGGAGGGTCGTTTGGGTTGAAGCCGTTTGGCGTTGTTATGTGGTTGTTGTTATTGTTGGGGGGGGGGGGGTCCTTTTAACATGAGGGAGCTGCAACTTCACTCCCCACACGGGCTCGCTCATCGACTGGAATTGAACCTCTCTCTCTCTCTCTCTCTCTCTCTCTCTTTCTGTCTCTCTGCCCCCTAAAATACAAGACACCCACTAGGTGGCATCAGCACACACTCATGGCTATTCTCTCTCCACTAGTGTCTCACACTCATTCATTGATGCTCTAATTGCGTTTGTATATTTACTTGCTGTCTTTTTCATTTTTTACAGTGTTTCATTACAGCTCTGTCTACGGAGGATGATGGACGCCATATGTAAGAGAGAGAGAGAGAAAAAAAACAAACTTTATAAACTGATGAATCACAGTCATTTCAATAAAATGTCTGGGCCTGAGATTAGATTTGTGAGAGGAAAATTACATTTGTGGGGTTTTAATCAGACGGCTTGTGGTGCCAAATTTGGACGCAGGAAGCAGCAACTTCTGTCTGGGATTAAAGACCGAGGAGTTTCTCTCCCGTGTAAATTTAAATTTAGCTGCAAATCAGATCTTGCCAGACTTATTAGTGGCTAACAAATAACAAATATGTGATGGGTAAAATACAAATCTTGATTCAATGATGTCACCAGAGGAGCACCCCTGTGGTGGAGAGTGACCATATGAAACACACTGGATATTAGTGACTACATGAATTAAGCATAATAGAGATGCAGTGATTATTCAAATATAGACGCTTCCACCGGGACTTTTAGATTTTCAGTTTGACAAAAGGAGACTGTGGAGGCACCAGGAGAAAATGTGGCAGCGCCACGGACCACTGGCACCATTAACTCTATTTAAAGGCGATATAAAGACAATTTAAACATGGCGAAAGGGGATGAGCATTCATTTCTTTTGTCTTACAATGACCAACCACTTTCAACAAGGAGGTTCCAAGTGTGTGGCCGTGGTTTTCTTCACACCTTTGTAACTCACTTAACTACTTTATTTTTCTCTGAGCTAAAAAAAGAAAAGAAAAAGAAAAAAAAAACTTCTTTGAAGTTCACAGTTGCTGCCCCTCTCTTCTTTTGTAATGCAGAAAAAGAGTAACGGGCACAAACGTTTCATCTGCCGCCTTCCTCCGTGCGCCGCCTCGCTTCCCCGACGAGTCCAGGCTACGTAGCGGCAGGCGCACCAAGAATCCATCAAAGCTGGTCACAGGAATGCAAATGGTGGAGCAGGATTGCGTGTGGCATTCCTGTGACTTACTTGAAAAAAAAGAAGAAGAAGAAGAAGTGGAGGAGAGGGGAGGTGAACCGTAACTTAAAGAATGAGAAAAAGATGGAATCAAAAAGAAAACTGTGTCTTCCCAGCCATGCGGTCTATCACTGCACATCCTTCTTTATTATGAACAAACATTCATGCCGCACTGGCGAACGGGCTGTGCAGGAAGGAAAGTGCAAACAAACGAGAGAAGAGAAACGAACGTTTGTCTGTTGGAAATTCTGTTTACCCCACGCCTATTTCCAGTCATATTGATTGTTGGGGCTTTTAGGTGGTTAAAAGCAGCCTCCGCCTCCTGATTGCAGAACATTAGTTCTCATTAAAGCCACAAGAAATACACAGGTGATTGTGATTAATTATTAAAATTAAATTTCTCATTCAATTGTTGCACTGGCAACAATTTACACACACTTCCTCTCACGAGTAGAGAACCATCGATTGCGCTGTTGTTGTGAATATATCACAGATAACTACTTTTTTATTTCCTGATTGAGAAACTGTTGTGTTTATGGGGGATTAATTGAGGTGCGCTGGCAGGATGTGAAGTATTAATGTATTAATTAATGATTTAGCAAAGCTTAATTACTCCCCGACAACAGACCTGTCAAAGGGTCTTCTTCTTCTCCTCCATTCGTTGTGCTTGTGTGTTAAATTTCCACAATTGATTGGCCACGATTGTCAAGGACTGGCCTGTGGTGAGTGACAGGCAGTTAGAGTGACCTTTCACCTTTGACCACCCATGTTTAAATGCATCTACAGCGCATCTGATAGTTCAAGATGGTAATGCCTCCAGGTCGCCTCAACAGAGGCTTAGAAATGTGCATTTGCATCTTGTGTCCTCACTTAAAAATCCACCAACAAGTATCTCAGTGGAAACTTTTTTTTTTTTAAGTCTTTAGTCATTAGGAATTCCAAGTGATATCTAACCACATTATTCAGGTTGCTTTATTCGTAGTCGGAGAAGGAAGTAGAAGTCACGACTCAGGGACTGGCCAGGATGGAGTAGATGGAGAAGACGAGGGAGAACTGGTCCCAGTCAGTATGAAAGCTGCTGCTGCGGTGTTACACTGCTGCTGCTGCGCTGTTACACTGCTGCTGCTGCGCTGTTACACTGCTGCTGCGCTGTTACACTGCTGCTGCGCTGTTACACTGCTGCTGCTGCGCTGTTACACTGCTGCTGCTGCGCTGTTACACTGCTGCTGCTGCGCTGTTACACTGCTGCTGCTGCGCTGTTACACTGCTGCTGCTGCGCTGTTACACTGCTGCTGCGCTGTAACACTGCTGCTGCGCGGTTACACTGCTGCTGCTGCGCTGTTACACTGCTGCTGCTGTGCTGTTACACTGCTGCTCTTGCACTGTTACACTGCTGCTCTTGCACTGTTACACTGCTGCTGCTGCAGCTGCTGCTGCAGTGTTACACTGCTGCTGCTCCATTTCTATGCACAGTAAGACACAATGAGCCCACTGCTGGAGATTCTGGAGGGTCTGAGATGAGGTGAGCAATTGCAGTTTTTGATCAGCGTGTGGCTGAAAGCCTCCTTCAGGATCAGAGGCGAATCACGTGGAAATGGTCAAAACCGTTCAGCGTAACATGATCTTGGGATCTATAGATTAAACACATTGCTGATATCAGATGAAGTGATTTAAATCAGCAAAGCACAAAGTCCTGCATTCTACCTTGAGTGCCGATACTTCCACTTAATTGATTTCGATGTGCAGATATTTACGTGCATCATTGTGATGCAGATGAACTCGTTTAGCCCTGCAGGTTCTATGTGCAGGGAGAATGAGGAGGCTGAGGGATGTATGGGCCCTGAGGAACTGCACTTTGGTAACAGCTATTTCACTATTCTTGGTAATAGGTGTGCAATTTGAAAGCCATTTACGAGACCGCCAAGGCGAACTTAATTAGTTTCTGACTGATAACTCATTTCCACTCTTAAGTTGTGACGCAGTAAAATGAACCAAAGTGCGGATATCCATTACCCACCATGCCTTGAGCTTTGAACACACATGCCAGCAAGGCTATACTGTCCATTTTATCTTGACCATATTTGGTATCCAGCTCACAGGTCTGCACACAAGAAGGTCAGCGGGGGGAGTGGGTGTGTGATAAATTACAGAGAAATAGGTTCTTACAAAGACCCTTCCCCCCACAAGCATCACTTTTACGCTGTACGGAAAACCTCATAAATCAGCAGCTGAGTCCCCGCGACCAGCAACTCTGTCATCCAGCATCATCATACGTCACGGCCTGGTCATCCCGTCCATCCACTAACCTCTGCGAGTTACCGTGTTTTAAAGACGATTGCTGCAGAAGTAAAAGAGTAAAAATCCCCCAAAATGATCCTCCAGAGTCCATCTCATCTCCTCCCTCGTCACAGCCTCAGTCATTTAAAAAAAACAAAAAAACTTTTTGTCTGTTTTGGCTCTTGGGCATTCACAACACACCAGGCAGAACTTTCATGTGCTGGAGTCATGCATTTTTACAACAACCAGGCGACAGTCCTGCTTTCTTTTAGCATTCCCACCACATGACAAATTTCTCTGAGCTCCATAAATCAAATCCCTGGACCTGAGGAGGTGAAGAAAAGAAATAAGGCTTTTAAATAAGGAAACGGTTTTAGCACAGAATCTTCTGCAGAATGCTTGGATAGTTCCTTGTTGACAGCTGTAATAGGAGTGTGGAGTGGTCATCTCTTGCAGTCAGAGGTGCAGAGGGTAAACTTTTGATAGGCCCCATTTCCCTGAGTAGTGGACTTGAAAAATGCCTGCCTTTTAGCCGCAGTCCACTGAATCCTCTGCATGACCAGCACTCACATTAATCACTGCACAGCAGGAGTTGAGGCGGCTTTAGCCAGGTAGTTAGCATGCCACTATTCATAGAGAGGCCTGCCTCAAAGCTCTTAGCCTGATTTACTTCAACAAAACACATCCAGAACATTTCTAGGACAAAAGCGCTATTTTCCGGCGATATTGATGACTCTGCTTGGCCTTTGCACTCATGATATAAAGAGCTCGATGTGCCAAATATCAAATCATAGCATTTGTTTCAGGCATGATAACAGTTACAAAGACGGCACGTTTACTTTGCTTTACTCCCTTGTTATTTTATGATATGTTCTATGTCTCAGGTGTGTTATTAGGTGTTAGCAGTCATGATTTCATCAGCAGCTCAACGTTTGGACAAACCAGCCTTGAAGTCTCAGTCATAGGTCAGAACATGTAGGAAAAACACATCCAGGGACCTCAGGGAGAGGGAAGCGATGTAGGGCGATAAGAGAGCTGATAAATATCTTGGGACGAGGCCTCTCGGGCTTTAAAAAGGAATCAATAATATTTCAAAATCAATTCGAAAAGCAAGAGGTTGCAGGTGTACGAGTACACGAAAAGAGCGGTGAACCGCGGCCCTTTGCCCAGCTCCAGGTGGGAGAGAGACTTACTCAAATCTCAGAACAAGGAATTACAGTACTCTTGGTTAAGTTTCCAGATTTAATGTAGAAAGTGCTTCGGACTGCTGATTTATCCAAACCAGTCTAAGCTGAGGTTTGGATTGAAAGTGACCATGAGGATATTGAATGGAACAATGAAAAGAGAACATTTAAAAGTTGTGTTTCTTCTGTTTACTTCAATTCAAATGGGTTTGTATTGATCCGACAGGGCAATTCTGGTGCAGCAGTACAAAAACCACACACTATACAAACGTAAGATAATTATAAACCACAAGTGATAGTAAAATTTTAAATGTGCAATGCGTGAAAATGTTACAAGAACTCATGGAAGGTGTATCAGTAAAAGGTGGCCAATGGGACCTGTTGTCTTGGGACTGAAGGGGCTTTTAGCTCTAGACGACTCGAGGTGCGAGAAGTGGGCAGGGTCGGCCCAGGTAGAGGGGTCCTTTCTGATCAGGTGTGCGTTTTACAGAGCTGGGAGACTAAAGCCTGATTTATGCTTCTGCGTCGTGGCGACGCCGTACCTACGCCGTAGCCCCTACGTCGTCATTGTGCATTTATAGTTCTGCGTCGAGGGAACGCGTTGCTCTGTAATTCACCGCCAAGCCACTAGAGGGGTGTGGCTTTATCTTCGTTTGGTTTTGGGGGACTCTTGTCGAATTCCTTAGTTTTCTTCCGGTCTTAGCACATGGGTCAGAGACAGAGACAACAATGGAAGTTGTCTCGGCTTGGTCCATTTTTATTTTTGCGTGTTGCTCTCACCACAGAAACTTTAAAAATGCCGGTGTTGTTGTGCTGAACCGGAAACGTCGTGTGAGCGGACCAATCACAGTCCGTTGACGTTCACATCACTACGCGTCGACGCGACGCGTAGTCAGGATTTTTTGGAGGTGCACGTCGGGCTACGGCGTAGGGGTCTGCGTTGACGGCGTAGGTACGGCGTCGCCACAACGCAGAAGCATAAATCAGGCTTAAGCTGGGACACCCCTGTTAGTCAGACGGCTCATCTTAAGATTCTCAAACCAGCAGATCAGAACAACACCAATTCAATTAAAAACTCAGTTAGAACTGATTCAAACCCATACAGCCAACATTCAAAGACTTAAACTTCCTTTGGAAAAGAGGGACTATGTATCCTAAAAAGAAGACTGGACCCAGCCCTGAACCTTGTGGGACACCACTGTGAACATCTGTTGCATCTGGCCAGTCATCAGCGTAACAGGAGCAGAGCCACTAGTCCTTTAGTCTGGAAATTACTTTTTTACAGCAGTACTACTGATGAAATCCAGGTTTGTGATGCTCCAAGAAGATATCATGGTCAATGGGATGGAAGAAGAGAATGGATTTATGAACTGCATCAGCTGACAGCAATAAATCTTTAAGCAATTCCAGCGTTCTATTTTTTTTTCGTCTAAAACTGGATTTAAATCCCTCAAAGATGATGTTTTCATGAATCAAAGCTGTCAGCTGACCTGGTGCAACTTACTCTAAGATTCAGGAGACAAGATAGAGTTTTAATATTTGCAGAACGAAGTATTAAAAAAAAAACTCCTTTTCAAATATTTTTACATGAAGAAAGTCCAAACCTTTTTTCTGTACCCTATTACTTTGTGCATATGAAGAAACTGGGTAAAAGGAGCTGGGGGAGAGCGCGCAGGACCTCTCAACAGTGATTGGAGTTGTATAAAGACAGACAGACATTTGCCACATTTCTCAGGGGTGGCATCTCATATCTCGCCGAGCAGAATCACTGACACGGCTCACAATTTAAATTTTTCCAGGACATGGAAAGGTTACTAGACATTTTTTGGGCTGGAAGGGAGCTTTTTGTCTAAGATGGAAGAACATGTACTTTTTTTAAATTATTCAACGAACCCCTCACAGGAACCAAGTTGGGGTGATGAATGAATTCAGCCGCAAATGAAGAGTTAAAGTACTAAGATGTAGTTGTGGATACAGGCAAAATGCATCAGATCTCACAAGCAACTACACACCTTTATACAGAAGTAGATTAAGAGCGTGACCTTTGGAGTGAGTCGGTCTCGTCAAAGCATGTGTAAATTGAAAAACTATCTATAGTGCATAGAATTCCAGGCCCTGGAGATCATCAAGCAGCAATTTAGTGTTCAATCTGAAATGTATCAACTGTAAGATGCAATCCTGGAAATTCCCGAATGAAACTGTCATCACAAGTGCTTCATGAATTATCAAGAAAAAGGAGGGCCTCAAAGAGCTTGGATCAATGCTGGATTATTCTGAAGCTGTCTTTACACAAAAGGGCAACTCCTCCAGCCCAGCAGGGTCTTCCTTGGGTCATCATCTCCACAGAGATGTCTGCTGACATCGTCTGGAGGTTCCAAGCACCACTGATCGCTGGTACCTTGATGACCCTGATGGAGACTTCAGCCCAAGGGGACAGACTCCTCTGGGAAACGTGCTATCCAGACAAGCCCCAGCTCAACCAGAAGAGGCAGTTCACTAATCGGGCTGAGGAGGTCAGGGTCCGACGGCATATCAGCACAAGACGGGATAAACTCTCATCCTCCTCGGGGTCACGTGTCAGTAATGAATTCCAGTTTCTGACCAAAAGAAAGAGCTGCTCATGCCAAGAGCCGAGGAGAGAGACTGAACGTCAGTGACGGAGGCCTATCATCCAAACACCTTCTCAGCCCCTCGGAATCCAGACAACTTGCGTTAAACTGTGTCATGGAGGTTTTGTTTTTTTCTACACACTTGGCACCAGATTTCAAATGAAACAAAGTCAAAACCTAAATTTCGTTACATGCCAACTTGATACATTTGGAACACACGATATGGGACTGTCCGCTGGTTCTAGATTTCAGGGCCCAAACATCTACAGAACTCCCTGTACCGAACTGCTGTCTAAATGTTCTGCCCCTTACAACAGCAGCCATCTTTGGCATCATGGCTAACACCTCAGCACCTGGACATGGCCCTCATGCAGACAGAGACTAGAAAGTGATCATCTACAGCAGTTGGCTTCAGTTACTGCTCAGGAGATCATCTGTGCTCATGAAGTCATTCCAAGCAGGAGTCAAGTGTTAGGAAAACTGCCAGCATCCCAGCATCGACTCTGAACTACACACAAGAGTTATTAAATGTTGCTTTAGGAAGAGTAGACTAACGGCACTTAGTCTTTGTAAAGGTTGAGCTCTTAAGAGTTTTTTCCCCAGCGAAGTGTAAAAAAGGAAGAAAAAAAAAGGCCGCCATTAATTTTCAAATTCATGCAAAGAGGATAATCGCTCAAAAGGCACTGTGAAAGAACCCACGATGCTGAGTTTTGTTCTCATTGTGACTCATTTGACCCCCGACTGAACTGCTCCATAATGATCTTTACTTTTTAAAATTGTGCTCATATTTGCCAAACTCAGTCCTCTTGTGCACACATACTGGAGAGAGACTGTGCCCCGAACCATATGGTAATACATACCTCCTGGTCTTTTCATTTATACTGACAGCCTCCAGGATGGAAATATATTATTTTAAACTTTATTTGAAGGAGTTTTAGCTGTCAAGAGTCATGTGAGTACTCAGCTTGGAGTATTGCATGTGACTCGGATTCCTTGTTGTTCTCTTGAAGCCTATCTTAGATTATCACCTCTCCCATCATGGACTTTTACTCTTGCTTTAGTCTCGCCACAATGAGGCTTGTTTCAACAGCAAATGTTTGATAAACCCACAGTGCACCACCCATCTGTCTCCAATCAGCAAACAGACAACGTTAGTGACTGGCTTGTCAGCATAGTGGAGCCCTTGGCAGCTAAAGTGCCAGATGATTCCCTCATGAGTTGTAGAAAAGTGAATATTAGAATAAAAATCCATCCGTTGCATCAAAAAGCTGACTACAATTCCATGCTAATATTGAATGTATAAATTGGTTTTGCATAAAATCTTTGTTATCATATGTGGGTGTATTGTCTGCATTCCTAAGGGGCCAAAATATAAATTCATGCTGCTTTGCATTTCATTACTTTAAGCTTCCAAACATTTAAATGAACAAAGGCATCCAGCATATTTTACAAATGTTTGTAGCAGGCAGTGTGGAGTCGGGGTGTAAAATAAGACTTGTGATTTATGAACAACGACTTCTAAGGACAATGGTAAATGATGTCATCATGCAAATGGGGGCATTGGATCAGAAAGGGTCTGTTTTGTGTTTAATGTGGACTATTTGTTGTTTGAAACAATGCTTGAATCCTTGAGAAATGAAACTGTTGTGGGGGTGTATTACAGGATTTTTTTTTTTTTTTTGCCATCTCTTGCAAGTTTCTCACTTTACGGAGGAACAAAACCTCACTGGAATGCCTGCGTAACTCATAAGCTAAAGTCTTCATTGTAGCTGTATAATAGTAGATGCTTTCTACATGCAGGGTCTGGCTCGCACTGATTGTGTGTTAGCTGTATTTCTGTGAGGAGGCGCATATTCACAACAGCAATTTAGGAAGATGAGGTCGGATCCAACATCGGAGGAAGCAAGTTCAGTTTTGGTTTGCAGAGTGGATGAAGTACGAGGTATTTGTATGTGGTCGAGGGGCGGCGGAGCATAAAAGCATGAGGAAAACGTATAACTAGAGTCAGGAGGCCTGACACTGCCCACGCTGCTCGGCTGGACAAGGATGGGGTGAGGAGAGGATGCAGGACAGCATAGAGCTACGGTGACGAGTGAGGGGATTGGGTGATCAGGGAGGTGGGTACCAGGCCAGCACCACGCCACGTGGACAGAAGGCAGAGAGAGACGAGGGAAAGGAAAACACTGGTGGCATGAGGAGAGCACTGGACTCTAACCTCTAACTGTGACAAATGGTGGCTGGAACTCAACACCATCGAACAACATCAACAAACTGAGGGAGCAAAGACGAGCCTAGTAGCAAGAGAGTCGACGAGGAAAGGAGGGGGAGTTCAAGGGCAGGTGGTGGACAAGTTGAAGACAAGAAGAAACTGAAAAGAAAACGCTCTGGAGGAAATGGTAAAATGGTAAATGGACTCAATTTTATATAGCGCTTTTCTACCTTAGCGGCACTCAAAGCGCTTTACAGTGTCATCTCATTCACCCATTCACACACACACACACTCACACACTGATGGTGGAGGCTACCATGCAAGGCGCCAACCTACTCATCAGGAGCAATTATGGGTTCAGTATCTTGCTCAAGGACACTTCGACATGGTCACCGGGGTCGAGTATCGAACCAGCGACCCTTCGGTTGCTAGACGGCCACTCTACCCCTGAGCCATGCCGCCCACAACCCTGAACCCTGGATCCATCCATCCCTCCATTTTCTACCTCTTATCCTGTTAAGGGTCGCAAGGGGTGGAGCCTATCCCAGCAGCCTTCACCCTGGACGGGTCACCAGTCCATGGCAGGGCCAACACATAGAGACAGACAACCATTGGCTCTCCCAGCCACGCCTACGGTCAATTTAGAGTCTGGATTAGCCTGGTCCCTCTTGATGTCTTTGGACTGTGGGAGGAAGCTGGAGTACCAGAGAGAACCCACGCAGGAACAGGGAGAACATGGAGACTCACCCAGAAAGACCCCGTGCTGCAGCCGGGGCTCCACCCACAACCTTCTTGCTGGGGGCCACAGGGAGGACCACTGCTCCACCGTGCTGCCCTGGACCCTGGATCCTTCAGGTTATTTTAGAGGCTTTCACAGCACGGTTGCAAACTAAATACTAAAGTAGGACTATGCAGCTGCAATGATGGGATAAACTTGGAATACAAAACAGGGTAAACGGAACAGACATGAGTAATCCAACAAAGACTGACAGTGACAGCTGTTACCTCGCTGTCTGTTTAAAGTACCCAGAGATGAAACGGAGGAACAGATCTTCTGTCTGTGAGCCGACGGCAAAGGTAGAAAAACCGTTGGTTAAAAAGAGAAGGCCAGAACATTCAAAACACAGCTGCTGCTTTTCTAGCAGAGAAACCCTGGAATATTGTATTGATTCACTAAATGTGGTGGGATGATGCTAGTCTGGATTATCCAAGTGAATAAGGCATTGTAAATTAGCGCGGCCTTTTCTACAACACACGGCAGAATCTCAAGTGGCGACAAGAGGCTCAAATCTGATACGAGCACAAAACTGCATCCAAGGTGTAAACAGAGTCCAAAAGTCTCATGACAGAAAACATTGGACCACAACTAACAACAACAATCCCATGAATTCATGAATTCTTTATGGAGCACGCTTACAAATAGAAGTTCCGCTGCCCAGGAAGACATCTTTGGTCTTGGAAATATATGGAGAATATGAGGTGCAATGTCCTGGAAATGTTTTCAGTGGGAGGGCTTAAATTCCCCCAGAATGCAACAGTTACAATACATTTTGTCTTGGTACAAATCAGAAAATATTCTTTATATATTTGATTAAAACTATATTTTTAACATCATACCACATCAGGGTTGACTGAACAAACATATCCCCCCAGAGAGAAGCAGCAAATTCCATCATCAAGGTGGAAACAAATTTTTTTTTTAAATGTAAAGAATGAAAATATTTTGTAATGTGAGAAATTTCTAAACATCAGAGTTCAGATCCGAGGTGGCAAAAGTATACATTCTTTAGATGAATAGTACAGATAATTGTGCTTGAAAAAAATGTATTGATTCAAGTGTTTTTGTTCAAGTTATAGTGAAACAATTGTGCTTATAGAGTAGAAATGCCGAAGTTGCCCTTGGATGGACTTTCGTTCTCTGCAAAGCTAATAACTGCTGTCACCCTGTGACAAGGAGGCTACAAGGAGGTTAACACTCTGATGGGTGTTATCATTCCATCCGTGCTGCTTTATATTGGCTTCAGTATTGAGAAAGTCTGCAATGATACAAAATACAAATGCATCAAGGCTTGAGTGACGTCCCTGGTTTGAAACTGCGAGGAAAAGTAAATATTGAATAAGGGATTCATGAACTATCACCAAGTGCAGTATTTGCACTTCGTCTTTTAACTTTCAGAAGCAGAATATTACACTGTAGGATAATTAGAACCAAACACTGAAAATGTTTCATCATAAATTGGATGCACACTTTTTCTGTGGCAGTATAATTTGATTAATTGCGACAAAATGAGGAGGTCATTTCCCTAAATGGATTTCAGATCATATAGTTGAGCTTTTCATCATGGCAGCTGTAACTTTTCCCTTCTGACTCTTAGGAGGCTGGAGTACGTTTGTGTTTGCCTTATCACTTTATCCTGTTGGCTGTACACCTCATAATGAATTCATTGCCTACCTTTCATTCCTGCACTTTCTGGTTTTTATCGAAAAATGTTTTAAAAATTGACAAGCTGACTACTTCCAAAGAAATCCATCTTTCCGTGAAAATGAATTCCTACAACCACAGGCCTCCGAAATAATGAAAAGGATGTAGTTTAAATGGGAAACAGCTTGGGCACTTGGAGGTTCTTACAAAAGTGAGCTCTCTCTCTCTCTCTCTCTCTCTCTCTCTCTCTCTCTCTCACACACACACACACACACACACACACACACACACACACACACACACACACATTTCCTCAGGTACTTATCAGGATTGGGATTAGATCTCTACGCTTTAATATGCTTAAAGCTTCCAAATGCAGCTTTCTTCATGTCGAGGCTTATCCCGGCATCTATAAAAACACATTTTTCAAAGGACTGCTGGCATTTCCTATATTCCTATATCAATAAGTACACTTCTCCTTTGTACAATGAAATGTGTTTATCTCACAGATCATTCATCACCTGTCTGGAAACACACAGAGGCAGCGTAAGCTCACCTGTGATGAGCTGAGCTCCCTTGACTCACTCTAAACACATGAAGGATGCCTCCTTACATCATTAACAGACACTTTACATGCATCCAAACCAATCAGCGCTGCGCCAGACTGGTTTTAACTCAATTGCAGTTATGGATTAGATGGATGGACGAGGAAGTCACCCCTCAATTAGTTAACCATCGACCTGCCGGAGCAAATGGGTCTTTGTTGCTTGGCTTGAGCGCCACATCTGATGAATCCCCAATCTGGGATCGCAGATGGAGCAATCGGTCGGCTGGGTACCAATTCAATCACCTTCACGGATCAAGATTCTGAGGAAAAGGATGAGAGAGAAGGGAGCGCCTTGGAAGCCATGGAAGTGATTTTTCACCAACCCTTCGTCAATACCAGAGGGCGCCTTGCTGCAGGTTGAAAATGATCTATTGGCTGGACGGAGGATGATGCAGGGCATGCGCGGCGTTTGACTCGCTGACATACATCACAGGGGAGAGGTTAGAGGTGAATTAATAGTGAATTATCTGGTGTCAAGGGAGCAGTGGGAGGGTCAGTGCAGAGGATGGATAGTGAGGAGGAGGTGAGCACAAGACAGATCTGCACATTTGTTATGCCTTTGGAAAGAGCAAACCTTATACCAGTGATTCTTGTTGTAAAAAGGGGAAGCATCGGGGGAGGAGCTTAGGGGGAAGTAAAAATAGACTGCAGCAAGGCTACTTGACATTGCATCTCCAGCGCAGGAGGAGAGGCATCGCTTTCCCTTCGCTTCTTCCTTCCATCTGCCCCCTGTTTCCTGGTAACCGGCAGGTACGTGTGTGACACACCCTGCTTGTCCTCAGGGATATAAATCACAGCTTTTGTTTGGAATACTTGATGGCAGAAAATTTTTACTACTCCCGCAAAGAAGTTTCTGTCCGGCTGCAAAAGCATGAAGTTCAAAAAGCAGAAAGGAGGCCATGCTTGCCAGTGTGGGAGTTCCAGCATGTGTTGACCATCAGGAACGGGCAGGAAAGAAATTGCCCTCATTTCAGTATCTTGTTTTCTCCAAATTGCTTCTAGTAAAAGCAGATGCAGCCCCCTGTCAGCTGGCGATGTGTCCCAGTGTTTCAATTCTAGCAGGTTATTTATTTACTGCCATTCTTTCCCTCTTTCCCCACTATGCCTGTTATTTGCACATTACATACTATTACTTCACTACTATCATTATATATATATATATATACACACACACACACACACACGAGCCTTTTAAGATTTCCTGCTTCCACAAAACAATGAGTCACCTTATTTTCCTGCTACGTCTACACATTTCCTGCACTCAACTTGTCCACCTTATCAACATCTATCCATGCTCTCCTGCTTGCTCAGATGTCTGTGTAATTAAAACATCAAGGCTCTAAAGCTAGCAGTATTATTTTGCCATCCACTGAAACAGATACACAGATGCTAGCAGGCACAGCTGCAGGAATTCTAATTGAAAGCCATTTAAATGTGCTCTAGCCTGAAGACTGGATGAGGCTCGCTTCCGACAGGGAAAACCTTTTCCTGCGCTTTGCCTGAAGCTGACCACCTGGCTGGCATTTAACATTGTTTGTCAGTGTGTGTGTGTGTGTGTGTGTGTGTATGCTTGTGTGTGTGTTTGTGTGTGCACTTGCCATTAAAATCCCATGCAAATGCATGGTACTGCACCATAAACCCTACATATGTGGGACATTACAGCACTCGCCTGGATGAACCACTAATTTGATTGTCTTCTCTAAAACAATTAGCGAAGGTATCACTGAGCAACTGAAACTCTTTAACGCTGCTCATAATCAATATGTTGTCCGACTGCAATGCGTTTTTAAGTAGTGACCATTTTTCTTGTGTCATGTAAATGTGGAACAAATGTGAGAAGAGTGTGAGGTTTCTACGCCTCGCCTCCACGCAGCTCTGTGTGTATGTGAGGAAACCCCAAGCTCATTTGTGCCTTTGCGAACCTCCATAATCTCCAGAAATCTATAAAACTCTTTCCTATTCCCAAGAAGCTGCCACAGACCTGGTGGGACCAGCATGTCCCTGCACTGGAATTCCCTTTGTTGGCCTCCCGAGTGACTTCTTTTTACCAGAGGTAGAAATCTTCAGTCTGCAAACACGTTCAAAACACTCACTGAGTTATTTCCTTTGATTGTTGCTGGCACAGACTATGACATCGTTCAGGGTAAGGTAACAAGACCATACTGGAACCAGGGCTGTCAGAATAAGCTCGACCAGGCTCATCTTAGAGTACTGTCATCCATACAAAAGTAGCCACTGACATTTTCCTGCAGAATTGAGTTTCTGATAAACTGAGGTCACTGGTTATTTAACCTCCATAGTGACACCACTGGTTAGAAATAATCACTGGGAAAGGTCAAGGACGTCGCTGAATACACGTGCGGTTTCCGTCAATCTATTTCCAATCATATTACTGCTTTTCCCAAGAAGTATGAAGATGAAATGACAACAATGGTCGGTATTAGCTGTGTTTGAAACCCGTTAGACCTTAGTGAAAATTCTCAGATTATATCAACGACGATGAAGTAGGATCATTGTGTGTGTGTGTGTTTGTGTGTGTGTGTGTGTGTGTGTGTGTGTGTAGCGTAAACTAGCAAGAGCAGTGATTCTGACAGTGCTGCCTCGGCAGGGAACAAACCTGCGCTGTAGCATCTCCACTTTCAGAATGAGTTTTGCCTTTATTTGATCTCTTTACATTGACAAGAGAGGGATGAAACGTAACAGAGGTCCAAGGCCGGTTTCAAGGGTATCGTGCTTACATGGAGTGTACATCCAGCCTGGACACACCACTCCTACTCACCCACCCACTCTTGTACATCCTGAGTAAAAAATAAATAAATAAAATAAAAAAATTGCCTCATAAAACATCCATAAAACGCAGCACAACAACTCCAGTATAAATAGAACTGCAGAAGCATCTGTGAGTGTGAGGACATGCAGCTACAGTACAGCAGAAAACGCTTGGGAGCTCTGATGTTAAATCCCTTTCCAGCATCCTCTCCATTCAGGCTAACGAAGGCTCACCGTTCAGGAGATAAAGGTTTCAAGGCCCCCCTCCGTCTACAGAAGTAAATCGCTACGGGGCCGGCAGGAGACGTAAATGAGCCGATTAATCCCTGTGCTAATAATCACTCTATTAAGAATGGTGGAGGAATGATTAAAGCTCACCGAGGGCACTGGGCTTCAACATGCAGGGCTGCAAGACTCATGGGAGATTGCGGTAAAATATGACAGAATAACTTGTTTCATGATAAATAAAAAGAGTTTATACCTTGGAAGTAAAAAGCTGCAGAGAATTTCATGGCTATTTCTTTCCAGACATTAAAAAAAAGTAAGTACGCAGATTTAGTTCCTTATCGTTTGTTGTTGAGGGACGGGTTTTCCCCCCATCGGGAGTTGATTCATCTTTGTTTGCACTGATATACCTCTCAATGATATTCATTTGCCTGAGGGCTTGTTTCATAATCCTGTTTACTTGTGTTCCCCTCTCAGCACCCCATCTTTCTCCCACTAATATGACTCATGGTTTTATTTGTTCCATGTTACTCTCAGTCTGTCTCTCTCTGGGCGCCTGTCCCGCCACTGTCATACTTACTTTGTCTAACCCCGCATGGAAAATCGGCTCATCCATACAGTCAGGTTTGATTTCCTTTTTAAAAACACCCTTAAAACCAGTCAGGGAAGGTCAGAGCTCCTTGTTAGAGTGCATTTATTCCTCATTTATTCTGCTGTTCTGTTGCTTCCTTTAAAGCTGCCTGACACAACAATGTTCATGCGGAGCCCTGAAAGGGGTTACAGACTCCATTAGAGGCTCTTACATAATTTGGTTATGTCACCCCTTAATTATATTTACATGCTACTTTGCAATTTGTCGGCACTGCATTTGGCAGAGGTTTCTGACTGTGCACTTTATGCTCGGGAGCTAACACGGGTAGCTGCTACCCCGGCTAGCTTTGCTCTGGATTTTGTAATTGAGTGAGTCACACGTGGAAGTGGAGCAGACTGGGCGGTGGCTTGCATGTCTTGCAGCGTATGTTGAAGACTTTAAATCTCTAGTCGTGTCTCCAGCATGTCCTTGGATGCACATTAAATTCCAGTGAATTATTAATGGCCCGCTAATAAATATTTTCACCTCTTCCATAAAAACTGTCATGGCGGCACTAGAGTTCAGAGTTAACACAGATGGAGTGGACCGTGTTTAATGGAGCGTTGCAGCTTGGACACTGGGATTTGATGGAGGAAGATATTAGATCTTTTAGTTCAGGGGCCACTCCACCATACTGTGACCGTATCATTTTATTTGAATGTGTGACAACATGGTAAAGTGCTTTGCTATATTAAAGCAATCCATTTAGCTCTCCAGCAGCTAATAACCAATAATCCCGGGACACAGTGAAATCCGCTCAGTTTGATAATGGAGAGCCATTCCGCGTATCTGCCCTTGGTGGAGTAATGTAGCATAGAATGAACACGTTAGCATGCTGAGGTTAGCAGCTAGCTCAGGCGCTACACCGCTGCGCCTCCATACAGCCTCAGAGAGTCACTAGTGTGACGGCAGATTCTCCCCAAACCAGTGGCGCTGCAAATACAACACCCTAAAATATTTTCTTCTTATAAGGAATGTGAAGTTAGACTTAAATGTCTTTAGCTTCAATGACGTACATCGGCTAGGCTAGGCGTCCGATGTTTCACATATTAAAATCTGATTTTTTTTAAAAAAATGCATTAATGAATGCATTAATTAGATTAGTTTTAATTAATGTTTTCATTCAGCAGGATCATCAAAGTCTGAAAACTCAAAATAATTATAATAACCCTCGGTCAAATCTTAAATCTTAAGCGCTGGAACTTCACATATGATAATTGTCAGAGGGCAACTTCGATACATAAGCAGAAAGCATAAATATATTTTCTTTCATCGAGCACTTTCCTGGTCCTACATCCATCAAACTGTAATTTTATAAAGCATCAGCTGAGGGGTGTTTAGCCGTTGTAAACTGAGTTTGTGGCTGATTAACTGTTTTTAATTGTAAAAAATATTTAAATAGTTAATTTAAATATTAATAGCAGGTGGCACGGTGGAGCACTTCCTCCACAGTCCAAAGACATCAAGAGGGACCAGGTTAATCCAGACTCTAAATTGACCGTAGGCGTGGCTGGGAGAGCCAAAGGTTGTCTGTCTATATGTGTTGGCCCTGATGGACTGGTGACCCGTCCAGGATGAACCCCACCTCTCACCCAAAAGCCACTGGGATAGGCTCTGCCCACCCCCCCGCCCCCATTCAGGAGATGAGATTAGGAATTACTAAAATTGAGGAGGAAAAAAAGCCTTCCAGTGTTCTCGTGTCAAACTGCGCCTGCATCATTCTGCACACGGTGAGCCTCACACATCCAACGGACAAAAGGAAAGAAAAAAAATCTGTGGGTAAAGGCTCAGTCTAGCATGAGGAAGAAAAGAGCGTGAAGACAAGGGGAGGAAGGAGAGGGAAATATTTAAAATTCATCAAACTACATTAAAAAGCTCAAACAAAGAGGGCCGCACCATCATTTTTACAAATGTGTTTCTTGGTGGAACTCTTTTTCAGGTCGTAATGTACTTTGAGGACAACTTGGACCAAATTTATACAAAGAAATCTTGAAATAGGAACTTTACATACTTTGGATTGCTGCTGTAAGGGACTGTGTGATGCTTCTTAAAAAATACAATTTCCCGAATTGGTGAAATGAAGTCCTTCCCTCTCTTCTCAGACTTCATGCATGGATGTTTCCATCCAAATCCCTGACAAATGTGGCCATCACACTGTTCCCCCACATTAATCCTGTTAATCTGCACTGGATCTGCTCTCCTCCGGGGACGTCGCTCAGTAGATAAGACCGTCTTCATTTCTGGAAAGTTGTCATGGACGTGTAGCATCCTGTTTCATCATCGCATCAATAGAACGGAGGCTGTCTGACTCATCCTCAATCTTCCTCACACCACACCTCCCCTTCTACTGCTTCGGTGTGAAATGGTAGTCTGATATTAACTTGAATTATTTTTAGTCAACGTAACACAGTGTTTTAATTCAATTTAAACTTTCTGTTCTTTCCCTTCTGGCTGCTAGTGAGGGAGTTGAACGGTCACCATCTGTTGCACTGACGAACTTTGTGTTTTTCCCTTTGCAGAACTCAGGAAGGATCAACAGATGCTGAAGTGAAACCAGAACACAGTTGTACTGTCCTTTGCACGTATTCATTATTTCATTCACCACTTTTGTCTCATGCATTACGACAATGAATTATTACTACTGAGGCTGAATTATCTGGGCTGTTTTCTAAACCCGTCGCTGTGAGAGCCTCATGCTGCACAGGCTACAGGGCCAGCCAGGAACCCACTAAAGCTGTTTTGGATGCTAATATTCATCCATCCATCCATCTTCATCTGTTTATTCCTGTTAAGGGTGGTGGTGGTGGTGGTGGTGTGGGGTGATCTTGTGTTAAAATGCTAGTCGCTACAAGCGTGACTTAAAACCAGTTTTGCAAAGATTGTTTCTCAGCGCTACTATTTAGGAGATGTTGATAGAACATGATACATCGACGTACAGCATTTACTTGAAGGAGCGTACTGCTGTAAGCCGCTTCCACAGGTTACCCAGCAACAGACTCATCAGATGGATGAACGCCTGGTGGATGCACTCCAGGCTGGTGGTCTCTGTTTACTCAAACAATAAGCGTGACAACATCTGCAAACAAACTGTGAGGTGAATTCTATTTAATGATTGAATAAAAAAGGTATCTGGATTGTTGGGTTTGTCAGGAGTCTATAAAAACAGAGTGTACACAGCAGCGTCGGATGTCTGGGATTCGTCAGTGCTCCAGCTAGTCATTAAAATATGAACCACACATTCTGCCAGTGAACTTTGTCAGTTTAATCTACATGATAACGGCCCGGTACCTTTAATGTTGGCGAGGCCAGAGCATGTCAGAGAGTTGCTCCTCAGAGTCCATTAATTCCAGATAATGAACACACAAAGTTCTGCTCATACAATGACTACTTGCCAAAGGAGAAACAAACGCGCACGTATGAGTTCATGCCTGCATGCAGTTTGCAATCAAATTTTTTTTCAAAGGAGCGAGAGTTTCCTTGGTAACAGCAGCGGGCTGGACTAATACCTGGAACGATCATGACATCCCCTGAGGTTCGTCTGCAGTAAAACACCCTTCACTAATTCTGCAACTAGCTAATGAACGCGCTCTGCCAGGACCAGGCGAGCTGTTGCTCACGTGACTGAGCAGAACTGTTGGCATGAAGGGAAATGCACACGTGGGCTGCAAAAAATGCACAACAGGCAACCAGAGTCAAAGGTTTGTGCTTGAATGAGTCCAGTTCTCTTTGCTCGTCGGCGTTCTCACCCTCCACTAGACATCACCCACGGGCTCATGGTTGGAGGTTACATAACGCCGTCTAAAGTTTATATTACACAGTTTCTACAACACCAGTTCTCTACATTTATTGTGAGTCCTTCAAAATATCATAACAGTGTTTTATAGAAGATAAAAATTCAGGCATTTTGATATTTAAATTAGCAATTTTCCTCCCAAGAAATAACAGGATTGCAGCTCTGAAATGTTTTTGTTTTTACAGTATTTCATGTTTTCTATTTGATCTAATTCACTGACACAGTAAATTGCAAGAGCACTTTAATCTTGTTGCTACCAGGTAAAGCTAATTTGAGCTACTTTGTATGCTGTTGCTGCAGTTTAATCAGTTGCATCTTATATTTATATTCTCTCCACCGCTGGCAATTTACTATCTGAATGTTAATATGGAGAGGCTTTCATTTCACGTCCAGATGCGAAACACGCAGCTCCTGCTGTAAGTAACGTCTCCAATCGCTAATGTCAGGCTTTACAGAGCAAGCAGGAAATGTGGTTAAATTTATGCCATTTATGTAGCAATTATCCCGAGACCCCATTAACGTAAATGGGTTTAAAATGTAAGGGAGCAGCGTTTCTAACAACTGTCATCACAAGAGCGCCATTGGTTGGTTTGATTAATTGATTAAAAGGAGCAGAAGCTCCCACAACACAGGAGCTGCACATGCTGAAGCTCAGACATTCACATGATACACAGGCGCTCTAATCCAAGGGACCAGGGCCCCGGACCAGCACCAGGGGCCTCGCCAGACATGAGCTTCACATGTTCTTAAGAATATAGAACTTTTAGCACCAGGAGAGCCATGGGGTCTATCGGGATGATGATATTGGATTTTTTTGCAGATATCTCATATGCAGAAACTTGTACAACTGATGCTGCAGGAAGCTGATATTTACTGATATTATCTGAATATCATCCTTACAAGAATAACTTTAAATACTGCAAAAACACATGAAAACATTGTTTAGCTCTATTGCTCGAAACCCATACATGATATATTTTTTTTGCATGTTTGAAATCGTTCGCATTTCTTGAGAGTGAAGAACCACAACTTGGTACTGTCCAAGATTCTGGTGCTGGTTCAAATATGAACCGTATCCAACCCGATATTAGTCATCTGGTTAAACTCTCCAGCTGAAGGTGGTTGTCTTGCACTCAACACATGAATATGTTCTCCTAACAACGGGAAATGTGCTGTAAAATTGAAAAAAAAAAAAGAAAAAAAGTTCAGCATAAGATATTGGAAGGAAAGTATGAAACGTTCCATCGCTCCTGAAATGTTTCCATCTGTGATACTTGTTTTCTCCTGTGTTTACTCTCTCCGGCTCTGTCGAGTAATCTTCCCTCTCAACTTGCCTAAAATGACATCAGAGTGAACAACTAAATCACTCTGATCTTCCCTTTGTACTCTAAATGTGTCTTATTAAACGACTAATGTTTTTCTTATGCAGGACAGCTTCAAAGACATTTGTGGTTCTAATGAGAATCGTGTCCTTTGTCTGTCTACTTTTGACGATCAAATCATAAGAGGAGAATTCATGAATACTGAGTGTTAATTTGACCCTTTCTCCCTCCAGCTGTCCTCCCTCTCAGTCGCTGCCTTCCAGGGTGAACGATGGCTGGAAGGACGCCTGAGTTTTTTTCTTTCACTGTCACGGCTGCAGACGGAGGTCAATGCCAACGATGTTGTTAATGCACAATAAAGTCAGATTACAGACAAGCCGTTTTTACTGGCTCCTGGATGTAACGCTGCTGTTGCCCCCCAGGAGCCTCCACTGAAGCTGTGCGTTACGCCGTCGTGTCTCGACGCTTTGCATTGTAATTGCACTGCAGACAACAAAAGCTGTGGCGCTGTGTCTGTACCCCAGCTGCGGTTTAAGGGTTTAAAACTACAGCACAGTCACATACCAGCGTGATCCCTGTTTAGCCCCTCTAACAGCTCAGCTGCATCTTTCTTCACTGTATGCCGCCCCCCGCCCCCCACGAGGGCGGTAAACAACAGTAAACAACCCTTCGGCGTCACTCCACTCGGCACCAGATCCTGACAGAGAGGAAGACAGCCACTCGACAAACACGGTCCTCCGCTGGGGGGAGGAAAGAAGTGTTCCCCACTGGGGGGAAGAGCAGAGACCCGAGATGAACACCAGCAGCAGCAGCATCCCTTCAGAAGCGGGCGTTTGTACATCAGTGATAAGAGGTTTTTCACGCAGGGGGTTGACACACGCATGGAATCTACACGGAGGCAAGGAAGGCTTGCCTCTTGCGGTTTGAAGACGCAACAGAACACCGAAGGCTCGTTTGATCCGATTTATTTAACAGATTCTGAAGACAGTCTTTCACATATTCGCAGAAGAGTCTGTGTAGCAAATGTCAAGCCAATTCCCACGGAACATGTGTGAGAATGGAAAATAAAAATCAATAGCCACACAAGAATGACTTTAAATCCGCCTCAGAAACACATTCTTAACCAAAAGTTTGTACTTTCATGTCGGGAGAATGAACCTCAGCTCTCAACTTTAGAGAGACGATGGCAGGACTTGTGCGTTTGGGAGAAGTTTGATTTGATTCATGTCGCCTCAGTTCCTGTCTGACAAAAAACAACAACCATTTTTACTTGCGCCAAGGCAACAGCCCTGCAATGAAGAGGCTGTGTTGCATTAGAATGTATTTTGGTATGATATGTTCTTCTTCCTAAACATTTGTTGGATTATGTGATCATAATTTAGCACAGCACTTCTCATTCCAACACTGCTGCCTGTTTAGCTCCATTTTAGCTACAGTTAGCAACAATTCTCAATCACGGCTAACTGTTATAATTTCATGACATCAACATCGATTCAACAATCATGTATACATTCTTTTTATAGCATCTGATTTACGTTATTCTGAGGCACGGACACTACAGATGCACAGATGGATTTAAAAAAGAAGAAGAAGAAGAAAACAAATCAACTAAGGTCGTCATCACCGTACAGGTGAACTGCGTGATGGGATTAACATGCTCTGCAGCATGTTGAACATCTCCATTAATTGACCTTGATTTTTTTCATAGAAGAGGGGGTCACTGCGTTGTTCAGCGGGAAAATGAGTCCCGCTGCTCTCAGTCACCACGTCTTGACCCTGGTCAGCACCAGTGAGGCGGCCCGTCGGATTAATTCCTGTTTTTTTAGTGCGTGAATAAAAAAGATGCAAGCAGAACTAAAAATGTTCTCTCTCTCTCGCCCAGCATGCACGGCCTTGAAACGTTCCTTACAGAGACAAGGTGCTTCTAATGGATGCACGGCCTGCTCAGTCACAGTGGACGTGGCTGGGCTTTATGACTTCATCAGCATAATGTTATTCACAGCCGACGTGCCCCTTAAACCGAACGCCTGCTGCAGGATAAACTGCTGAATCCTTATCAGACAATGAATGATGACACGAAATAGAAAAGTATCAAAAAAGAATATCTAGAAAAAAATCCAAACATTAGCAACTCATATCTTGACAGTAAACTTCATAGTTATTCAAATATCCTCCAATAAACCAGTGAAGTAAGTATAGTTTCCTGACGCTGTGGCTCGCTGGCTGTTATTTGTGTACTTCTTGTTCAAACGTAACTGGGAATGACATCAATACCAGAACGATAAAAGACCACCTGTAAAAAATGTCCCATCAAAGTGATTCTTACCACGACGTCTCCCGAGGACTCGAGGATGAATTAAAAAGATTTTGGAGGTCAAAGGTCACTGCGACAGAAACACTTCATGACAGCACACAACCACAATGCAGTATTTGTAGTTTTGTAAAGATTCTGAGGAATACTGCACTTCGTAAGTCATCTGTGTATTTCAGATCAGCTGAGTAGTACTTGGGCTGATTGTTTCAGGCGGATCCGGGTTTCAGCGTCTTTGTTTTCAACACTTCTGTCCTGTTCTCCTCGTGTCAAACAGCAGCTTCTGTCGTGTTTAACAAGCTGTGCGGCGACAGAGAGGAACCAGGTGCAGCGGGAGCGGCAAACTGACGACATGTTTAAGGGAATTACTGGCGAAATGCTGCAGATTTCAATAAATGTGACGGACTAATCTCACTCGCCGATCGTCAGTAGCACTGAAAACAACAAACTCTTACCAGAGCAACTGTCAGGACGTATGATAGGAAACAAGCGGAATCTACGATCGCAGCCAGCCGTTTATTGGCGGGAGGTATTGGAGCCGTGCAGAGACGGAGCTTTGATGAGCTGTTTATCAGTAGAGTGACGACTCTGATCCGTTCACTATCTTTGTCACACCCTGCTGGGGCTCACTTAGCCACATCTTTATTTCCGGAGGCATAATTACACCCACTTAATTCAGTAGAATCCAACTGCCTTCCCTCATCAGCTTTACTGTACTGGTTTGTAACGTGCGGATGACCAGCATCAGGAAAAGATGCTGTCGGAGACATCGGAGAAAAAAAAAACCGGTGAAAAACGCACGAGTCAATACACACATGAAATCAGTCTCGTGCCTCACATTTGAAGCTTTTTGTCTGAAAAGTACAGTTTTTGTTGAAAGCACGCCCCCTTTTTTTTTGAATGAAAAAGAGGACTTTTCTATTGATCTGACACATTTTTTTTTTTTTTGTCTAAGCACAAAATATTCTGGGCGTCTTTAAAGACGAGTAACTGCTCAGCAGGGAAAGAGCTCCCGAGCACTGGGAGAAGACGCTTAGAGCCGGACTTGAGGGACGTTCCTTTGTATGAGAATGTGATGCAATATATGACTTTAACTTCCAGAGGGAAGAAAATTGTTGCTTTATTAGCTTTAGCTTGGATCAGCTTCACCTTGTGACCATAAGAGGACAAAGACCCTTTCAGCCGACTCCAGTCAACTTTATCACCATTATAAGAGCTGCTAATCTGCTTTCAGTGACACACATGATGATGCTGCACTTTGTGCTGTGCTGCACTTAAGAACTTCTTGTCTTTGCCAATTGTACCATGTTGTGTGCTACCTGTCTGGGCGCCGATGATGTAGATTAGCAGTAGCGCTACTATCTGGCATGTTTAGGTCCTTGCCTCAACCACAGAAGTTCTTGATGATGCGCTGTTCTTATCCAAATGAATGAATAAATAATAATAATCTTTTCAGGATATTAACGTCGTTCTCTGGCAGCTGCCTCCAGGTCTTCGTCTCTTTAATATCAACTTCTTTCGCTCCTGACAGTGTAACAACATCATATTATCCCAGTTACTGTCAAATCCCTTGATTACCTCTTATATCAGTCCTGCAGCACTTTGAAAGGGGGTGTTTAATTTGTCACCATGTGGCGCTGCACAGATGTAGCTGATTCATATTTTGTAATTGCAGTCTTCCGTTATACTGACACTGCTAATGTAGTCATTCTTTGGGGGTATTTTTGATAGCAGGTTCTGAATCTACAGTGTCAAACTCTTTGTTTGCAGCATTCCCATAAAAGAATCCTGTCAAGAATCAGAGCAGGACAGGTGGTCTGGTGTTGGCCAACCCGGCTTACGATTCTCACAAAAACAACATAAACGCAACAAATACTTGGAGTATTCATCTTTGCAGGGGATTATTTCTTTCATTCCAACATAGGAGCTGCAGTCAGGAGTCCCAAGGTTTTACAGCCCTCAGAAACATTAGCCTGCACGCGGGCGTCTGTGGGTCAAAATGCAGAAGGGAAAAAAGAGACCGACAATCTGACCCTGAAGGTCTAAGCACATGCAGCTTTATCTTCAAAGTCTGCTGAAGGCAAGCGAGGCCAAACCAACCGTGTGTCCATTTTCTGATTGAACACTTGGGTAATCTCTCCTGCATCTTATTGTCTTTGTGCAGTTTTAGCAGAGAAAGATGGACAAGTGTAATCAGGGTAAGCCCTCTGAACACCAGGCTGCTGCATATGTATTACACGCCTGACTCCATTGAGAATTTCTCATATTTAAATATGAGCTGAAGTATCGTCGCTGAGATCGAGCCTGGTCATTAAGCAGAGCGGGCTAACAATCCTGAGCCCCCCTGTAATTTCCCCAGGCTGGTACCTGTTGAATCCTTCAGGCTTCCTCGCTCAGAGGCGTTCAGGGTTCAGCGCTGCCCTGTTTGCGCGATCCAGGCTGCAACTGTTTGCACATCCTACATCCATTAATCAGTGCCTCCTTCTCCACAGACGGACATGCCCACCCACACGAGCTCCACTGTCAGGATTTCACCAGTCCTCTCTACTACCACACACCAGATATGAAATATTCATTAGCCGCCTGGCAACCAACTAGGTGAGCCTCTATTGTGAGTTGTTACTGAGAGAGACAGAAAGTGAAGAGTGGGAGTGACAGATGAGATGACTGCAGATGTGTAACTGACATAAATTCAAAGTTAACCATCTCATTATCTTTTCCTGTCCACTCTTGTTGAACCAGTTCACCGTGACTGCCAGGATTAGAGAGCGGTAATGACTGCCAGACAAAGCACCACACAGCCACTAGACTTCCCGGTCTGGAGGGAACACGCGGGCCTCGGGAGGCTGTGAGACTGCTACAAATCACTGCAAAGCCACCTCACCAAAACGACGAGAAAAGAGAACCTGTAAAGACCAAAACCTGCTGGTATTTAGGCTGTCCTTTAACACCGCTGTTATCATGACAGGCAGTTTTCTTCGCTCTTCACCGACACTCTCCTAGCAGCCGTGAATATGTTGTAAAGTTATCGCTGCGTTCACATCACAATTTGTACGAGCCAACAGGTCTGTGTTTTACAGAAGCGTTCTGAATCGAAAGGAAAGGTCAGTGTCTGTTCTCTCAGTGGCTGCTGGAAATGGAGTTTTTCTTTTAGCGCTGACGTTTACTTTCCAAAACTTCAACGGTGAGGGACTTTTCCAGAAGCTCTACACGTTTGGTTTTTTTTTAGGGACGTGTGTAGTTCTGATGAAAAACAAGAGAAGAACGTCATCATTTCTCCAAACAATCGGATGTCACAGAAATAAGGCCATGACCACTGAACGCCACCACACACGGCGGTGGCACCACAACTACCAGCATGGCGTTTGAGCCTGGAATAAAAACGCAATGAAGGTAAAACCTTTTTCAAAGCTCGTTACCAATGAATGCGTCTAAAACGCCGATGAGATTGACAACAGCAGTCATGTTGGGATTCTTTGTGATTGAACCGTCCATTTTCCTCCGATTTAGGAGCTCAAATACCTGGTGAAATCCTGTTAGTTGAGGTATTTAGGAGTGCTAAAATTATGACTGACACACCCATTACCTTAAACAATAAATCATAAAGTTAGGAGTTAATTTAGACAAAGTCAGGCTGAGGCTAAACTTTACACAAAAACGCATTTTTGGTCCGTCAAGTACTCACAAATAAGTGTCTTGCCATTTTGTCCCAACTGCATCACTTCTTTGTGACTCCAGAATACAGACAGAGACATCGGCGTGTGTTTGGCTTGAAGCTAATAGAAACTGACAACATCAAAACCGCCCCCAAAAAAGCACATCGTGCGGTACAATCCCAGTCTTTTTGATCCACTTGCCTGCTCAGCAATCCTCAAACTCTTGGTTTTGTTTGGGTTTTTTTTTTTTTTTTAATCTCATATCAAACTATAGCACTTTCCATTTTGTCCCACATCTCTGGAACATCTCCTTCTTTTTAAATTCACTCCATCCCGGTTAGGAACACTTGACCTTCCCTCACGTAGAAAACTGCGTTCGCCACCAAGTGGAAAGTCACGGTTTCACACAGTAACATGTCCAAGACACCGCTTCTCCCCTCCAACTGCGTGTGTGGATGCTACTTAATATTTTGCAGTCGCTATGAATGCTGGCTGGGATTCTTCGTGAGTTGAATCACCAACACGCTGCCTCCTTTTGACAGTTATACCCACAGACACAGGCGCTGGTCACAGTCCCATCTGTCCCCTCTAAACCATATGAGGCTGGAAAGTGGTTCTAGCTAGCTTTTTCTGCCCTGCACGCCTTTAGTCACTGTCACTTCACATATAATGCATTTAACCTTCAAACCCTCTCTGTGACTCCACCAAATACCGCTGTAATATTAAATGTTGGTTCCTCTATCTTTTCTTTCTCCAATCTTCAGTACTTGGAAACCTGCATACGATAAAAAGGCAACATAAATAAATTACCTCCATCCTCAAAGTCAGTAAATGTGTCACTTTTGTCAGTGATACAAAAGGTCTGAATTTTTCAAGCAGAGAAGGTGGATATAAAAATGTGTCTCACAGCTACAAACTGGAGGAGGGCTGAAATAAATAATCAAACCAACTCCCCCAGACACGATGAGTCTGGATAACTTTCTGAGACATGACAGCAATTTAAAAGACACTTTGAGTTTGTCTTATGTCAGCCTGGATGCAAGTTTCCCATTTTTATTTTAAGTTGCTTATAAATTCAGATGAAAAATGTCTTTAATCTTAGTGCAGACGGGCAGATGTGGCCACTGACTCTCCAGCTTGCATAGAAATGCAGCTTCTGTTCAGTAGCTCAGGTACAATCGAGTGTAGTTTTGTTATAGCCTGGAGCCTTCAGTGTGTTTCGCCTTTCAAGTGTTCACAAATAAGTATTCTGAGCTCCCAAACATGCAGAAAGAGTCAGCCACGTATCATCAGCTGATGGCTAACAACAGCAAAACTGTTCAAAAACATCAATTTTCAGACTCTCTGGCACATCATTGGGTATAACTCAGTTCATCCACAAACACTTTGATTTGAGCTTAAAAACCAGCAGCTGTAACCGTTCCAGTTCAGCCAGCAAGGACGAGCAAGTCCTCGTTTGGAAAGGACCAACCAAAGCCAGGTTGTGCCGCCCCGGCTTGCGCTGTTTGGCATTCCGAGGTGTGGTGCTCCATGCTTCCGGCTGTCCCTTTTATGCAGACATTGATTCAGTGCTGTTACTACCTCTGCTGCCGGCTCAGAGGTGGAACATCTGTTCCGACTGAAATGAAATTCACAGTTGGAAAATAATGTTTTATGATGTGTCAGAGCAGTTAGGGCCATAAAACACTTGTTAGGGAAGTGGATAGGACCGAGATGCAGCGTCGTAATCAGGACTCCGACTCCAGCACCCATGTCGCGCTGTAAAACCTGCCCTGATGTGCACCGGTGCCACATTTTAACGACTGAAACCACCAGCCATCGCGTGATGTTTAAGCAGCACCACGACAAAAAAAAAAAAGTGTTTTCTGTGGTGCTGCAGCGTCATTTCAACACATTACGCACCGCCATCACTGGAATGGGAACACGGTGGCTTGCTCTCGGTCTCCTGAGGGGACGTATTGCAACTATATCAGTGCTCACAATCTGGACCGACGGATCCTCACTGAAAAATGCTTGAAATGCATAACTAAATGAACAGGTATCTCTTCAGGCTACACTCCAACACCGCACTCTTATTATACTTTCCTCCACACTATCTGCTCTCACTATGACACTGAAAGATTCCTATACACACAGTAGCCCTTTCTTTTCACCACTGAACGCCCTTCATTTTGCATGGGATATTGACTTGTTTTATGCCGGCACTTCTAGTACAAAATCATCATTCTCAAAAGTGTCAGTAAAGAGCTGAACTTGTACCCCGTGAATCATGAATACTAAAATACATACAAAAGAGAGTAGTCTTGCTAGTGTGAGTGCTCACTCGCTGGCTGGCTGCGTGTTTGTAAGAGAGAGAGAGAGAGAGAGAGAGTGTGTATACACCCACAACCACACGGTGAGACAGCCTCTGAACACCCTGAGAAACAGTTGGATGTTTAATGTGCAATTGCTGCGAAAATGAAAGCCCCTCGCAGTGGCTCTTATCAAACATTTACATTTCTAAGAGAGGATTTTGTGAGTGTGAGACTCCCCATGCGACTCCGATGGTGTCACGCTGACGGCTGCGACAGGGCAACCCTATCTGTCGTCATTGTGGCTTGATGGAGCAGCCTCTGAGAGAGGCAGATAGGAAGCAGTTCAGATGACATTTACTTTGAGTATATTGGGTTTGGAGAACCAGAGAATATAAACATTACATTGGTCTAATGAAGCTCAATCCCATTTCACCCCTGAGCCCGCCTGCCTTGTTTTGCATTTTTACGTCCAAGTGTAGGGGAGTGGGGTCCTGATTCCTCTGGGAATAAAGCAGAAGGGCAAAGTGCTCGGGCTACAAAGACCCTCGGATGAAGCTTTCAGAGAGGCACTCTTCTAACAGAGGGGTATGATGAAACTTCCCAGGGTTCCCTGAGAATCACCAGCAAGATGGTAGCACAAGCAACCAAAGAAAGCCACAAATGTAGTCGTAAACATGAGCAGGACTGAAGGGCTCATTCTTCTGCTGCTTGCTAGAACCTCATCTAGAACACATGCCAGAGTTCTGGATCCCACACGAAACGCGACTGGAGCTCAGTATGAGGCGCAGTTGCAGGGTGAATGTCCTCTGAATGTAGAGATTTTTTTAAGGTGTCTGGGAAACAAAGTCAACATAACAAAGCCCCTGTAGGTAAAAACTAAAATAAACCAGCACAATCTTAACATTTACGGCAAACACACATTTAGCGTTAACGTGACATAATCAGCGAAATAAAACATGCCGTATTAATGACTGCTAGCAGTACCACGTGACGTGATGAGTTGGTTCTAGCATCCCAATGCCATTAGCATGAAGGAAAAGACTGTCCACCCAAACAATTCTGCAACTTTTACTAAAGAGCACAAGCAATGATGAGTCAAACAATATTTCTGCTCAAAACATAACAATAATGGTGTCACTGTTTCTGAGGTGTAAAACTGCCATTAATTCTTCTCCACTGCATCCACTGTCCTTTCTCACTGGCGACTTGAAGCGGAATATCGAGCCAGACCTTGACTGCCACCTAGTGGGAGCGCAGAGCAATGGCGCGTTCTCTGTCCATAAACATTTAAATACTGCATAACTATCGTGTCATCTGAAGTTCGACATCATTTCAATGCGTCGTGCTCCACTTTTCCTAAAATGCCCAGGAAAATCTCGCTCGTAACGTGCTTGTCTCTTGGTCACACCAGCTATCTAACGGCACGTCAACTCATATTTTTGTGACGTGTTAACGCCACTGTGATGTCATACGATGCTCTAAATGTATCTGATGTCCAGCAGCGAGGTCGTTGAACTTTGCTGCTCCTCTGCAGACTGCCAGAGCTGCCCGGCCTGTTCATGAAGTTGTGTTTTGGGGACTATGCTGATTGACTGGTGGGCGAAGTTGAAGTTGTGGAGGAATCTCGAGCGTCCGTGCTTGTCAAGCTCCATCAGATGAACGGCAAATGTGATTCTGATAAACCATTATTGCCATAGTATGGCATTTATGAGCTGTTTTGGTTTGATGAGGATATACGGGTTCGTGAGGCTGTCCCACTTGGTCTGGGAAGATATCCGATCCCGAAGCCTCGTGACTCTTTCCTGGGGGGCAAGGGGTCGAGGTTAAAATGAGAAACGGGATTAGCACTAAGAAGCAGCGGTGATGATTCAGCACAGAGGAACTTAAATATCATGGTCAGTAACAGAAAGGACAGTGGAAAATGTTAGAAGTGTCCTTTACCAACATTCACATCGCACCTATAAAAAGCGCAATGAAAAAGATATCGAATATTTGCATATAGATTATAGTGTGGAATATGTCCCAGTCGTACGGCGTTGCATGATCCTTTATCCAATGCTTGATTCATCAGAAATGTCTCAGATCTTGTGCTGTGGCAGTTATATGCCCGACATTCCCAATGTGTCAAATCCATCCTGTATTTCTGAATAATGTTCTATTCTAACATCTCTCTCTCTCTCTCTCTCCCTCTCTCCTCCCATTTCCAGAATAATTGAGGTATCTGGGTCATGCTGTCAATAGAAAAGCATCCCTCTACCACGTAATGACTTCCTTGGGAACATTATTAGTGAAAATAAAAGATGATCAGCATACAGCCTGCTCCTCATTGATTCACCATAGACGGGAGCACTCAGTGTGATAAATGAAGAAATATCACTCCGCAAACTGCCTGATCGACAGCTGCTTCGGAGGCATGATTTAACCATTCAGACTCTTTTTTTATTTGAAACTAAAACTATGTCATTAAAAAAAAAAACATTTTTAAAAAATCCCCAGCAGTAATTTCTCAGTAAATCGCCAAATAAAAAGATGCATCTATCATTTTTCAAGCATTTATTACACCAGAGAGGCAGAAGTGGCCTGGAAAACACAAAGTAGCATCTGCTGCCACATTCATCACTAGCAGAGGTCTGGGCTTGCATCTGAAATCTCCTGGCTCTGTCTGGAGTCATCATGGAGGTCCGCTGGAGATTTGCAAATAACATCTAAAAGTGTCACAACTGCAGCAAACGAGGAGAAGCAAGGCACCGCAGTTGCGTGTCCTCGTTTGGGGAGAGAGGAAACAGGCTAATAATGTTAGCGAGATGCGGGAGGCTCCTGACTTTACTGAGATGCTGCTTGTCGTCTCTGTTTTTCTTCAGAATTTAGATTTCACATCCAGAAGCTCCCGTTTTACTGCAGGTTGAGTTCCTCTCAGCTCACAGGGACAAACTGCCGTCCAGTCAGTGGCTGAATGTGGCATCGTGCAGCAGGATGAGGCTCCGTCGCTCTTGGCCGGCCTGGATGTTAGCATCAACTTGACTATGCTAACTTATTTCCAGTTTTCCTGATGATGTAGACGCGCTAAAACAGGGCACTTCAGGAACTGTGGAAAAACTTCATGAATTCCAAAAGCACCCATTGTTGCAGTGGTGCTGAATATAAACTGTGGAACCACCAAGCTGAGACGTTGCGGTCATTTCATGTATTTCTATAACATCAGTCTGTCCACATGACATTTCTTTGAGTTGAGTGCCGGCTCGTGATTGGCTCAAAACTTCCTATGACATCACAAATCCTATTTCAAGGACTTGAAGATTTTCAATACAATGTAAATATAGTGACAACACTTTTGAGTTCCTATGTGTACCCTGTGTGCGACGTTGCAAAACTAACAGGTTTTTTCATTAATAATTTTAAGATTTATTTTGTGGCGCGGAAACAACTGAAACTTTTTACAACACACTGGGTCATATTTTCTCAAACTTTTTTATGGCAACTGTCAGCGCAATTAAACCCAAATAACAAACGCTCACGGTAACTTCCTCCAAATGATTCCCTTGCTCCAATGAAAATGAGAATTTCACGAGGCAAAGTAATGATAACAATGAGTCAGGGCTCATTGGAAGAAAAGGAAATATAGTATAATTTCCTCTGTTGCATTGAACATGGTGACATACAGCCCCTGTCTAATTATCTTCAGCACAATTAGGCCTCAACAAGCACAAATACCCCTCGCTTCATCATCGTTTATTCGCTTTAACTCGACGCCATCCAAGTGTCTTGTACGCTTCCCATCTCTGCGGGACATGTGAGCGTATATAAGTGAAGATTAATCATCACATGGTGTCCATTAGTTCTTTAATTAGCTTCTAAACATTACAACGGTGTTGTTTCATGACGCTCGTGGCGCTAGTGGAAGGATATGAACGTTGCAATGACTCTAATATGAAGATGTTGCATTCTTTGGGTCGAATCATAGAAATCAGATTGCTCGCAGCGAGTTTTCACACCTTGTCTGAAGAGCTGTTGGATAGTGCTGCTAAGATCTTACTTCAACCTGTCACCCAAGGCTAGATTTGACTCATCATTGCTCCTTTACCAGAGACAAGTCCATTATGCAGCTACATATTTCGTAGAAGTCCTCATGAGTCTGAGTCTCCATGGTGCCGTTTGCTCTGATTCCCCTCCTTCATCAGGCCTTTGCTTTCAGCTGTCACTCTCACTAAAAGCAGAAACGGGGGAGCCGAGCCGGACCAATCATGGCAGATAATGTGCTTAAATCAGCCGGTTGGCTGTGAAAGCCGACCACTTGGGTTTCAACTCTTCACTTCAAAGCTTCCAAATTTGCTTGACTCTCCTCATTAGCTATGAAGTAAGGCGAGATATACTGCGAATGCGGCTTTCAGTGGTTAATCAATTGCGTAATTACAAACTTAAAGTCATCTTGAGCCTTCGGGCAGTCTGGTGCTCGTTTGAAGTTTTGGTTCTCAAGTTCTCCGGCGCCCACGACAGTTTTTCAGGCTCGTGTGCAGTCGTTCACACGCGTTTGCTGGGGCATCTTTACCAGAAATGTGAGCTACATCCAAAGTGCTGTCACCTCTTCCACAGTTTAATTGGAAAGCTTTTGTTCTCTGTTCTGTCCTCTTGTTTTCTGGCAAGGGCACCCTCAACAAAATCCCGCAGAACTGCACAAGCAAAAAAAAAAAACAATCAAATTTAAATAAAATGTCCTTTTGTCTGGAGGGAAATGTTTTAACATTTTCAGAAATAAGATTAATTTTCTTTGCTCACCAAAGGTTAACTGAGAAAATCACCTGTTCGTAAAGAACTCCGTTCTTTCCTGTATTCATTCCAAGACAAAAGAAAACCCTTCTGACACGTCACTGGAACCCTATCTAGCCTGGTTCCAGCCCCTGAATCGAAGTCTTTAATTCTTTAAAAAAAATTAGTCAGGGTCTGGAAACTCCCGTCCGCAGCGTTTGCTCTGGTTGGAATTCCAGCTCGCCAACCAGCATCCTTGCATGCAATGATGCAATTCACTCACAGCAAACGAGTCAAAGCAAAAATGGCGGCGCAGCAGCGGGGAAGTGAAAGGATGATGCGATTGAGGCTATAGTGAAAAAGATTCCCTGGAATAACTGCTCGAAAAACACAAGATTGTGCCTTGAGGGTGTTTCTTCAAGGGGGAGTTGTCTTTGGTGTTCTCCCCTCTGGATTTGGGGAAGGTTTAAATTAAAATTAATACAAGACAGCCGAGAGATTTCTGTTCTCCCGGTGCTCTCTCTCTTTCTCTCTCTGAAGGAGAATGTCAAATACAAACTACGTAACTCTTCTCTTTTTACTGAAATGAAAGTAAACGATTCACACCAAACTCAGAATAAAACATGGGGAGCATCAGTACCTCTAATGCTAACAGTTAGCATTAGTAATGAGTTAGCAGGGAGCTTTGGTTCCTCTCAAAAAGAACATCTGAGCTGGCAGGGAATTTCTGGGTGATCTGCTATTTTTGACAGTGGTGCACTGCAGCTAGCACGCTGGCTGCTCGCTCACTAGCGTAACAGGAAGTATGAGCGCAGGTATCCGCCCAAGAGTCAAGACAACTTGGGACATAGCCTCCAGAGGCTATACCAGTGCCAAGACTGATCTCCCCCAAACCACCCCATTTCATCTAGTGTAGTAGCCCCATTTAATCGAGTGTTTTAGAAAAATGGATCGACTTAGTGACAGTTAAAATAATGTATCGCACAATTTTGCAAAACCAACCAGTTCTACCTGAGAACAGACCTCGAAAACCCTTCTGTGCACTACTCGCCTGGTACCAAGACGAAAACCCGAGCCACTAAATCAGGCATCATCAAATGGTGGACTGCGGTTAAAATTCTAATATTGATAAAAAGATACATCATTCGTGCTGCTAATCTAGTTCATACGACAGGAGCGTCATCGATAGCCAAATGATTGTTTACCTCTCAGGACCGAGGAATAAGGAGAGAGAGGAGATGAGAGGCAACGGCCCGCTCAAAAATGAGAAAGGTTGATGGTGAAAACCGAAATTTAAAAAATGAATGGACGGACCAACACATGTTCGTTCTGCCTGAAGCCAGTGGGAAACCTGTGTGTCTCGTATGCTGTGAAACTGTGGCGACGTTAAGCGTCACTATGAGCCCAAACACGGGTCGTTTGAGGACAGGAACCCGCAGACTTCCGCAGCGACTTGATTGTCGTCAGGGTCCACTATTTCCAGTGCCAACATAGGATTCGGACCTTTGCTGGGAGGAAATTTTAGTAACTGCACCTCTTTGAATTTTAATTGAATACCCCTGCGCTGGAGAGTGAAGGCAGCTGAAAGAGCACCATGTTGGTAGAAGTACTATGAATATTAAATGGTGCCAAATCTACAAATCATATTGAATGCTAATGTCGTTCTTTTTTGTCCACCTGATGTGCAACGATGTCACGGCTCGCTGAACTTTAAAAGGGGACGATGGTGGTGTTGTTAAAATTAGAACTTGTATGACAGCCCTCATTCAACCAAAAACAATCATCCAAGTTTGGGGGGGGGGGGGGGGGGAGTCCCTGACATGCACTTATTTGTTCCAGAAATTGCTCAGATACATTTTCCATGTTGCTGGAATCAAGCACAAACTCTAAGTGTGAATCAATAAAATTTATTCTGGCATGGATGTTGGGAGGCTGAAAGAAAGAGTGAGTCAGTGGCTAAAGTTGTACTCCACTAAATCACTGAGAGGCAAACAACAACAGTCCTATCTTACCAGGGACAGTTTTAGATTTGAGGAACAAATCCAGCTGACGGGTATATGAGGACATTCTGTTGCTAGCACAGACAAAGAACGGCAACTGGACACCTTGGCGACTTGAATGTGGTGTTGAGGTGGAGTCGTGACGTCGTGTACGTTCAGGTTTGAGTGTGTCGGGTGATGTTAGGATGATGAAAAACCGCTTAACAGGATGACATTTACGACTCAAAGCTTCTATAGAGTGTTTGTGTGTGTGTGTGTGTGTGAGAGAGAGAGAGAGAGAGAGCGAGAGAGAGATGGAGAGGGAATCACTGATTTAATTTCAAGTTATCTTGCTCCAACAATTTAGCGTGGTCACACTGGTGCAGGGACATATTGCTTACAGGGTCTTAGTCAGACCAACATTTCCTGAACTAGTATGTCACTTGGAGAAATTACAAATAAATGTCCGGATTCAACCCCAAATTTAATGGGTTCTTCCTTGGCTCAGGCGTCACCCCTCCACCACATTTCCCTTAATGACATAATGATTTTGGTCACTTTTATTTTGTCCTCTGTTTAAGCATGATGGGGTTTGCATCCTGATTTCTCTCCCACTTTTTCTACCTTGACTACTTGTGTTGCAGTGGGTTGGACTTTTATCCCCACTGACACAACTTTACACAACCTGACAGAAGCACTCTCATACACACAATGAAGTACTCACCGCTGGCCAAACACCACTTCTTACTCATGCCCAACGCTGTTAATTAGCATTAGCGAAGAAGTTAAGACAGTTTTCCCCCAAACTAGTGTTTGCCGCTATTTCAAGTATCCAGTTGAGCTCGTAAAGATGTCCTCCTCCTCTTTCTGCGTTAGGTTTTTGTGACTGCAGCTTGCAGAGAGAGTCAGCTACATCTGTTTAGCTTGAAGCTGATGGCTCCTGAAAGCTAACAAATGATACAGAAAAAACAAAACTAGCACTCCAGCTCGTTGTCTGGCATAATCCACATCGTCGTCTTCCAGCCGTGCGCTCAGTAAATAACAAAAGTTTTGACATTAGTTTACCAGTGACCACCAAACTAGAGAGTTTGTAGTTTTTACTGAGAATTAATATTTTTTATGTAGTGCGAAATGATGCAGGAGGGTAAAAACACCCTTGTCAGCTCAGAAAAACCTACTTGTGAGTACTTCAAAGGTGAAATAATCACTTTGAGCTAGCGAGCAGCCGTAGTGCAAAGACATCTGATAGCAAAATACAAGTTCCATCCATCCATTCATTTTCTACACCGCTTATCTGTTAAGGGTCGCAACAGTAATGGGGGTGGAGCCTATCCCAGCTGAGATTGGGCGAGAGGCGGGGTTCACCCCGGACGGGTCGCCAGTCCATCGCAAGGCCATCTGGAGCGATTAGGGGTTCAGTATCTTGCTCAAGGCCACTTGGACATCGGGGGAAGTGGGGTTCGAACCAGCGACCCCTCGGCTGCTCGACGGCCACGCCACCTCCGAGCCACGCCGCTCCCCACAAAATATAAGTTAGGATGGATAAAACTTTGTGTGTGTTTTGCACATGAACGCCACACTTGTACGCTTCACTCACTTCTGTGGATAATTTGGAACGTCTGCGTTCGACCTGAAGAGCTGTTTCATGGGGACTCACTGCCGCTTCAGTCTTTAAAATCCATTCTGATAATGTTGTGAAACTCGCGCTGGTGGGCCTCCGAGTTTGTTTGTCCAGCATCTCCAGAGCTGTGAAAATCTTTGAACCAAACCGGAGGAGTGATTTCTGCCATTACAGCAGCTCTGACTCAGAGAAATGAAACTCCAATGCTGCTGACACGCTGGCATCACCGAGTCACACCAGGACATGGCACCTCCACGTGCACTGATGCAGTACAGCACCAGCTTCTCATGTCACATACCTCCGGATTTTAGAAAACTAGCTGGCTGTCGTGACATGTTACTTTTTAGCATTATTCCCCAAGATTGTTATAATAAACGTATAATTCTGTCGGGCCGCGATCCTTAACATTTCGATCCTGGTCGATCTGATACCTTTAGTTACTGCTGGCAACAGCAAGATCAGTTCCGTTCAGGAAAAATAAATAATTAAAGTTAAGAAATATAATTGAGAGACAAATTGAAGCTGCAGCATGTCGCCCTCTCTGCTCTTATTTTGAGGACATATTTTTATAACAATATTATGAGTGCTAAGTTGGCTGACATAGGCGGAATTTCCTGTGACTACTTCACAATAAAAGCCAGCTTGTGTCGCAGCATTTTGTTTTTAAAAACAGCAGGCCATCAGTGTAATCGCCACTTTTGCTGTAAATACGTCATTCACTTCCATGCGAATGTTTCATATTATTACTTAATGTCTTAACAATGGCGCGAAAAAAAAGAGTTGCTATTCCACGTGTTAACAGGGGACGATGTAATGAGTTGCTATTGTTTGCCTTTTTATTGTACAGCACCAGGGGAATTCCTGTCCGTCATGCAGCGGCAGACTAATTTGTTCGTGTTGAGGATCGTCATTTAAAATGTAAATTGAGATCGCGGCTAAGGTGACGGCGCTGTAGGGGATGAATTAAAGATGAGTTTGCAAGTCAAAGACAAGTCCTGGATCGCCGACAGAACGTAGCTCAAGAAACAGCCTCTGATGTTTTATTACTAGAATTCATGTTTCCTTTGGATTTCCTTCGAGATCTTTACCTTTCTTTTTCTTTTCTTTTTTAATCCAGTTGATAAAATTTTCATGAGTAGTAACAAAACTGAGCTGCTTGCCAATCGTGGAAGCATTTTTGGCTCCTTATCAAGAGATGCCATCTGCCCGAGAGCCTTGTGTCAGCAGTTTAGCCATATCACACTATCTACCACATCTCTCAGATCAAAACATGGCTGCAGCTCAAAAGCTGGCGCAGAACGACGGCGGGGGGACAGAATCACTGGGTGGAGAGAGATGCAATCTCAGGTTGGCAGGTGCTTTGATGTGAGCCAAAGCTCCCGTCGATTACAGAAGCCCATTTCCTTTGTGGTCGGGGCTCTGTTGTCCCTGTGGGGATGCACCTCGGAGAAACCAGCTGCTGGGGAAGAATACGCCGCTTTTTATAGCAAATAGTCATGTTTGACAGGATGTTTGCGGAGAGTCCAAATGCTGAATGCAAACCATGAAGCCTGTCATTGCATGCTGGATCAGTGACGCAGCCGCTTCACATATCAGAACAATGCCTCCCCGACTGAGGACGGCAAACATAAGAACATGAAATATTAGGGTATATTATTAACAACAACCTATTATCAGCCTGCAACTGTCAAACATGACTCAAATGTGGAGAGGACAAGGCTCCAGAAAGTCTTTTGCATGTATCTTTTTGCTTTGGACCGACTTTTAAATGATTGCTTCACAGGTTCGTTACAGAATCTTATTATCGAAGAATAACAATTCCATTTAATTGTGTTACCATTTGTTGTGCTTTATGTCGTGCTTTTATCTGAAATGTTTGTTTTTTTAAATTGCAGAGCGGTTTAATTTTATGTTTTATTATTAAGCTGAAAGAAATATGATGTATAAATTAATTTGACTGGACTAAATACCAGTGGGCCACTTTTCCTCCCCAAACAGACGTCCTTTCCAATGTCCTAGTAAATAACATTTTAAGTAAATGAATGAATAAATGTAAAATTTTAAAAAAAAATTAGTTTGTAAAGATTTGATATGTTAGCCTGATGTACAAAAAAAAAAAAAAAAAAGACCGCCCACTGACTTTGTAGACACTGGACAGCGTGTTAGCAAACATGCTAGCACGACTGCGAGTTAGCTAACAGGCTGCTACTGCTATCTATGCTGCGATCTCTGTAGCTTTTCATGCACATATTCCACACAAGGTGGTGAAAAAAACAACTAAAAAAATAAACCACTAAAAAATAAATTATCCTCTCACATCGGGTTAATCAGGTGGCGTCTCTGTCCATCCTTCCTCAAAATGCATTTCCGTGTGTTGAACACTTGGGGGCACAGTCCCCATGTTCTCTTCTGTGGCATCACAGGCCCCAGACGTGTCAGTCAAAACATAGCAAGTGCGAAGAAACAGTGGTATCTACAAATCACATCAGCCATTTTTTGTCCTTTGTTTTCCTCCAGCCTGGTCAGGATGAGAAGTCGGACTATTGGGTCACGAGCGTTTGATTTTTTATTCCTCTATCAGCCAATTGTTGTCTCTGATCAGAGAAGAACTTCAGTAACAGAGTAAATTTTTTTGTTATATGAGTAACTTATTAATGAATTTAGAACAGTATTGTCTCATAAAGCTTGTCGTTATTTATCAATTAAGATGATTATATCCTTATTTGGGCTTCTGAGAGGAAAGCGTGTTACACCAGTGGTGGCAGCAGGGCCCCAGGAGGTGTTCGTCCTCGGCCTAAATACTGTTCACCGTCTGGAAAAAAAAAACCAACAAATGGAGCATGTTACTGCCTTTTTGTTGGGATCCAACACGCAATGTGGACAGAGTCTGTGGCAGCAGCAGCAGCAGCAGCAGCCGCCGCCACCGACTCCACGGAACATAAATGAGGCTTCTGAGTCAGTCGCTCAGCACTGTGCATTCTTCAAACCAAGCAATTATGGCTCCTATGTCGTATGTGTGTGCATGTGGAGGGGCGGGCTTCTAACTGCACTTCCTGGGGGGGGGACCTTAAATCGTTGTGGTTAATCCTGTCAGAGGCATTTAGGATAAGCACGTTATATTTCATTTCAGTATGTGAATGTGATGCCACACTGCCTGCGCATCTTCATATCTGTTTCAGCTGATATTCAATTCAAGCGAACTTTATTAATCCCCGTGGAGGAAATTGATTTAAAGGCAAGAAGAGTGCCTCCGACAACAAGATAAGAGACGTGGTGGGAGAGAGCGTGTGGAAAAACTAACTTCATCTGAAGATCAGAGTGAGGCATTCGTGGTCTTAGTCATTTTGTGGGCTGCAAAAACCAAATATGTGCATGAGTGGACAAGTGTATTTTTGTTAAATCTGTAAAATATGGTGCATTCAGGGTGTTTGGATAAGCTCAAGAGGTTTTTTTTTTCTTCTTTCAAGCAAATCATCAGTCTTTGAAATTTCCTGAGAGAGACAATCATCTAGTTTTTCCTTCCCGCAATCATGGCTGCTGAGAAAAAAGGACTCTGGTTTCTTGAAAACAACATGTCTTTTCATGCCACCTCTTTTGGAAGGGAAATATTGAGACACGAGCAGCCAGGGGGAGTGATGCGTTCTCTGGTTGAGTGTCTGCTTTGAAATATCGCGTTTCCACCAAGATGACTCCGATGATGAAACCAAAACCTCCCGTTTGGAATCAATAATACATTTTAGCTCGCTTTAGTCATTCATCAGCATCCAATCAATGCATTACTGTCACATTATTGTCACTGCAGTCACACTTCATTCCTCCTCGACTCGACGCTTCAAATCCTTGTTTGTTTTAAATGTAATTTGTGTGGTGCGTCGGTGAGAACAATTGCCTTCCTTTCACTGGGCTTAAGGTAGAAATAAACAGCAAAGAAAACTGAGAGACAAATCCCGTCCGAGCAACATTCCACCTAAAGTCTCATTTGCTTATCGATTACTGACTGATGTCTTCAGCTCGCAGAATTCAGAAAACGTCATAGGACCAGAGAGCAAATATCAACCACAAAGCTGTAAAAAAAACAAAACGTGGGTTCACAAACACAAAAGGCATCCTCCAGAATACGCCAAGGCTACTTCATCCAGTACTAAATACTCCACTGTGATTAGATAAGAGCAAACTAAGATCCTTCCAGTTCTTCAGACGCCTCAGAAGAAATCCCGCCTCCTGGCTCATTCATCGGCCACCAACCACAAGCTGTACAGCACGCCATATAAACATCATGCAATTTTTTTTAGCTCAAATCGAAGGATGCATTTGAGGGTTTGTGGATGGACGGATATTCCAGCAACCAGAATGTGGTCATTTAGAGGCAGAAACTACTTCATGAATCCTGGACATCAAACCGTGAGCACTATAAAATGATGTAAAATCAGCAATTGATCAAAAAAGACAGCTCAGTATTACTTTAAATATACCACAGTAGCATCTTTAATACTGCTAGTACTGCTGCCTCAAATGGGTATTCAGGAAGTGCTCACCACCTCGTAACTGGGAGCTCGTCGTGTCCGTGGCCCGTAGGAAGGAGGTCCACGTGAGAGGACACACGTGAACCCGAGCAAGAGTGAAAACAGAGACAGGCGCAGGCTCTGTAGGCAGGAACACGCAGACGCCATCCCGCTGGCTTTAAAGTCTTGACAGTAAAGTATGATGGGATATTAAACTCTGCTGACCTGCGTGCTTTACACAGAATTAACTGTCCTGTTCTGGTTAGTGAGCCTGCTCACATAAATCACTGATTAATAAAGATTGTTGTTGTTTTGCTGACATGCCAACTTTAATCATAACCCATAATGATGCAATCTTTCATTTTATTAGCTTGTTGTACATTTATTGTTCTATGAAACCATGACCAGCCCCCCCTCCCCCCCCCCACCCCCGCACCAACCCCCACCCCTTCCCACACGCCACCAGCAAACATCGGTGTAGTTCTGCCTCACTCCCAGGAGTGTTCAGAAAGCGTTGGGGGGTGCCGCAAGCAATATATTTTGACAGAAGGGGGCGTTGAGGTGTTCTTAGGGGGGCGTTTGAGTGAGTCTGGTTTTAAAGCCACATTTCAGAGTCTTTAGGATTGTTTGCTTGCAGCTTTTCGTTGTTTCCCCCAGTGTGCTTCCAGGGATGCTGGGAGTCGTTCGAGCTGGGAGGGCTGAGGGAGAGAGAGAGAGTCAGTCTGTAGTCATTCCCAGCGTGGCACCACACTCATGGCTTTGGTGTCAATATGATCTGATGGTAGCTTGGATTCGCTTACAAGTGAAATCACACTAATGTATGAGGACTGCCAGGAGATAGATAGATAGAGAGAGAGAGATGGATAGAGATAGAGATAGATAGATAGATAGATAGAGAGAGAGAGATGGATAGAGATAGAGATAGAGATAGAGATAGAGAGAGAGATAGAGAGAGAGAGGCTGTGGGCCGGAGATGTGACCCATAACCCATCAGGAGAATGATGCTCCCTGTGCGTCTCTCATGTGCAACAAGGATAAAACCTAAAATATCTCACTTTTTCTTCCTTGAATGTATTCTGTACAGCATTCTCCAAGAGCAAGGGTGAGGTACAGTATCAGTAGTAGTACATGTGGTATAATGTCTTCCATAGAGAGTTGGACTGTAACAGTGTGCACTTTTTCCCCTGCTTTTGTGCTCTGGGTTGAGTTTCCTCAGGTTCTTGCTGAACTGCTCCAAATGCCATTTTTGTTGTACAGGGACAATAAAATATGTTCTCTTATTGAATGAATCCAAGCAACCCAAACTTTGTGAAAACCTTCTTGAAACCCAACAAATAAACATCTCCCAGTTGTGCATTTACATCAAATCTGCTTTGGCCTGGAGTCTGTCTTGTGTTTTTGTTTTTTTTAAAATGAAGTACATTAAACTACACAGGGAAGAAAAAATACACGGTTATGATATTAAATGCATTGTTTTTTTCTGTGTGGTTTGCTGAGGAGGCCAAATGGTCTCAGGGAAGCCTTGCGGGCTGAAGCCTCTGTCACGTTCATTTATTAGATTTTCAATCAAAAGACCACAAGGAGAAAGAAATCAGGACAAAAAGACTCCAGTCAGCCACAAACACGGTGACACTTGCTGTGCGTGTCTGTGCCCTTAACCCTCCACGCCTGCTTGTCAGCACCCTCTAGTGGCCAAACACTGGCAGTTTCTACACATTCTGCATTGCAATTCCTTACACACACACACACACACACACACACACACACACACAAAGCAGATTCTCTAATGCGCTCACTAACGTGTCACTACTGCGGTCTGAGCCACCTGTAAACAGCAGCTATCACCAATAAACAAAGAGAAGTGTACGCATCACTGACTGCGCTGGCTGAGTGTTTAATCTAAACAACTGGCCAGATGTAATCCCAAGCTTTCAGGCCCCCCACGCCATCAACAACGTCATCAATATTAATGAGCGAGTCGGTGTCCTTTATTTAGACCAACTCCCAAATCCACCTGGCCCGCTGTTGAACACCAGGATTCATCCAGTGACGACGGCGGCAGCGTGAAGCCTTGATATAGAATTTAAAAGGGCATTTTCAAAACGATGACAATCAAATAAACAGAAGGCTTACGTCCATTTAGGGTCTCAAGTTAAAGATGTAGGGTTTAATTGATGTGACTTTGTTTTGTTAGCGTGCTGCAGCACTATATAGTTGCAGACTCTGTAGCCTCCAACACCAGTTTAACATCCAAATTAGTCAGTTTTCTAGGACACAGAGCTCCTGGGAGTGTTGCTCAACCACTGCTACGAGCATTGTGACATTTTTGTCCGCCACCAGGGAGCACTAGCAGAGAAAATGGGCTTCATCTCGCCACCGTGTCACCACAAGGTAACATTAGAATCTTCCAAAAGGGCCATCAGGAGATCAATGATTCATCACACTTTATTTGCACTATGCATAACTCATGACTCGGGGGCTTCATTAAGCTCCTGGAAACTTTTACATCGTGAGCATGTTGTGGCTGCTTGTCGGGGTTCTCAACTCTTTTTTTGCCCCCCAATCCACGATCTAGTTCCCTTACCGTCCCCAACAGATTAAATGTAGGCTAATAGTCTTCCCAGAGTGTTAATTTTTATTATTATGCTGCAATGTATCAATGTACAATTAACAGATTTAATTTAACTGGCATGAACACTTCATTTATATGTGTTTGTTTATACGCGACAGTAAAATTTTTATTAAGTCTCGTTATTGATAAGCCAGTCAAGAGAGCGGTACTTCTCCCTTCCTTCAAAATTGACTTAGGACTTAGAATATTGACTTGTTGTATTAAAGCCCCCAGCTGATACCCCACTTGTGAATTATGAAGATAATTATCAATCACAAATCATCTGAATACAAGTGGTAACTACAAAGTGTTTTGTTTACAACCCAACCTGCATGAAAAGCTAAGGCGTGACAGTGAGGTCTCTCCTGCTGCTTCATCTTTATCTAAAAATGCAGCATTGTCCCTTTAATGCCCCTGCATCCTCGGCCACTTTGGGAGGACAAATCCCAGTTGAGGGTTACTGGTGCATCTATACATTCATCTCATTCTCACCGTAGTGCAACACCACAGGAGGAATTTCTTCACTGGCGTGACACAAACGTCCACTGGGACTGGGAGATAAGATGAAAAGATATTAGAGGCCAAAGGTCACCCGACATGAGCGCAATATCCGAGAAGCTGGAGGGAATTTTAAGAGATTTTTATGAGGAAAGTTCAAAGTTCAAGGTTGCTTTGACATCACGGAGGCGAACAACCACAACGCAGTACGACACATTTCTGTAATTCCACTTGAGAATGCGTGAACTTTTCCCCCTCTGACTCCCAGTCAGTATGTCTCAATGTACTTTCAATATCAACACTAAATGAAACCTCCATGTCATGTCCAAGAGTTCTCATAGGGAACGCAGCTTAGCTTGTCTCCTCTTTACAGGGATGTCACTGCTGCTCTCAGTCCTTCGACGCTAACGATCCAACACCAAGCGACAGACACACAGAGGAGGATATATGGAGCAGCTCCAGGAGCCAGCTATTTCCCTCAGTGGGAAGAATAACAGCGTTAAATGGAGAGGACATACTGGTGTGTCAAGGGGTCACAGACGTGACTCCAAATAATTGGGAATGCTGCTGCTTTGTGTCTTCCCTTTGTGTCAACAAGCAATTGTTTGCTAAATGCAAGTAGGCCTTTGAAATGTGACTCAGTGTCAGTATGTGCCTTGTTGCACTCTCCCCCCCCGAGACCCAAAACACTCTTTCTGATGCTCCGTGTCAGTAGCTGCAAGGGTTGGCTACACATTCTTTTCCTCAAATGGCCGTGACATTGCTGACACCTGAGTGTGTTGTCACTCTGGCCACTGAATCTGAACTTGTCGTCGGCCGGGAAGACCGGGCTTGTCGGGTTGGGAGGGCCCACAGCTTCACAGTTTGTCTTCTCAACAAGGGATTATTGTTGAGGTGAGAGGGTGTGAAATGTTTGGTTTCCACCTCCGGATAATCCGGCAGAATTGTGAGTGTGTCTCGTCCAGCGGGACTTTCAGCAATGATGCGTTTTCTCGGATCAGAGCAATTACGAGAACATAATATCATCACAGTTGATAAGAATGGCGGTCAGAGCTGAAAAATGAAACAAACTAGAGCCCTCAGGTAACGACCCATCTGCACCTTCACACAGTGAAGAATGAGTTGCTGTAATATCTTTTTAGCTTATTAACTGGCAGGACTCAATGCCAACGTATTGAGCAGAGGTGCATTAGCAGTCCTGCAGAGGTCTGACCCGTCCACTCGCTCTGGACAGCGGCTGCCGCTCCTTTTATGTTGCCTCATCAATCCTTGCAGTGAAGTTCCGAGCTGTGGCCACTTGCAAAAATAAAGACAGGGACTTTGCCCACCCGCCTGGACCTGTGGTGTGATTTGTTGATAGTCATCATGAAGGGTATTTGTTCCCTCAGACATGTACTTCTGGATGTGTCCACCGAACCAGCGTCATCATGTCTGGGACTGAGCAGGCCGACTTGACCCTCCTCAACTCTCTGCTGCTCTGTGACTCACCACAGACGTTTTGCCATCACCTGCAAATGGGAGGTTTACACTTTGTAGTGTCACTCACTAGAAGTGCAAACCTGATATTTCCTGCATCTCGGGGACAGACATATAACACCGATGCTGAGTCGTCGTACGGACTGGAAATGTTTCTTCAGGAGATGCGCAAATTCTCTTTGTAAAATCTGGCAGCAGGACCTGAAGCAGGAGGTGGCTGATACGAGCAACTCCTTGTTAGTTTGCTCAGAAGATCAACAACTGATCATGACTATATTCACATGTGAGGTTTAACATAAACCTCCAAGCAACACTAGCAGTGGCGTTCGTTCATCCAACACGATGGCTGGATTGGAATTTCCCAGCCGGACAGATGGCTTGACATGTGGCGCAGGCATTCATGGTCCCCGGAGGATGAACCTTTCAAAGTTGGGTGATTCCCTGACTTGTCCTCAAGCCCTGCCATATGCCTCAGAGAGAAAACTAGCGGATGGCTTGCTATTAAATTTAGTGCAAACGTTCATTCAGCCTCAGACTAAACTGCCATCACTCTGATGATCTGTTCATCGCCCCTCTAGCACCACAGCCTCCATCAGATTCAGCTGTACTTGATAATCTCAACGCTGTTTAGCAAATGTTAGCATGTTATTGTACATATTGTGTTTATAAACCATCCTCAGACGTTAGCACGGTGGAGGGAGATGTTAAAGGCACCAAATTACAGTCTCGGAGCCCAGGAGTTGGACCCCATTGTGGGACTGGGAAGGGGATCTCAGAGGAACCCTTTAGGGGGTAAAAGGTGATCATAGGGAGGTAGGAGAAATAAAAACTCTGTAAAACAACCTCCAAAAACAACTAGCTGCTGATTAGGTGGAAGAGAAGAGCAGTAAGGGGCTATCAGACCAGGGGTGCTCAGTCAAAGGGCTTCATATAACCTTCCCACACCTGAACCTGACGGTGCAGATCCGGGGTCGTCACCCACAGACCCGACCGCAATCAGTCTGAACAGGACACAGGTGCCGCTCATGATCACCAGTACAGCCAAAGACGACCTTCTACATCTGAATAAAGAGCTGAGCTTTGCTTTTATTTGATTATCCAGCTGCTGCAGAGGCTGAGAAATAAATCTGTGAATGGACACTGACAGAAAGTTTTAAGAAGTCGTTTAGAAAAACACACACAAACACACAGCTGACGATGCTGAACCGAACCAGACCTCCTCAAGTTCAGGTATTTCTGGGCTGGGTCCAGCACGACACACTGCAACACAGAGGCAAAGAAAAATGCACAAGTCGTCGTTTTGAAAGGATACTTTTCTGGATTTCTGTTGTGAGTCAAACTTTGATCTGATTCCCCAAATGTGGTCAAAGAGCCACAGTCTTGGTTCGGTGACACACGTTGTTGATTTTAGAGCTCAAACTCACTGACTGAGAGAACTGAAGCGTCCAAAGGAAGGCCGACACCCAGACGTGCTGATAATAAATTGATCACCGTTGTCTGAATGCTCAAACTATTTCAGACAGACTGTTTTGCCGCCTGTCAGCGCCTGATCATCCTCAGAGGCTTGTTCTTGTTTTAAATCCTGAAGACAGACACATTTTCTTGCTCTCTGACTTCCAGGAGGATTTTCCCGTTTAAAGTTCCGTTTTTGTTTTTTTTTTAGAACTCACAGAGGCGGAGCATCAGCTGGTTACTCACGACTTCACCTCCCTGGGAGCTGAACTCAATGTCAGCTCTTTGGTGTTGTCAGGAGCAGTGAATGAGGCCGAGTCGCGAGTGGCTTCTTCCTGCTGCTCTTCGTGGGTCCAACTTCTATTTACCTGCCTTGTCTGAAGCCACCAACGATGAAATCTGCATGAATATGTGGCTCATTTATCTCCAGACTACAAGTGCCTAAATATGTTGCTCTTTTTTGGTTCAGTGAGAAGTTCTTTGGTTGTCTGGCAAACTTTCATTTAACAGTCTCACTTGTCTCGAGCTTCTCTGAGAGCTGCTCCACATCCAAAGGTCGGTGCCATTATGTTTAACTGTGATGCCTTTCCAGCTCCCCCCTGACAGTTTCCTCATTTAAACACCCCCACACACGCCGCTCTCTGCTGTGAGGCGGCTCACCGTCATACATCTCAAACAAATATGTGGTTCAAGCCAAATTCCAGCTTTTATCTTCGACGTGATGTAAAATATGATGGAAATCTCATTTTTATGCAACCTGCATCTGCTGGCAGCTTTGATGTTTTTGGAAAAAGCAGCAACAACAACATGTGAGTCAGAGGCGACATACCGATGGTTCTCCGCGTAAAGATCCGCGTACTTGTTCCAGGAAGCAGTGCTCAGCCCTTGAAAACAGTGAAATGGGCCCCATGCAGAAATGTCTTCTTATTTTTCTGATATAAACCCAAATATGGGCGTCTTATGTGGGCATGAAAACCTGAACAAACAAACAAGCCTATAATAACTTGACTCACACTTTACATGGGCCAACACCTCTACAGCAGATCCTGCTGGGTCGGATATTTTCATTAGCGTTTTGAGAACGAAATGAAACGAATCCCCTTTTCAAGAGCCTCAATACGCTCAGGATTCCAGAAATACCTTTGGACCCTCACGAGACCCACCAGATGTGTCTTGTGCCAAGGTGTGCAAAATTGCATCTAGGGTGCGAACCTGTGCTAATCTCTGTCCCACATCTGCACACATCTGCACATTCAGACTAACAAGACTGAATGTTGGACTTGTGTTTGCTTTGGGCCAGGTGGAAAAATGAATTATGATGATGTCAAGCCAGGAGGCTGTTTATGTAATTCATTCATTCATCCTTCTCCCCCCTTGTACAAGCGGAGCATGATAGCTGCAAGCAGCTCTCCTCAGAAGTAATTTTGTTTGAACTAATGAGCGTAGAGAGAAGAGCCGGCTCGCCATTTGCTTTTAAACGCCTTTGATGAATGACTCCTGTCCCAGTGGCTCATGCTGTCATTAGCTTGACACCAGATAGAAGTGAAGTCTTAAAAGAAAATGGAAAATTGATTTACCTCAATTGTCATCCAGAGCAAATAGTTCATCCCCATAATCCCATGCAACGGTGCACCGAGCGATTAGAAAACTGCCAGTGTGTGTTTCCTGACGCACTCATGTGGAAAGACGCCGTTCTAATCAGCTTTTATGCCATCGCTGCGCCAGTATTAATGTAATATGAAAGGCAGCCACCAAAACTGGAGTCTAATTTGGACGTTGCATTGGGGCTTATTTGGAAAGCTGGTTCTATTATATTTGTGTTTGATTTGAGTGTGTGAATCAGACTGGAGCATGTGTTCTGGGCTTAAGTGAAAAGCAATATTTGGGGATTTGTGAAACAACAGGACTGGATTCAGTCGCCAGGACAAAATGGTGATGCATGACTAAATTTACATGGGAATATCTTACACACGGAGATGAGATAATGAACACCAGTGTCTGGCTCTGCTACCGCACTTGCACGCGTTTGATTCGCAGACAATTTCATTCATGCAAATGTCATAAGAGGATAAATAAAAAGAGTAAAATCTGCAGGCTGGAGACTTTTTGACTGCTCGTTGTGTTTGGAGCAATGATTTTAAAAGTGGGACCCTGTTTTGTTCCAGTTGTGCCAGCACAAGGATACAAAGAAGGAAGGGAAGACTGTAAGCTTGCGCTAATTTACTAAAGTGACACCAAGACCATGTTCAGATTCACCCACAACATTCTGATTAGCTCCAACACTACAGACTACGTTCCAGCTACACCACAAATGATAAAAGTAGTACCCCGAAAAGGGTTATTTGCCTTTGAAATACTCACAAATCCATTTCTCAGACTCATGATGATGTTTTTCTCCCTGCATTATTTCTTTGACTCCAGAACGCAGAAGGCGCAAGAAATGTATATTAGCTTGAAGCTAATGGCAACTGACGGCTAACAGCAGCAACACTGCCCCAAAACATCAGTCTACAAACTCTCCACCTCGTCTTTATCCAGTCGTTTGCTCAGCACAAACAAACACTTTGACTTGAGCCGAACACAAATTCTAACCCTTTGTTGTCGCGTTGCGGCTGATGCTAGCCATCAGTTCGCGTTAGCTCCGAGCTAAACATACGTGACTGGCTCTTTCCACGTTGCTGTGTCACAAATAGTAACACAAGAGGTAAAAATGTCTTCGAGAGCTCAAGACACACGTTTGTGAGTACTTGAAAAGCAGAAACCACTTTTTTGTAGAAGTGTGGCTTCAGAGTTTTATGAGCTCTGAACAATTAGAATCTGAAGATTTTCTCTGTGGCGTTCATTGTTTCGCGTGTACGGCTTGAAAGCCCATGAACACACAAAATTTGAAAGAATGATTTCTCAACTCTGGAAACGGGACCATTGCAGGAGGGGGTGAAAGCATCCTTCACTGTGAGACTGTGATATTTTCTGAGACACCATTGCCACCCTAGTACCATCTATATTTTATCCTGGCAAACTCAAGTTTCTTTGACATCCTAACTGACAGACTTAAAAACTGCTTCTGTGCCGTTTGAAGTTTTGCTGAACCCATTTCTGTCCAGACGGCTCTGCCTCTGCCAAATGTTTGTATAACTAAGAATCCAATTTCTCTGTTTTCCTGGGTGACTTCTGCTCATCTTGTCTGTCTGAAATGAGATGACAGTTTGAAATGGCATTTTCATTGCTCAAGATCAGCAGACAAACCACTCTAATAAACCACCTGTCTCAATAATTCACATCTATATATACATATTAATGCAATTCATCGAGTCCCTGTGTGATTTATTTACACTCCCCCTCCTCCCCGCCTCCTCCCTCATCTGCCTTTTGTCTCTTTTCTCCTCTGTGAGGGAACATCAAAAGGGCCAGACTTGCAGATGTCAGACCTCCAAGGATCATAGAGATCCCACCATCTGCATTCTTTCTCTTGAATAAATCATCGCGCTAATTTCCTGTTAAGGCAAAGTTTGTACTCGTGCATTTGACACAAAGCCAGATGATCACTACATGCTGCTGGAATTGAGATGTTTAATTTCTTTTTGTCACGTATGACACAGAATTAATCCTGCGTACAGCAGCATACACACACACGGCAGTAAGCCAGTCCCCCCCCCCCCCCACACACACACACGCGCTAACGACTGGAGCGCCACCCAATAAACAGCCCTAACTACCTCGATGCAGAGTTGTTAAATACCTAGACATGCTCGACAGCAAAAACATGTATATTTATTTGTAGTTCAGGTAAAGTTGCCAGATTGTGAAAAAATGAGAAAATGTCCTCTGAAGAATACCCGTCATGTTCTTTGAGAACTCTGCCCTCTGGTGACCTTTGTTAGTAATTCATCCTTGTCTGGTTCAAATTGTTTCTACTGTTGTTCTGGTCATGTGACTCGCTCAGGCGCTTGTTCAGTCACTGGAGCTGTGGCTGTCTTTTCATTCCCATCCGCTGTTGTGTCTTGGAAAGCATCGCCTGTAGGTTCACTTTACATTTTGTAGTTGATTATATTGTCATGTGATGTATTTTGGTATGTTATGAGGTAGCGAAGCTTTTCCTGTTGATAGTTTTCTTTCTGCATGTGGAAGCAGACGCACTTTGCTGTGAGCGCTCAGATCAAAGTGTTGGTGGATTGAGCACATCTGGAGAAGAAGACACAGGCTGCACCAGATGATGCACATGGGAGGTTGCAGAGGGATGATTTTGGAGCAGTTTTGCTGTTGTCAGCAGTGGCTGCATTCTGGGGGCAAAAGGAAACGACGGAGGAGAGAAAAAAAAACTTTATGGAGAGTTCACGTCTTTCTGGTTTGGTTTGAAATGTCAAACACCAGAAAAACTGTAAAAGGATGTGTACAATAACCAAATTTAGTTCACGTCACCATGACGCTAAACACCAGCTACGCCAATACAAACCAGCAAATGTCTGCGTGAATGTGTCTTGGCAACAGTCTGAATTCTTCAATCCAGTGTGTTGCTGAGCTGGTCTTGCGTCAGTGGTCTAAGGTACAAAGTGAAGAGATTCAATTTCAGTCTCCCCACAGAAAGGCAGTGATGATCAGAACCAGACTAAGCAGGCTTCCTTGTTACTGAGACATGAGCAGCGCCAATAGAACGCCATCAAAACGTGCGCGCGCGCACACACACACACACGCATATGCAAACACACACGTGGAAAGCCATATGTTGCTGCAGCTCAAGGAGAGAATCTTTTCATTCTGGTCACTGTGTCGTCTGACCTTCTGCATTGTGGCTGCTGGTCGTATCGAGGAAATTGCCTTGGTTACTGTGCTGTGACTGCCACACCGTGTTGCACACAACCTGTTTGGCATCATAAGCAATGTAGTATCATCAGGAAGTTTTTAAATCCTGTAGCCTCTATTCCATTCTTACCACACATTTGTTTATTTCCAGCACTAAATTGGTTTGTTGAATCCCACTTAGGAACACCCACAAGTTAAGAATCTAGCACCATTAAACATGGCTGCTTTTACTTCAGTTTAGAAAGATACAGTCATCGGCTACATTGACGACTGTGCCTCTGGGAACGAGGGCCAGGATTTCATGGTTCCATCGTAGCCACAGACGTCCCTTTTCTGTCTGCTGCTCATTGTTTCAATCCACATGGCAACCTGAGATGTTTGCATGGAGCGAAAAGATGACGAACATAAGCGGATTGTTTCAAAAGTAGCCAAGTACCATTCAGGTAACGCCTTCCAACCACTTCAACAGCGTTGTTCAATATTCAGACGGTAGATGTTTTCCGAACTTGAGTGTCGGTGTTCTGTCTCGACTTATGTCACACATCTTTGGTGGTTTGGCTTATCTAGAACATGCCGGTTTGGAATTTTTTCCCTCTCTTTCTGACTAACTCAAATAAGGAGAGCACAAAAGAAGCACGAAAGCTACAGGCAAAAGAGAACGCAAACCATGAACCTGAACCTTTGCACATGTGGCAGTGAAGTGGGATCCGATCACAAGTGGGTACAGGAGATGCGTTCCAACCCCACGTGTCATCCCCAGACGCATGTGTGATGGAGACTTCTGTTTTGGCTGTGCGTAATATTCACCGCCACAGGATTTGGTGCATTCATCATCATCATCTGGTTATCGATTTCTCATTTTGTGTCACATTATAACGCAATTTGTCTTCCCTGCGTCGAGGGGTCATCCTGTGTGACTGCCGTAGTTCGTTTAAGGACATTTTGTCTCGAGGCTACAGGTGAAGTCTTGGCCTGATTCAGCTTTAGAAATGGGGGTGGGGGGTGGGGGGGGCACTTGGGTGTTACTGGACAACATCTACACTAGGACACATTAATTAAGGTGAACAGGCAACTTTACCAGATGAATGTGAAAACAGTTTCATCGTCTCAAACTCTGAATTCAGGAGAAAATACTGTAACTGTGTCCAAGTCAGGGAAATGCAGGCGATTTGATTCTCGGAATCCATCGAGGCCACGGTACTGTGCGTCGGTGAACTGCAGAGCTGCAAACATAAAAACAGCACTCAGCTGTTCCAGGTGATGAACAGTCTGACAACTGCAGCAGTAACCGATGCCAGCAGAGCGTCCTTTTGTGTCTGTTTCATGGATCTTGCGCAGACGAAGCCATCAAACGTTATCAGCTGTTATCTGTTGTCAGCAGGAACAAGGATGTGAGCGAGCGAGAGCCAGCTTGACCTCTTAATTGGCTCAGTGGGTCATTATGATGCATCAGCAATTGTCTGCCCACTCCTGAGTAAATAGATTAAATAATGATGAAAACTAAGACGCTTTAACAAAATGGAGAGCGTCAAGTGAACTCTCAGACACAGGGGGTGCCTGATCGCTGAAAGCTCCGCCTCCTACTCTACTTCTGAAGCCTCTGGGAACCTTCTACAGGTGGAACCTTCTGTGGGGTCTAGAGCTCGACAGTAACCACCCACATTGTCTCCAGGAGTCAGAGGAGTGAGGAGGAGGAGTTAATAATCAGCTAAGTGGGCATCTGCTCAAGAACAAGCCTTGACTTCATAGACCTCGTTTCAAGAAAAATAGATATACAATCTGGGAAAGAAATGCTGCAATACCCACAAACCCTTACGCGTACCAGCCACGTCTCGATAGATAGGTGGAGCGCGCTGCTGCCATGGAAACGCAAACTGAGCCAGCAACTGTCGGCCATTTTCAATTTCACGAGTTCTGGCCATCGTTTGAGAGGAAGCTAGTAGCAGGTTCCTCTTCCTGATGAGAAACGTTGAGCATCCGCAGATTAAAAGTTGACTGACATCATTTACGTCTCAGCTTGCCGACAAAATGCTCAGATGCTCGTGAAACTTCGTTAGATGGAAGAACGCTGGGTCTAGGAAATCATTTGCGGTGCCTTATGGGGTGGAGTAGTTCCTTAACTCTTAAGATAATTATGCACACACACACACACACACACACACACACACACACACACACACATCTCAGGATGTAGAGACTAATGACCAGTGGTCAGTAAAAAAAAAAAAAAAAGTTTTTCGAAAAAAAAAATCCACCCGGGATGCGATTTTTTTTTGTGGCACCCAAACTATAAAGTTGAAAAGCATCAAGATTTCACTTCAATGTGTCAAAATGTCAAATGTGATATCTGAAAATGTTTCTTGTTGCAGGAAATGACTTCTGGCAAGTTTTCTGCAGCGACAGAAACAAAAGCATGACAACTTTCATGTTACTGGAAGTACGTCTGAGGGAAAGCTGGAAGCTTCGACCGAAGCCAACCTCTGAAGGAAGTTTTCTCATTCATGATGAAAACAAGAGCTGCTCTACAGATTTACCACTTCATTTAAATCACATCAAATCTTCCCATTTAGGACACTTGATGCTGACTGTATTACCTCAGATGGAATACCAGAGCTTCTATTTAAAGGTGGAATACACAGCTTGGTGCGCTGCGGCTAGTAAACACATCATTCATTCAAGCTCGGCCCCTCCTCCAAGTCTCAGTACCACCAGGAGCGTGGGCCCCCCTGGGCCACGTGTGTGCTAACCTAGGACAGGCTACATGTTGGCTCGCACCAGCAAAGCCCGGCTGTTTGTCCCCTACCTGTCCAGCAGAACGCAGGCCGACTCCGGGTCACTCCTCATCCCCGGCCTCTCCTTGATTGCTTCAAAGTCAAACCAATATTCACTGTCCTTCTGGACCGAGCTTCGGCCGCTTGTCCTTTGGCTCCACGTCGTATTTCCTTTTCTCCATTTCACGGCGTGCATCTGCCATTTTCTCTGGAGTTAACGTGGTCTGGTCGCTGTGTTTCCCTGCTGAGAAACAACCAGACAACACAAAAACATTAAAATACAAGGACAGGACAGCGGCTGTGCAGACACAGTCACCACCACACTCGCCTCGTGGCCCCTAAGTGGTGATTGAGCCAGATTAAGTTGTAAAAAAAATATCTCCATTTTGTTTCTAGGAAAATGCTGCTGATTGCAGCTTTGAGCTCTGCATGTTATGCATAATTCTCAGTGGACATGGCAGGAGGACAGTTTGTTGCAGCCACTTGTCATGACACTCAAAGGGTTCTTTGTTATTCCTGGTCAACGAGACGGTCCGACGTCCCCCATCTGCAGTTGAAGCACATCTAGAAGCGCCCTCTGCCCCCTTCATCTGCTGGGTTTGCTCTGCTGAAATGGGAAAAAGCTTGTGGGAGCTTATAGAAATTCATGGGGGAACTCCGACTGAGGCACATCCAGGGGTTTTCTGACTGATGTGCCATGGTATTGTGGTGCAGTGCTTGCCTCGGGAGACTGGCGGATCACCCTATTACATACATTTACACATGAAATGAAAGCGTGAAGATAATGTTTGAAGCCAGCAGGTGAGTTAGAACTTCCATTCCATGGGTTAACAAAAGCTGAAGACTTTAAGTGTTACCGCCTGCACTGCTTGGAGAGGATGGAAGAAAAAGACAGCTTGGACACAGGATGCGTTCTGGCTGCTATTTTCATTCTCAGAAATGGTAGTTGCAGATAACTCCCCCACTTTACATTTGAATCAGTCAAGGTTCAATGTACTCAATAAACAACTGCATATATTTCATACAATATACCCGGCAGGGGAGGAATGTTTCAGGAATCTGTGAGCAGTCTCGGGTCATTGAGGATGGGATCTGATGACATCATCTACAGGACGGGGGAAATCGTGCAATAAGAGCACCAACGTCCCTGAACGCGTCATGGATCTAATAAAAGGGGGCGAGAAAATGTGAAGGAGCTTTGCGTCAATCTGACACTGAAATGACAGGTGACAGCGAACGGTTGGAGCCGCAGCAATAATCTGAAAGAGTGCTCAGAGCTGGATTTGCACACCCGTCCTCAGCAACTCTCATTGCCTTTCCATCTCATTTTCAAGCCTGTTCTTGTGTTTTCTCCTGCGCGTTTACACTCGCAAGTTTTTTGTTGTTGTTTTTTTACTCTGGACTCACGTCTCTGTGTCAGCCATAGCAGGCATTTTCACAACACAACACATATGTTCTTTCGTTGATAAATTGCTGCTGGCAGCCAGTAAGTTAGTATATATGTTAAATAAGCACTTATCGCAGGGCTTTCTCTTTTAATTATCCTTTATTCACCCCAAAAAAAGTGTCCTGACAGGCCTGTCCCAATGGCGGTGAAAACGTTCTGGTGTTCAGGGGTCTGTGGTGTTGCCCTCCACACAGCAAAGCAATCTCAGAAGTTCCAGACCGGAATGGGGGGAGGGGAGACAGTTTTCCTGCTTCGGAAATGCCAAATGTCTTATTGTTGTAATTTATCTGCTTTTGTGAACCAACTTCAACGTCACAAAAAGCCCTTCATGACGTGACCGTCACTGCTCACGTGCTACCATGTGTCCTTTACGCTGGCATGGATGTTAACCAATACATCCACCGGGGGGCAGCCCACAGTCAGGAGTTTGTGACAACAACAAACTCAAAGACAAACGTGGCGACTGTGGAGGAGGTATTGAAAATGTATATCTTGCATAAAAGACAAAACTCACACAATCTCTCCTCAAAACGTTGCCATTTCTTCTTTGTGTCTCACTTCAGCTATGTCTCGGCTAGTGACAGCAACACTGCCCCCACGATTTCTGGTGGTACTGCTGTATTTAGTCATGGAAACGGGAAGAAACATGGACAAAATGAACGCAGAGTATGGACAAAAGGCTCCGTCCGTACACATATGCGTAGTTAACGCTGAGCATAAATGAGTCTTTAATCGTTTTATGTTTTCAAGATACAAAAGCGTAGCGTGTCGTCAAGAGTTTGTCGATTTGGGATTCAGTTTCATCTGATCAGACTTTTATTCAATCTTCTTTATCATTAATACAATTTTCCCACTGGTACTCCTCCTTGTTCTTGTCCTCTTTGATTTGTCTCATTAGCTGTATTACATCAGAAGCCAGGACCCCGGGTCAGTTTCACTCTTCCACAGCTGCTGACAGCGCACCTTTCCTTTCCGCTTTGACGGCGGGAAAAAAATGTGATGGAGGATGCAGATTCTCTGGGTTTTTTTTTTCTCCTCATGCTTTGAAAAGTTTTCAGTATTGTAGTTGGGCATTGAATTACGCATGACATTCATTATTCATACCCACTCATAAATGCATTATTCAATATGCAAAATATGCAATGTTCATTCACACAATTGTAGCTTGGTGGAACACTGACATTTCTTATTTAACAGTTCATGTGTGGTTACCAGTGGCTCAGAGAAACCAGTCATCGCCGGTTATTTTTGGAAAAATGAAAGACTCCTCGTCCCTCAGTTGAAGTTGACAAAATGCAGCTCAACCAGGAGCTGCGTTTGTGAGCCCATGCCGCCTTTCGCCATGATCTGACGTCTAATGGCAAGGAAGTTCATGTCAATAATGTCAGGCAGAGATCCTCTCTTTGAAACGGTAATGATGAGACCCCGCAGCTCTCCCTCATCATCTGAGACCCTCGGGACTAATTCAAGGACGAACGGTGAGGCTTCCAGCCAGTAAATAAGCTCCACGGTGATTTGTAATCAGGTTCTTTCTCACCCAAAACTTGGAGTTTACATTTGGAATTCAAGAGGAGACTCACTGAAGCTGACTGGTGCTGTGCTTCCCTTGCCAGAGGTAAAGAGGTGTAGAGCTCGGCCTTGCCAGGGTAATTATGGTATCTCACTAACATGTTGGGGTCGACGCAGTCCAAAGGGACCAAAATGACTGACATTGTTCTAATTCTGAGAGATTATGGTACGACCATGACCACAATACAGCAGCAACTAGCATACATTTGTCAACGATATAATCTTCAACGAAAAAGTAGCACTGCTGTGCTAACGTCAGGGTGACCATATTTTTACCACCAGGACACTCAGCTCGGCAATGAGATACTCAAATGATACTCGAAGTTTACTCAAAGATGCCTTATTTCAATACATTTGAAGTTTCCAGTAGAATATTGTTTTATAACAAACCACTGCCTCTAACCAAAGACACAAATTCGGATGTGACAAGCGGACATGTCCTGGGAAAGCAGGGTGTTTGCTCACCCTAGCTAACGTGCTCTCCTGGCGCTTCCCTTTGCCCTGAACTCCACATTTAAAGGTGCCATTTTCAACATTTCAAGGTCCAGGTAGGTCGGTGTCGCTCTCACTGCGGCTGCACTAATCTAGTCTACTCTTTACCAGGTTGACACAACTAACCACATAAGGTAAGAGTTGGAATAGCAGTCATAAGAGAGACAGGTCATGTGGTCGATTTCGTTGGTGATGACGTCACACACTAACGGAAACAGCATGAGCCTGTCGGAGGCTAAAGTTGGTGACTTGAGTCATTTCTATGATTTGTTTGCAAACGTTAGCTTACCTGTCCAGAAGAAACGTGGCCACCTCAGCCTGGGTCTTCAGCCCCTTCTAGTCCTCCGGCTCGAGACCAGCGTAGAGCTGCAGAACCGATACTGACCCCGGTCTTGCTGCTTTGTTAGTTCGACAGTATTTGAGATGGATAATTGAATGAAGCCTTGTGCTTCTCAGCCATTTCTCCTGTCACTGGCAAGGCAAGGCAAGGCCATTTTATTTGTAGAGCCCGTTTTCTCCACCAGTTTGTCTCCAGGCTTCATGGCATCACAACAACATCCTCTGTCCTCAGACCCTCACATCGACTGAGGAGAAACTCCATAGAAAACCTTTAACAGGGAAAAATCTGAGAAACCTCAGGGTGAACAGAGGAGGGATCCCTCACCAGGAGGGACAGACGTGCAGGAGATGTTGTTACAGACAACAGTTTATAACACAAAATGTGGGAAACATGGAAATGTTAATAACAGTTGAGGAAGGAAGCTTCTGGTAGGCAAGGGAGGCAGGGAGAGCAAGCCAGCTTGATGGGGGACTGGATGGCAGACTGGTTCATGGGAGGGGAGCGCAGGCCAGTTCAACAGCAGGGGAAAGGGGGGCAACGCAGGCGGTGGTTGGTGCAGAGAGATGGAGTTCTGGAGGATCTGAGGAAACACAGAGAGACTGCGAGACACCAAGGCCAAACTACAAAGTGCAACAGGAAATGATAATGACAGTTCACAAATGTGCAGCGAGGAGAGAGGAGAGGAGAGGAGAGAGGAGAGGAGAGGAGAGGGCTCCATGCAGTCTAAGCCTATAGTAGCACAGCTATAAAATGGTTCAGAGCAACCTGAGCCAGCCCTAACTGAAAGGAAGGTCTTAAGCCTAGACATAAATGTAGTGTCTGCCTCTCTGAGCCATGGAGAGATGCTGGTTCCACAGTGAAGGAGCCCGGTAACTGGAGGCTCTACGTCCCAGTCTGTTCTTAGAGATACTGGGAGTCACCAACAGACCTGCATTCTGGGAGCGGAGCGCTCTGGTAGGCCAGGAAGGAATACTGAGTTCTTTCAGACAGGATGGAGCTTCATCATTAAGAGCCCTGCAACGCCGCGTTTTCAGCTCTGAAAAACAGTGTATTTAATTGAGTCTTTAAACAAAATACAAGCTGCAAGTGTCCTGCAATTTAAAAAAAAAAAAAAAGAGCTCTTTACCAGTTGTTACATTGAATTTTTTGGGGCCGTGTTGTAAATAAGTGAGCTGCTTGAACAACTACTGTTTGTCTATTACAGAAACAATTGTAAGTGCATTTGTCGAGTATTTTAATGGAAAGTTTAATTAATTCAACTATTTCCATTATGAAACACAGGCCATTCAAGAGGATATTTAATTACTCCCCCCCATCCACGCCTGCACCATTAACCTTTGGGTTAAAATCACAACGTCAACATTAATTTTCAGTTTCTTAATAACACTTTTTTTTTAATGTCCATCAGTGCCAAGCAGCAGCGTCCTTGTGTTCTCATATCACCCCCCCCCGCCCCCACCCACACACACACGAGTAAAGAACCATTTTAGAAACCCATTTATTCAGCTATTTGAGCAAAGTTCACATTTTCTTTTCTGCATTTCTCCCGTGTAACTCAGGGTTCTAGGCATGTGTAAAGAGAACAGTTAAAACAGGAGGGCTGCAGCAAGTCTGGAAATAAAAAAAAAACTGGAATTATGGACACTTTACAGGAGGTTCGTTTAATCCCAACGGTTGGTGGGGTAGTTGTAGAGGGAAGAGCTCGTACAAACACTTCACTGTACACACAGATTTACACTGTGGGGGTCATGATGCATGGTCTTGCCTAGCAAGCCCACTTCTGGATCGAGCAGGTCGCAACCCATCAAACAGCCTGCATTCCACCTCCTAACCTGCGCCGCCATGAACAAGAACAACATGTTCCAGAGAGCCTGCATGGCTGAGTACAACAAAACCAGACAGTGCTGACTCATCTACTGTAAAGCAAGACAGTTTAATGTAATATTCTTTTGGATATGATGACACAGCATTTGGAATGCAGACTGAATTGTAGGCAGACTGGAACATCAAATTATCTTTAGTCATTTTCGATGCAAACTCATCAGGACACAGAACCAGGATGCAGATTAAAGCTGACAAAACAGGAGGACAGAACGCATCGATTCCGCGTGTCAAAGTGTTTTGGCCTCCTTCAAATGTCGCATCGGTTCCTCAGACCGGAGAACCCGAAAGGGAGCGAGAGTTCAGCGGCATCGCGGCTGAATGTTGTGAGGCAGGCCCACCTGCCCGAAGTCCAACATGTGTCCCAGAATTTTGTAAAACCATAATTTGTTCTCATAATAAAATCAAAGCATGAAAATAAAAATGAAAGTATTCATATATATAGCTCTTTCAGGTCCATTTTTTGTGTGATTGAAATTTTGTCTCAGTTTCATTCTTCTTCGCTCTCATTTTCGTGCTCCATGTCGTCCTCCCCGTTGGCTTTGGAATCTGTTCTGTCGGGATCCGCCTCGTCCTCTTCTTCGCGTTCCATTGCGTCCTCCATCACCTCCTCCTCTTCCCAGTTCTGAGGACATAGAGCACAAGCATCTCAATGCTAAGTTTGTTTCTCAGAAAAAACATCTGCTGTAGTTTACTTGCAAAAATACATCCTGAAATACTGCAGGAAGACTTCTGGTGTTTGGCACGCTTGCTAGCTGGGTGTTCTCCGCGAGGCGGACCAGGGTCCGTGAACTCAGCGACCTATTGGCGTGCTGGGATTTATACCCATTATATTACTATAGTCTGGGCAACATTGAATCCTCTTCCTAAATCTCTCTATTTTTAAGACAAAAATAACATTGAAGAGCACAATATTGATTTTGGATCAAGGCTTTTTGAGGCCCTGCAGGAACCCTGAAGAAATGAGGAGTGAATCAAATGCCGATTCAAACCGTTTTAGTGGGATATTGATGGATCACGGAGCCTGCATTCGCCAGACCCCCAACCCTTGTGCCAGCTTTTGGACCCGACATCATCATCATCATGAAAACAGCAAGTCGCACACACACTGAAGCTGTTCCCCACTACACCTTCAGAGGACTTTATTTTCCCTTCACCGTCACCCGTCTCACTGGCTGTGCCAGTCGACCGTAGCATCTTTCTGACAGGCCGGTCTATCATCACTTACATCCGAGTCATCCCCAGGAAGACCTTCATCACCAGAGGCATCATCTTCATCTGAAGATTCTGTGAAGGACAAGAGAGTGGAGAGATGAGTTGACACGGCAAAGCTGATTTTATTTCATCGACGCAGGCACAAATCTGCCTGTGCAGAAGGGTTTCGCAGGACTTGTGAACGGGGGGCTTATTAAAAGATTAAAACTTAGCCTTCATATTTACAGTATTCCATCATTTTGAGATGAGCCTAAAGTCTCAAATGTAAAGTCAGAATTAGACTCAAATCATTTATAAATCTCAAAATTCTGATTCACCATAGGAATATTTCATCAAGGACACATCTGTCTTTTTTTTCTTTTAATTGATGGAGACAAGGTTCTGTATATTTCAGCGGATGAAAGGGGGGTGGGGGTGTCATTTTAGCCGCCATCCCGACAGGCCTCAGTGGAGTGGACGTATGTCACTTCTGTCTGCATGTTTACTGAGAGAAGGAACTGTAAAAATCTATTGGACAAACAAGGCTGGTTAACATGGCACACTTCCTTTGAAAGGAGGAAGTGGCAGGAAAACAATTGTTGAAACATCAATTCAGAAAGAGCAAAGCTTGCCAATTACAGGCTAATTATGCTAATAATTAAAAACAAACCTTTCCATTAAGGGTCTGGAATTAAGGTGTGTAAATCTCTGAGGACAATCTACCTGCAGGTGGGTAAATGTTTGCACCAACAGAGTCATGTGATTAATCCGATCACACCTGAAGGAACCTGCTGGGGCGCCCAGGACGGACAGAAACACACCCATACACACAAACCTGCCCCGCCACATGGTTCCAGAACTGTAACTGAGGACACGTCACGCATCGACAGTGTATTCACTCAGTCACAGATCCCTGGTGCTTGTGCACCAACGAGTGACATCATGGTGCATCTAACTGCACTTCTTTAACTTGTTCGTCCGCTCCCAAGTTGGTTTAAAGCATCAAGGTTCATCTTTTTCTTATTCGGTGTGGGATATGAAGAGCGCCGCCATCAGGAGGATTTGTGAAGTGTGTGGAGTAATAATGAGTGTTTGGTCCATGTGGTTCACCACCGTGTGGATCATTCATGTGTCACTAGCCTAGCTTACAGCACAGAAACAAGCTTGCTAGCAGCTGATTAGCCCCTCTGGCTACATGAAGCCACGACTTGCTCAAGGCTAGTAAGCCAGTAGCACCCTGTGCTAACAAAAGGAAGATCTGGATCAACATTCCCAGTGTAGAATGAGACTGGTGAATGAGCACTAAAGCAGCTCACTGTTCTGGTTCAAACTCTAGACCTGATTCACTAACTAGTGAGACAAAACTGCTTCCTTCGCACTCAGACAGGCCTGACAACGCTGTTCATCCGCTTTAAAAAGAGTCCTTCACATCCCGCATCACTAATAGAGCTACTGGAATAATAATAATAATAAATTATTTTATGAGTGCCAATTCCCACCTTCCCCTGTACAATAAAGTATTTTGTACTGTACGGTAATGAGAAGTGAGGGTGAACAGACCAGGGCCTTGTTGTTCCGCTCTAAAGAGAAGATCTGAATGCTGCTGGTCAGGTTGCCAGGCAACAGGAGCCATGTTTGCGTGCAGTGCATTGCCAAGAGTGGCTGCATGATGAGCAACATCGCCTTCATAAATCTTCACTGATACGGCGCTGATTTCATGGAGGGTTCTGATACGTCAAAAAGATGAACTGACAAGGCAACGAGTCAAAAAAAAAAAAAAGAGAAAAGAATAAATGAAGAATGCATTGATTTCAAGCAAGTAACCTGTTGCACCGTAGCAGGTTTAAGGAGTTCAACTAATGAGCCAGAAACTGAAAAAAGAGAGAGAGAGAGAGAGAGAGAGACAGACAGACTCCAACGCACACTGCTCCCACCCACTCAAAACATCACTCAACACATCAGAGGACAAACACAAGAAGGAATCAGCTGAACATGACCACTTACCCTCCTCATACACCAGCTTAGCAGTGTGGTCAACATCTGTCACTGTGTTGCTGTGGTCATTTATCGCCACCTAGTGGTGAAGGACAAGATGGGTAGAGGTTCAACTTTTCCCCCCTTGTTTTTGAGGCCACAAGTTACAAAAAGGCCACATGACGCTGTAGCCGGATTCTGGTTGGTTTCAGGACATCATGACGGGGTCACGCGGCAGTGAGAGTTGTAAACAAAGAGCGCCAGGCGAAACCACGACAGATTACAGCACAGCACTGGACCGCTGGGCGACCCCGCTGACGCCTTGAGTGATGACATCACTGGCAGAGACACACCACCATTCACAAGATTGGCAGACTAACGACTGGCAGCCACGCACCGCCGCGTAGGGCTGCAACTAACAATTATCTTCATGGCTGACACATCTGTTGATTGATTTTCAGGGTAACTGATGAAACTTTGGGGTTCACACACTTTCACTCATCAGATTCCAAGACTTTTTTCAATGTTTGAGGAAACATTTTCATCACCAAACATTCTTCGAAATGTCTGAAATTTATGGACATAAATAGAGTTTACCAGCATTAACTGAAACTAATGTGGAGCGACTTGAACATGTGTCAAAGGTCACTTTCCTGACCATCTTTACTGAACCACATGTACACCAACATCCTGGTATTTGTGAGGCAAACTTCTTTGACATCTCAAACACTGTCCGGCTTTATTTTCAAAAACTTTTCCAGGCCTAAAAATAGCTACTTTCCAATTCAAGGACCTTTCCAGGCTCTATGTACCCTGATTACATGATAAAAACAGAATTTTTCACCACAATTAAGAGCCCAAAGTGACAAAAGATCCTCTGAATTGACAAGATAAGCAAAAAATCCTTACATTTAAAAAAAAAAGCAAATGATCTTTTTGAATAGACACAGAGTAAAAGGATAAATGAGCAACATAGTTATCAATTTTCTTTATATACATTGATGAGGTATTGCAGTTCCATGGCCAGGTTTGTCTTCAGTGGGTTTGTCGTCAGAAATCGTAACACGACTATTTGCATCCGTGTGCGCGATGACAAATGCACAGCTGGACTCACCAGCAGCAGCTCTGACAGTGAGAGGACAGGCGGCTCTTCATACTGGGACTGAACGCACAGATACACGACAACATCCTGACCAACCACACGAGAACAGGAATGGCGAGCGAACCTACCTGTGTCATTAGGAGATAGAGCTTCCCGTGAAGCTTTGTTAGCTTGTGGAACATTTTCACTCTGCTCTCAATCATGTGATATAGAACTCCCAGCTGAGTGACCAGGTCCGGCAGCTGTGGGACACATAGGTCAGTGAAAGCGCAGGTGAAAACACAACACCACACAACCTGTCCTGGCCGTTCTTCCATATTCTAAATAGACACGAGCGAATATCCAAAGATACATTCAAGACATGTCAAGACAAAACACGATGACTGAGATAATCATTTATGTGGGACTCGCTCCAAGGTTCAATTCCTTCATTCTAATTTGTCAACTCTTGAGAGTGTGTGTGTGTGTGTGTGTGTGTACTGTATTTGTTAAGTTGAACATCTTGGAGACAAGACGCCTTGTACATAATTAAGAAGCACAGTCCGTCAGCAGCGCTCCAGTTTTCCATTCTGACGGACACGTGTTGACTCAGTGCTGGACCATGATCGGCTCCAAACCAGAGTAGCTGCTGCTCCACAGCTTATGCTGGTAACATTTAGCTTATTTCAGCCACGGGTGCTACCTGAGACACATAGCAGTTTAATCTATCATCATTTTAAGATTAGGAGGTGCTTTTGCAAGACTTGGATCCCCTCTTGAGAGAGGAATCTAAAGTTCCAGTCCCTTAAGTCTGTGGTCAGGGAAGCCCTGCACTATGGGACTAAGGGAGGTGCTCAAGGACAGGAGGAGGAAGAGGAGGAGGAGCAGACTGATGTGTGCGGTTGGACTCACCGAGGCCAGATATGATGTGTGGTGCATGAGCACCGCTTTGAGCCACCGTACCATTAGAAATGCCCTGTGGGAAAGAAGAAACACATCAGTCAGTCCTTTTCTGTTGGGACCGCTCTGATCCCATGATAGTTCTGGGGGCCCAACGCAGAGTTAGCATCAGCTTGGGCTCCCTTAATGGGATTTTTACATCGTGGAAGTAGAGAGCGAATGTTGCGCTATGACAGAGCAACGCCGCGGCTGTAGGACTTCTAACCAAGGCTAATCTGGCGAGGTTTGACTTACGTGAAAGGGTGCCCTTGGAGCCTCCTGGTGATCTACAGGTAGGGAGATAGAGGGCTGATTAAAAATCATAATAGAGCAGAAATCCTGCTGGTGTGACTGAAGATCCCGACTGGTGTCTCAGTCAAGAACCCAGCATGCCCAAGATTAGCACCCACCTCTTCCACCAATGGTAACACAGCAGGGAGGGGTAACCGAGCAACCGTTTTCTTTATCACCATCTCTTTACGTGTCTGGAAAACTTTCTGTAGAAAAAGAAAAAAACATGACACAGAAGTTTAACAAACAGGTGAAGATGGAGGCTCCAGCTTCACGTCACAGCAGGGGAAGTTGTGGCACTTCCGTACTGTCATTACCCAAATGGAAGGGAGGATCGATTCATTGTCATAAACAACGGGGATTTGAATCAATAAATAAAATCTATTTTCTCTTCCCAGCTCCAGGTGAATGTTTCATGTGCCGGCGTGTGAGAGGAATACTCACATTTAGGAGGCTGGCGTCGCTGCTCTCCAGGCCCTGCACCAGCAGCACTGCAAAATTATCTGTCTGTAAAGAGGGCGTCCCTTTAGCTGCTCCCTTCTCACTGGAGACGGTGGACAGATCGATTTCACCGAGCCGCTCCGCTATCGACATCTGCAGAGGAAACAGTCACTTCAGCTACACGGGACATGGACAAACTCCATAAACATACGCCAGCCAATCGCACACGCGTTAACGAACGTACATCTAACAGCCAAGACAGAACGTGAAGTTGAGCTGAGAGGACAGCTCTGCAGTCTGAGGCTCAGCTTCTCTTCCTGCATGGCTGGAATGTGGAAAATTTTAAAGATTTGCATCCAGTTTAAATAAATAAACCCTGTCAGATATTAATATGGGAAAGAAACTTCTGAGGTTAGATTCATTTTATTTACTTTGGGCTTCCGCTCAGACAATGCTTGGAACTTTTGAGGAGTGTGTGATTAACAAGTCACACACTTAGATTCAAGTGGGAAGTAAAAACTTATTTTCATTAAGGAAAAGGGAAATCCTATTGTGAAGTAAAATAAAAATATAAATGAAAACTCCCGAGCTGACATGGTGGATTGTCTTCACTTCGGGGACTTGGATGAAAATACTAAGTTCTCATGGCAACGATATTCAGCAGACATTTCAGGACTTCCACTCTTTCCAGTTGTTCAGTGACAGAAAGAGAAGGAGACGCACCTCTTTAGTTTCGGTGTCTTTTTTCCGTTTCTCTGATCCCAGTGAGGTTCCTTTAACTGGGGCTTGATGACCAGGAAGTCCTGGGACCAACACTCTGCTCTTGGCATTGACTATTGGGGTTTTCACCTGAGACAGACACACACATGTGCATTTTATTTTTTCACATTTGGAGATGCACGATGAGCAGAAAATAACAAGGACAGAGTGCTAGTTGGCAGTGAGGTCTGCATCCCACTGAGCCGTGGCGACTGAAGCAGAGATGATGTTGGAGCTGATAAACGTGACGACTCAAAGGAAAGACATCTGAGGAGGCTGCAGGTACATTTTAAACAACATTTCTCCTCACAAAAAAACATGTCTCAGATCACGCAATATAGATTTGTTTTGTTGCAAACAAACTTAATATTTTTGGTCATTTGGATGATAATTAATATAATGAGTGCATGCATGGAGGACATTTGCAAGAAGGCAACACAGAGTGTGACATGACAGGACGGTTCAATTCTGAACAGGAGGAACTCCCACAAGTCCTAAAACCTAGAGGAGAAGTGCTGCTTCTGTTGAATGGATGTGGTTTGGGTGAATTAATTCTGACATGCACCAGAGAGCATCACGCTGCAGACCGGTCTCCTCCCCCGGACCGGTCTCCTCCCCAGCGCCGCGCCTCCTGGTCTAAAATGAGATTCTGGTCCAACTGCACAGCTTTAGGAGACCGAGTGGAAATGCTACCACGCACACTGACAGGTCTCAGTTGTGTGCGTCGCCGCTGATGTGAACTTCTACATCATCATCTGGACACACGGTCAACCTCTGCTCACCATCCTGTGCAGTCAAGCCCAAACACGGCATCGGAGTGAAGGCATGCTTTATGGATACTTGAGCCTTAATGGTTACCTTGGAAACCGTGGTTGCCATGGAAAGGGACAAGGTGGTCTGAACATTCCGGGTCAAACAGACATGCCTCTCCGCTGTGTTGATCTCCTGTACAGATGGGAGGATGAGGGTGACGGGACATTGAGGAGGTGGACTGAATTTAATCAGAGGCAACCAAAGCTGTTTGTCATATTCATGTTTAAAAATTCAGAACAAGGTTCTCAAAATGGAACTCAGAATGTGTTCAAAAAGCAATTTTACTAGAATAAGGTGGTAGCAGCACATGTGCGTGCGTGAACTCACCACTCGCTCCATCACAGGCTGTAGATGGGTGCCGTAAGCCAGCAGCACAGTCCGGCTATCAGCTCCCAGGGCGGCTGCCAGCAGGGGGATAGGCAGGGGGGAGTCCCTCGTGTCTGACATCTGCACCGTGCACGAGGGTGACAAAGGTTTCTTGCAAGGCCTGTGGGGACAGACGTTTGGACTGGCCATGTTGGTGGCGAGCGTACAAAACTCATTTAAATTAATAAGCTGTGATGATTTATGCAACGCTGATCCTACATGACACGCTGTGGAAAATTTAAAACCACCCAGAAGAGACCAAGTGCAATATCCTGTTATTGGAGTTCCAGCAGGGCACACAAGCCCCATAGAGGGCTCACGTAAATGGAGAATCATCTCTAAATTATTAAAAGAAAATTAGATAGTTGTTTTTTTGAGGCTTACCCATTTAAAAAGTGCTCAAAGAGATGCAGCTGCCCGTCCTTACACACCACTGCCATCCTCACCGCCTGTCCAAAAGACATTTACACACACACACACACACACGCATCTGGTAAATAGATAAGCAACAACTGCAATCCAGAGAGGAACATCACAGCAGGCAACCATCACTCCAGTCTTTATCAACATAAACAAATTATACAGAATATGAACTCATTTCAGTTGTCTGGCGATGTACCAGTTCTGCCCTTATGGGATTTTTCCAGTAACTGAGACGGCATTTCTCTCCCAGCCGACGCCACCTCACCTCTTCCTTGCTGTTTGACGTGACAAGGTCAATGTGCTGTGGCACATCCGTCAGTGTGAAGGACACCACCGAGTTCTTGTCCTTTCCATCTTCTCGCACTTGCCTACAATGAGACAACTTCACGTCAGTCACATAAGGCGAGGCATCATAACCAGCCAAAGAGCAAAACATTGATTTTATACGATGTGACACAGCACGCTGCCGCCTTTCCACGTACCACACACTGAGCAGTCGATCCTGTGCAGCACCAGACAGGAAATAGAGACCGTTGCTGTCGGGAGGTCTGGAGGTGGCGAAGCGCAGGGTCGTCACTGCTGTTGAGTGGCCTGTGAATTTCTGCACAATGGAGGGAAGAAAAACCTCATCAGAACATGGAGTCAATTCCGTTCCAGGAGTCAGGGCCATGTCTGATTGGCTCATAACCCTCTTCAGCTCTTCAAAGTGAGACATCTCACATCAGTTCTCAGTAAATCGGGTGATTTGTCACTTCCATACAAACAGACCGTTACAGACATTCTCACTGCTACGTGCAGCCTGTTCCTTTAACGTTGATTTGTCGCTGTGCTTCTGCTGTCAGCTACCTTACATGTGGAGCTGCATGTGTCGTCTTGTAACTTCTGAACCCCCACCCCTTCCTAAAGAGGCTCTTGTATTCATATTGCAAATAAGAATTTGTTCTTTCCCGGTTAAATGAAGGTAAGATACAAAAACAAATTCATGTGCAGAGACTCACCCTGTAAACCTCCTTGGTGTCCAAGTCCCACATCTTGATGACCCGGCCAGCTGAGAGCAGCAGTTTACCGTCCGGACTCACACACAAACTGGTCACCGCTGCACGGTCCGCCTTCCACTTACTGCATCAACAGCAGAGACAGCAGCGTTTACTCTGGTGAACATTTCCCTTCAGACTGTGTTTGTAAGATCAGAGGCTCCTGTTACTCCATTTCTGCTGCTGCAGTATTTAAATGAGAGGTTGAGACATCAACAGAGTCTCATTCTTGTTTAACACTTCTGTTACCACTCGCCAAAAGCATTTTATGGTCCATTAAGGGGAATTAAGGAGCGGGTGAGGATTCAGGGTGATTCTAACAGTCAATGCATGCAGGAGAAACCTTCGGTGAACTCGCTCGATGGGGTTTTCAGTGTTTGGGAATTGACTCTTAAGCACCAGGTGATAATTAATAGCATTTAGTGTCCTGAGATCCAGATGAGATATTCTGCTGTCTAAGGGACCATGAATGTGGACTTCACAACAATCAGCACAGTGTTTAACGGCAAGTTAAATTATGTCACTCAGGAGGAGAGATTCGTTGCGCCAACGCTGCCATGTGCAAAACGCATGGGAAAAAAAGAAAGAAGCCTCACCTTAGAAGAGGCTTGGGTCGTGATTTTAGAGGAGGATCTGGAGGCACTTGATGAGAGTGAGCCAACAATCGTGCAAATTCGCTCAAAAACGTAAAAAGTAGTTCTTATGAGAGGGTAAAGCCACAATCATTCTGATTTTTAACAGGACTTTTCAAGGGCAAAATCTTCCATAGTTCCATCTTGAACTGCTGCATGAATTCTATTAAGATCTAGTGTGGAACCCTCCTACTGTCCTGCATATAAACAAACAAGTTCTTCCTTTCCTCTCACTATGATTTGTATTGTTGTTACTATCATTAATAATAATAACACTATTTTTTATTTAAGATACATATTTTAGAGGAGGGTCCAACTGTGGTGACGGGACCTGATAAAACAAGGTGCCACGTTGCTTCTCTTCTGCCTGGAACAGGCGCCGGTTTGTGGTGTGTGAACAAGTTAAAACATTGTGAGTCCCGTACAACACGGAGCCAACAACCAGTGCTTGGAGCTGGAGTGGTGGAGGTTAACAAAGTGAAGCCAAGAGGAAGTTTAGAGCAACGAGATGGGAGAACCAGTCAAAAACCCTTCACTTATTCATCACAGCCATGAATAAGTTAGACACCGTTCAAGCAAAACAAGACGTCCCAGTGCACAAAAATGTAAACTCGATAAATAACTTATGGTGCTTTCTGTCCGCGTTCTCCAGGTTTTTTCAGAGTCAAGTTGCTCCTACAACCTCAGCAGCACTGACCGCTGCCTGCTGAAGCTACACGCCCCTTCAGTGGGTGACCACTTCACTAAAGCGGAGTTATCCCTTGAAGATATCTTAGCTTTGTTGAAGTTGTTATTTTAAGTCTTCAACAGCCATAATACACCATCTTTTTTTTCCAACGTGGTACTGTGATAAGTACCCGGGGGGTGAGTGCTGATCACATCTGTTCACTTTGCAGATTAAAGACAGATATTAGCAAGAATTCAGATTTTAGTAGAACAGGGGCCTTGCTTTGAGCAGTCCACAACTCTTTCTTGATACTGTATCTTACTTACAAACATAAAAGCATCATAATAATTTAAATCCTACCAATGGGACACAAACGTATTTTGGTTTCGTCAAATCTGGACAAGTCTTGCTCCTCTCTGTTACTCCTGAACTCATTTCTACGTGGATATTTATCTTTTAATACGTCTAATGACGAAAGCAGATTCTCACCTTCGCGTCTTGCCAGTCTGCAGATCCCACTCCACGATGTTGGTATCGTCTGAGCCGCTGTATAACAAGCTGTCTTCAGGGTGCCACTGGACACAATTCACCGCCCCACTGTGGCCTCCGTCCTGACAGGGACAACATGCAGCCGACATGGGTTACAGGTTAACACCTTCATTCAAAAATATGAAGAGATCCAGCCACATATATTTATTTTTTTTATATTTAGCTTTTTATTTAAGCTAATGACTTAACAAGGCAGTTTTTCTGCTGTTTGTCGTTTGCGGCCAAGGGGTGCACCTGTAGCTTCTCGCTAAATATACATGGCTGGCTCTTTTATTCTAAAGGCACAAAGCAGTGATGCAGTGCTGAAAGCATTGGTAATATCTGTACTCACCAGGGTACAGTGCAGCGCCCCCTTTGCTGTACTGTAGATGAGAACTGTACCCGCTGCTGTGCCCATTGCCAGCAGGTCTGGCTTCTCCTCCACCTGCCCTGCCTCTGATTTCCTCTTCTTCCTCTGAGGCCCCTCCTGCAACATCAAACAAGCTAGCATGGATCAGGCTCCACAGATTTGGACGTTTATCCTTGGTCAAGACACAACACCGGCTGGTTTGATATTGAAAAAACAACAATAACAGATGGCAACCAGCAAATCCTTTGACTAAAATCCAAATATTTGTACTTTCTTATATATTACACATCTGGACAAACTAGAAATAAAGGCGGTACATGCAACAGTACATAAATGGAGACACAAACACACTCCCAGGGGTCGCTGAGAGCCACGCCTAATTTGACAGATTTACTTATTTAGATTAGATTTAGATACAAATGTGTCATTCCGGCCAGTAAAAAGAAGGAGATCATTAGGTGTCATGGTGGCACACGCTCAGGACAGCTAACACCAACTAAAACGTGTCTGAAAACGTGTAACATATCACGAAAAGGATTTTTCGTGCTACTTTAGCAACCACGAGTATTCTACAAAACTCTTATCAAATTTTAACAAGCAAATTTAGACACTGTCAGTGTTTTCACCAACTAAGTTGCCATGTGGGACCAACATGTGCGTTCTGCGCAGCTGTTGGAAGCTAGCTAACGTGGCTACATTGCTAGCCAATTCTGTCACACACACACACACACACACACAAAAACGGCTGTTGAATCCACAACCGAGGATAATGTGTTGACTGTACACTTCCCTCTGATCAAACACACTTTTTGTGTTTCAGTGTGAGAACTTCTATGAAGTCTACCACAGACAGCTCGCTCAGGCCTCGCCAGCTAATGTAGCTAACAGTAGGGAATTTCATAGCAGCCTCACGTACCTTGACTGTCCGGCATGGTCCCCAATGTATGCACGTACAAGTGGCACTCAAATGGGCTGAAGGCACGTATTCTTGGTGAAGTGTGTTACTGTCTGTGTTCCAAATGCGGAGTCTACCATCCTGAGCACACAGTGCTAAGTACTGTCGTGATTTGGGTGAAAAAACGCACGGTAGCTGCAGCGCTGAGCTGCCACCTTCGGCCGCCATTTCTGAAGCGCTGCTTGCGTCTGCGTGCGTGTGGTTTACACAAACCACGTGTGGCTCTGCGGACATGCGCAATAGCGCTTCTGGAATCCCGCCCGCGGATTGGCTGCTGCCAGACAACAAAACACTCCTGTTGCTTCATCTGTAAGAAGAGATATCAGCGGTAAATATAATTGTACAAGCCGCAATAAATGTACTTGCTGGCGGCCCATAAAATACACAACAACAACAACAACTACAGTCGCAAAAACTAGCACGACTGTAGCTGGAGAACTTGCTAATGGTTAACGACAAGTTACGGAGTTTGTGTGTATCCGACCGTATTGAGTTGCAGTTCTGAAGAAACGAAACCAACAATAACAACAACAAATTTAAAGGAGTGAGAAATGCTACACACGCACTGAAACACAATATTCACGTGACTTTATCAAATACTAATATATGTATATATATATATATGTGTATATATATATATATACATACACACACACACACACATATATATATATAATTACAGGAAATGAACCCATAAACGTTGAGTAACCATGTCATTTAGCTTGTGGTTGAGAAAGGAAAAAGAAACTTTAAAGAATACCAAAAATGTAACTGAATAAGAAAAGCATCAAACGGAAATGATGAATAAAATAAATTAATAAAAGAGGTAAATAATAAAAAAAGAAGAACTAAACAATGTAAAAATTTACAGAATGATTACTGGACTAGCTGTTTAATTCTCTAGTCATTAGAATGTACACACCGCCCTCTGCTGGAACACGGGATTACTACATCTGTCGCTCTTTTATGACGTTGAACACACGCGTTTTCCAGCGTGGTGACCGATCTCCTTGTGCGACTGCAACCGGCTAAATCGAAGTGAGGATGGCATCTGCCCGTGACTGAGATCCCATCACGGATTGTTGTTATATTTTTCATTTCTAGATCTTCTACTCATTATTTGCAGCTGCCATCCTCTGAGGTTTTGTCTGCCCCTGGATCTCAGGAGATAGTCTGCCTCTTCTATAAGGAATTACATGAATGTGAAGGAATGTTTGTACAAGTACCTTCTTCTGGACTTCGGCTCATGCTCAGGCTGGTGCGTGCGGGCTCATGCAGCCCAGGACATCGCAGACACATCGACGTGTTTGTAAAACTGCCTACAGGTGGAAGGGATGTACGGATTTTGTCTACAAGTTGTGTGAAATGTCACAATGAAAAGGGAGACGACTCGGACTCCGCACCCCTCAAAACTGGGCTGACATCCAGGCAAGCTCTGCTGTCCAGTAGGAGGAGACCCCTGTCCCCCCTGGAGAGGATCAGCAGCCTGCTGCCTCAGGATGCGCTGAGCCCTGAGGTGATGCAGCTGAGGGAGCAGACGCAGCAATCTGAGGAGGACAGCGGCCTCCAGAATGAGCAGAACCTTTCTGAGCAACCAGCCGGACAGATGGAACATCCAGGGGTGGACACAGAAGAGGAAGTGATGCCAAAAGAGGATGATTCAGACAGCCATCGCAGTGCAGAGGCTGCGTCAAACGGACCAAGTTCAGCTACTCTTCCAAACGAGAGGCTGCTCACAGAGGGGGAGATGCTCTTGGCTGAGTATCGCAAGAAAAGCTGTGTGGAGTTTAGGAAGATGTTCCGGCTTCAGACGGGGAAATGTCTGCATAGCAGCTGGGGGATGATCCGTCATGGTGACATAGTTGGACGCCCTGCAGGATGCTACCTGAAGACCAGCACAGGAACCCCCATCCTCATGCGGCGTCCCAGTCTGGAGGAATATACGCTGTACATGAAGAGAGACCCAGCCATTATTCACGCAAAGGTGTTTGTTTGGCAGGGATGTGGATTTATTGATCTCTGATGGCGCCGCTGACTGAAGTGTGTATCTCTGCCACTCAGGACGCAGCCGCCCTGCTGATGATGATGGATGTGACGGAGGGAGACCACGTGCTGGAGTCCGGGTCCGGGTCCGGGGCCATGTCTCTGTTTCTGTCTCGAGCAGGTCTGCACCCCCTCAGTCGCCTCCTGCTCCCAGCGCCCTGAAGGATCAACATCCACGCTAACAACAAATCAGCTAACAGATGTGTACCCATCATAACAAGGAGAATAAGAATGATTGACAGACGCTCAGTTCAAAAACCAACAGCTGCTATTATTGCTGACTTACTTGTCAATAATCACAGGTCATGTGTTTCATTCATACTTGTAACAGTTTGTTAAATCATTATTTTAATGACATTTGGTGTGGTGATCATGTTGTAATTTAACATTATTTTCTTTGATTTAATCATTTAGGAATGATAAACTAAAACATTAGCAGTTTCACAAATGCAGTTTCCCCCCCCCCTAGTGAATTAAAAAATATTTGATACAGTTAGAAAAATAAGAAGCGTCTCTTTTATTGGAATAAATTCCGACTGCTGACAACGACAGTGACGCCCTGTCATAATGAACTGAGGCTTCATTGACATCTCAGTTTAAATTCAGGTTGTTCTTTTTTCCAGAAGTGTTGGACTTTATTCTACTAAAAGGCAAACTAAGGAAGCATTGCTCGGAATCTGTAAGGAAGGATAGTTTTATGGGACCTTCAGCTGTGACAGGAAGTGATGCGGGCAGCATCCAGGTGTTATAGGGTGTCTGGTCATGTCAGGGTCAAAAGTACTGACGTTCTACATTTTGTGTTTGTTTTGTCCCAGTGGGCTCCAGGGGCCGCGTGCTGAGCGTGGACGTCAAGAAGGATCACTACAGTAGAGCCATGCAGAACTACAAGCACTGGAGGACGGTGTGGGGTCTCCGGCGGGGGGACGAGTGGCCCGACAATGTGGAGTTTCACAACACTGACATCTGCACGGCCTCCTGGCTCCTCGCTGGTCGGGGATTCAACGGGGTCAGTTTCTGGAAGCTTGTTCCTCAGACGTAGGCCCCGGGAGCTGGACTCTGACTGTTAGGGGTTGTGTCTGTTCCAGATTGTGCTGGACATGATTAACCCACATCTGGCTCTGCCCTCGGTGATTCCACACCTGCACCCTGGGGGCGTGTGCTCTGTCAACCTCGTCAAGTGAGCATCAACCTCGTTCTAAATTTCCATTGTGGTGTTTCCATCAAGAGCGCCCGAACTTTTGCCGTAACTTTGAAATTTTGATTGTGACCTGAAACCTTGGTCAAGGTGCGCTGTATTTGGAACGACCCCCCGCTCTCTCTCTCTCCTATCCAGCATCTCTCAGATCATCGACCTGCTGGAAGGTGTTCGGTGTTTTTCGCTTCCTCTGCTGTGCGAACGCATCATCGAGGTTCCTGCCCGGGATTGGGTGGTGGCTCCCGGCTTAAAGAAAGGCGGAGGCTATGTTACGAGAAAAACCAAGATCCCGGATGGCAGCAGGAGCGACGATGATGGCAACGCTTCAGACAGGGCTGATGAAGGCGAGTTTAATCAGACACCAGTGAACATCTGGCAGCGTTTCCTCAGGCGCTGGTTAACATTTGCATTCGTACCAGTAACAGTCCTGGTACTGGTATCCACCTGTACTTTTCTGGTACTTCGCTCTCCTTATAATAAGAAAACATAATTTCCCTTTTTAAGAACGTTGCACAACATTTTGGGTGTGCTGCTAACGCGACAGTACAACAGTGAAACATCTCATACGACTGAGGCAGACAAACACCATCAGCTCTGACACTCACAGGCCTACCATTCACTCCTTTACACCTAAAACCTGAAATAGAATTTTCAACATCCAGTAAAACCTTTATTTCTCAGCCTTTGTAGCAGAAAGAACCCACGCTGCATCAGGTGTTAACGGGCAGTGTCGGGATCACTCCAGGAAAGGTGACTTTCTGAACAGAGATGCCGTTTGTCTCCCACAGATGTAAAATAGCTTGTAGCTAATCGAGTGCAGCTAAGGAACGGTTCACTGTGCCTGGCAGCTAAACAAATGAATACATAAACCACCTGAATTGAGAACCGCTGCTCTGTAGAATTTATAATTATATTCCTTATAATTCCTTTATACTTGAGGTTTTCTTGTTTCAGAGGAGCAACTGGGCTTCGGGAGCATCCCCTACGTCGCCAAACCTCACCCCAGGCAGACGAGTCACACAGGTCGGATACATTTCACGTGGCAGTTTCCACGATGATTTTAATACCTGAAGTGTTTCTTCTTTTTTTTGCAGCGTTCCTGGTGAAACTGAGGAAGATTGTGGACTAGAGACGCTGCCTTCAAAGGAATGTTTGATGCTTTAACATGCCGGAATGTTCTGACTGCAAACGAAGTGGAAAATAAGCCAGATATCACTTCGGAATTGTTTTATCAAGGAAGCATCATGCAAAGAAGTGTATTTCTAAGGAAATCTAGTACAAGTGTGACTGCCAGGGCTGGAGCTATTTTTCCATAAAGAGTAGAAATAATAAAGCTACGTGCGAAGACTCGGTTCAGTTCAAGTCTTTATTGAGAACTCCAGAGGCAACGTGGGATTGAACAGGCATGCTAGCAGCAACAGTAAAAACTCACCCACCCTCATCATGTGACACTAGTGGCTCTCTTCAGCCAAAAGATATACCATGTGATTCAAGTGGCTGTCAAAAATAAAGTGCTTCAGTAAATAAATAAATAAATAGATAAATATATACCAAGAACAGTTGGCAGGTTGAACAAGACTGGTGTGTGTCAGTGAGCCAGTTTCCAGACATGAGCGTTACTGCATGTTTCCATCAGAGGGGGAGGTACAGCTTAGAGAGCGACTTCCTGTCCCTTGAGGTGTCTTAAAAATGTAAACAAGGAAGAAGGAGTTTAAAACTAAACAAGTATTAAATGTAGGATTCTGACCTTTACTAAAGAGTCAAAGTGTTATCAGAGCCTCAGGGAGGGTGTCGAGGTGAAGAGACGCTCTACTCCTCGCTGATCCAGTCCATGGAGGCGTCCACCCTGGATCCACAGGAGGACTCATACCCTGGCAGAGACGAGAGGACACGTGGTGCCCAGTTAGTGGGATGCTCTCAACCTTCACGGTGGTGTTGTCTGATTTGGGGTTTATCTGGTTGCTTTTGCTCTTTTTTGTTCACGTACAACATTATAAAAACACTATTTGAGAAGGACATTTCCGTTCCTTGTCTGGGTTTATTTTTCAGGAACCGTACAAGGCCTGAAAATTCAAAAACTCCATGACTTTTCCAGGTATTTGATGACTGTTTGAACCCTGCACTTCTTTTCCTCCTGACATCAGATGTTTACAGCAGATGACAACAGGCTTTGCTTCTGGTCTGTAAGACCACACTGAGGGTTAAAATCATCCTGTTTTGCGCAATTATATTTGTAATATTAAAAAAAAAAGTGAAGTAAAATAGACAAATCCCAGCTTTCTGTCACTCTGCATCAAGATTGGAGTGCTAAGTAACTAAGTGAACGAGTAGGACACGACATTAATCTAGAATGCAACTGGTCCAGTTGTGTGTCGGTGCTGGGTTTGCTAGCTTCGCTGCTGCTCAAAGTAAAAGCCAAGAGCTTGACGGGTGGAACAGCAGAGTTGTTTGTTGGTTCATCACTAAAGGAAATTCCTCTCCCACTGCGGGTGATCTACGTTCATATAATGAGGTTGACGCATCAGTGTGGGAGTTGAGCTGGTTCTGGTACCTACTGGGGGCCTCCTCAGTAAAGCAGCTGGAGGAACGCTTTGCCCGGTGTTTAGTCTTCTGACTCTTCCTGCTATAGGCGGCGGCGGTGGCCTTGCGTGGCGTTTTCTCCAAACTCTGCTGGGAGTTGAGTGCATGTTGATATGAAGGGTTGAGCACAGAGGAGCCTCTGGGAGACGGAAAGCCTGGACCCCCATCTAGTGAGGTGCTGAGGGTGCAGAAGGAGCAGGGGAGAGGGGAGGTAGCGGGCCCGCGAGGCAGGCAGGCCTGGTCTCTGTCACCATACTGTCGATGAGCACCGCTGTGGTGCTCTGATCGCTCTCGCTTCCACACGAAGTGAGATGGGACGATGGCCATCACCTGGAGACCCACAGCAAGATAAAACAGAGCTGTAATCAATGCTGCAGAATGAAAGAAGAAATGATCCCGTTCCAGCTGAGAGGAAAAAACCAACATAGAACAGCTCCAGGCATAAACCAGAGTAATAAAACTGCACAGTGCTGCAAAAACAAGAGCCTTGAAAAAAAAATTCTCATCATTCATCGGTCTCCTCAGGCCATTCTCCTTGTGTGCACCTCTTCACAGCAGCGCCTGCTGACAGCAGCTCTGTACTCGATGCGAGCCCAAAGCCTGTCTCGCTGCTTGAGGAAGCGCGGAAAGTGCTTCCTCCAGTTCTTGCCCAGGGCCCACGGAAAAATCTCATATTTACTCTCCTCCTCGTCCTCCTCCATGGTGTTGGCCAGGTACCTGCAGAGGGAGCGCATGAGCAGGTGTTAGGGGCAAGAGATCCATTACAAGGAGGGGCTGAGTTGATTTCCCTCAACTTACAGAGCGATGAAGAAATTCCTCTTGGTGTATTCAGTGATAGTGAAGCGGGATCTTTTGAAGTAGACAAACACCATGGCCAGAAGATACTGAACCATCAGAGGAAAAGTCATGTGGAGACAAGAGCGAGCATCCAAGTGTTTGCAACTTTAACTTATTTATCTACGCTTCTGTCGGGGTGGCACCCCAATGTCGGATCTGCACCATACAATGACAACAAAGGCGTTCTATTCTCAGTGTAGATGGAGTGTCCTTTACCTTGTCTGTCATTTTACAGCAACAGTCCATCCACAGAAAGTCTTGGATGAGGTCGTCATCTGTGGCCACACAATGTTTAACATCACTCAACAAATCATGTGCATATTGGAGTTTTTTAAGCTAATGAAAATAAATAAAATAAACAACAGGGATTACAAAATACTACTGTATCAGCAGATATTGGTAAATTAAAAAAACACACACAATATATATATATATATATATATATACACACACACACACATACATAGACAAAAAATGTTCCTTTTGAGATGTCAATAGTATGTACCAAATGTGGACATAATATAAACTTATGTTTCATAGTTATCAGCCAAATTAGTTGTAAAATATAAATTATTTTTTAATTGGATATTGGATCTGGAACATAAGGATTTCAATTGAATTCTGTATTTTTTTTAATTTGCACTTTTAAAAAGAACTGCTGTGGTTTACTGTTGCATCGCTATGTAGCCTGGAACACAATACCAACAACAATAAGAGATAAGAATAGTATTCAGGAGAAGCTGCTCTGCTATCAATATCAGCAGATGTCTGACCCAAAACATTTTCTATCTGTATCTCTAATATCCACATATCAGCTTAAAAATCCACAATTGTGCATTTCTATTTAAAATCCCATTTAATACCTAAATGCAACGGAATATTTAATCTTTTGGGCTGGTCATTCACCAAAAAGTCTGAAGTATGAAGCCATTTCCTGCCGCTGGATTACGATGGTTGGGGGAATGGTCATCCTGGAGTAGTACTTCTCATCTGGATGCTGGAAGAGCTGCTGTTTCCCCCCTGATGGACTCTCTGCCTCTCTTTTGAGCCGCAGGCCTCTTCTGACCTGGAGGGAGCAGATACTGTTGGGCTGGACCTTGACAGTTACTGAAGGGGGGGTTTGGCACCAGTTGTGTGTTTGCTTCATTGTACTGTCGTCTTGCTCCTGGGCTGTGAAAGGTCTCTGGTGGTGAAGGAGAAAGGAAACAGGTCACTTTGCAGGATTTACTGTAAATTTGCGTTGAGTTTCTGGTCAGAGAGTTTAATTTGTTGTCTGATTTCGAACAGTAGCATCATAATCACCAGCTCCAGGTACAGCTACCTGTGCTTGTCAAACTAACTACAGCCAAGGCTGCCTGAGCCTAGCAAGGAGATCTTTACACGAAATATTGGCGGTTTAAATATTAGTAATTTAGTTGAAGCTATGGAGACGAAAGTTAAAATGACTCCATACACTAATGGCATGCTGCACCGACTGATCACGACTGCAGGAGTCCCTTTAACTTCAGGAAGTGAAGTACTCGGATGCTAGCATTAGCGAGACACACTGAAGTCTCTCGGATTAGGGTGCAGTTAAGGGGAAATTAAATAGACCCAAAAACAGCGTGGATATTGGTGAACCAACAGGCCGGGAAGCAGACAGACAACACGATTAAGAGGCTACGATGAGCGCAGCGTAGTCTTCAGTCACCGAGTTCAACTGACCAGAGAGGAAAGTCCGAAAATCGCATCTGTGTCTGCCCCGTTGACTCAGCACGCGGGGACCCGCGAATCCCGCCCTTCTGCTTCTTCTTCTTCTTCTACGCTGTTTTTTCCAGGTGCCGCCGGCCTCGTGCTCTTGACGGCGACTCTGTTCAGTCACGTGTAGCAGCACGTTCGCCTCAATTCGTGATATTGAAACACTAAAAATGATAATAATAACAGTGTGAACAGATTTTTTTAAAAATAACTAGTGAAAATACCACTGTAGTTTTGAAACATCATCGTAAAACACAGTCATTCAAGGTATAAAAATCTGCCGTAAATCCAATCATTGGTTGAATATGTGCACAGGATACTTAAATAGAAGTAGAAATACCCAAATAAAAATGTACTCTGGTGAGAGTAGAAGTCTGTTCATTGTTTTACTGGAGTAAGAATTAGTAAAAGTAAACATTCTTCATGTTGTTTCTGCATTCTTACATATTTTGCATCAGATTGCCTTCCTTATGCAGGATGCAGTCTGATCACATGGTACACAATCTTCCAAATGGACTACAAACTGTTAATGGTAATGGACTGATAGGAGTGGACCCCACTACAGCAAATTCAACCAGAAAGTTTTCGGTTCATACACTATGAAATGAATCAAATATTTATCACACATGACAGGGCAGAGAGGTAAATGTAATGCGGACATAGCCTGAGACAGGCCTTTATTTAGAGAGGTAGTTATTTTAAAGCTTGACTCACTGTTCCAGTGTACTGCTGCTAGACACAGGAGAAAAGAGGATAAGCAAAACACCTGAAATAACTTCATGTGAGGCATTCAAGAACAGTGTTGTGTTTGGATAACCTGATCACATTCAGTCACAATGGGACAGTGACAAGATGAAAATTCTGCTATATTATAAATACACAACAGAGTGATATGCATGTGATATGAAGAGTGTTTCCAAATTCGAATGCATCTGAAAAAATAAAGCACTTGCAACTTTGCATTTACAACATGAATTTGTTCATTTTGAAAGGAAATGGTGAATGGAGCGAGTTATTGTTGTGCAGACTATAAAAAGCCACCTGAGGCCAGCCCTCATTACTTAAATGAGCTTATGTTCTTACAAGTAGGTGAGTTTTATATGCTCTAACGTGACATATGTACATGCTGAGGAGTTCACCGAAAGCCTCACTAATCCTTTCAGCTGCTTGTCCTTTGTAAGGCAGAGAGGGATGTGTTTCAGTACACGCAACATGGAATTTTTTATGTATGTGATCATGAACCTGTGGATTTATTTGGCCTCTCTATAACAGGTGGAGGGGATCTGTGAAATGGATTTATCAGTATTTTGTTTTGGAAGCATCCTTGATCTCATCAGACTCAGCAATCCCTGCCATCTGAGAATGACGGATACAGCAGGTGGCTAGAGACCTCGGCTGGTATTAGCATCATTCCCCATACGCGCCCCTGTGCTGATGTTGTTAATACGACAGAAAAATAAGCTTTGGAATTTTTAAAAATGGGCTGCTCACCATCCAAAGGCAACAACTTTGGGACTCTGGGGCCCTTGAGGAAGGGGAGAATGCTGCCCCCTGCACCTCAAGAAATCCCCAGAGAATCCCATTTGGAAGATGGAGTTGATCGTGGTTCAACTGGATCAACAGATGGGGACACAAAAGAGAAGAAGACACATGGACAACCCCAGGTACCTCAAAGAGAGCCACAGTCAACACCACAAAAGAAGCGATCCACGACTGAGGCAGCACCAGAAGCAGTGAACACAGTAGGGAGTCAAAGAATAGACAGTAACGTGTCTCAGAGAAAAGAGAGGAGCGGTGACAGGCAGGATGTGACAGAGAAGAAGACTGGCAAAAAAACGAAGAAAAACACCAGAGGAACAAAAGTGCTAAAAAAGAAAGATAAGGACAGAGAAAAACTACCTGAAATACCAAAAGTCGACTTCCCAGAACCTCTGGTAAAAGCTCACCAAGCTGCTTATAACTTTTTAAATCCAAGCATAAACAAATATGATGTTGTACTTGGACTGTTGGAACAAGCAACCCAAACACAGACTTCTGTGCAGCCGATGGTTGCATTTATGGCTCTACGCTATGAGGAAATAATTCAGGTACTGGAAGAGATGGCTGACGAGGGAGAAAAAGTTTTAAAGGAAAATGGAGAACATCTTGCTTGGCCGAGCCAACTGAAAAACCTCTCATCTTCTCCACCCCCGATGGCTGGGTCTGCTAACGTTGAACCCCCACCAGATCTGTTGCAGCAGCTGCTTCAGTACACTACACAGAGAATGCGGAATGTGAGTCAGACTGTTGGAGGAATAGGAGACGCTGCCTTGGAGGAAGCAGTGGAGTACTTTGCTTCTGTCTCCGAGCTTTTGGAGGAGAAACTGCAAGTGAAACGTGCAGCAGAGACTAGGCTAATGCAGCTCCTATCTCGCATTGAAATGGCCTCGCTGCGTAAACCTGGGCCAGAGGACTCTGCTCTCTTTAGTGAAGATAGTGGTATTGGGGCTGAGAGTGAATCACTTGCTGGGTCTGAAAGACGCCATAGACGAGAGAGTTGTGAGTCCACTGGGACAAACAGAACTACACCTATCAGTCCTATGGAATACGCTTCTATGGCTAGAAGACAAGGAGTGTCAAGGCATAAGCTTGTGTGTCAAATAAGTCCAAGTGTTTCCCTTACTTCATTGAACTCATTAGGTTCTACATGTACCATAATGGCCAACGTACAAAGAGACTCATTACTAGGATCAGTCTCCTTTGATGATGGCGAAGAAGATGATGATGACCATGTCAAGATGGAGGGAAGGTTGGGAGATGGACAAGCAGGATATAGAAGGCGATCAAATTCCTCTCCTGTAAATTGTGAGGAACAGCAACCACGCCGTCTTCCCCAAAAACGCATAGAGAACCCTAAAAATGTCGAGATGACTATCAAAATGAAAAACACTATAACTGGTAAGATACAGTTTGTCCCAGCCTCAAACCCTAGTGCCAAAACTAAGATAGGAGGCAGCCCAAAAACTGGTAGACGCCAGTGGACTGATGACAAGGAGCAATCTCCGAGGAGACATCAAACAACAGCACCTGTTCGGAGAGCAGTGGTTAAAACAACCCCAACAGCTAAAGAACGCCGTACCCGTTCTGCAGAGTCCCTGCGAAGCAAAGGTGAGGATTCTACTTTACTTGAACTCGAAAGAGCTCAAAAGAACTTAAACCAGAGATTGCATAGACTAAACAAAAGCAAGGTGGTTGGAAACACACGGACAGCAGCTCCATGTAAACAAAATCAAGGAACCTCACCAGCTCAGTCGCCAAAAATAAATCGTAAGCATCCACCATTAGAGAATAACAGCAATCCCCAACGAGATAAACCAGGCCTTACAAGATCCACCAACAGAAAACAGGAAGTAACCAGTGATGTGGATGAAGATAACAAACAGAAAGATAGAACAGTGAAGGAACCTATAAAGGCCACACCACCCCCAAGCCCTCCTCCATCACCAAGACCATCCTCAGGCCTGTACAGAGGCAGGAATTCGGTTAAAAAACTGATTGATACCTTCAGTCAAGGAATAGAGGAGCTAGATGGACCAAAAGCTCTTGGGCCTCTCAGAGGTGTACGTAAATGTGGTGTCCCTGTGTTGCCAGGCTTAGGAAATGTTGAGGCTGTGCTTAGCACAGGGAAGACCAGCTGTAGACCTGAATCCACCGCATCTGAGAAGGGTGAAGATCTAGATTTGGATTATCTTCCTCCACCCCCGTTGGAAGTATTAATGGACAATTCTTTTGAAAGTGCCCAGAGTCTTTCAGCTGGTGTCGCAGATGATGGGTTTAGAAAACCCGGAAAGTCACCTGTGGTAAAAAGGGCTGCAATGTCGCAGCGATTGAGGGCCTCAATTCAGTCTGTGCTGCCTAGCAAAGGAGGCCTGCCACAAAGTTCCAAGAATATTCCCCTGGCGAAGGATCAACAAGTCACATCTGCCCAGTCAAAGGTCAGCCAACTAGATCATCAAGTAGAGACAGACACGGGGAAGGAAACAAAACGCCCTCAGCTCCAGCAAGCCAGAAAGACTATATACCTAAAAAACTCCTCAGAATCCCAGTCGGAGAAATCATCAAATATGTCCGCTAGTCTAGAGGAAGAAGACTCCACAGATGTACAAGATGATGGCAGCCTCTCAGTGCCTGGACTTAACGCTGCAGTATCTACAGCGCCTCCCTCTCCCGTCGTCAATGGCCAGCCAGCCACCATTGCATCTCTGTCTAGAGGGCGAATGTTACCATCCACGCCTTCTACCCCAAGCACGTCCCAACGGAGACTTCCCAGTCCCCACAACTTCAGAAGGCAACCTACACCACCCTCTTCAGCTAGCCCCCCTGTAAACAGAAAACTCCCCACTCCACCAGAAGCTCAGAGGAGGCTCCCCAGCCCGCCAGTGATGAAGCAGAACTTTGTAAACTCAAATTCTTCTTCCTCATACCCTTTCAAAGCACCATCTCCACCTGCCTCACCAAAAGTGCAAAGATGGTCGAGAGAGAACAGCACTGAAGATTCGTCTCGGTTGATCACTAATGCACGTTCTGTCTTCTGCCCGGCCTCGCCATCGTTGTTTGAGGCCCAGCCTTGTCCAGTTCCCCGAGCCCCTCAAGCATGGACCTCTACTGGAGCCTCTTTTCTCTCACGTCCCTGGGGGAATCGAAGGGGATTTCCTGTTTCTGTTCAGGGACCTCAGCCTTTCATCCGGCGGAGCCACTCAGACCGAAGGCCAAGTTTAACCCTTCCACCAAGATCACCAGGTGTCTCCGTGGCTGAGACTTGTGGGAGTGAACCATCAATATGTACACAGGGGTGAGTTTTGATATGTTACACCCCCTGAATCCTTGAATGTAGACTCGTTTTTATATTGCTTTCATGGAGTGATTTACTGGTATGTAACTGTTACTTATTTGGATGTATGGGCAGTGCAAATTGGCACTAATGACAGGAAAAATGGAAAATGTTTTGTGTTGGGACATTTGATAGACAGCGGTAAGGCTGCGTCAGAGAGGATGTTAGCCTGCTATGCCCTTCGTGTTCAATATGCAAACTTTTGTGCATTCATAAACAGTTGTACAGATCTTTGTTGTTTGGAGCCTCCTTCCTGAGAGCCACCTTGTCAATTGGAGGCACTGGTGTTTCCGTGGTTACCAGCACCTGTCAGTTTAGTAGCATGCTAGTTTTAGAAAAAAAAAAGAAGAAGAAGAATACGAGAATTACCGAGGGAGACGGATCTTATTGTTCACCAAACAGTGTATCAAACGGCTGCAATGACAATACTCTTTGTTTTTTCTAGGTTGGATGATGAAACAACCAGGGAAGGTGAATTCTGGGGCAGCCAATCAGACCTCAGATCTACACTGCGGTCTGCATCACACCCGGACCTGTGTGTTGTTGGACAAGCCTTGCACAGAGACTAAAGCGCCCAATGGGAGGCAGTGGGATTACGGATTAGCAGGCTTTACCAGGATTAACTGTAAGGTGATGGTGTTGGTTAGACTGGGAGGAGAGGGAGAGCTAATTCTTTTCACTTTGCTGCCGTATATGCATCCAAAAATGTTTATATCTTTGTATTCAAGTGTATTTCAGTGTTTTTTTCGTTGGCGTTTGCGTGCATTTTTGCGTGCACTGAAAACATGCTTTTGCATTTGTCTGTGCATTCAAGAAGGATTAATATACCTGACATTTATAGAAGCCACCTACTGGTCACATTGGGAAATGACGGATTAAATACTTCCACAGCTCATTTGTGGATTTCACAAATTTACGTGATTAAAAACAAATTCAATCACTCACGTATTTTACAACTTTGAAAATTAAGAAAAAAGAAATCCACAAATTTTGAAATGTATGAATGAATAACGGAGTATCATTGCTCCGTGACGGACAAATATTTGAGTAAATGAGAGTAAACTGATACCATCAGTGGCATGAAACATTCCATGTTTCTACTGTCTCTTGGCTTTGGTGTTTTGAAATCATTGGGAATAGTGTCATCACCAGAACTGCAACATCATATTACTCTACTGTATTACTCAGTAAGAGTTTAAATTATTTTGATGCCACTTTTCTGTCTTATCAGCGAGATGAAAATATCAGTGTGGAAACATCATACTGTCCACACAAGTTCTTTTTTTTTTTTTTTTTAATAAAAGTGACTTTTCTGGGTCATGTTTCATTTTGTACAGTGTTTGTTAATAAAAGTGTGCATGTATTTTTAATGGCGTATTATCCCTGTTTACTCATCAACTTTAGTTGTGTTCTGCATGGGAAAAAAATCTTGTTGTACAGCTCAGCATTCATAGGTGAAGCCTATTTTTTATTTATGAAAACTGGGTAATCCTTAATGAACGAACAAAGCTCTAAAGGCCTACTTTAAAGGATGTATTTTAGTACTTGTGCAGTGAAACTCTTAAAGGAACGGTGCCTACAAATCCCACAATTCCCAACTCACCACTTTTTCCAGTGCATGTTGAGCTCAAGCTGCTTACAGAACCACCAAAGACACAGTTCTCACCCATTTCCCCTCAAACTTTTTTTTTAGCTGAAAATAACGAAGTACATTTTAGAGAACAGTGTCTGTGCATGTGTGTACCTTCATACTGCCACCCCGCTACATCTTGAAGGCAAATATAATAGTTTACTTCCCTGGATTTGACAGCCGAGGTTAATTAACGAATGATAGTTTTTCCTCTCTTCTCAGAGCAAATAAATGTTACATAAAACCATCATGGATTAGCTGGAACTACACTGCCAGCAGGCTGTTTCCCAGCTCATGACAAGTGGATTTATTGGTTCTCACAAACATTCTCATCTCTATATGAATTCCTTCAGACGAGCTCAACTTTACTGGGTGCTGTAAAATGCAACATACATGTTCATGTCTCGGTAATTTTAATCTAAGAACATAATCATACACTGGCAGGGGTTATTTTATTTCCCGTTGAGTATTTTGACTTTCTGCACCTCAAATGCACCTCGCTGATAATATTATATACGTTTCTTTAAAGAGCGTATCAACACATGTATGAGATGACAATACCATAATCATATGAATGTGTATTTAATATGGTTTTGGCGGAAAAATGTACCTCATTAAAATCCTTACTCTTCCTGTCCTGCATTAACAATTCCTGAATATATGAATATGAAATATACATTGTTATATTACACTATAAATATGTATGAGTGTCTACAACCTTAAGTAAATATAAAGAAATTAAGGGAAAAATGGTGACTGCAGCAGAAGGGTGTCTACTGAAAAAATATTGTAATAACACTAAGTCAACATTATCGTCTCTCATTTCTATCATGCATGAGCACTGGTGTACACTAAAATAAATGAACCCTCTCAAACACACACACACACACACACACACACACACACACACACATACACACACGCGCGCGTGAAATGTGTCGTTTCCCCTCCAAACAGTAAATTAATTGCACATTAACTCTAATTGTCTGCTGTATAACGGATGGCCTGGTAACCACCTGTATGGGGTTGATCATCTGTCCCATCTTGAACCCATGCATGCAGTGTCAGCTGTTCTCCACCAGAGGGCTATCTGGTCCCACAATCCTCCACCTAGCCTGCAGTCAAATGAAGCCCGATAAGAATTCAAAGACACAGATGGAATGCAAATGTAATGCAATTCTCCCTTTCTTAGATTATGAGTCACTCATATGTACCATTATCAGTAAATCCTCTGTGTCACATGATACACCAGTCTGGCAGTGAATGAGATTTAGTGCCTCTGAAGCAGAATTGAGAATGTGAGGACGACAGAGTGGAAAAATGATAAATCTGATTGATCCTGAGGGGAATGAGTAACAGAATGTGTAGATTAAACCAAAGGAATTCAACAGAGTTTGAAAAAAAAAGTCTGCACTGAGGGAATGTTGCCAATAGCCGTGGTGATGACTATTCATTCCTAACAGTCCCAGTTGTTGTATTAGCCACTGCTACCTCCATCCTCTGGTGGGACTGTGGCTACCTTTTGGCATGCTCCTCCCTTTGCCCCGCCCCATCTACGTGTCTGATTGGACTGACGACTGCAGCTACATCTGCCAGCTCTTGTTAAAGCGATTGTTCATCCAGACATGAAAATGCAGTCATCGTCTCCTCTCCCTCTCATGGTCATGGTAGGTCTGGTGAAGTTTCTTTTTTAAGTCCACAAAAAACTCCAGGAGTTGAACAGGAAAAGGCTTTGCTGTAATCTTTCACACAACACAATGGAGACCAAATTTAAAAGGTAAAAAAAGATGAATAATAAAACCATAAAACGCCTCCGTACTGCTCATCGAAGTAATCCAAGTGTCCTGAAGCCTCCATATGACAGGCTGCAAATATAGAGGCTTAAAACATGGCGTCGGGGGCTTATTCAAAACAAATTAAGACAAAGGGAAATTTGCACTCATTTTTTTCCTGTTTTAAATTTTCCCAGAGACTCATATAGCCTTCGAAATAAATGTAGGGTTGCTTTTAAAAATGCTGAATTATACTTTTTCCAGAAAAGCTCCGATATCCTCACTAAATGCAGAAGGAGACGGCAGTCTTTAACACCTTATACTTCTTAATAACACCTCAGTGAAACTGAGTATTTTACAGATGTTTTGAAGGCTCAACCATTCCTCTCAGGAATGGCCTGAGAAATAATTTGCGCTGGTGAGATTACTTGATTTATCCAACCAGAACATCTGTGAATAATAAGTGAATATGAAGTATTGACAAAAAGCACACTTGGTATTGTGTATCCACTTAAACCCTTGTGCGAATATGGACTCCCAGGGTTTTCTGGTTCTTCTTAATGTGAGTGTATTGGATTGGAAGTCCAAAATAGCTGCATGGAGATCTGTATTTTGATAAACCTCCCCGCTGGCCCTCACTAATGGTTTGTTGCTCACAAAAAATGCTGGAGGCAGATGATATCAAATGTGGTGAGAAACAAATAAGCGCTTTACTGCCTCTGTGTCTAATGTGTTTTTATTATTCCAATGATTATGTGCTCACAAATAGAAAGTGAAATGTCTCGTAAATGTTTGTCAGTAAAAACATTCTTATGATTCCAGTCACTCATTTCTTGTTGTCAGCTGTGAGATTATTTTGCCACAGGCTCTATGAGGCGCATCGCTGCCTTTTACTTTGTATCTTTTGGAGAAGAAACAGTGTCTTATTTCTTCTCTAAGGCTGGTTTCAGACAAAATCAGGCACTGAGATTGTGCAGCAATGTGAGCACGTCTCTGCGTGGGCTACTTGAATAACATACATTGTCGCTAACTGCTAATGAACAATGAAGTTGTGCAGCCGTGACACAGACCCTTTCCTTGATTTCCTCAAAACAAACAGACTGAAGACGGTTGACGTCGATGACTGTTTTGAATACGAGCCTGACAGCGGCCATCAGCCTCTCTCTCTTTGGCTAATTGACTTCGCAGACAGCAGAAGGCATCTCTGGTGGATGTGATTGGCCATAACCGCTTGATGCCATGTTATGGTTCACCGTTAAACGCACACTATCCCCTTGAACCTGCATCTTTGCCTCCGTGCCTGATTTGGTCTGAATGCAGCCTAAATAACACAAGCGAAGGCCCAGTGAAACGGGAGTCAAGCGCTCTTCGTTTCCATCAAATTCATGACGTCGGGGAGGAACTTGTGTGATAACATGAACCAGTAGTGCTGCATGGGCAGAGGGCGCCCAGCATGCACACAGCTCTCTCATGTCAGCCCCTTCAGACTCCCTGGACTTTATCAGACCAAGTGGCTCAAATTCTGACAGTGAAACAAGTTTTGTTTTTTTGTTCTTTTTTACTGAGGTACTGTGATACTCATAACAATTCATCCTCCTTTTTTATAGCCACATAAGAATGAAGTTATGAAGCTACAGTGCAGCGAACTACTCTTGGTTAGCTTTCTTTGAATGTGAATAAACTTGAACATTTGAATCATCTTCTTCACTTTCAAATGCAACTTGCAAAGAGCAGGATGTGGAAAAACAAAATCTGTAACTGCTTCATTTTTGCATTTAAGTAGAGAACTTCTCTAGCCTGAAAGATGCAAATCACTTAAAAATATCATGACTTGCTTGTTCTATTTATATTTATAGTCTTGGTCGTAGCCTTCTCTCCATGCAGCGGGGTGTATATGAGCAACTGAATATCTCATGATGGTTTATGGGTGGTGATAGATGGGTGATATTAAACACACTGTCGGTGAACCTGCTGTTTTATAATCTTGAAAATAAATGTGTGGGCACAAACACAGGTTGTACCTTTTGTCACGAATAGGCTGACACGTACAAAATTTACACTCAGCATCTCACCTCCTCTGCATGGGTTAAATGATGTATTAATGGTGTTTATCATTTCAGATGAATACTCCGCTAATGAGTGTAAACTGAAATGCTTCCTTTCATCCCTGCCTACACCACACTGTGTTTGTGCACCCTGTCTGTAGCTGAATTCAATATTTGCCTTTCTCTTCAGTGGGTGTAATGTTCCAGAAGTCTTGTTGAGAACTAAACGGGTCACATCAGCTCACACAGGCTGACAAAACAAACACATTAGATGACCAGACAGCAACTAGACAGACACACGCGACTGTCAGCTCTCCCTCTTGTAATGGAGGACATTGAGCTGTAATGAACAGGACGCAGGCTGTCAGGTGGAAACGCATCACAACTGTCACAGAAGGTTGGTCTTGTGAGCTCGACCCACCGTTCAGAGTCTGGCCACTGAGTGAGATGAGAGACTGCGTGCTCAGTCACTAATGAAGGACGTGCAGCTTTATGTTTGAATTTTGTCCAAAGTGTCAGGCGAACATGAACAAACTAATCACTCCAAACGAGTCTTTTTAGTGTCGGACATGAGCCGGATGTTCTATTCTCCTCAAAACTGTGAGAACGAATGAAGGAGGAGTTATGAAATAATTACATAACGATTAGAATTAATGTTTTGTTGTTAGCATCTTTTACGCAGAGCTTTCAAGGTGGAAAAATTGAAGCGATGTGTGTGCTTGTGTGTGTGTGTTTGATTCTCAACCCTCGAATCAACATCTCAGTGAAAGAAAAGTGGGCGCGGTGCAACATCGCCCTCAAATAGTGAAGTCGACGAGCATCAGCCTGCTCTTCTACTGCAGGATGCCGGGATGTCGTTTGGATTCGCACGCCGTGTTTGTTCAGTCATTTTTATGGTGATTGTATTGTGGAAGAAATATGAAATAGTTGGTCCACCCACCCCTACTGTATATGGCAGCATAAATCCTTTTGCTCTGACTTTGTAAGCAGAGGTTGAGTTGCAAGGAAACTATTTCCCTGGATATACACATTGAAGTGTTTCTTGTTCAGGTTACCCTAAAGCGAGGCAGCAGAGAGCCAAACGTCCGCCCTCATTGTGCCCTCAATGAATCATTGAAGTAGGCAGCAGCTATTGTCACAGGACATCTCTAACCCCCCAGTAAACTAAAACCCTCCATCTTTCTGAGCCGGGCCTGATTCCATTCATTACTCTAAATCAAAGACCAAAGCAAACACACAAGCCCACAGCGTCTCTCTTCATCCCATTTATAGAGCCCGACTCCTCCGGCTGGCGTGCTACCACTGAACTCTAGGCTCCACCGGGGCTGAGGAAAAATACGAGCCACCAGCTGCCATGGATGCTTATCAAGGCCTTGTGCCCAGCGCTGGTCCCGACATGGCAGATCAGAGATAATACTATCTGATAACTGTCTGTGTCAGATGGTCCTGACCTGAAGGTGAGCTCCAGCTGGGCTGCATCCATGCAGAAGTGCTGGAAAATATTTTCCCCCTGCAAATCCCTGGGTTTATGGTGATGTTTCAGCTACACGAGTACATTTTAGAGGACCTGTCAGTTGAGTTTCACGAATGGGAATTCAAACGTACTGTCAGTTCGCGTGCAGATGACATGTTTGCAGGGAAAATTATCAAGTAAAAAACACATGAAGTGGCCAGGAGTGATGTCATCAGAAAGAGTAAATCTGTTCATCTGTTCATAAAAAGGGGAATTATTCCAAGTTGGATTAAGACAGTGACTAAATTTGAAAGGAACCGATTCATCGAGGTCATTAGCAATGACATGTCGCGACTTTTCCCTCTATTAATTTATTACTTCATTGTTCTCAATTTTTCTGATGTGCATCATATTTTGTGTCATAAATTGTATTATTTCCTTGTGAGATTGGCTGATCCCTGTCAAATCTTTTGCTGCTGTTAGCCGTCACTCTCCATTAGCTTCATGCTAAATACATGTGGCCGGCTCTTTCTGCGTTCTGGAGTCACAAAGAAGAGATGCAGGAGGGGAAAAAAAAACATTCTTTGTGAATTCAAGACACCTAAATACACTCTTTTGGGTAAAGCGTCCATTTCAATTCTGACGCAGGCTTCAAACATATTAATGTTGTTAAATCTGAAAATGCATAGTCTGTCTTTCAGGTCAATTTCCTCTTTCCTCATCCAGCTGGAAAACACCCAAACTCTGCACCGCTAAAGCTGTCTCATCTGTGTCCGGCTGCAGACGAACTCACACTTTCCATGCACTCAGTGACACATCTCCCTCTTTCTGTTGCCAGACAACTGAATAAATGGGAAATGCTGATTTGATCAGGGTTTATAAACGCTTCTGCAGCTGCTACCTGGCGCACGTATGAGTTAAGATATCAATCAAATCATTCGTTTTAGTCTTTTAAGTGCTTGTAACACCGCTGAGTGATTACAGTGATGGTTGCTATCTTAACCTGCTTAATGGCTGCACAGCTGCTAATGATGTTGACATTCAGAAGATTCCACATCACTCGCAGTTCTGTCCCATTTTCCAAAAAGCTATTTATTTCACCTAAAAGAACGCTTATAAATAGATTCACAACAGAGGGGATTGTGAAAGGTTTGTCGTCAGACTTCAGCTGATGTGTCATTGTGCAAAACTTCCCTTTGATTTAATTGAATTTGTATTTATATACCACCTTTCTACCTCGGGGTGATGAACAGCGTTGCCTCGTGGAAGCTGCCAAGCAGAGTTCCAGCCTGCTCGTCTGAGGCAATTAGAGGTTCAGTATCTTGCACTGATACGGTCTCCAGGGAGCCCGCATCGAACCAGTGACCCCTCAGTTACTACACATCTGACGCTGTCTGAAGTTAAGAGACTTCAGCTCTAAACATTACTTATTGTGACCAGAGTCCATGCTGCAGGCACACGTCCCTCTAGGAGTGGATGTGGCCCTGCTGCATGAAGGCAAATCCACCTGAACTGCCTGTGACTGAGAGTCTTTACAGCGTTCCCCTCTGGCTGGGAGCTGATCAGGGCAGGTCCGACCCGGGGGGGCTCATGCGTTGTTCTGCATCTACTCAGGAAAATTATGAATCACCCGATGCAACCTGGAGCTTGTTTATCAAGTGTTGTGGGAGGAGTACTCAGATATATCAATCCCAAATCAACTGAATGGAAATAGACGTTCAGCTTTTATGGATAGAGTGAGAGTGAGAATGAGAGAGACAGAGAGAGAGGGAGATAGAGAGAGAGAGACAGAGAAAGAGGGAGAAAGCTGCAGGGTAGAAGGCTGTCTGGTTCCCTCCTGCTGCCACTGTGACCTGATCTAATATCACTGGCAGGAATGGATGAATGTTGGAGGGATGAAGGGATTAACACATTTAACTGCAACGTTCATCCTCACTCTGTGTTTATGGAACATGAATGCTTGGTGTCATCAAACACAACGTCCCAGTGTCCAAAATAGTCGTTCAAAGGTCACAAAGGGTTAAAAGAATGGGATCCACTGGTTCTGGAAGCATTTGCCCCCCCCCCCCCCCCCCGCCCAATGCTCCTTAAAAAAGGAGCCCTTGTCTTGATGATGTAATTAAGAGCTGACATGTTTTTAATTATGTGGTTCTTCATTCTCTGATACTCATGAGTCTTATTGAAAGAAGCCAGATGTGAATCAGCGCTTAATTCATTACAGTTGAGAACATTGTCAGCAATACTAATCATTTAAAATGAGCCCAGGATGCGGAAGCCACTGGGTTGCAGCTGCTGTTTCTGCGTGGCGTGGAGACCTTCGACAAATTCTGCATTTGAAAAACTTGTGGTGAATTTGACCACCGGGAGCAAACAATATTTTGATTCTTCAAATGTCACATTTGGCGTATATTTTGATGGTTGTAGCATTGTTGTGCACATACAATAACTGAGTATATTACACAGCACTATGGCATCTATAGTGAATAGACAGTCAATATTCTGTAGTCAGTTTCAGGTCAGTTTTTACTTTCCTACCATTCAGTTTAATGCTCAAGAATTATTTGTGGGTATTTCACATTCTATGACATGGAACTTCTGGAACATCCAGAACAGATGGCCTGTAGACGGACGGTTATGCAGGTTTCTGAACCCACTGGAGTTCAGAATGGCAGCAACCTCTCAGCGCACGAAGCCAAGTGATGATTGGTGAGATCTGAATTCTGAATTCTGACAGCGTGGGAAAGCGGAGGGGATGACTATGATATCATTGATGTGACAAGGAATTCCCTGTGAATAAGGTCTTCCTTTGGATGACGTGACCCACGTGCTGGCCTACGGTGGGTTTGGAAGGAGAGTACAAGTCCAACGATGGAGCAAACATCTGGAGCAATTACAATGGAAGGGCCGTATTTCCGGCCACCATGTCCCTCCGGGGTTTTACACACACACACACACACACACACACACACACACACACACACACACACACACACACACACACACACACACACACACACACACACACACACCAGGATGGGACAAGCGTGTTCATCGGGGCATTTTGATTTGTTAAACAGATATGTCACAAAGCGTAGTCGGTTCTTCCTTGGTTCACTCAAATAAATTTAGGTCAGCAACAAGCTGGTTGAAGGTTCCTGACCTGTCAACGTGAGTAACTATTTTAATTATAATGATTCTCTGGTTTAAATTCCTGGGAACAAATTGAGCCCGTGGATAAAAGATGTCAATAAATTTGAGGTTGACAGGGAGGTTAATATGTAGGACGGAATCCTGGTAGAACCGCACCGCTCCGTCTCTCATCTGATGTTGATCAGCTACTCCCGGTTCTCCCTGTGTGCCCTCGGGGCCCGACAGACTTTCATGTATCACACTGCTCTCACCGAGTCTCGTGGTGTTCATTTTTGCTGATTACTCGCTCAGGAAAATATGTAAATGACTTCATCATGACATTATTTTCCTGCAAGTATCAGGTATTGAGTACTCCACATTTTTTTTCAGTCTCAGAAAAGCCCAAAGGTTCCGCTTGAATGTTTAGCCTTTATGTCATGAACTCACATGGTATTTTTAAAGCGCAGAGTCGCACTTCAGCAAGAAATGAAGATACTTTACATCCATGCTCATCTCCACCTGGTAAATCTCCGCACTTCGTTGTATGTGGAGTGTGGAGTTTTCGTTGTGCAGCTGGAAAGTCACAAGCTCCACCGCTAGCATAGCTGGCTACTTCTAGTTAGCGCCATGCAAAGCTCGGAAAATAAAGAATTTAATCATGTGGTTCTTATAGACTGACAAGAGTTGTCAGAACGGATCAAATTTTGATAGTGAAATGACTTTTTTTTTTTCTGAAGAATTGTGGCTGAGAGAGCCAGCCATGCGTGTTTATCTTGAGGTTAATGGAGACTGATGGATGACAACAGCAAAAACAGCTGTGTCGCAAACTCTAAACTAATAATGGCACCTCCCATTCGTGCAACCGCTAACGAGCGGAATTTGGTTCAACTGAATGCGCCAGATGGTCGCACTCCGCGCTACCGCGAATGTGCGTTGAAATAGGATGATCATCATTTGTTTGTTTGGTTTTTTTGCTCAGATCAAACTGGATGAAGAAGAGACTACACCAGACAATGGACCTGCGTGTGTAACCGAACATTTTTGTACAGTTTTGCTGTTGTAAGCCGTTAGTCTTCATTAGCGTCAGGCTAAAAATACGTGGCTGGCTCTTTCTGTATTCTAGGAACAGTAATGTAGGTGGGACACATCATGGGCCCCATCTAGGTGGTTGGAGATGTTGGCCATCGGAGTTGGCGGCCAATGTCTTCACGTTGTCAGGGTTTAATAGAACCACATTGCAGCGCTGCACATCTGCTCGTCTGACTGAGGCGCCATTTATATGGCGCTTAACGTTTAATTGTGCCATAGTTTTACCAGACCACGCTTCAGTAACATACCTAAGCACCGTTGGGCTCAGGTGGAGTGCAAGTTAATGTGCCAGTGAAAGGGTGAGGTGGAAAACTAGCAACTAGAAAAACTAGCAAGGAGAAGAAGAGGAGAGAAAAGGAGAAGGAGAAAAAGCTTTATTGCCAAGTCTGATTTTACACATACAAGGAATTTGTTGTGGTGCTGTTGGTGCATGCGAGCCAATAAACTATTAAAAAGTACAAACAATTAATTAATAAATAGATAAATAAAAAAATAAAAATAAAAAGTACAAAAATTATAACAATACTAAATAAAGATAAAAAGAGCAAAACTAGCAATGACACTTGCTTAAGAGTAACTGACAGGTAAAATGTACTTTTTGGGTGATTCCCATTAACGAATCAGAGCAGAGCACATTTATCAGCAAGGCAACACAAATACGCACTCTCACACACACACACACACACACACACACACACACACACACACACACACACTCACACACAAACATATTTGAAAATTGATAGAGTATTTATGCAAAGCTGCTGGAAATAAATAAAAATCTGACCTCAGAAAGCTCCTTAATAGCTTATTGGATATGGGAGTTGTTTTTTAATAGACAATGTTCAGTGACACAGAGTTGTTGGTGCAGCATTGCCAACAAATGTCTTCCATACACCGAGCCACTGTCGATTTTCACGACCCATTTGCATATAGATAGCACAATAAAAGATCTGCAATGGCATGATAGCGTGCATTCTCAGCTTGCACGAGTGTCAAAGTGATGATTGGATGAAAACTGGTGATTAATAGGAACAGGTTCAATCAATTGCCAGTGTGATTATGAGGGATAATGAAAATAAATAGCAGGGACGTGAAAGGGAAGGACAAACAGGTCAGTGTTATTGGTATTCAGAGATGAGGAGTCAGCATATGAGGAATATATTTTAAAGCTTAAAGATGCTCTCAGATCCTCAGATGAAATGTGTGTTTGTGTTATATAGGCTGAGCTATTAGCTCAGAGCGTGTGCATACATTTCTGGGCTTTGTACTGACTTACCACATGAAGGCTGGGGTCCCAGCACAGTGCCGGCATGCTCTGCATCTCAATAATACCATTAGCATTCATGGTTTGTGCTGCCCGACCAAAAAAAATACAGGCAACTAACTGCAGGCCGGATTAGATGTACATTTGTAGTCAGGATATCAGTTTATGTGCATGTCTCTTTCTCTGGGTAATGTCAGTAGTTTCTCTTCTGTGTTTAACCAAGAAGTCGTCTTTTTGATGGAGCTACATTTTATTTATGTTGTGGCGGAGGAAAGTCATGCAGAGGCATGGCTGTAGTAACTCCTCCGTGCACTAGGTGGCAGTGTTAGCATTCAGATCCTTCTTTATGCTTTCACCCAGTTTCTTCTGATTTTTTTTCTTTCCCCAGGAATGTACACATTTCTCCTGCTCACTCATGTTTGTTGCAATAGGAGACGTGAATATATTCTCTATAAATACAGAGAAAAACAACCCAGTATAAAGAATTTTTGCTGGTGGAAAAAAACCATAAACCAAAAATGTTTTCAGGTAACTTCACTCAACTCATTTTTTGACACATTTATTTATTCATTACAGATAAAGATGGTGTGATAGGTGCCAGTTTGCAGATGGAGAATAAAAGCAACAGCCTCTTGGACCTGTGACATCATCGTACACACAAGCAGAAACACAGATATTGTAAAGACATAATTGATAGAATCGCTAAGATAGAAAGATATTTAATTCATTAATTAATCAGTTGATTATCCAGATGATTTATGGTGTTCCTGCTGGTGTTCCAAATATTGCATTATTGTTATTTGTATAAATAACATGGTCGCAATATTAGGAACACCTCTCAAGATCATTAAGTGCACATCCGAATAACAAATTACAACCTTCAAAAAGACCAATGAAGTAAATAAATTGACTCCTCAAAACAAATCCTTCTCATCCACATCAGACAGGAATGATTGGAGGCACGAGTTCGCAGTATCTGCAGTACAAAATGAGATACATGTAGCTGACACGAGTGGGCTGGGGAGAGTTCCACGTGTGCACAGAACCCTGAAGCAGCAGTGCCGGGGTGGCTTGTGTGCCTCAAGTCGTTCCGCTGCTCTGTTACCCCACATTTCACATCTCTCTCTCTCTCTCTCTCTCTCTCTCTCTCTCTCCCCACTGTCTCTGACAAATGAAACCATAAAAATATCTGAAACGACAAAACAAACCCTGGGTAAACTAGTTTCGCCGCTCTAGACCTCCTTAAAATAGAGGCAAAAATATGGAATTGTACATCATTACTACAGTACACTTTAAAGGGAATCCTACTGCTAGGAATATACAGCTGGTAGATTGTCAGGATGCCTGTATGTTGGCATGTTTCACGCAGGGAAGGTCCAGCAACGGCATAAATATTCCTTTTCATCGGTCTGTCGAGCAGCGATTCCACAAAAGCGTCACACTGTTCTCCCTCTCAGGGAGTGTGCATATGTATCTCCCCGATGTGTCTGCTACCACTTTATTTGTGATGTAACAGCATCCAGTCATTTTGATGGGGGCTCACTTGTTATTGTCATTCAACAAGCTGTTCAGATTGGACGCCCCTGAATGCATCACTAGGGGCTTCACACAAGGTGGCCACTCATTTTTCACGAGTGTAATCAATCCGATTTATTAAGTAAATGAACCTACATATTGTAGAACATTTTTAATTCTGTGATTTCATGAAGTGATTTTTTCCCCATCATTATTATGATGATTTCACAACACAAAACACAAGCCGGCTTTCGTGCCTGTTCGCGTACGAGCGGTCGGGAAAATATTTAATCCATCTAAAAATAGACAGGGAAGTCTTTATTCATATCGCAAATGGATGAAATTGTTTCTATTAACAGTTTAAGATTAAATCTGTGCATAAACACATTTCATGCATGAGGTCCAGTGTCCATGCATTAATGCTGTCGAGAGCAACTGTGCAGCCCCTTCAACACTGGATTGTGGGAGTCTTTTTGAAAGGTCAGATAAGCAGCTGTGATATTGTTCTACTCACCAAATGTCACAATATCCCAGGGGTCAGAGTGACTGACAAGGGACCTTATCTCCAGGGATAAACCCACTACTGGTGGAGGGCCGAGCAGAGGGTTGCTGGTGCCGGTGCTGGTGAGTGGGCGATAACAGCTGGTTGAGAGCTGATATGGTCACCAGTTTCATCCACTAACATTAAAGGACAGTCCCACTCATCTCTGGAAGCTCTAGTGCTAACTTGTAAACACAAGTAACTGTTTGTGGTTCGTGGGTGAACCTCTAAGATTCCGTAGTTTCTTCTTCTGAGGTGGGAAAAGGTCAGGAGCAGCAGTCTCAGCTAATGTGTTTCCTGCTGTTAACACCTCTTAGAGGCAAAACTGCATGAATCTCAGCTGTCTTTGTTGTTTGAGAACGTGAGGCAGTAAAAAAGATGTATCATCGTCTTTTCAATTGTTCACCAACTAAATCCATGGAAAGAGAATAATGGAGCAAACACTGAAACAGAGTCAAGACTTTTGTCATTTAATTAAAATGTAGAAAAACAAACAAATTTCCCCGCTGCACCTTTAACCACTCTCCAAGGAGCGGGATGACCAACTTCCTTCATTTTTCATCAATCATTCCGGAAGCCTCTCTGAAATGGGATGCTGCTTGGAAAGTGTCCATATCTGGTTCCAGGTAGAAGCTGAAGTTAAGAGCCGATCCCATGGGAACAAGAGAGCGAGAGAGAGAGAGAGAGAGAGAGAGAGAGATGTGTTACAATGTCATCTCCTGGCTCAGAAGAATATCAGGAGGTCCTATGATTCGTTCTTTATCGTCTGGAGGTTAAACACTCCATGTTGACCAAATCCTGCCTCCGTGAGGATTATAATACTCAGCTCTTACTGAATATGTTTGAGGGAATGGTTCATTTTGATTTTGATATGTTCTAGTTTCCACAGATGTGCCTGTTCACAAACCTCATTTCGAACCGTCCGGAGTGTTCAAACTGTTTGCTTCAAACCCCAGAATCCTGTTTGCCGCGTGGACACTTGACCACACGTGGCTTCAGCGTCAGTTGGTGGATTTGACTGCTTGCGGCTTTCCCCTGCAGACAGGAAGACGTATTCTCCATGGCTACGTCAAGCGTCTTCGGCCACCATTTCCCTTTTTTCAAAACACGTTTTAAAGCTAAGTCATCGTCTCATCGCTGGATGAGAGCTTTTACCTGCAGAACATCCACAAACGTACACAACCTCCGCTGTGTAACAACAGACGCTGGTATTGAGGCAGCGCAGCGTCCAAGTCAACTGCAGTCAGGGACAAAATGATGTTTTTTCCAACGTTTACCGTGACCACAAACTCCACAATAAAAGCGCTATGAGATTAATACATGTTATGTTCACTTAAATGACCACAGCTCATATTTAACAACATGGTCACGAGGAACTCAAACCGGTGCCACAGCCATTTCATGCCATGCACACACGCTGGTGAACATATCACGTTATGGTTTAAAAGCTTGCGTGTCCAGCCCCACCCTCTCGGCGCCAGTTCAGTGCACCCCAGCGGAACTGTGACCAAAAACAAGACAGCGTGGATCTCAGCAGATGAGGAGTGGCACCGTCCCATCGTGCCAGTGAGACAGTCAGTCCCTCAACGCTTGTCATCAAGCCATGAACGCAGTTCACGCAGCGTCAGACATCATCGTTGTGTAACTGGTAGCGCGTCCACTTTTCAAGATGTTGTGTTCTTTCATATTCTTTCATGTTCCTGCACAATCAAAAGCAAAACGGGAGGTTGTGAACTTGACGAGTTGAGTGTGTTTCCATCAGCGTGTCCTCAGCCCTGGAGACTCCGCTGGCCAACCCCCCCCCCACCCCCCCCAAAAAAAACAGAAATAACAGAAGATGGCATCTCCCTCCCTGGGGCTGTGGCCTGTGGTGCACTCTCTTTTCAAAGTTCTAGTTGATTCCAAGTAAATACATTGACACCCAGTGGTTGGCAGTTTTTGTCAACTTTGTATGCCTGTAAGATATGAGTGTTGGCTGTGTGTTGTTGGCTGTGTGTTGTCTGCCCCTGCTGATAGCACTTGTGTTGCTGCAGCTGTCGCTTGGACAAAAGAAAGCTTTAAATCTGCTTTGAGACGATGCATTGATGACTGCGAGAGCCTTTGGAGGAATCTGCCTTAAACCAATGAATGAAGAAGAGGGAGGGTGATTGACGTGTCATTGAATCCTGGTTTAAAACATGAACCTTATGATATATGACGCAAAGACAGATCAGGTCGCAGCACCACAGCAGCATGAACCAGCTGGGATTGAGATTCGAGGCGGTTCATTTGTGAGCAACTTCTCCTGCTGCTCATGCCAGGTTGTTTAACCCGTGAGGAAGAGCTGGTTGATCCGGTTCCCATCGTGCATAGATGAAGCGTTATCAAGGCACCAGGGAGACGTCACATCTTTAGACAAGCAAACATCGGAGTTTCATCCCTTTGGCATCCAAACCTGGGCACGGAGGGCAGAGACAGCGCTACTGTGCTATGGCTACTTTCTTAAAACATCTTTTGCTCCAGTCTGTTTATCAAAGCTCCACATCGGCTGCTCCTTGGTGGCCTGCTGCTGCGTGAAGGCAGACAGGTCAGGGTTTGTGGATGAGCTCACCGGCAGTCACAGAAGTTACTGCCAGCGGTGACAAACTTTCTCTACCATATATGGAGGCAGGTTACCACCTTCACCCGGGATTGTGCTCATGTCTGCTGACCGGAGCATGAATACCCGTTTGATGCAGGACCGACAGCTTATTAAACCTGTTCCCAGGCAAGCAGAGAAAAACTAGATGTCGGTGGGGCTTAGTGGTTTCTGGCCTGTGGGAAACAGGCTTAAGTTCCTTGCGATAACAAAAATATCCAACAAGATCAGCTTTATCTCTGTTTCCGTGTTCATCTCACTGTCTAGATGGACTACACTAGTTCCAGATAACGGGTGTTTGGCCCGCTGCACTAATGGTAGAGAAAAAGACTGGCAGCTCTAATGGCAGCAGCTGCCAGAATGACTCTCCATGTGACCTCACTACAACAACTGCTGCCAACGAGAGTCTTTCAAGAAGCCGGTTGCAGAAATCAGCAGACATCACATACGATGCAGAACATTTCAAAGAAGACATAAACATTTGAGATTCATTATATATATATATATATATATATATATATATATATATATATATATATATAGATAGATAGATAGATAGATAGATAGATAGATAGATAGATAGATGGATAGATAGGACAGTAAAATTTTGGCATGACATGTAAGGTGGCACAAGAATTTGACCTGAACTGCCTGGACAACCACACTCAAATACGCTCCTAAAGACGAAACAAGAAACAGGTGGAGAACAGGAGGGCGGGAAGGAGCTGATAGGGCGAGAAACACAGGGAGCAGGACTGAGACTGACGAGGACTGATTACTGAGCAAGACCAAGGTGAGGAAAAAAAGGCGGGGAACAGACAAAGACAGGAACTGGCGAGCACACAAAGGTCCAATCCCATTTTTTTATTTTCACCCCTACCCCTCGAAACAAAGTTACGAAGGGTCGGGGTTTAGAATATTCCCCTGTGAAATGGGGCAACCCTTCATAACCAGAAACGTCGTCATTAGGCTTCAGTGACATCGTAAACAGAGGCGACGATTGTTTTCCGGCCGGGAAACATCAACATGACCTCTTCAGCTGTGGTGATTCTCTTGCCATGGTTGGCATAGTTGTTTTTAAAATCTGTATTCATGAAAAAAAAATACTTACCTTTTATGGATGTCTTTCATAGCTTGTGAGCCATGCATTCTGGGAGATTGCTCGTGACACTTTGGAGTGTACCTCTGAAATAACTCAGTTCGGAGGCCATAGAGCCCTCGCCCTCCACCCTTCCCCTCTGCCTCAGCAAGAATCGGGACATCCATTCCCCTATAGGAGAACGTGCAAAACGGAGGTGGGGGGGTGGGGGGGCGGGTAAGTGGTGGGGTTGAGGGGCGAATTGGGATTGGCCCAAAGACACAGGACGGAAGAACTGATCAAATTAACCAGGAACTGAACACTAGTGACCTAAAACAGGTCGAAACACAAACTTGAAACACACTGGTGGAACTTAAGAACCACACGAACACTTCCAAAACTAAACAGTCGAAAAAACGAGAATGTCCACGTTTTCCGGAGACACAGTTCTGATGGCGCCGTGACAAGATCAACTGAAAACACTGTGATCTATTTAAAGTGGGTGAATGTTCACACACTCGTGGTCCAAAAAAAAAAAGTTTTGATTTTAAAGAGTAAAAGTCAAGCACCTTTCAAAAATACTTCAGTCTAACATTTCCAAATTAGCCCGATGATTCAGGGCTGTTCTGACTCCGTTGTTTATAAATCCTTGTTTTTTTTAGTCCATCATCTGCTGCAACAAACCCGGATCGACATTATTCATATGAATATAAATTCTGATAAATTACATTGTACCCCCTCACAGTGGAATCACATTTTATAGAAGAAGTGCACATGATCCTGACATACAAAGCACAAAAGAAATTCCTCAGTCGTTATATACTCACATATCTTCCATCTTTTAAAGTTACATAAGTCAAAGTCAACCAACATGTTCGTCCTTCAGCTAAATTCCCTCATTCCAAAATATATCTGGTTGTTTGAGAGGAAATATTCTCCAGCTCTGGACACCCCCCCAGTTCAGGAGTCCACCCTATCACCCTCTTAATTTCCCTCCTCTTTGATACAGATGCCTCAGTTCCCCGGGGAACCATTGCCACCCTGATTAAGGTGAAGTTCTGTCGCTTCAAATTTGCCCAAGAAGCCGTCAAGAAACTTTATACGTTGGAATCAAGCCGTTGACAAGTGACAAATGTGCCCACGTTGCCTGACAGTATTTTCTGCTGCAGCTCTGGTCAGCAGAGCCGAGAAAGTGACGTCTGCACACACACTGATAGCACACACAGGGAAAAACTGCAGACAATTTTCTGGTGGACTAAGAGGCAAGAAGAAGCTGTGGCATCTCCTCACTGACAAGCTCATGCAACTGGCTAAATACCACCAGAAAGACTGGCAACAGTGGTGATTCTATACACTGCACAGCAGATGATAAGGATGTGCATATTACAGCAGCAGAGAGCTCCCCCTCTCTCCCTCTCTCCCCCTCTCTCCCTCTCTCCCCCTCTCTCCCTCTCTCTCCCTCTCTTTGCTGCTGCAGCAGTGTCAGCTGTCAGCCCAGCATCCCGCCCCCCCCCCCCCCCCCTTGTTACATCTGTGCAGCAGCAGCTTATGACCAGTAACGAACCAGAAACCGAACACTCTTACTGGGTATCAGGCAAGTTTGCCACTGTATGCAAAAACGTCTAAGACTTCATATCATGCAGCCTCACTGAGAGGTAAATACCGGTGATTTATGGTAAATCCATACAGACACAATGCCCGGGTCCACTGGACTGACCTGCAGCTGCTCAGCTCCCTATTCTAGGATTCCACGAGGGACAAGTCCCCCTCTTACAGATGACTTCCACTACCAAGATTCAGCTGACATGGAGAGCAACAGGGAGGGAAATCAAGGTTATGAGATGTGGAGGATGGGAACCAGAGCTCGTGGTTTGTCAGAGACCAGATCAGTGTGAACCAGATTCTGCTTGTGTGTGTGTGTGTGTGTGTGTGTGTGTGTGTTGTTTCTTCCTTCTGTCTCATTCTCATTGGTGTGGAATCTCAGGAATTCCTTCAGATTGGCTCAAATGTCCACTGGAACTCAAGGATGAAATGAAAAGACTTTGGTGGTCAAAGGTCAAAGGTCAGTGATGCACATGCACATGCACTGTGGAGGCAAACAAACACAGTACAGTATTTCTGCTTTACCTATTGGTTGTTGCATGAATCAGACTGTGTTGCTGAGTAAATGCAGGCTGTGAGAGAGATGACGAACATTCTGGCTACAGTGAGTTTGTTGCATACGTCTCCAGAATGGAAATGCAGCTGCTGTTAAAATATCAAGGAGGAGAGCTAAGAGGGGAATAAAGGACGCTGAGTCTTCAAACATGGAGGAGAGTTTCCTGTGGCTGAAATGTGATCAAAGGCAATAAAGTGTCAGGTTGATGTCAAACCACTGAAAGTATTTCAACCGACAGCTGAAGTTTAAACCATAAAGAGTGGTAAGTGAAGGCTAGGCACTGGGTGCACGGTTAATATTTACAGAAAATCTTGTGTATTAGACGATTGAGAGGTGTGTGTTATAGGAACGAGTAAAAACAAGAGTACTTTCAGTGTTTTCTATCACCTGGAATTCAGCTGACAGCCAAGCCCACGTCCTCCTTCCGCGTCAGTCAGGGAGCAGTGAGGCTCTCCATCTGCAAGTGTGTACCTCTCTCACGTTGAAGTGCCGGCCTCTTGAAGTTTAATTAATCAAAAAGCACGGATGATGCCGACGTACTGTACAACCTGTGTGTGTGTGTGTGTGTGTGTGTGTGTGTGTGTGTGTGTATGTGTGTGTGTGTGCGTGTGTGTGATTGGGGCGAATGTGAAGGAGACTTATGACAGAGGTGAACACAAATGATGAGTGTATCGATTTTACATCATTGAGACTGTCCAAGCATCTTTAATTATGTAATAGACAAGCGAGAGAGAGAGAGAGAGAGAGAGAGAGAGAGAGAGAGAGTGTGTGTGTATGTGTGTGACCAAAGAACACGCCTCCTTTCCTTCTCTTACTGGGTAAAACGGAATTTAAACTCTCAAGCGTTGACTTCCAGGTGCGCTGGTCCTCAGAATCAGTCGTCCGCCAGCGTCAGGACCCCTGCAGGGCTGCCGGCGGAGTCACGGGAGGCCAGGAAATAATCTGAGGGTTTTTATTCTGCTGAAGCTCTCAATCACCATCAGTGATAATGAATCAAAGGATGAGAGGTTGCTTCATTTTAATGAGACAGAATTCAAAATGGAAACCAATGGCTCGTTTTGTCTTTCGCAAACAAGCTAATGTCATGAATGAATTTCTAATTAATTTGAAGACCTTCAAAATCAGTAGCTGAAGGCAAAAAAAGGTGTTGTTGCCCAAAGCAAACAAATCACTTGTCTTGATTTTTTTAATGTCAGTGTCAGTCAGCAGGTCAGTACTTGATTTAGTCAAGAAGAAAAAATAATTCTAATGATAGTCATAAAAAATGAACTGAAAAAGAAAATAATGGCCAAAAAGGTCAGAATCGGGAATCAATAATCGTTATTGTTCCAAAACTGACCCCAAACTAATCAACCAACAAGTAAAGCAAACTACAGAATAAACCAATACATCAAAATTCATGAGCTGCACCTAAACAACATGAAAAAGTCGTTCATCAATTGATAAAATGTGACATCAACTTTATTTCATTTTCGGTTTGCTTTGGTATCAATTTACCTTTGTAGCTGTACATTTCCCTATTTATTTTTGTGTTTATTTCCCCATTGTAAAAAAAACCCAAAACGCCTCTGCTTATTTATTATCACATTTGCTCTCCCACTTCCTGTCCGTCTGAAGTATTCATGAGTATTTCCAGCAATGACATCACCCATTACAAAAATGACGATCCTCTGCGTCGCTCGTGATTTCCGCCCATGAATCAGAAAATATATGCAAGGTTTCTCCGGGGACCTGCAAGTCATTTTCACTTCAGAGAACAGAGACATTAATAACAGTTATAGATCGCAAATCTCAGAAGCACCTCAGCTCACAGCAGCTGCTGCCAGAGTGTTAACTGCACAACATCGGGCATAAATAGTTGTGAGCAGGATTTACATCCACAGGAGGCTTCGCTCGCCTGCAGCAGACTGACGTACTTCAGCGTGACGTCTTTGAGCCCGTCGATGAGCCACGTGATCCCCAACTGTACTTGATCGGGCGGTTGATCATACCAGGAAGTTTTTCAGATATATTTCTGTAACAGACGTCTGAAGCACTTATTGATGCCCCCCCAAAAAAACAAAAAAAAACGTTTTTCTTGACAGAAATACTCAAGCATAGAAAAACAACAACAACAAAAACAACAACAACAACAAAAACCCATTCAGATCTTGATCCAGAGAAACAGTTGTTTTATCAGAATCAGCTTTGAGAGCTGCGAGCTCATAAATCTTCCTCCTCTCTGTCTGCTGTAATGGGGGAGGGGGTGGGGGGGTGGGGGTGGAGGACACTCCCATTACAGCAGATTTCAAAAATAGGTTTTACTTCCCCTAAATTAAATTTCGATCTTGTCACAGGGTGCTGGTGCACCCAGCCCAGACGCTGCCTTTATTAATCGTTATTTGTATAGATAACTACCAATTAACTATTGGGCCGCTGAATTGAGTTCTCTGGAAAAATGTGACAAGCAATTAAATGTGCCTTGTTGAGTCATAAAGGGCTACGTCAGCTGGCCTGTTGTGTGGACGTCCAGTCCATCCTGATAGTCTGCGCTATCTGTTTAGCCCATAATTACCTCAGAGCAATTAACTACTTAAATAAATTATTTTCCATCACTTTCATGAATGCACCAGAGTGGGTCGAGTTAGATGGAGAACACTTGTGACGCTTGCACAGCTCACACACACGCACTTCAAAAGTTTGCCAGACACTGATTATTACGCTCACTGGCAACAATCGGTTGTGTTTCTCATCTTGTTTCAAGTCCTGTTTCAAGTGAGTTTAGCTCAGCTTTTCTCGGTGTCACTGATCAATAACTTCATCATGATTTTCCGGAAGATTATGACTCAAATCAAGGGTGCACAATCTCACCCCACAAAGAGGAGACGAGTCTGGCAAGACACGTGTCGAGGGCCACTGGTGGCCCGCTGTCATTTCCCTGGCTGAGAGTTACCAAAGATGGACTTTTAATTCAAAAATTCATGAATGCTGAAGAAACACCAGTTCCACACTGGAATGCCAGTCGCTGCTTTATCAGTTATTTCTTCATCTTAATTACACGTCACTGCAAAAACTAGCAATTTTCACTGCCTCTCATGAGACTGCGCTTTATTGAAGCAGGCATTTGTGAACTGTGTCTTCACCTGGCTCCCATTTACATCCCAGGTTAGATGAACCAGCGAGAAAATAAATGAACTTTAGAATACTTTTTCATCAGCGCTCCAACTTTGAGAGCTGAGAACAAATTTCGATATATCCATACTGTAATGAAAGACATCTATCAGCGGCTACCGCAGCCAGATTGCTGCTTCGCCGCCACCGGGGACTGTTTGTCACTGTTTGACTGTTCGTCAATTCTGCTCTAAATAATCTTCCTCTACAGCATGAAAATATTATATTCTGCTGCTATGATGACCATTTGACCCCAATTCAATTCAGATGACTCCAATAATCATGTGAGATAATTACTCGACATCCCATTAGTATAGTATTATTATTCTTTTTCCAATCTTAATCAGATTCCAATCTTATCGATCCCTCGGGAAATTCAGCCCCAGACATTTAATATATGACTCTGGTGTCCTCCAATGCAGAGATAATGGGTGATGATATGCTGTTTGACAGCAGCGAGCCAAAACAGCTTCAAAGCTCTCAGGTTGGTTGTGTGAGGACTGAGCTGCAGTGTGGAAAGTAAGATGGACAGAAAATAAGAGAACAGGTGTGTTTTAGAGGAATTAGAGTGAGCAGGGAAGAAGAGGGGCACTGACTCTGCTGTTCTGACTGAAGAGGAGAGGTCAGCCCAGCATCAGGGAGCCATTATGTTGGAGAGAAATGACCTGGTGAAGGAGGCTGTGCAGGGAAACAGGAGCTAAGCTGCTAGTTAGAGGCAGACAGGTCGTGCTAGCTGCTGCAGCAGCCGCGTTAAAGTGAAGCTTGAATGTGAGAGAGGCCTAAACAGAGAGAGCTAGTTAGTCACACCGTACAAAACATGTTCACCCCTGCAGGTGTAAAATCAGGTTAAAGCTTTCCCAGACTTGTTTAAATGGAGTAGCAGCCTGAGACGAGCATTTCTAGATACTTCCTAGATGCTCAGGGGAGCAGGCAGGCGACGAATTTGGGTCACAATCACAGCGCCACCTACGGACACAGGGAAGCAAACCTCTTGTGACAAAAGTTGGAAATTCACTGACGTCAGCTGACCTCCTGTAGTCGTATCACTGTGAGTCCCTCAAACAAGGCATAGGTGCGAGGGCCCAGTCAGCAAACACACACAGAGGAGAGTGACATCCCATCATGAACACGTGGTGCGTGTCACTATCAAGTCACGCTATGTTGTTTATTATCTGCCGGAACACACAAAAAAACAGCAAGAGGAAAATCAAGCTAAAGACGTATACAAAAGGAATGGAAGTCAACCAATCAAAATGCTTCAGCATTGCAGCACCGCCCTCAAAGTTCCTGGGCCATTGGAAAGTTCTACCCCTTAATCAACGACACAGGAACTAAATCTAGACCCTAGATCTGCGCGTGGGTTCCTCCAAAAGTTCCTGGTTCCTGGGGACAGTTCCTGCAATGGAAATGCAGCTAAGCATTGGTGACATCACGTACTGAGGCTTCCTCCATAAAAGAGCCAAAATCTTGCCGGGTGAGTGGATACGAGAGGTCAGGCAAAGAAGCTAGCAGTGCCTGCTTGGGTTTTTGTTTTCTATTTGCAGGTTTGGCATCAAATGAACACGAACCATACGCATCATCAGAGATGTTCTGTTGCTTTACACTCATGACACCTCTCTGAAGGATTGATGGGCCACTTGACCACTCGCACGAAGGCCTCCACCAGCGCTGCATTAATGAGGCAGCGTTGTAAAAGCTCTGAGTACCGTAGAAAGGCACTATATAATTGAACCTCTTTCACTTCTGAAAGAGAGAGGAGGTCCAAGTAAAACACAGCGGAGCAGTTGAAAGCTGGAGCTGATGTAGAGGCAGTTGTGGTATCGACAGAACTGACCGAACGGCAGCAGTTTCAGACAGAAAGGAAAGGCATAAACCTGGAAACGACATGCTGCAGAAATAAGCTCAGTTGAAAGTGGATTGTTGGTAGAAAATGGATTTCCTGAAGGGAGGGGCCAACCCCAAGATGTATAGGTGATACGTCCTTGGCTTCAAGGAGGAGCTGATAACGGTTGTCAGGTGATTGAGGAGTGGTCTGCAGAGGTGGAGAAGGAGAGGGAGAAGAGTGAAGATGGGCATGTCCTATAAGTGAACACATCAGGCTGGGCTGGACTGCTGCATCCATCTCCTCATCTGCAATAAGACAAATCTAATTTCCTACACACACCAGGTCCATCCACAACACGTGACCAGAGCATGGTGACGCTCACTGCAGTCTCTATACTCTATTAATACATTATAAATGCATACTGCAAACAAACCGTGAAGATTTATGTGACTTACGTGATGAATAATAACGATCGTCACGAATCTTTGTATCGGTGTTTTTAAATGGGTTTCATTTCAGATGTCTTCAGGAAGCGTAGGACCTGGTAACACTGAGTCTAAAATTCCATTTCATCTCACTGTGATGACTCACGCGGAGGGACTGCTGGCACATTCTGTACGTGCAAACAAAAATAGAGCAATCGGTACATTTGTTTAGTTTTTTGCAAACTGAGATTAACTGAGTTGTTTTTGCAAATGGTCTCCATTTTTATGTTGTTCATCGGACCGATCAATCAGATTTCAATCGATTTGTCGGTAATTAATCAATTGGGGGCCATAACGACCGATCAAACCGGTTAGCCACTGGTGACAGCCTTGTTACGAGTCTGAAAGCTGACCTCTGCTAGCATGGGCACCAGCTAAGCTGGGTTCTAGCACAAACTAGCCTGGTAGCTAGCAGGACCAGGTGGAACTAGTGCAGGTGTTTGACAGCCGCACCGCCAAATTGTCACTGACGATTCTGACTTCTCAAGGTCGTGGTACCTCTGAAGTTCTGTGTCGTAGTACTACCATGGAAGAAACTCGCTATCCTGATTGGTATATGAGGAGGCGTAGCTCCACCTATGTTTACCAGGTGTCCCTGACTTCTTAAATCCATTCTTCCCAGTTCATGTATGCTGGAACAGCAACAATGGTCCAGTTTAATTGTCCAACTGAGCTACAACTGCAGCTCGACTGCAGCTGTGCACGTAAACCCACTTACTTCCATTTACTTCACCATAATTCTATCACATCTGTCAAATGTGCAGAGGTTGAGTGAGGTTAGCCTTGAATATAGTTGGGTAAAAAACAAGTGGAAGAAGCAGAGGCAGACAGCATGGGAGAGTGACAGTTACGGGGGTCAGCCGAACAGCAGGGCCGACGCTTCTGTCTCCCCGCTGTTTTCATCCTTGTGAGTTTAGTGTGGAGAGCTTCCAACTTCCAGGGCAGGTGGGGACAGATGGAAAGGTCTGGAAGAACAGAAGGGAAGAGAGAGAGGAACGACACAAACCAAATGTTGTGACCTGTGGTGATGGAATGAGGTTAGACGCTCAAGAAGGGTTATTAGCAAGAGGTTTTGCAGAGGAAATAAGGTTCGAGCAAGAAAATGAAAGGCTAACAGCTGTGGAGAAGCAGGAGACCCGGTAAGTAACAGCACTAAGTCAAACTTTTATTCTGAGATATTTTACTCTCTCTTAGACTTTTATACAACGTTTCCATGTGGTCAGGAATTTTTTATTTTTTTTTTAAATGTTTGTGATAGCTTTTTTTCCCAGCGAGGACGAATCTCTGACAATTTCCTCGTCCCGATCTGGGAAATTACTTAATTTGCGAAAAGAATTGATTCTTTTTAAAGACGCTGCTCTTTCTTTTTCTCAAAGTGAAATGATAAAGTGACGCTGTTGGGAATTTAGCTGCGACAGTACTCCTTATGAAGCTGCTCAGAATCACTCCTACGATTCACACCTCATACTAATCTAGGACTACGACCACTAATGAGGCTTCAGGCGTGTTCTTCAATTTGGAGAGAGGCTGACGACAAAGTGTGAAGTGACTCTTTTTCCGAGACACCTGAAGAATAAATATGTGCAGAGACATAAAATAGAACAGAACTCGCATGTGTGCGCCACTCCTTTGCCTGCATACGTGGGCCACATGGATAGAACTACTGCAGGATAACAGCTCCGCGCCACAGTGCTGCAGGGATGACGTGTTTTTGTGAGGTTAGCATCACCATGGATTGCCTCAACCAATATGGGTTCCAACGGGGTTTCAATCGGATGATGGTTGAAAATAAACTGTGGTTAACAAACTTCTCTTTTTCTCCAATAGATAAACTTCATGAACACCGCTTGTAGCTTGAATGCATCTTTGAAGTACAAAGTGTTGCACTACGGACGAGCTGCCCCGCGGCATCATGACTGCCAAGGTTCTGTCTGCAACGTTTGTAGCCTTTTGTAAGACCGATTCATGCTATAGGAAAAAAACAACAACACATACGTACTTGCCTTGCCAGTCGTGATTCAAGTATGTGCAGTTCATGTCATGTGGGTGTCTGTCCCTTCGTGGCCAGAGCAGCGTTGCATGTATCCACACCTTTTCCTTGTATTTGCCTGTGAGATCTGCATGTTCTTGTGCAGTCCTGTTAGATTCGGTTGCCATTTTGGGTGGATGGCCTTCTCCCTGCATCTTCCTTGCTGTGCTTTTGCTGCCACTTCACCTTCTCCAACCTCATATATGCCTATTAAAGTTTTTTTTTTTTTTTACTTTAAACCAAACATTGCTCTCTGTGTGATCCCTGCCCCTGATTCTCCTCCCTTGGTTCAGTGTCAACAGAGCTGAGGCTTCGGCACCTTCAGTCACACCTACATTTCTGCTGAAGTGCCTCCTCGTAATGGAAAGTTTTAATGAAAGCAGTGGGGAGATTTCAAGGCTCTGGGACTGACTCACCACCATGACAAGAAAAAGAAATCCCACAAAAGTGCTGAATTATGTACATGCTCAGATTTTCAACAGTGCTTTTCATAACTCTTGAGCCCCACCGCAGCAGATCTGTGACAGATTCACTCGCCATGCAACAAGCCCCTCGAGTGTGCAGACGAGAAGAGCTTACAGGAACTGTTGAGTCATGAGGGACGGCCAGCTGGGTGACGCACTCCATCTTCCACCAACTATTAGCTCACAGATAGAATGCTGAGTTGGGCTCAGGCTTGGTGGGTGATAGGGGATGATGTGTGAGGGTGACAAGGCGTTTAACCCCTCGCCTCAGAAGGATCTGTTCTTTTCCCAACGTGCTGGCTGAAGGGGAGGAATCATACATCATAATGTTGCTCTCGGCCCTGTAAGGAATACAGACTCTCCACGTAGCAGGGTTTTGCCTGCCTATCCGTCTCACAGGCTGCCTGCCTTCTCATTACCTTGGTTGAAAGTCCTGGCCTAAATGCAAAAGCTTTTTAATGCACAATCTGGTGTGTTCCTCTGGGCACCAGAGGGATGCACATTATGAGCAGCATTCGAGGTTGGAGTCTTCACCCAAAAAGTCTATTTGGCCTTCCAAGCACTAACAAATGGGTGCCTCAAGTTCACAAAGAGTTTTTTCTTTCACCACTCCATTACTTCTGCGCAATTCCAAAAAGCTAATGGAGACTGGCGGCTAACAAAAGTCCTTCCACAATCTCTTCAGCACATGCATGCATGTATGATCCACATCTTCTTTATCCAGAAATATGATCGGTAATCCGAGAGTAAGAGTGTTTTAATGGAAACTTTTGGGCAATTTTGCAGTTGTTAGCCATCAGTTGCTGTTAGCTTCAAGCTAAGCATCCTGCAGGTGACTGGCTCCTGTTGCATGTTGATGTCATAGGGAAGTAATGCAGGAGGGAGATAAAGACGTTTGTGAGTACTTGAAAGGCAGAACATACTCTTTAGGTGCAGTAAAACTTTAAGTTACAACACTGAGCAGGTCTCTGTATCTTGAACTTTTATGTCCCCGTGTTTCAGTTTATCAGGTCACCTGGTTAGTTTGGTCAGTCAAACAGCTGGTTGTTTAGCGGCTGAACAACCGAGATAAGTAGAGCCAGAACAACGGATCCATCATTCTCATTGGTTTTTGAGCTCATATTTAATCACATTTTAATGATCAGAAATGACGGATACAACATTTATACCCCACCACACACACACACACACACACAAGCCAGCTGAAACATTCCTACGTGAGCTGCAGGGAGGCTGTGAACACATCAAGAAACACCTGGTAGAAAGGTAGACGATTTAATTTTTAAAAAAAAGTCAAGAACAAAATATCCTTTGGTCACAACCTTTATTTCACACTCTTTTGTTCCATCCTGGTTAAAAAAAAACAAAAAAACCCCAAACCCTGAAATCTCAGTGGAGACTTTCATCTGTCGACACTCGACACTCTAGAGGATACATGAGGCGAGCGTGCTATGCTTGTCTTCTCCAGCCTCGACAGCCTCTGTCTTAAAAATTCCAGAAAAAGCCCTGCACATGCCTGTGTGTATGTGTATATATGTGTGTGTGTGTGTGTGTGTAAATGTGTATGTGTGTGAATGTGTATGTATGTGTGTGTGTGTGAATGTGTATGTGTGTGTCAGGAGGCCATCTTCTGTCCTTGTCTGTATGTGTTTCCATGGTGTGAATCTTGTAGCATCTTGGAATACAAATGACAGTCATTCCACCTACCTTCACACCCCCTGCCCACACACACACACACACACACACACACACGCACACACACATTTAACAAAGCTACACAGTAGCTCCACACTCTGACTAGCTGACCCTGGACCATCGTGCAGCTCGTCCTCATCCACACTGGGATTAACTAGCACACTTCTGCCCCTGGGGGCTCGTTGTGTTGGGAAATCACCAAAGAGGAACCAGGAGCTCCGTCCCCCAATTTACTCTCTGAGTTCCATAGCTGCCACATTCTCATACTGCCTTCTGTGAATAATTGGGAGGGTATATTTTTTTTATTTTTTTAAGGAGAGAGGATGTGAAGTGTTTTCTCTCTCACACATGCAGATACCCGGACACATCTGAGTCTCCTGCTGCTGTCGGTTCAGGGTCACTTTACTAACTGAGGTATACAATAATTCCCCCTTAAACAACTTGTGCTCCAGGTCTGCCAGCGCTCTGCTTCGGCCCAGACCTCAAACAGAGGTTGAGAGATTCATGCTCTTTTTCAGCGACTCCTGAGGGAAATTCCTGTCACTGTAGCTGCTAAATGCTTCATCATTATCAGCAGCTACTTGTTGGAGCTGCACGGGTAGTTTTCAGTCAGTATTTTTTATAATAGCAAACAACATTTGCTTGTTGCAGCCGACTGAACCAAAACCATACAACCAATAAGACTGTCAAGGTGGCTGCATCTGGTTTGATCCTTGGAGCCGCGTAAAGACCAGAGGCAGAATAGGAATCCGAGTGCAACAGCTCATGCATGGCACATCACAATCTGCTGATGGTGATAGCGGACCACCTGTATGAGCTTTGACCAGGTATTTGTAGGGAGCATGAAACACGGCGGCAGCAAACACACAAAGATGGACCTGTGAAACAACAACTTAGAAACTCAAAACCAAAGTAAAACTCGCTCTTATTCATTGGCAGGAGAAATGGCGACAGGCGCCTCACAGGCCGGGAGTTTAAACTCATTCAAACTGTCGTCATGAGTGTGATGCCAAGACAGGAACGTGTTTCCCAGAGTTCACTGTGGCGTATATACAAGCCAAAAACCTCCCCTAAGTACAGCTTTGCCATTAAAAGCAGGTTTTTTTGTCTCTAATAGCTTTAACACCAGAGGCCTTTTAATTATTACAGGCTATAAAATGTCAGTTTCCTTACACGATGTTCCTCAGATCACAACAGTCGCGCATTTTTCTATTCCATTATAACGTTTCTGAGCTGAAGGTTACTCCAAGACAGGATAGCTAACAGCAGTTAAACAGCACTCATTAAAGAGCTGTCACTTAACATTTCAAGGTTTTTTTTCAATCAGTAAGCATCGCAAATGATAGTGTACAGGTTGTTGCTATAGTGATTAAAGCGTCGCTCCTTTCCAGGCTCCATTAAGCCAGAGTAATCACTATCTGATGCAATTGGGGACCGGGGGAAGAGTTTACCCTAAAAACTGTTTAATCAACTGTCGGAAAGCCACAAGAGAGACTTTTGGTCATTGTTGCCTGGTCTTCTTAGAGGAAATTAGAATTCCAAAGACAAGGGAATAACCTGTAAATGTCTCCAGGAAATGAGATTAGATCCTAATGTAATTTTCTTTGATTTGGTCCAGTTAATTGGTCTTACAATGTGATCAGCTGAAAGAACTTTCGTTTGATTAAATTAGGTATTATTCTGCAATAACTGGCGTAACCTCTGACAAACAGCCTATACACAACGACAATTATGTCACCTCATTTACAGCCGAGAGATAAAAAGACAGCAGGAGAGTCCCCAGGTGAAGAGACGATAATCAGAAGAAAAGAAGGCCGCTGAGATCATAATTTGTTTTAGGAGCAACAAGTTGTCTCATCATCAAAGCCAATTTCAATCAGAAAGTGATGAAAAAGCTAGTAATTACAATTCTCCCATCCTGAGAGAGACGTGGTGAATCAGACTGAGAGGAGGATTCCCTGAATCCGTCGACAACAGCTGCTTCATTAGCCAGAGGTTACACTGCCGAAGCACATCTGGCAGCTTTTATTGGATGTGGTAATGGCCGGCGAGAGAATCACATCTCTCAGACGCAGCTGCTGCACCGCCTGAAACAACGTCATTGGTTGAGGAAAGAAGAAGAATCATCATCCAGTAACTTCTCGAATCCCAAGAGCAGCTTTCAGCAACTCCGGGAACTGTTAATATTCAGATGCAGACGCTAACCTGTTAGCTCGCTGATCAGGCAGCATGTAACATGGAAGCTGCTATTGGCTCATATTCTCTGGGTGACATTCAGGTTTTTCTCTTGTGGAGGAATTTTTTTCAAGAAAACTGCAACTAAAAATAATGAATAAATGTCTATTAGTGGTTGGGTTCAGCGGGTCTGCGTTGCTCTGTTTTTGTTGTTGTTCTTTTACACATATTAGCATTGGATTTGCGGCAGAACCTAATAATCCAACACGTTCAGTGTTGTGAGAATCAGCTGACCTCAAGGTCCCGTCATGGAGGAAGAGCGAGAGAACCTGCACAGTCATCACAGATATCACCAAGGCAAGATAAAGAAGAAATCATTGTTCACTAGTGTAATGAAGATGTTTCTGTGGCAGTTCCCAAAGAGGTAGAAAATGATCCAACACTGCATTTAGTTCACCAATGGACTTCTTTAGTGTTAGTGACGGATCGGGGATCTCCTGCTCATGCATCCCAGGCAGAATCAAAGACTTTGCTGCAAGTCACCTTATTTGAACTCTTGAACATCTGGAAGTAGTAAAAGGGGTTTTACAAGGGGGTCCCACAAATCTACTGAGCACCAGGACTAGTTGGTGCCGTTCCGACAACAGGAAGGAACTCATAAATAGTGGAGATAACACAGACACACATTCCAAGAACATTTGTCTTTTAGATCTACGTAAGCTTATATCTTGTATATGCTTGACTTGTAAGTATACGTGAGTACAAAGTATTATTAAAAGATAATATATGAGACAACAGAAAAACACTTAATATCAACTAGATTTGCTAGATTCTTACAACCAAGAGATCAATTCATCGTTTGATCAACAGGATTACGCAGAACATCATCCTTTAGGTTGGATCTGTTCAAACTGCAGTTTTCCCTCCGTGGTTGGGGCCTCCCTGAGAGTCCCGTCCGTACCCATGAATTGTTCAGGATCTTTTTTAATTGTATTTTATTCATATTAATGTAAATGTAAATGCAAATGTATTTTCCACTGTCACAACCCAGAGGATGAAGATGTCAGGACTGAAGTTGGAGCTGAAAACTCCTGCTGTTGGGCAAAGAACAGAGAACTCCGGCTCACCCAGCAGATCATCTTTGTGTGCAATCACCTTAAACAAATAATAATCCAGTCTGATCAAATAAGATGGTATTTCCTGAAATAGAATAAATATCAAGCGTTCCAGATGAGTTGGTGTGTTGGCCGAGCACCAGGAGCAGATATTTTGTGTTCCGACCGAGACAAAAGGATCCGTGCGTCCACTGTAAAGGATCCTGACTGACTTTGCCTTGTCATTGATTCTGCAGAACGTTGATTTAACGCATCGAGGCAGCGGGAGCTGTTGAGAGCTGCCGAATGCCCGGTGCAGGTTAGCAAACATGCTACTTTGTTGACTTGTTTATTTTGGTCGCGTGACAGTTCACCTCGTTACAGCGATCCACCAAGAGGTAAAAAAACAAAACAAAAACAACCTCACACAGCACTCAGAGATCGTGGATGAATATGAACATTGCATCATCCACCAAAAGCGGGTCGCTCGGATCCCTGATCCACAACGCCGTCCGTCTCCGGGAGCTTAACACTTTACTAATAATTCAATTAACTGTAATTAAAGTAAATGGGCTCAGTCAACGTCATCAGGACATGCTCAGAAAGCGAGTTGGAGTTGTCGACCCTCCCATCCAAACATGTATCCTGACAAAGATGATTTCTGACGTCAAAAAAGTCTCTTCACACAAACTCAGTTTGAAAGTTGTTCAGGGAAGTATTGCTCATACTTACGTCCTGCCAATGACTCAGAAGAGCCTTGGTCCTTCTAATACTACTGTACCTCATATATATAACTTATACTACATGAATAAAACTGGTACTATATTATATAATATAATTAATCATTTCCATCTCAACTGCGTTTCTAGAGTACCACCAGCAGCAGCTTATACTGTGGTTCACTTCTCACTTCATAACATTTTTTAGTCAGTCGTCATAGAGGAACCAAACATTTGACTGTTTTTTTAATTGTGTGCTTTTTTAACAAAAAAAGTGTATTCTGCATATTTCTAGGAGGTCGGCGATAACGTTACTGTAGTAATCTGTTTTCCGGTCAGTTTTCTGAACGCAGCATCGGTGTGCTGATGGTAGCCAGAGCTGATAAACACCTGCGTGGGTCACTTGGAGGGAATGCAGATTCAAACTGATTCCATTCCGGACAAAAGCTGGATTGTGAGTAGGATTAGTCCCCCCCCATTTGGATGATGTGATAAGAGATGTTTTGGTCCAAAACGCACAAGATAAGGAACATAAATAAAACAGCCACTAAAGGAGAGGTTTAATATCAGGTAGTAGAGTATCAGTGCAGGATAATAAGCAAATAAGCAAGTACTTGTGCCACCTGTCCACAGATCATTAAACTCAGAGCACTAGAACAGCGCATTATGGCTCTTAAAAGCTTTGACTTTTGCAACAAAACAATTATCAGTCCGTTATTTTGAAGGCCTGGATGGTGCAGTGGACGGAGGGCAATCATAAAACTGCAAGAAATAAAGATGTTGTCTCCAAACCGCTGAGGCAGACAGAGAATATTTCTGGTCTTGGACACAACAGGACGAGCAGCTGGAGCTGTGACACAGTTTAGACTGTGAATTACTTGGATGTCACTCGCTGAAAGGAAAGAGGAAGCTGCTCTCTCTTATCTGTGCCTTTATTCCACACAATTTCCAGCCAAGTAATTGATTCGCCTATTGTATTATCTTTGCTTTTACCATCAGCTTGTTTACCACAATAGGCACATCAATTCAAGACGGAGGAACAAAAGCCAGCGAGAGCATGTCAGCGTGCATTGTATTTCTAGGCAACTCATCAAGAACTACCTCCTCAGGTCAGCATTAGTCATTGATGTGATTAGAATTCTACCCACGGGAGAGAAAATGTTGGTGAAAAACAGAAGAGTAAACATATTATGGAGGACAACGCCTATGTGCATAGCCGAAGGTACACAGCACTAAGTACAAGAAACTGTTTACGGATGGAAAGTAACGTATTGTGAGGCTTGAGGCACACACGTGCGTGAGAGGGTCGGCCCGCCAGTGAGGTGGAAATGAATAACGCTTCCACAGAACATCTTGAGATCTGATTCAAATCCTCACTCTCAGAAGATTTGGCGCAAACTATTTTGATGATTTTTTGACCAAACCCCCCCCCCCCCCAAAAAAACAAAACAAAACAAATCTATTTTCTAGAATTAATTTTTACACATAACTCACAGTTGGAAAAAAAAAATAAAACAAGAAAGAAATAATTTGATATGTGAAGTATGAAAAGCTTCAGGGCTTGTCTGAGGACAGAAAAAATGAAAGAATTATTAATAAAACAACCACAGTAGCAAGGAGGGAATAGAAATAAATGAAGAAGGACAGAGAATCTGGTTGTTTTGATGTATTCCACCTCTGGAACGGGGAGAGGTGTCGTTGGATTTAATCAGAATTATATTATTGGATTAGAATATCGTGAATAAGCCAAAATAATTCTGGACTGTTTTTAACATACCTACCTACAAGTATATACGTGCAGAAATATATAAGTATGTATAAGAGGCCTTGATTTGGATAAAAATTGAGAGCTCCTGGTGTGAAGATGCCTTCCAGATTCTTCTGCATCCTTGATTCAAATGGGTTGCGAGACAAAAGTCGTTCTGAGGAAATAATTTAACGACTTAATAGCTACACAATCTCGTTCTGTAGCATCGAGACTAAATGAGCGTATGGAAACGTGGAGGGTTGCAGTTTAATCATCCACAGACCTTCCTCAGCCTGCAAGGAAAGTATATGCAACCCCCCCCCCCCCCCCCCGCACACGTCAACAGAAACCAAATGGCGGTGGATGATGTCCTCCTACAGTAGCTTCCAAAAACGTCCACAAACATGAGCTGCAGGAGCTGGCATGCTAACCGCAGCCTACAAAGCAGCAACATTCAAGACTTGCTGTCACAAATTTCGACTGTCAACAGGTATTTCCTCTTTCATGTTCAATCCCGATGAAGCTAAAACAATCTGTCACATTTGTGTGTCGGTCCAATCAGATTTAGGCCCGGCAGAGGTGATGGAAGCAGGCTGATTCCTGCACACCAGTGATTGTGTGTGTGTGTGTGTGTGTGTGTGTGTGTGTGTGTGTGTGTGTGTGTGTGTGTGTGTGTGTCTAACAGCAACAGCAGAGGGTCGGGAAGCTGGTTGGAGCCCTAATCTGGAGCCGTATGATAAATTATTTACCCCGCATTTGTTACTTGACATGATGGAGATGTTACTCGTGCTTGCGCTAAATAATTATAGAAAGATTTCATGCGGCAGGCTTTGTGTTGTATTGCATCTGAGTTGCATGTGATATGAAAAACGCTGCATTCGTCCACCATCTCTCCGCCTTTACATCTCAAACACACACAAACTTCGGCCCTGGCTGTCAATATTCAGGACCAGGGTTAAATATAGAAGTCCACATCCATCAAATATCTCGCTGCAGACTGTAATTACAATGCATTAGGCCTGGGCATAATTTATAATTACACCCTGGGTAAATAGCTTATCAGCAGCTTCATTGTTACTTTCCACTGGTGGTTTTGCTTCATGCGTGCTGGAGTGATGATTATAAGCTTCACCTTAGCAGCGCCAGTCATTTGTGTTAATATTATATGGTACTGCAACTTTGCTCTCTGTCTTTTGTTCCGATAGTCCAGGCTACCGCTGGAAAAAGGGCTGACTTATTTGAAAGGGATTTAAAAAAAAGGGGGCAAAGCTGAAGTGAGGCCACAAATGGGAGTAAGTTCCTGTCCGGTGACATCATTATGGATGATGTCAGCGACTTTAGATGCAGAGTCAGACAGGAGGCAAAATTTAGCCCTGACATGTTTGGTTTACGCTGACGTCTGTGCAGCACCGCCATCTGTAACGTTATTTCTGAAGACTAAACGTGTCAACTTGACTCATTCTGCAGCATCAGCCTTGATATCTCTCTTATTTCATTACACAAGTTTTGCTTTTTTTTTGTTCCTTTGGTGTTTGAATTAATTAAATTTTTTTTTTTTAAAGGGGAAGTTATCATTTTTTCCTGTCGTGACCTGATTTGTTTGGTTTGACTTGATATTCAACGTTAAATGGTTCCGCCTGCTGGAGACAACGTGCCATTGACTCATGTATCGCCTGTGTCTGGGCTCCTGGACATGCCAGCGGTAGTCAGTGGCCTCTTTGGTTCATTTCCATGTATGTCATGTATGAATTTTCCCTGTCGTGGGACTAATAAAGGAATATCTTATCTTAGAGACCCGACGGGCCTTGGTGGGCTGGTCTGGCTTTCCTTCTTGTGGAGTTTAGCCGGTGAAACAGATGTTTGATTGTCCTTTCTTTAGGTTGTTGGATTGATTATAATCTCTCTTACTGAGTGTGATTTTATGTCGATCCTTTTTTTTTGGAACCAGGTACCTGATGAGGTCAGAGGTGAGACGTCATTGGTGAATTTCTGGGGCTTTATCATGGTTTGAATCAAGGATGGAGGGGTTGAGGGTCGGGGATCAGCCGGGGCAGTGCGATCCCTACACAGGCTGCTTTTATCAATTAGGCCTCCACAACCAGCAAGTCAGTTTTTTCCACATTGCTGGAGGCAGCACTCTCGGTGGTCCTCTTGGTGGGCTGGCCTGCATCACTTTGCTGTAGCTTTCAGTGGCTGTTAACCCACAGCCTTTTATTCTACCGTTTGTCCTTTGTGAAATAAAAGTATTAACCCATCGTCGTCGTTGTCTTCTGTTTATCCGGTTGGTCCGGGTCGCGGGGGCAGCAGCCTCAGCAAGGAAGCCCAGACTGTCCTCTTCCCAGCCACTTCCACCAGCTCTTCTGGGGGAATCCCGAGGCGTTCCCAGGCCAGCCGAGAGATATAATCCCTCCAGCGTGTCTTGGGTCAACCCCAAGGCCTCCTCCCGGTCAGACATGCCTGGAAAACCTACCGAGGGAGGCGTCCAATCACCTCAACTGACTCCTCTCAACATGGAGGAGCAGCGGCTCTACTCTGAGCCCCTCCCGAATGACTGAGCTTCTCATCCTGTCTCTAAGAGAGAGCCCAGCCACCCTGAGGAGGAAACACATTCACCCATCGATGAATTTGATAGCATAGTCAGGAGAGGCTGAAGTCTGTTGGTGGTTATGGGATCTTCTCCAGGTCGAGGAGGTCATATTCTGAGGGTGGAGTGGTGCAGCTGCTCATGACGGGGAGCCCCTATAGATCGTTCATATTCTCTTCACCCACAAACACAAAATGGGCATGAAATTTCCAGAGTTGTGATCCACAAAGCACATCTCTCCAGCAAGAGCTTGTGAGCTGTTGTCTGGCTCGCGGCCAATATCCCACGCAGAAGACAAACAACAGATGCTGTCATCTGAGCGGCGCTCGCATCGTAACACCAGCAGAGACGGTTCTCGCTACGGTTTGGACAGGCATTAGCCTGGTGTGCACTGCTACAAGAGCCACAAACCGACGCACAGGGAAGAGGGAGAGAGGGTCGAGAAAATATTTGTTCTGTGCAGATGATTTACCTCTGAACTGTTTGCAGGCTGGAGTGCAACGCCAGATTCTTCAGCTGGAGCTCG